>NW_026055691.1:0-600000 GCF_023758065.1 Alternaria ventricosa | reverse complement strand
GCTTTCGAAGCTGGGTGTTTAGGATATACTTTGGCCCAAACCTCTTCTAAATTGTGGAAGACTTCAATGGAATGCTCCAAGGCGCTCTGGGGATGGATTAGGATGATGGGATTTAGATATGAATAGTTGTATACTAACAATGTAGTACTTGTCCTCTAGTATCAGGATGATTTGCATGAGACGCGAGATCATGTCGCACTTCGTCCAACGAATTTCTTCACCAGGACGACCGGAACCGCGGAGCAACAACTGCGCCTGAAGCCATTCCTCCGAAACGTCCTCCACTCCGAGTCGATCGTTAGCAAGCTTTTGCACGACATCCACCTCAAGCTCAAGGTAGCAGTTGTTTATCTGCATTCGTTTGCGCGGGTGAAGCGACCCATTGTATGTATAGATCATTCCGGCCCAGGTCTTTATGGCAGGCAATGGTTTGGCCATTGTCGTAAGGAACTGGCGATGGAAGTTGAGATTGTGAATTTGGGCTTGCAGTAAGTGATGGCAGAATGGGAATAACGCTTGTGTGTCGATACTGTCCATGGTGGCAGCACATCTATGTATATGGGTGCATGGCGATACCCCTGCGGGCAGATGCAGGGTGCAGGTGGGGATGCTTGCCGAGACGCGCGTTGGCCTTAGCTGACACTGCGGCATCTGGAACCCGCTGCTCGCCGACCAATGACAAGCGCCGGCCATCTGAAAGCGACAAGTCGCTCTCAGCAGTCAGGCACCTTTCCACAAAATCTCCGCAAGTTGTCCCGAGTCTAGCGCGAAGGTTCAGCAAACTGTCAACTCTATGTCCAGATCCAACCAGGTGGCGTAGTTCATCACGATGCTCACAGTATTGCCGCGCGCATTTGAAGTGGGCGTCGAAGATACGAGTGAGCAGCTTGAAGTTCCGACTCGCGTCATGCATGCAGCTTCTTCTTCTCAACACCTGGGCACACTAGCAGCGACGGCACTGTTACATGCAAAGTGTCAGCATTCACTGCGGACCCGGCGGGCTGACCCAGGCATACAGAAGGATGCATCCGCGCATTAACACGCTAGCAATGCGCTGTCTGTAAGGTTTGCAGGGTCTTTCACACCACAGCCACAGATCGCGATGATACGCGTTGCGGTGTACACAGATACCTGACAAAGCAATAGTCGAAAGCGGTCAACAGCAGAACTGAAAAAAAAACATTCATGTGGCTAAAGATCGCGCGGGACGCGCAGCGCACTGCTGCTCTTACGCCTACTTCGATAACTAGCGACACATCTACCCCATTAACATCGGCCGACAAACGAGATCTTCTGTCGGTCAAGACTCATTCCACGCCGCCCCATATTCGACCTTCGACGTATCGTAATCCAACCACTTCTCGACGGTGCATGAGTCATCGCTCTTAATCCTCCAACCCGAAATCTTCACAGGCGCCTCGCTGATCACAGGAAGGTAGATCCAGCCTTCGAAATACAAACTATCTTCCCGGAATCCGAATCGCGCGGTATTGCCAGAGATCCGAGTGGGTTCACCAATAGATGGTCTGTTCTCGTAAAGTCGAGCTTCGCAGTCGAGGCTGAGTGGCTTTTGTAAGTCGAGAGGCTCTGAATTAATGGTCGCGTCCATAGATATTCCATTTACTCTTTTGAACTCTTCTAGAACGTCTCGAAGTCTTTCTGTCTCCTTGTTGATCTTGCATTTCCCATTGCCACCATTTCTTGAACGCTGGCTCTGGTGTCTGTAACACCAATCTTGGACTATGTCAAGGCCAGGCCCCATAACCATAGCCCCTTTCAATAGCCCAAGGTTGAGGTAGGCCTCGAGCAAGCCGCGTTCCTGTGTATGGTCATCAAGAGCGTGAATGGCCATGCGCAGACTGCTTCTTAGTTCTGGGTGTTCATTCTCAATGAGTGGACACTGAATCCAGTAAGTACCCATAGCCGCAACGAAAGTCTGCTTGGCACGGCACGCCTCGTGCTGACTCAAGAGGTTTTTCTCATCCTCGCTGCGTTCTGGAGTCCATGGAATTTCGGGATGCTTCCCCCAATAACTGTTCACATACTCTCCTGCATGTGAGGGTATGGCTGCGTCAACACCATCGCTTGTGAACTCTTCCGATTTGATCTTCTTACTGGGCAGAATCTCATGGTCGTCTGGGATGGGTTCGTCGAGCTCTCTTTTGAGGTTGTGTGCTGCAGGTGGTGTAGATGGAGGAGTAATTATAGATGGAGGAGTAACTGTAGATGGAGGAGTAATTGTAGATGGAGGAGTAATGTGCCAGCCATGCTTGGTGTGCCACTTTGTCGCAAGGTCCTCGAATATCCGTCTCGGATATACTGGCAGCTGCAATGATTATCAGCAAAAAGAATCGACTAAAAAAAACTAGATCTGAACTGCAGTAAGAGAGTACGGTACTTGCCAGATATTCTGCCACGCCGCCGTCTTTCAGCTTTTTCAGTCCTTTCTTCAGCATGTCGATTTGGACCCAAAGCTCTTCATTGCCCTAGTCCGCAGGGGAAATCACATCCCAGAATAGTGCGTGTCTGCGCATCTCTTTTTTGTTCATGTTGAAAAGCGTAACGAGAACGTTATCAATACCGAGACGACGTTCTCCATTGATTTTGTACACTGTGCCGTCATATGAGTACGTGTCCCCTCCCACCTCTTTCTTCATATCGATAACAATTGAATTCGACATTCTGTATGAGTTAGAAGATTGCAGAAATAATAAGGGTATCGTCATGTCTTTATATGAAGAACTTTTGGATCCCTGCAGGCGTTCATACGGACGCGTCGCGCTAGGGACTACTAGTGCTCACTAGGACGCGCCGAAAAAGAAAACCTTCCCCAGCCATCTTCAATCTTGAAACCGTATCGATCACAATGGCTGAGATTCCGACAGTCTCTTAGACTCTATCGCGTTCTTTCGATATTAAATTGTTTCGGTCCGGATCAGGTTATGGTATAGTGTGGCTTCCTGTCATCGACCTTACTGTTAGCGCGTAGTGTCTTGAGCCCTCAGGGTCAAATGCCACGCCACTTTCATCGTAAGAACGCGTTCGCGAAATGTTTTGCGGCGACGATCGTTGAGAACAAACCCCAAGGTTGTATGCCAGAAGTCTATCCGCGATTTGCTCGTCTCGTGCCAACGTTACCTGCTTAGGTATATGACTGTTTCGGTGAGTGATAACCACCACCTCTAGGTTTTGTTGACGTATCTCGCGCATGTACTATTGGAAGCTTTCATCCCCAAGCATGACGTCTTGTAGAATTTCAGATCTCCTTTCGATATGCTAATCAACACTTCGTGCTTAGGTAGTGTCTTTAGCATATCCACATCTAGTCCGGAAGCGATGCTATGATCATCTTCCGGAACAATCGAGACCACGGATAGATATTCGCACAGTTTGCCAACTTCCAACCTCGAGATTGTTAGCACAATCACTTCATATCAGCCAAACACTTGCTACACTAGACCGGACGGATGTAGAAGGCGCCCGTTGGCCTATAGAGATGCGACGCATTCATTCTTTGGGGTTCACTACGAGATCTCTACTACAAGTATATGCTACATCAAAAATAAACAGAACCATATATATGTATACGTCGCTCATACTGTTTGCAATGGCGTGTCATCACCCGAGTGATGGCTTCCAAGGTTTGATTCACATCATGTGTATGGGGCTTTCACCACTCTCATGTACGTACGATCGAGCCTTTGCCAAGTAATCGCAGATATGGCCACCTCTGCTATACTTACATTCACTCTCGGCCTCGTCCGCAAAATGTGGAAACACAACCTGGGTACTTCAGACGCGGTGATTATACACTTCTCAGTTCAACTACACCTGCGGCACCCAACTATCACATACTACTCATCTGCCTCGAACAGACCATCACGCTCCTACTGCAGGTTCAATTGGGGTGGAAAAAGGGCTCTCTTCCACAGACACACGCCCTACCGCCGTCATCATGCCTCTCCTAGCTCCGACCAAGGGACAAAAGAATGCGGCGAAGAGAGCTGCTAAGAGACAAGGTGCATCAGCTACTAAGGAAGCTCCGTCGGGTAAAGTAGAGTACGCGATAGTCGGTAATATCGAACCTGAGCGGCTCGACCTGCCCGCAATCGCATTTACACCCACTCAGGAAAGCGCAACATCGACACGTAATGTTGCTGTTTCCCTCCTTGAGCACTACAGCCTTACGTCGTATGAAGATATAGTCGCTGCTCCATCTATACCAACCACATCACAGCAGGTACCACAACCGAACACGGATCTTCCTAGGTCTCAGTCCTCAGGGTCTCCGCCTACGTTGTCCACACTGCCTTTAGAATCCCTGGGCAGCTTCAGCGATAGTTTCACCTTCACAGCTCCTACTGGCATTGGTAAGTTTGGTGAACGCTCAAATACCGCCGACTTCTCCGACCACGAGTACGCGTCTTCCTTTTCCAAGGACGTTGAGGACTTTGCGTATAAGAGTCCAACTTCTTTGGGTTTCAGCGAAGCCTCCGTGGAAGACCTACGTAGTCCTACGTTTACGACCGCTGCAGCATCAACAAGAGCTTTCGAGGCAGCCTTGTCACGAACATCTGGCACGATAGAGTCATCGATCTCCACGTGGCTCGGAGATGCCACGACTGCCAACGCTCCTGCATCCGTGTGCGAGGACGACTTTCCATGCCCAGCTGCTGATATCTGGAAACAGCCGGAAGTGTCATCGGACTATGCGAATCGGGAACAAGCTCTTGTACCGTACTGCAGGCTCAAGCCACTTACTGTGGACTACGAAGCGAACCAAGATCTCGACGAGAATAACATTGACCTGTCACTTGAAGGCATACTTCCTGGCCGAATGTTTCTAGCGAGCGCGGATGGTATGATCCAATGCATCGCCCACGACCAGTTTCTACACAACGTCGAAACCATCAAGGATGATGGTGGGTCAGACTTTGACTCGGTCGCTTCTCCAAGCAAGGGTTACCTCGCGGATGCCAGTGAAGAGTATAATGAGACTTTCGAGAGTATTGACAGTCGCATTGAAGACGCCCAGTTAGGCCCCAGTATCCGCGAAAAGCTTCACGATATAGACAATGCGGGTGTAGAGGGTCCCGAAGTACCCGACCGGTGTCTGCAACCTGCGAACAAGTATAATCTGGATCGTGAAGAGCTCTCGAGCCATACGGACGGTTCGAATGCCGGTTCGGACGAGGCTGCATCGGTCAGTACTGAGAAGTGTGAGGTGATTGGGACGCATCAGGGACGCCTTGAATCTACCACACGCCCAGACAGCAAAGAAGAGATTCATGACGCACCCATGAACGAGGTCTCCGATGAAGAGCTTGCCGAGACCGTATCGACTAGCTCTCAGGTACCTGACACTCCCGACTGTGCTTCCGAGTTGAGTCGCATGCGTCTAGGTACGGAGTCTCTATCCTCCTTTCTTGAAGTCATGGAGGCCGAAGAAAGCGGAAAGGCTACTCGACACGCCGTGGTCACCGCATTCCTGAAGCTTGTCAACATCGAGCGAAAGAAGCGAGGGGTTCATGCTCTACCATCGCTATACACAGCACATAGTGTGCTGAGTAGCAGTATTCTTCCGCATACAATCATGCTCGGTACTACGACTGTTGCGTCTTTGCTTGCGCAGTTGAGCTTCGATGACAGGGACGAGGTTGAGATCGTTGACGTGTGTGCGGCATGGGATCGGTTGAGCCATGAGGAAGTGCAACAGTAACAGGCCGCTTCTGAGGCATCGTGGGCGTATTGCGAAGAGCTCTGGCGGGTTCACATGAGACTGCGAGCTCGGATAGGCCATATCTCAACAAGTGAGTCTGCGAGAATGAAGAGAAATATAACGTCATCACATATCGTCTCTCGCCGTGATCAGAGTCACCTCAGAGTCCATGCTAGCTTTGTTCCGTGAAGATAATGTCCCGATAGTATAACACACATCCGTTCGAAAGAGCTTTTCTTCCAATCTCTCTACGAGATGAGCAATCAGCTGCGTATGAGCGCACTCAAACCCCTTGGCTAGATCTTCACGCCATCCGATTTTGCACTGAGAAATTTTGCACGCATCATGCGTACGAGCCGAACAGCTGATCTTCCTGGTCGTATCGCCTGCGCAGCCGCAGTGTGGCAAACACCAACGAGGCTTGTCAGGGGTCGGTGGTAAGCAGGAGCTTTGGTGGATCATGAGATGACTCCGGGTATCGTACTCGGCAAGATCTGATATCCACAACGCGTAGATGAAACAGCACAAGATCTTGGAAGGCCGATATCGTTGATATCAGCAGCCAGACTAGTCACAGAAGGACAAGATCCTACATCGGTATACAGCAGCGGCTGAAGTTGACGTTGCCACACACCAGGATGCAGATACTCCTTTCCATCGTGGTGTATTACTGTAAACCGGATGCGATCCCTGCCTACGTCCTTGATGTTTTCTTCTTCCGCGATGATGCCGTGATAGCCATCGGATGGACCGACCCTGATCCACGCGCCGTCCAGGACATGGCTGGGTAAATTCGTACGACATCTAGATGCCACCGGCTTGCCAGGTAATATGAGGCATTCGGCGGTCTTGGATCTAGAAAACTGGGCAAGTTGCGCGACCTACAAGCGCAGCCGTAGTCCCCCGGTGCTGTACGCGAAGCCGTTAGTGCTGTATACTGGTGGTCGCTTCGGATGGTGTTGCACCAGCAGTTCTTCCTGTAGTCCATGTTGTTAGTCAGATACTATCGTGTCGATCGCCTAACTGAGTACAGGCGATCAAGGCAGAATGAGAGTTCGCGAAGTGACGATCTCCTGAACCCCGAATGTGTGAAATGTGAAGAGTTCGCGAACTTCGATACACTTCCAGGGGTGCCTTGACCTGTCAGTAATAACACCATCATTATGCGTTCATGTAGTGCATAGTAACATTGCTTTCATGTACTCACCGACCTCGAGATCCACTCATGCACTCCACACATCATCTCCGCTCAAGATACCCACCGCGCTTGGCATGTCTTACCAGGATCGGTAGAAAAGCCGGCTACTATACATCTTGGCAGATTCTCTTCATCCGGTGGTTATCCTGAGTTTGCCGAGGCTTCCCGCCATGAGCGCCCAATGTTTCATCACGTGCGCCACTGTCGCTAACAATATCATCGCCTACATGACATTAGCGCGGCGGGTGTTCCTTCCAAGCTTCGTTGTCTTCCGAGGAGTGTGGGGTAAGGCGACCACCTGTACCCTAGTGGCGTTCTTTTATATTAACATCCTGTGAACCGGGTTGAGAAAGCGCGTAAAGCCCGGATCAGCGATATTATCTTTGTGGTGTCGTGCAGATGTGTGCAAGGGGCATGGATCTTTGTGCTCTTCTATCTTTTCCATGATTACCGAGGCCGGTCACTGAACGGTGCAGCTTGCCGTGTTCGTGGTTCCTAGGCCGTTCTAGTCAGTGCGCTGGGCGTGCTTTTCGAAATGAGAGGACTGGAACACACCATCGTCGTTGACACCAAGACGGATGTAGACAGAGGCGAGATGATACCTCATGACCACCAAAGGCGACTTCTTCCAGCGATTCAGGCTTATCTCCACCTCGAAGTCGACATATAAGCTCGCTGCTGCTCGCAGTTCAGTATCATCACCGCATCCAGCACAGATCTCCAACTCAGCTCAACATGGTCTCTTTCAAGTCTCTCCTTCTCGCCGCTGTGGCTACCACCAGCGTGCTCGCCGCTCCCTTCGACTTCCTCACTGAGCGTGACGATGGCAACGCAACTGCTCTTGAGAAGCGTCAGTCCACTCCCAGCTCTGAGGGCTACAACAACGGGTACTTCTACTCGTGGTGGACTGATGGCGGCGGTTCCGCTCAGTACACCATGGGAGAGGGCAGCAGGTACTCAGTGACCTGGAGGAACACCGGCAACTTTGTCGGTGGCAAGGGATGGAACCCTGGAACTGGCCGGTATGTCATCTGGAAGAACTAAGCTTCATCATATACTGATCTCCATCCTAGCACCATCAACTACGGCGGATCCTTCCAGCCTCAGGGTAACGGTTACCTTGCCGTCTACGGTTGGACCCGCAACCCGCTTGTGGAGTACTACGTGATCGAGTCTTACGGCACCTACAACCCCAGCAGCGGATCCCAGCGCAAGGGCAGCTTCCAGACTGACGGCGGTACCTACGACGTTTCCACCTCCACCCGTACCAACCAGCCCTCCATCGATGGAACAAGGACCTTTCAGCAGTACTGGTATGTTGACAAGCAACCTGTGAACGTTGGACGCACACTAACATACTTCCAGGTCTGTCCGCACGCAGAAGCGCGTCGGTGGCAGCGTCAACATGCAGAACCACTTCAACGCCTGGGCTCGTTACGGCATGAACTTGGGCCAGCACTACTACCAGATCGTCGCCACTGAGGGTTACCAGTCTTCTGGCAGCTCGGACATCTATGTGCAGACTTCCTAGGTCAGGCAGGATCGCGGATAATCGGGTGAGCAGTCGGTGTGCAAGAACAGACAACAGCGGCGCTTCGGTTGCTTCCGGTTTAGACTATAGATACGGGCGATACGGGTCGTGCGAACTAGTCCGTAATGTGTCAATCTAATCGCTCGTTCAAAAATCGTTCGCCTTGAACTCCCTGCAGTGACTTCCTTTTCTCCCGTATCCCTGCAAGCATACTTCCAAGCAATTATGTCGGCCACCTTCTAGAATCGGCCAAGCTTTCCTCGTGTTGTGGCTGCATGCCAAGCTCAGAACGTGGCTGCCAAGGTAGGAGATATATTACTTGTGGGTCATGATCTCGCAAGCGGAAATAACGCCCACCAGCCGGAAAGACGTAAGGGGTGGCTGCATGTGGCGTCGAACTGTGATAGAAGTCCTCGTTACGGGTGTCGTCATCCGCGAGGCCTTTAATTTGGAGGACCATTCTTCGGGCTTGAGGAAATTGAGTGCAGAGCAGAGCAAAGCTAGACATACTGCATGGCAAGGCCCAATCTCCGAGGACGTACTGCGTTATTGCTAGTACACGGTTGACCAGATATGCAACTGCATAGTATCGACACTGTGATGCCGTTAGTCGACTGACGATGGGACACAACGCGATATTTGAATATGGACGCAGTGCAGCAACTTGCCCTGGTAGTGAGACGCTGCTGCCCATGTTTACGTCTGGAGCCGGCTTCTTGCCGACGGGTCCATCCGCTCGATATATTATCGAAGATCGCGGTGATCGCGATGATCGCCACAGGGAGAGTGGCATGCAGTCGATGGCATATCTTCGTTGATAGTTACCATGTCGCCAGACAAATGGGAGTCATGATTCACGATGTTGATGGTACTGGACCACTGTGGTCAGCATGATGATGCCCATCTGCAGGTGAAGAGCTTTTGGGTCAACGATCGCAGAAATCTTGTTCGAACAGTCCAAAATCGGTGCGAAGAAGCCAGGTATGTGGACAACAGGACAACGCAAGGACACTGGGTCAGAACGCGCATCCGAGCCGTTCGAGTGAAAGACCGCTGAGAACCCTTGAGTGACGCGCTGGTCAAGGGTAGACGGAGCCAGGAGTGACGGAACAACTTCTTGAACCTGGGCGGATCGGCATGGGCACGTATATCGAGATCGGAATGAACCAGCCAAAGAGAACCGACAGAGTTCAAAAGCGTTGTCGATTGAATGTGGTGGACGACGTGAGTGATGATGGCGGACGCGTCGATGTTGGGAAGTATGACGATGGGAAGTCGCGGATGCGCCTTACCCGATTGGGCGGGCCAGTACACAAGCCATCCAGGTACAGCATTTTGGTATCATGGCAATGGACATGGGCGAGTATTGCAACATTGACAGATTGTTATCATATCTTCATTGAGTGGTGTACCTGCTATCCTTTCATATACATCTACATCTTATTGAACACATTCGTACCCGTAACATACTCCTCAGTCCCCTCTCTCCTCCGGCTCTCAGTGACATTCTCATAAGTCTCCTCCGTGACAATGAGCTCATCGCTCAAGCTCTCCAACAACACACTGCTCTCTGCCTCCGCGCCGGCCATGTAATCGAAGCTCTCGCCAGACTCGCTACCTGCCTTCTCAAACACATCGGCACCGCCATCGAACCACCGGGCTTGCTCGCCTATCCAGTCGACTCCACCTGTGCGTCGGTCGCGGCGTACGACTTCCTTTTCTTCGAGGGGGAGTAGAGGGAGATCGGTCTTGGGAGGGAGGATGGTGCGACGGTGCCAGGCGCCGAGGAACATGCCTTCGGGGTCGACTTCGTTGCGGACGCGGTTGTATTCGTCTAGGTCGTTGCCGTATACAGAGGAGAGGTACGCGTTGTCGACGGACTGGAAGTTCTTTGCCCAGTGCGGTCGGCCGTTGTACTCTTTCATCAGGTGTTCAAAGGCTTGGTAGTAGCGTTCGCGGCAAGGGGGGTCCTGGCCGTACGGACGGTAGAGCGTGGCGTTGAGGTACAGAGCGGGTTGATCGGGATATGAGGTGTCCAGAAATGGACGCGGTTCTCGGTTGACGGTGTTTGCGATGCGGACTTCGATGGGCGAGTGGACGTAGAGACCTTTCGTGCTGAAGGGAATGCCTGAAGACTGCTCGTCGCCGTGCAACCAGTCCGTCAGTCGCGACAGTACTTCAGGACCCTTGTCGAGGGGCACGCTCCATTCGTTGACGAATTGCGAGTAGAGACAGTTCATCAACAGCTCCGTGCGCTGCTCGCCAACCGCAGAGATGAGAGCACCGTCCTTGAATCCGTATTGCATGCCGAAGACGAACCACTCGACCCAGGGCAAGAAGCGCGGGACGTACTGCGATATCCAGAGGAGAATGTGGTATGTGTGGAAGCCGACGCTACCGCCATACCAGTTGTACTCCGGCTGCCGATGCGCCTTGTCCGTCTTGTCTGCCCGCCATACGACTGCACGCTTCATGTACGGTAGCCACCATACTCGCGTGAACTCGCTCGATGTCCAGAGCCCGTTGTTCCAATCTGCCAAAACATCTTCAATCGGTAGTATAGTCTGTATCCATTCGACGTTGTTCGCTTCGATCATCTGGAACTCGATTTCGACGATGATGCCCAATGCGCCCAGCGAAACGAGCGCTGCCCGGAAGAGATCTGGCGATTGCTGCGGTGAGCATCGTACCGCTTGGCCGTTCGCCAGTACTATCCGGAGACTCTGAACGCGGTCCGACAGGAGGCCGTGGTTGTATGAACTGCCGTGCGTCGCCGTCGCAATCGCTCCCGCCAGCGATTGATCGTCGATGGATCCGAGGTTCGGCATCGTCAAGCCGTGGCTCTTCGCCTGAAGGTTGAGATTATGTAGGCGTATCCCAGCCTGCACAGTCATCGTCTTGCGCTCCTTGTCCACGTTCAACACCTCCTTGTAGTCGTCGAGGTTGATCATCCATGCCGACGTGCACGTTATGTCTGAGGGTGAATGTCCGCATCCTACAGTGACTACGCGCCTTCGCATACGTCTCGCAAGGTTAACAACCTTCTGCACTTCCTGAAGACTCTGCGGCCGGATGTAGAGCTCCGGCCGCGAATGGAACGTCCGAGCCCATGTGTGATGGATATGTGACTGCGATGCGCGGAAGGGAACGTCGGGGTCCGTACGGTCCAACTCGATATTGAAGCGTGGCGGCATCATGACGCCGGATAGAGGCGACTGCGCCATCCTCGTGGTGTTGAGAATACACGACGCATGAGTTGAGATGATGGCGTACACATGAAAGAATGTCGCGATCGAAGGGTCCAGATGACGTTAGCGGCATCTCAGTCTGGACCCCGCCAGAGCACGATAATATCTCGGAGCTAACTCGGGAATATCTCAGCTTTATTTACAGGCCGACATCTTGACGCACATGCATTCTTTGAAGGAGTGCACTCCTCATTCACATGGCTTACATCTATACAATTGCATCACGGCGTCAAGAAATGTGTCACTCTCTAGTGAGGTGCTGGTTGTCGAATTCGATGGAAAATTAGGTATTGGGGAAAATCTTCCATGATTCGTTCAATTCCTAAATTTCATTCGAATCCGACAACCGGCACCTACCCAGACAATGATACATGTCACGAGACAGCTAGCCCGTCAAAGCCGATCTCATTGTCCCTCATTCGCCGTCGAAGTCGTATTCGATGTTCACAAACTATGATTCTTCGCATGACATCTCTTCACCAACCCATCCACATCTACAACTTCGACTGCACCTTCTCCTCCCTACCCTTCAACCCCGGATGTTGCGTAATAATCGGCCTAGTAACCGCAAAAAACGCAGTTCCACCGGATTTGCTCGAGAACTGCGCCTTGGAGCCAACGTGGAAGAAAGCAAAGTCGCCCGCAACAAGGTGATGTGTGACACCGGTCGCCTCGTCTAGTACGTCGATTTGGCCGTTGAGAACGTACTTGGTCTCCTCGTAGTCGTAGGTGGGGATGTTGCGTGTGGGGCCGGCTTTGATGCGGTAGAATCCTGAGGTCAGGTATGTGGGGGAGTCGGTGGTTTGGGTGCGGATGCTGGGGGTGGTTAGATGGGAAAACTAGGAGCTTGATTTGGCGTAGACAGGGAGATGCAGATGTTTTGTGGTGTAGTGGTTTGGTGGACTTACGAGTGGAAGTCTGCGACGATGGCGCTCTCGCCCTCGGGGATGGGGATGTACTCATGGCCCGCGCCCTTGATGATGGTGAGAGGTACGTATTTTTGCGACACTATAGAAAGGTAAGTATATGTTTCCTAGTCGACGCTGAATTGATTCAAGTGTTGTCGCTACTTACTGGCTGGTGATGTATGTGTGGTGTTGTGTTTCGAGGAGAAGCTGTAGGATTTGTGAGTTAATTATCTAATGTTCAGCGACAAATACCGTTCTTCATATACATAGACCAAGCTGCGACTGAGTACTACTTTGGCTCCGTTGAGCACTGATTGCTGCCTACCCCTTCTTCTCCTCTCCGTGATATTTGTCCGCATTGGGTAAGTCGTGCCGGGCAGCCTAGCGTAGATAACCTGACCTTGTACTCGTCAAATGTGAGTTGAGATCCACCTCACATTAAGAGCCGATTGGAGACCCGACAGTAGATCTATCGTGTATTGCGTGATATTAGGTGAGATTCGTGGTGCAGGTACGGGGAAGGAACCTGGCGCTAGCGCAATCGAGATTGAGCTGTCATCACATCTCCATCTTCACACACAACAATCTCCCCATACTTCATGATTGCCTTCTGAGTAGTCTTTTCTCCATACAAGTCGCTAATGTCGAAATCAGCTTACGAACCTGCCTTATCAGAACCGACCCCGTGAACATGTAACGAACAGTAGTATACATCCAAAGTAAACACGAGTACGAAATGACAAGAGAGCTAAACACAAGCCTCGTCCCGGCTCAACCCCAACAAGAAACCAACAACGCAGCTCGATACTCCCAACCACAACACTTCACATCATCACGGCGCCAAAACACCATCCTCATAATGAAACAGCTCCCTCAGCCACACCCAAGAAGCCGCATACAACCGCTCCACACCATGCGTCTCCAAAAAACACAGCGCCTGATCCCAAGGCAAACCCCCCGTCCTCATCAACCCTTCCTCAAGTATACCCTGAAACTGCGTATCAAGCGGCCGGAAAAGGCGCATGATCTCTGCAGGTAGAATGCTGGAGACCTGAACTTTGTTCAGCGTAAAGGTTGTACCGGTGAATTTCCAGCGGACGGCAGTTTGGATGATCCTGAAGGCTATGGTATAGCGGCTGTAGAGCGTGTCGCCGGGCATTTCGTATAGGACAGTGATGCGGCTGTGCATAAGGTCCACGAAGTTGGCCATCGAGCCTGCTGTGGTAGGGGCGATGACGGGGATGTGAGATAAGATTTTCTGGCTTTCCTCCTCAATCGCGGGGCTTTTGGGGTCGATGTGCCAGCGGGTGAGGGGATCCATTGCTGTGATTGACGGTTAGATCTCCATCATCTGTAGACTTTGTGAAAGGCGTCTTACCCGCCTCCGCAAGGCCAAAAGCTTCAAGTTTGTAAAAGATTACAAGGCAAAACTTCTTCGTCGCGTTCAGATGCTGTTTCCTTCGTGTTAGTCTACGGCCTGAGTCCCGGGTCACCAGAAGTTGGTTGCTGAATATATTGGCAACCTTTTCGTATTCATGTACATGTGTGTATTCCTTGTCCGAGGGTTCTTCCCATCCGCGAAGTACTGGACGCTGGAGTATTAAGGCGTCGGCGGCGTCTTTGCGGTCGCATGCTCGCAGCAGATGTAAAGCTTTGTTGCAACGATTTTGCCAGTCTTGTAATTGTTTGTCGACTTCTTTCCTTTCGTGGTATTTCTTGGGGTCGCGCTTGGGTAGCCACTTGTTACAGTCGCCGCTGAAGTGATCTCGTCGAGGACAGGTGAAGCACACGACCTTCTTCAGATTCGCGCAGTTCAGCTTGGAAGTGCTGCCTTGCTTGCAATTGTCGCAGGAATGCCTTGTTGGTATAGCCGCGTTGGGATTGCTTTGAGCGTTGGACATGTTACAGAGGTGGCGAGAGGTAGGGAGTAATGCAGATGATGGAGTGAGTAACAAGAGTGAATCAGTAAGAAATATTGAGGGTCAGGCGACACAAGAACGCGAGATAGCAGAACGCAGGTTCCCGTCACGCCAAGCTCTTGTGGTACCCAGGTAGCAAACGGACCTCGAGGGGACCGCGAGTCGACCGCGAGTTGACCGCGAGTTGCGCAAACCGTGACAACTCAAATACCGAAGGTTGCAGTCATTTATATCCAGCCTGCTGTACGATCTAGCGAGATCGACGAGACTTCGCTATGAGCAAACGATTCGTCGTTTGCTGTGACCATGGCCAAGACGAGTATGGCTAAGACGAGTAGTCGAGCTAGAAAGGTCCCGAACCGACACACGCTATCGTTCTTATTTTCGAGAGTGAAAAGCCACGGCTTGTTCCGTTGCATGTTAATTCGTGCTTTCGTATGCGCGTTATCTCGTCCACCTCATGAGCAGCGATTACCGCAACGGAATACCTTCATCCCCATCATCGTTCAATGTGTCCATCTCGTCTCCGCCAAACCCTTCACTACCCACATCATCACCCACGTCAAAGCGCATGAACTTCTCGTTCTTCGCTTCAGCTGCACAATGGTTAGCATTGCCTTCTCCACAAAACGGGTCAAGAGATACTTACTACCCCACTCCACAACCTGTCCGTCTTGAACCTCGCAGTCCTTGAGAACAGTCTTGTCGCCATCTTTAGCATCGCCACCCTCCATCTTGCATCTCCGGCCAAGTATGCAGTCTGTGAGTTGTACGTTTGGTCCGATTTCGACTCCGTCCATCAACAGACACCGCAACAGCCTTGCGCCCTCGCTGATCTTGCAGTTTGGACCGATGACGCTTTCCTTGATGTTCGTCTTCTCTTCTACGATGACGTTATCGGCTAGCAGTGAGTTTTCGGCTTCTACACGACACTTCCGGGGGATAGACTCCTTGTGGACGATCTTCGACTGATGGGCGAATGGTGAAGCTGCTTCTTTGCCGACTTCTTCGATCGACTGCAGCTTAGCCAGGCGGAGTGAAACGGTGAGTAGAAGATGCGAGTCGTCTACGCGGCGAATGAGAGGTTCGGTTGGTCCTGACGGCTGAACGTAGGCAAGGATCGGTGGAACCGTAAGCTTCGTGTTCGAGGTAATCGATTTCGCAGATTCAGGTATACTGGACGATTTTGTGACTCTGGACGCGAGTGTCGTGGGAGCCTTTGAGTCGGATTCTGTGTTACCGCCTGAGTATGTGGTGCTGAATTTGGATACATCGATCTCTTCCTCGACAACTTGCGACCCGTGATCCGACTCCTCATCCTCGCCCTGAAGTATTTGCCGCAGACCCAACTTGTCTCCTAGACCGTTTTGCCAGCCCGCCTTCGCCCACCAACCCAAGACCTCCTCACTGATACTTTCGAATTTTTCGTTCTTCTTGATCATCTCAATGACCCAGTATGGAAAGAAGTAGATGTGTGCGTCGCGGTGGGTCGTAAGCATTCTTATCCGCGCGTGCTGGCGAATGAGGGAATGTCGCAGCGGGAATGTCTTGTTCTCCTCCGTGATGTCATTCAGCGTGTCGGTGGGTACGGAATAGACTAGTTTCGAGATGTTGCGGCGCAGCGAGTCTGTCGGAACGGGGACGATGGGCGTAGGTAGCGGTGTTGTTGCGATGAAATCCGTCTCCTCCTTCTTCCTGCTGCCTTCTCCCTTTGCCTGGTACCACACGCCCATGCCGCCTCTTCTTCCGAGCTTCTCTCCGCCAGCGCCGAAAGCAATCTTGCTGCCGTTGTGATCTAGTCCTCCACTAGCTCCTGCGAACCCGCCCTGTTCTACCATCCAGGCGTCTGCCAGCGCCGTGCCGTCCAGTTCGCATACGAGATCGCATGGCAGCACTATGAAGTCGCCCTTGATCGCGTTTTGTAGCTCAGGTAACCGGAAGAGGTCGCCCGTACTCGTCTGATGTGAGAGGTCTTTCGGCGCAAGAATGTCTGGCTTCGGCGAAGGGAGGGTTGTGAGGTGTGGGTTTTGCGACATGGCAGCCTCGATGGCTTCTAAGGACTCTGGCGGTGTCACGACTGTGATGTCTACGAAGGGTTAATACAAATTGTAAAAGACAGATGCGCAGAGTGGTATACCTGTGACTCCCATGCGGTAACACCATTCCAGAGGATACCAGACCATCGGCCGGTTCGCAATGGGCAGCAGGGCCTTTGGTATCTCCTTGGGCGTAGATGTGAAGGTGCTGAAGGAAGCACCAGGTCCACACAGAATGAGGGCCTGGAAGCCCGGCGCGGGCAGACTCGTCGCGTGAGGCATGGCGGGTGTGTGCGGTGGGTGTCGCGGTATGAGTGTAGAGTTGTAGCGCTGGCCTATCTCGATATATTTTGGACAGGAAGGTACTGTTTCTGGCTTCGCTTGTGAGGTGGTATTGGCGTATGTCCGCCGAGTGGTGCTGCAGGTACAAAGGCGTGTGGGGTGTAAGAGTCACCCCGCGGCCACCAAAAGTTCGAGGGCTGACTCGCGCACACTCCCCGAGGGCCTGCAAGCGCGTGTCAGGCATGCAAGCAAGCTTCAGCTCCCAGCCACTCGCCCTGCCCTGCCGGCCGTCAACAACAGGGAAGCAGCCGAGCGGCAGCGGCTGACGACCAAAACAACAATCCCAAACCCGCTACCCGACGCCCGACCCGCCACGAAACATACACGATACCATGACCTAGGCCATGTCGTCCTTCAACTACGACCGCTACGACCGCCGTCAGAACAACTCGCGCAACCGCGGCGCCCTCGGCTTCTACGTTCCTTTGATCCTCACTGTCACCGTCGCAACCGCCGGTCTCGCAGCCTGGGTCTGGAGTGCGCGCGAGGACAGCCGCGACTACTCGTCTGATGACGATCTCTCCTATGGCGAAGATTCGGCGCACGAAAAGCGTCAGGGCAGGGCGCCTGCAGCACGCGATGTCTCTGGGTTCCCTGTAGGCGAAGGGGGCGGTGAGGGCTATGGCTACGGCGATGGCACGCTGCTTGGCCGCGCACAAGGCGTCATCAGACGCACACCATCGCCGCAGCAGCTCTTCGATACCGTGAGCAAGAAGACAGCTGCGGGCTTGGCTGCGGCGGGTGCTGCAGCCGGTGCGGCGCTTGCTTCCATCCGCGAGGAAGACAAGGACGAAGCTTTCGGCGACCACTCTCGCTGGAATGAAGAGGCCACCATAAGGAGGAATGTCGAGGCGCAGAGCCGGGACAGCAATGCCGCAGTCGATGTGCAGGCACGAAGCTTCGCGGCCAGCGTGCGGAAGGCTGAAGGGCGAGGCGAAGGCTACGGGGGAAGGAGGAAGACGGTAGTTCTGGTCGTCAGCGCAGAAAGCCTGGACCGATTGGATGACGACGAGGGCTCATACCGCGAAGAAAACGCCGTAAGCATTGCATCTCGTCTCTCTCCTCACGTGCCAGCAACTAACAGCTCGCAGACCATCCTCTCCCACCTCCCCGACACCGACTTCTCGCGAACCAAGCTCTTCGTCCTCATCTACTCCCCATCGCTGCGCTCGCGCCCACAATCCCGCGCCAACTCTCGCACTGGCTCGTCTTCGCTCGGCGACTCGTACTCTGCCATCAGCACACCTGCACGCACACCAGGCGAGGAGCTGTCGTCCGTCGAACCCGTCATCTACACACCCGCACCCAGCACCAGGGGCTCTGACAACTCGCTCTGGAACACTCTCCACTCCCAGGCCCTCCGCCTCGTCGAGGATCCAGCCATGGTCATGCCTTTCAACACCACGACCGGCTTCGTGCACATGCTCAGGCATCTTGGGCCGGAGCTTGTCTACGTCGTCGACGCATTGAGCGGCGTGAACGGTCAGAACATCGACGACATCAGGAAGTGGGTTGGCCAGACAATTGTCGTTGTTGGCGGTGATGGCACCGGCCTTGGTGGACTTGTTGACACCGATGACGAGGGCCCCATGCGCAAGGGCAAGGAGAGTGAGCACACTGTCAGGTGGTGGCAGGTTCGCAATGACATGATCGGTCTGGGCAAGGGCGTCGAGGTGGTGGATGCCTCTAGGCTTGAAGACGACTACGAGAGGAGGGTCGGTGGACGCGACTAGACTCGCTTGCTTCTGTACTGGCCTGGAGTTTGATGATGTTATCGATGTGTATAGGAACCTTTCGCGATGCTTGTATCTGATTAACGACGAATATACCATGCTTTTTGACAGACTCGACCCATCACGAAACGACAGTGCACAACCAAAGACACGCAAGTAAGAACAGTAGATCTCCATGCAGAGCCCATGGCGCGGACTTTGTTGCATACATGATATTAAAACTTGACAGGTAGACAGTTCCCAAGACCATGAAGACGCCTGCCCCGAAATTTTCCTTGTGAATCCCGCTTGAAACGCCTCAACGCCGAAGGAGAGATGATAGCGCTGGGAATCTACATCTGGACACGGAGCAAGTAACGAAGCTTGACCTGAGCGACGTCGTAGGCGATGTACTCGTTGTACTGCAAGTACGCGTTGGGTACGTTGGTAGCTCCAGGCGGTGTCGATACATCGGGCTAGTATGGTTAGCTGTGAGACTAGATCTGGGAATGCGAGCTTGCTTACCATCATGCAGCCCTTTAGGGCTGGGTTCACGCAACCCGCGTCCTTCCACTTTCTCGGGCCAGTCTGTCCCATACCAAATGTGCTGTGTAGGCCCTTATTGATGGCGTCCTCCCCAGCAGTGTACGACGCGTTGGTAAGCTCGTGCATTGGGTTGCCGAGCTCAGCTTCACAGAGAAGAAGCAGTGCAGTGCCTCCAGAATTGTACGAAGCGCAGTAGTTGGCGGATTTTGAAGACATATCGGCGAGATAGATACCTTTGCCAAACATGTATCCGCTGACAGGGGCTTCCGGTGGAGCGATTCTGAGACCTTGACCCAAGATACCACCATAGTTGGTGACTCGGGATCCATGCCAAAGCAAGCGGCGGTTGCTTGCAATCTTCGCATACTTGCTCTTGTCGAAACGGTCGAATTCTCCTTGACGTTCGATGCGGAAAATCTCTTGTACTTTGTAGCTGACATGATGTGTCTTGCCCTTTGAGTTGTTGAGATACTCGTCGATTTCAACAAATTCGCGACTCTTATGTTGAAGAGGCGTCATTTCGTTCATGCCAAGTCCCTGGAATTGTTTATCGAGCTTGTTCACATCGCTATTGTCCTTCAATTGGTCCTTGAGCATGGCAGCAGTCTCCTTCATGTCTGACAGGCTGTAGGACGAAAGTCAGTATATGTCTCACATGGATCTCATACAGTCAAGAAGACTTACCTCTCAAGTAGTTCAATCTCCTTCTTAAGGAGTGTGATGTCTCGAATGACCGGTGGACGATTGCGACCGAAGGCGTGTGGGATGAGAGAGAAGTACTGGTTCGACAGGCGTTCAACCTCTGCCCTGGAGTTGTTGTCGCTTTTGTCGATGAGCACGGACAGATCCTTCAAAGTTTGAAAACCGCGAGCGATGGTGCCTTTACTGAGCTTGCCTAGGGGGAGCTTGTTGGCGTCGTAGTTCAGGGCAGTCATGGTTTGATTGAAGTAATCCTGGTTGAAATGTTAGCCTGGAATTCAGGTTGCAGCATACGCAGCGCTAGAAGTCAACAGATGAACACGTCCTGAGGCATTGTCGTCGCCAGGCCCCATGATAAATATATTTTTTCTTCTGAATGCGACGCGGATTGTAGCCTCCCGGGTACTCCAAAGACACTGGGTTCTTACCTGGTTGAAGATGAGCTTCATAAGATCCTGGACCGGGGGAGACAAGGTGCTGTCAGGTGTAGCGCCGTTCTTAGTATCGTCGGCATCAGCGCCAACACCAACATCTTCGTCGTCATCGTCGTCCGAGTCAGGGTTGTAGGAGCGCTCTACGTAGGCGTATTTGCCAGCCTTCGGCTCGTCACCGCGGTCCGCCCACTTGAGGCCAGACTTGTCCTTGAACTTCTTCTCAAACTCCTGCATAGCATTATTCAGGCTGCCGTCGCCAAGCATTTTCATCTGGCCACGGTCGCCGACTCGCCCCCAGCGTGTCCACGTTCGGTAGCTGGAGCCATCGGTGAGAAGCTGGACTTTGTAGAACTTGTCTAAGATAGTCAGCATACACGTCAGGATCTGGGGCGACTACCGTTACTCACTGTTGTTTGCAGACGAGTTGGTTTGGTTAAGTGACGCGTCGTAAATCGTGCCGTCATTGTTATCAATGTAGACGCGCCAGCTAGCCAGAGGGCAATGCTCGTCTACGGAGATGGCAATCTGCTTGGACTTGGCATTCTGTCCATCTCCAACTTTAGCATTCTCTTTGATCTTAGGCTTCTTGGTCTCCTGTTGTGCAGTTGGTGGTGATGCAGATGACGCCGCGCGCTTCTTTGACCCGTTCTGGACAGGGGCAGGGGCAGAAGCGGGAACTGGCGCCGCCGCCGCCGCAGAAGACAACACATATTGCGACTCAGGAACATAGGAATCTGCTCCAACTGTCAATTTGAAGTTATTCGTTGAGATTTGAGAAGTATGTCGCGGTTTTGAGGGCGTCGGAATGTTGTGGACTTACCTGTCGCCTCGCACTCGTCGAGCCATTCGAGGCTAACGATCGACACGTTCTGAGCAACAGCAGTCTTAACTTTCGTGGAATTGCTCTCGAAGTCTTTTTGCGTTGCGATGAGATGCGTCGTGTCCGGTGTGACGCTCGACAGGAACTCGGCGCCGAGTGACGTTATACGCGTCTGTAGCGTCGACTGAGTTACTCCACTCGGGAAGCGGCCAGATGCCGCGATGGACAATCCAGTGAGTACCATTGTCGCGATTGATGCGATTGACTTCGATGAACCTTGAAAGACACGATGCAGCTGGATTGGGGGCGCAGAATGGCTATTTGAACATTTGGTTGAGACGGAACCAGGTGGCCGATGAGACGGTGGCCTGTGTTCAGAAGGAACGCCCTTAGGCATCAGCGCCCAAAGCGGACTAGCCCCCATTTCTGCCTTCGCGAACGGCACGCGTGCACACATGATAAGACGGCCTCGGGAGTCGTGCCACAAGCACCTGCATCAACCACGACAGCAAACTTCGCTCACAAAAGTCGCTTCCTATCAAGATGGCATCACTACTCACCATACCGCTGGAATTACTGGTCGCGGTTTCAGAATACCTTCCTACTGAAGACCTTGGTTCACTTCGTCTTGCATGCAAACAAACCGAGAAGTCGCTTTATGAATGGTTTTCCAAAGAGTTCTTCTTCAAGAAGCAGTTCATGCTCACGCACAAGAGCCTGCAGGCGCTCATCGACATATCCAAGCATGCCAGTCTTTCCAAGAAGCTGGTACACATCATCATTGCCACCAATGTCTACAGCGAGATACCACTACGCTTCAGGGACGACGACGCCGCTACGCGCTACATTCAGGGCTACGAGGACCAGAAAGCGCTTTTGGGTACTGGGATCGACCGCGAGATGCTTACGGAAGCTTTCGAGCGTCTCGAGAACCTCACCACCGTCGGGATCCGCGACTTCAACGCAGGCAATCGAGTTCGTGACGGCAAGAGCTGGAGCTCCTGGGGCGCAACTACCGTCCATCGCGAGACCGGAATTGAGCTACGGTTCGCCGATCGCGATTCTTTCGGACAGGATGTCGGCACTCGTTTCACGTCTCGCGTCTTCTCCAGCGTGTTGTACGCTTTGGGTAAGGCTAACCGACGACCTACTGAGTTCGAGGTATTGCTTCGTCAGCGCGGCCTACCCGACACGGCATTCTTCCTCCCAGACTACATCCGACCTACAGTGGAGCCCATACTGCAGAACACAAGCACGTTACTATTGAACGTCGACCTCAAGCCTCGTTACCTGCACACTCATAGCAACGGAACGTCCGTGGATCCAAACGCGGGACGCTCGCTTCGGCGCTTCCTCCATTTCACTCCCAATCTCGTTCATCTTCGCCTGAACTTTGAGAAACATCTGGTAGCGAATAACGAGGACTTCCTGCAGTGGTTGGCTACTCCGAAACCCACTACCGGCTCAAATACAGCGACTTTTCTTGACCCTGCCCCAGTTGCTCTACCGCTCTTGAAGAACCTCGAGCTTGGTCAGCTAAGCGCTCGGGCTGATATTCTGTTCAACTTTATTTCCAAGTTCGCGCCGACTCTAGAAGATCTGAGCCTTTGGAGGATGAACATCCCCGCTGTAGTCGCTCCGCCTCACGGACACAAGCCCAATTACTGGCGCGACTTCTTCAGGAAGCTGTCCAAAACGCCGCGACTTGCTCTTACTCATCTTAAAGTCGGCATGTTGCAGCAAGACCACATGTATGTGACTTTCAAAAGCGATGATGCAAACAACAATTTGAACACACCAGTCCCAGCGAAGAAGGTGAAGGAATACGCTGGGTCAGACATGGGCAAGTTTTGGGAGGAACTACAGGAAGAGGTGACCGTGGATTGGCCGGCGACGGTACCCGTCGATCTTGACGCAAGCGAAAATGATAGTGAAGACGAGGACGAAGAGATGGACGATGATGACGACGATGATGAAGATGATAGCGATGAGTGAGACGAGTCTTTAGGTGCTTCCATGATGTTACGATCTATACTCCCTAATTCCAGCCTTTCCTTTATTGAGCAATAGTTGCATGAAGTCGCCTTTCATGTACATGTTGAATGACACGTCCTCAATACTGTCGCAATGACTTCTGTACTCAAACTTCGTGGTGTACAACTGGCTTGCACACTACATCTGTCGCTCATCTACCCCAATAACTCTCCTTCCTCAAGTCTAGGCGCAAGGCCCAAAGCTCAATGAAAAAGATGACAAGATACCGTTGACAGACACGCATCACTGATGCGTACGGTACACAAACAGCACTGCGAACAGTGCGTGTTGAATGCCTGGAAGAACGAGAATCACCTCGTCCTCTCTCCAAATCCCAAAGCCCTCGGAGGTCAGTATCTGCAAGCGACAAGCACTGCGTCAGATAGACTGTCTGTGACCAGACTGAATGCGATTCCACCTTTCATCTTTGTGGTGGCCTCTCATCTTTCCCTGTTGACCCGCTTAGCGGACATCATCAGTATACCAGACCGGAGACCGACCTGGCTGGGACGACAAGGCGCTCGAGGCGGATCTTGAAGTTGCTGACAACCAACCCATCTAGTGAGTGTCGTCGTACCCTGCCGCGTGGTACCCCGTACGTAAATCGGGCGCGACAGTATGACCTCCAGTAACCCAGCTTAGCTGACAGCCACTTGGCGGTTGCACCAGCTTAGCTGACATGCGAGTTGAACAGGAGACCTTCTCATGGCAGTAGTGTTCTGCGAATCAACTGGAGAGAAAAGAAGAAGGCAAAGTGAGCGGGGAGCAGCAGTTTATATACCCAGAGGGCTACGCCAAGATCCTACGGCGCTAGGCGTCAGTCACCTCCGTGGGGCTTGCGGTTGCGGCTAGGCAGCGGTTCTCACTCTCACTTCGTACCTAGATAGGTTAGACTCAAATCACGCGCTCGTGAAGACTGTTTGAGTATCAGAGGGGACCAATAGTACGCAAGCATTCTTCGGCAACTCGTCCTTCACTCCGTAGTTGAGCTCCCGATTACGTAGGTCTTGTAGGCAAAACAGTCGAGATCTTGCCTGTCACCCGAAAACAGCTCTTTCCCTAGCTTTCACGATGCTTGGTATTCCCTCCTACCATAAAGTCAGGCACCGCCCTCAGCAAGGCAACCAATTCGATTCCCACATCCAGTCGTTTCCAAGTGATCACCTCGAAGATGGCGCCTGTAAAGATCAAGAACGAGCCGGCCAAGAAGACCGAGGCCGAGATTATCGTCGACCTACAAGAGCATATCATCGTCCTCGAGAAGCGCCTGTGCAAAATGAAGGTGGTAGAGGACACCGACGACAACAACAATAACAACAAGTACAACAACTACTACAACAACGACGACGACAACGACGACAGTGACAGTGACAACAATGACAGCGATGACGACGATGACGGCGATGTCGCTCCAATCTTCTCGAACACCTCCGACACCCAGCTCGCCCTCCGCCTTGATGGCGTCACCCGTCAGCGCGATCAAGGTTGGCCTTGTCGAGAACACCAAGCTCCGCGAAGAGCGCGACCACTACCGGAGTCTCTACATGGGAGTGGTTCGCTCTGCCGGCAGCGCCAACACCAACAGTGTCGGTAATAACAACTTCCTCAAGATCGAGTCGAACTCTACCCACTATCACATCAACATGGCTCAGGATAGCAACCCCTTCAGTGGCTTCGTCAAGGCGCCCAAACTCAGCGAGCCCAGCGAGCCCGAGGTCAAGCGTCCGACATACGGCGACCAGTGTCTTCGCGAGAAGAGGCGCAAGCCTTGTCGCAAAACTTCATGTCCTTACTGGCACCGTTCCCAAGGCGCGCGTTTCGCCGCCATTCGCCCTACTCTCTTCTCCAACAAGGCTGCCGAGAATCGAGCTCAGCGCCGCTGAACGTGGCTGTCGGGGTATTCAGTGGCTATCGACAGACGTTTAGTGAAGCGGCCCAGCACTGAATACCTTCAGGGCGGACTGTGAAGGTAGGGTTGGATTTGGGTTTGACATCGACAACCTCCTCGAGAGACTAAAGGATGGTGTTACTTGGCTTACACAGCGTTGAGAACCTCCTAGGGGGCTATGAAAGAAGGGTGTTCTGGTGCTAGTCTTTCGCGATACCCATTGCTTTGTAGTCTCACTAGTACGAATGAAACTTGCCGATGTACATGGGACGATTGACCAAGTAAAGTGATGTGAAGACTTCGAAGGTGACGGAAGAGGAGATAGCAAATGATCTGATGCCCTGAATGAGCGAAGTGATGGAAGGAAAGACAACGCCAAAGGCATCGCGACAGCATGACGTTTTCTATTAGGCTCATAGGACATCTCTTAGGCTTTTGCGAAGACGTGAGATCCTCCAGGGAGACCACAAAGGCCTTTGCTTGGGTGGCAATGCAGCGATGTCAGCTTCCCCGCCCTCCTCAAAATTGCGATCTTTTCTGAGAGCACAGATCCGATGTAAATACTAGCTAAAACAAACGAGATCCCAGAGCCGGTCGGATGTCTGTGCGACATTACTCAGTCTGACATATTGGGTACGTGCCTCTTAGCTATGTGTTGACCGGTTCACCGGTCAAGATATTTCCAACCAATCAGCACCCTTCTGTCATTAGACACCTTGCGATTTCCTTTCTCTTTCTTGCATTGACCCGAAATCGGTGTACGTCTAATCGTGTCACCTATCAAATGCAGTGAGCATGCTGCAGATGTCCACATGAGTTGAGGTCGACGCTTGACACGACCTTGTCTCGTGTCGCACAGTCGATGGGCAGCGGAAGCAGGCGCAGGCGCGGGGTCGTAAGGCAACATGGGCATCTTCGTCGGGCCTACACGTTTGGAGGCGCACTGCAGCCATGATGCCAGTCTACTCAGAGAGACTATCGTCGACGGCACCAGTCAGTTTATAGATGTAAGGGGCCGAATGTGTTGACAGCGTTCACGATCGTGGCTCCCGGCCTACTGACCGGAGCGCTCGAGCTGGCACGTGCACTATGCGGTGGCTTTACCGGTGAGATCCTCGACAACACTAAAACGCCGGTCACATCTCAATCGGAGCTCAAGCCTTTCGCAATCGCAGTTCTTCCCCGAGGCAGCACGAGGTAACACGATGGAAGTTCTCGATGCGAAAGGTCTCTCTGAGCGCCTGAGATGGGAAGACAATGAGTACTGGCTGCACCTCGAGGCTGAGACTCCGTTTGAGAAGTATCCCGGTAAGTCTGGGAAGATGAGCGTGGGTCGCGCAATCAGCTAACGTCGCGCAGCAAAACAACATGCGCGGAGGGTGCAAGAGAAGTTGGGTGTCGAAGAAGGCTTGATCTACCTACCGGGTCAGCCAGCGAGGAACAACGAGGATAGCGACATGCCAGCGCCCTTCCGACAACGCCGATATTTCTATTACTTGAGCGGGTGCGTTGATCTGGGAGTAAATGAGGACCGTGCTGATGGTATGAAGATGCAATGAACCTGACTGCCATCTGACGTACGACACGCGACGCGACGAACTGTCCTTGTTCATTCCCCGCATCAAGCCTGAGCGCGTTATCTGGTACGGCCGTGGCTCCACCCTAGCAGAGGCACTCGTGAAGTACGATGTCGATCAAGTTTTCTACGCAGATGAGCTTGAGTACGCCGTGCAGGAATGGGCGATCGGTAACCGGCAGGCTGACATCTACGTCCTGCACCAGTCATCGCAATTCCCCGGCTGCGACAATCTGAAGCCCCGTATTGATTCGATAGCCCTCCGATCAGCCATGAACGTATGTCGCATGATCAAGGATGATCACGAGATCAAGCTTATTCGGAAAGCGAACGACATCAGCTCGCAAGCGCACCGAGAAATCCTTGCTAACATCACGAACTTCAAGAACGAGGCACAGGTTGAGGGATTGTTCATGGATGTGTGCATATCGCAGCAAGCGAAGCAACAGGCCTACGATCCCATCGCTGCTTCCGGACCGAACGCCGGAACTCTTCACTATGCCGCGAACGATGAAGATCTCGCGGGTCGTCAACTCATGTGTTTAGATGCAGGATGCGAGTATGAGCTCTATGCAAGTGACATTACCCGCACTTTCCCGCTATCTACTTCTTGGCCAAGCAAAGAAGCCGAGAACATCTACAAGCTGGTCCAGCGTATGCAGGAAACATGCATTAAACGACTAGAGCCTGGCGTGAGATATCTGGATCTACACATTATGGCGCATCAGATCGCAATCGATGGATTGCTGCAACTGGGAATTCTTCACCATGGAACGAAAGAAGAAATCTACAAGGCAGGTACAAGTAGAGCATTCTTTCCCCATGGTCTTGGACATCACATAGGCCTTGAAGTGCATGACGTGGGTCAGGCACAACTCATGAGTGTAAGAAGAGGAAAGCCAGTGTACCAGCAGGTAAGTTCAATCAGTCCGAACATTGATCAGTCGCTAAAAATCTGACAAGGCACCATCCCTTTACCCACAGGATTTCCATGTCCCGGTATATAATTCTGAGACTTGCCTCGCGCCCAGCGATCCCCAGAGCAGCCATCTCGAAGAAGGCATGGTTGTCACTGTCGAGCCTGGCATCTACTTTTCCGCATACGCTCTACAACATTTCTATCTCCCATCACCCGTTCACTCCAAGTACATCAATACTGAGGTTTTGAAGCGCTACATGCCCGTGGGCGGTGTACGCATAGAAGACGACATTCTCATCACCTCCTCTGGTTACGAGAACTTGACTACAGCCCCAAAAGGCGACGCAATGCTTGAAGTCATCCGACACGGAAAGAAAAGTTCTGTGGACGTGCCGAGTTCCGACTTCACTCCATTACGAAGACCGAGCGGTCCCGTTGAGCCAACTCTGCGACGCGCGCCCGGCATTTCTACACATACACCATCACAACACTTACAGAAGCCACTCGCCAGAGCGGCAACCCTTCCGGCAGACTTCGTTCAGCAACGCAACTCAGACTTCGCGCCTTTTGCAGGCCCCTCGCTCTTCTCGAACTTCTCACGCTCAATGACCACGGAAGAAAAGATCCAGCAGTGGCAGCATAAGCGTAGCCCAGTAACGATCGCGCCCGTCCCCTCGGTCAACGCGAAGCAACCGAATCCTGTCTGTGGCGAGATGGATCCGAACTTCCAGCATGTTTACATGAGCAACGCTTCCAGTCCGGCGTTCTCATCACAATCGACTCCGCAATTCGACAGTACACCTCCGTGCCAGAATTGCGCAATCCTGGTACAGACGCTGGATCGGCTGCGTCAAAACCTCACATCCTCTATTCGGAGCTCTTCAAAGCCTGAAGTGAAGGCTACTTCGGAAGCCGATCTGAAGAGCAAGAGCACCAAGCGAGTATGCGATGACGACTCAACAATACCATCACGCATTGGCGAGCTGTCTGTCGGCGCTTCGGCTTGCACCGTAAACCTCGATAAGAACCAGAGAATCCCACTTCCTCCACCCCAGCCTAATGCTAGCAGGACAGGAGATACAAGAGCAGCGCAGTGGGCTAGACGCTCCGGCGCAGCTTCTTGTGCACTTCCAATTCGCGCCCAAACTCTGGACAGCCAGATTTCACAAGCATACTTCCGGGGCGAGGAGTCCACAGATAAAGTCCATCATGTCTCGCCATACCATCAAATCCGCACAACCAATGGAATACCTGGTCGATTCAGGCGTCGTACTCATAGGAAAATTCCCGACCCTGCACCGTCTCCGCAAGCTCCAGAACCGGAAGCTACACGGCAGAAGTTAGAGTCTCTGCAACTGAGACTTGACTCCCTGGAAGAGGGTGCTCGCGTGAAGAGACGACAGCAAGACCAAGCTGTGTTGCCCGAACGGTTTCTCGCCTCAAGACCGTCAATGCCAGTCTTGACGTCCCGAAATCCATGGCAACAGCACCATCGACCTACCGCCGCGAGAGGCTCTGGCGATAGGCCATCAACTAACATGGAAGGTCTCGACGTCGATAGATCTCGGCTCGAACGTCTAGAGGAGAGCGAGCGACAGAGGCGCTTAGAGCGTGATGCATTGACCAGAGATACGTTCTTTTTACGATAATGACACAACGGTTGGGTTTATTTTACCAGCTGCGGCAAAGCCAATTACGTTATTTTTACCTTCTCGGTTTTGCTCTTACATACAATATACGTTTTATTACACTCCATTCATCCTACATGGCCTATCAAATGATTGAGTCGAGCTAGGCGTCCGAAAATTGAATCAATATATGAAGGTGACGGACAAAAAGCTATAGACTAAACATACAGAACGACACAATCGTGTCGCTATTTGCTCTTTGTCTGATACATTCAGACCGCGTCAAGTTGGTAACCGTTCACATGTATATCAACAGCGGTGTGTGCGGAGATCACATGTAAAGACCTTTGACCTGCGTGCGCTTGATTGGTAGCAAACTAGTTCGGAACACGATGAACCTCGGCTTGACTTGTCACGAGCGGTTGTGGTCACCACTTCGTAGTGCCGTCTGGCAAGCACCTTCTAGCTGGTGGCGTTGTTAGGTGTCTACGACATCCTTGAACACTTCGTCCCCTTCCCGCCTGGGCAACTCAGGCGCAGCGGCGTAGAAGGGAGCTGCTCTGAACAAAATACAGGGCGCAGCAGGTCTTATACTAGTAATTGAAAGTCGCCGGTATCGAGGAAACACGATCATGGAAGAAATGAAAGGTGTAAACGCAAGGCTGTTGACTTTAGAGATAAGCGTTGATGTGGGGCGCAAGTACCAACATGGGGTCACCCCACTCTTGACCTAAACCTCGTCCTTCGAAGATCATCCATGGACGTTTCATCCGGTCCTTCTCGCCCTCATTTCGGGAGTAAGCATTGCGACAGGCTCCAACTATTCAGGGTCACTGATTTGTAACAAGTGATCGATCTATGGGTGTTGACGGTAACTGAGGTCAGCGTCGCCCAAGTGAAAAGGTATAACCAGAAGCAATATGGATTATCTGCAGCTATATGCAAACAAATCGGCCCCGATAGGCAGGTGTTTTTAGTTGCAGGAACACAAATACATCATTGGCTTATTGCATCCCTGATGCCATCTCGGCGCATACGCAACTCTTGGACCGTTGCAGCGGTATCTACCTGTGCACAACATACTTCTGTATCGCAATGTACAAGTACCCCCAAAGCCCGACATTCTCGCGCATATCCTACATTCGCTTCTGTGATTTGAGTTCGAAAACAACAGCCTCACAATGAGGATCACATTCGCATTTGCAGCAAACCTGCTTTCCTTCGCAGCATGCGCTTGCGTTCCCGACTTCGCCGACAAGATACTGTCTGACCCGCTGACGCTCCAACATCCGGCAGTGATCGCAGCATTTGAACAAGTCCAGCGCAACCTCTCGGCTTTATACATCAATACCACTCGAGATGGACTCAGCTTCGCTGTTGTACGTACAGGTTCAATCTCAATAAAAGCCTCTTCCCTAACAATCACAAGGTTCATGCGTCAAGCTCAGAACCAGCATATGTGTTCAACAACGGAACATTGAAGTTCAACGAGACTGATGTAGGCCCAACCGACGCAAACCTGGTGACGAGCGACTCGATTTTCCGCCTGATGTCTTGTTCGAAGAACGTCGCGATGGCCTCTGCTCTAGTCATCGAAAATCAGCTCAGACAAAACTCCTCCTCATCATCATCCCTCCTGACTATCGACACGCCCGTCCGCCAATTGCTTCCCTCTTTCGCTCTGCCGGAGAGAGACTGGAATGATGGCGGCAGCGAAATCACACTGCGTATGCTTGCCAGTCACACAGCGGGTATACCAAGAGAAAGCTACAGTACTGGCTTCAACATGATTCTCAGCACAGGAAAAGCTGATTCGCCTACTATCGGAGCAGCATGGGCGGGCGAGACTGCCCAGGATGTGATTGATGGGATAGCGATGAAGAACCTGATGTTTGCGCCAGGGCAGAGGGCAGCTTGTAAGCGATTTCCTCCTGCTAACGAGACGCGTACTGATAAGAACAGATTCGAATGCAGGCTTGGGTATTCTAGGTGGTGAGTAAACATGGCGTACGACTAACGAGAACATGGACTAATCGACCGCTAGCTGCTGTAGCGACATACTACAACAACATCACTTCCTCGTCTCTCAGCTGGTCTGAGCTGACATCGCAGGAACTTCTCCAGCGACTGAACATGACCCATAGCTTCTTTGGCACTGTGCCGCAGGATCTTATCCCAGACATAACCGTACCGGGTGGTGACAGTTGGGTCGATTTGATCGTAGGCGAAGGCTACGATCCAGCAGCCGGCATGTGGAGCTCTGCAAACGATCTCGCCCGGTATATGCATGGCCTATGGCTCACGCCCGAGCCTAGGCTCATCACGCCCTTCCAGCGTCGTCAGGTCATGAAGCCAAGTGTTATACTTGCAGACGGCAAGCAGCAGAGCGGCCCAGGCTGGGAGATTGAAATCTTGAACTTACCGACGAGTGAGAACGCTAGTCAGGCGGAAGACAGTATGAAGACATATAGCATCTTTGGCAAGTCCGGCGATGGAGGAGGCTGGCATAGCTGGATCGACGCCATACCAAATCTCGGTTATGGTATAATCGTGCTCGTGCAAGGATCTGGTCTGGCCGACTACGCAGGTATCTCGACAAGTACTGTCAGAGATACAGTACATGCTATCCTTGCCCCTGCTTTCGCAGAAGCATTAAGCGAAAGAACGAAGGAGCGATTTGCAGGGTTCTACAGCGCTGGTGAAGACACTGGACTCATTGCTGATGAAGTCGCCACCACGCTCTCAAACTCCTCGACTTACGCCAACTTGGAGATCAAAGACCAGATCTTGTATATTCGCTCGCTCATGGTGAACGGTTCATCCGCGCTCGAAGCAATAGATCGCCTGTCCTGGACCGCGGATGCCCAGCCACGCTACTTCTCTACACCGGAAGGGGTTGTCTTGGAGCCGGCGGAGGGCGTAGGCGAGACAGACGAATTTGGACCTGGAGCGCAGGTTTGGAGGATGATCTTTCCAGGACTGGCATCGTGCGATTGGTTCGACTTCGACGGCTATCATGACAGCAATGGGTGGCCTGTGAGCAAAGTTGTTCTTATCGAAACTGAGGAAGGGGTCGAGCTGCACTACCCACCATTCGACATTACTGTGAGTCGAATGAAGATACACAAATGAGATCTCTCATCAAATTTCTGTACAGGTGTCTTATCGTGAGTCGGTGCTATTGACACAAGGCTCCGCTCCTGTATTAGTCAGCCGTCCTCGGCATCGCGCGCGGAGTTCCCCTGTGAACACATGACTCTCCCTCCGCGTCGACAACCTCCGCTATCCGAGTACAACGCCAACCATCTCTTGACATAGACAATCCTACCGCCAGCTCGAATGCGACATCGAAAATATACCCCTGACTACCGTCTGCATCAATTCAGCTGCCCGGGGTAATCTTCGGGCAAATATGCACGCGGCGACTGCAGAAGCTCGCGCTATCATCGATGCCTTCCACAACAATGTAGCCGAAACCGAAAGGCAACAGCGTGAGCTACAAACCCAAGAGAGTGATCAGCACTTCCACGACATGTACAGTCCATGCAACCCATCATCGACGTTCCATGACCTACAGTGTGGCCACAGGATCCAAACGGAGTATACTGCAAGCTGTGGTGTGACCTGTGCGCGACCGATGCAAGGCCAGCCGTTCGTCTGCCCGGCTTGCCTGATCGATGTAGTGCGTGCAGAAGTAGCTCTCGACAGTCTCTCTCTTGGCTCCAGTGATGACGCCGCAATGGACAGCACCGGGCTAGTCGAAGAGGACAGGATACAACACTTCGCCAACAAGTACGTCGCAGCAATGCTGAAGAAGGGCTATCGCGCATGTAAAGCAGTGCTTAAGATTGACGAACCTCGCATGCAGTTTTTCGATCAATTCATGCGACAGGACGGGTTTGGAGGCGTTGAGGATGAGCCTGCAGACGGGATGATTACGAAGCCACGGAAGCGTCCTGGTGCGGGTGGAGGCCATAAACAGCCTGCCAAGCTGCATGCAATACATCGAAAGAAACCCGGGACGTGGGATTATCGCGATCCGACCGGAAACGAACCAGTTCTGGCAAAAGCTGCGCGCGAAGATCCAGGCGATTACAATAACGACGATATGGAAGGCAGTAAAGGGATGACAGACGATGCTGTGGAGGTGGCGCATTCGGGACAATCCGCTGATGCATGTGTCGATCTTGTTCCGCAGTCAGAAGCAGCCGAGGCTGTACTAAAGGCCATGGAAGCATTTGCTAGGCTTTCCACGTGGTGAGTGAGCACGGCAGATCTTCCAGTACCTAGAGATGTAGTGTTTAGAGATCTTCAATTGTATTTCGAATAGTCCCTGAGCTCGGACAAAAGGCCATCTCGGAGTAGACGTTGCCGGCTGATAACGAAGACGGTCGCCCAAAGCCCGATCTCGATAGAGGAATTCGACAGAGGCATCCCCGATAACGGAAGCCGAAGTCTACCTGGATCGTGGAAAACTTTGCCTGAGATGTGAACCAAACAGGGGTCAAAGGGATGCGGGGAGGACGTGTTTGACTGGAGCAGGAGAATGTAGCTTTCTTGCTAAAGTCTGTGCGCTGCCGATGATGTCAGCATTCTTCGATAGATTCCTCAGGCTCAATCTCTAGCACCTACCATGTTCAATCATCATCAACACGCACGTTCATCCATATTCCCGAGCCTTGCAGCGGTTATTGACACTTGACGAACTTCTATCGCCGACATTGCGCGTGCAACGTCTCGTTACGGACGCCTCACTCGCGTGGCTGTCGATCGCTAAATTGAGTTTTGACATGGTAAGTCCCGCAGCGAGCGCAACCCTATTCGAGGGCTGCGAAAATTCCCGGTTAGAAACTGCAAAACGACAAGCATCCGTTGGTCTTGGTAGGGCCTTTTACGCGTTTAGCGGTGCTCAAGTGGTTATTGAGACGTCCGTTAGCCTTAGCCTAGATCCGCCTCTTACTCGCGACGGGAATCGTTCGTAGGGCGACTGCACATGTTCGACACCTCAATGCTAATCTGGAACTGCGGTTGCAAATCTTCGGTAGTTGTGACAAGCTCACCTAATGCAGTCGCACACTATGGCGTCTTGTCGTGAAAGCTTTCCATGATTGCGCACCGCTCCATGATCGCCATGGATCTTGCCTCGAGGTTGGGTTCAGAAGTAGCTTTCCTTGACATGCATCACCATGATGATGTAAGGCAGGTATGCGCACGATTGTACATGGATTGTTGGACACCCACACCTCAACGCATTTGAAGTCTTCTCGTTTTCGACGAAACTTCATAGCCCAGGGTCATTGATCACAGCCCACCACCAGCCGTTTTCCTGTGGGGTTGTCGCAGATCTGCAGGCACACGGGTAGAAGTGATGATTCTAGCTTGACTACTAGTAAGTGGCATCGGCAATCCTACCCCAAGAGTCGCTTCGCACCTGGGCAGGCTCAAGCTCCATACGCTCGCGTGGATCATTTACCGCTACAGCGGGTCGCGCGATCTTCAAACACCTGCAGAAGCAACGCCAACAAACGTCCTGTTACACATGCCACGTGTGCGATCAAACCTCCCTGCCTCATAGTGATCAAAGATCAGCGTCCCACGATGCAAGGCGTCTACAGGGCCAGTATAGCCTTCAGCTGCGTTCACTGTTACCCGCCCCCGGGTTTCTACACAACGCCACGCTTACCAGGGCTATGCGCAAAACTACAACGAATTGTTCATGTCGCGAAGCTGACGGCACATGACTCTGCCTTGTACCCCCGATGTTCACCGCAACTTCATTGAAAGCTCTCACGGAAAGAGCCTAATAATGGATGCAGTCGGCGAAATAGTCCATATACGCCATGCAAGACTAGGGGACCCGTACTGTGGCGTAGATCACTCCACAGTGTTTGAGGTGCGGGAAGGTATGGACCCCGCTAACTACTAGCGGAGTCATTGGTCTTGGACCCCCGACTCTTGTGTGTATAGATCTGGCTCATATCCCGGGTATCGTTTCTGTTTGCGATGGTCAGTTCGTGTCACATTCACCCCGACAGCTAGGCCTGCTGCTACTACGCCGGTATTTCTCAATATGGACGGAAACACTCTGGGATCCTATGGCGGCAGCCTCGTCGCTCGTGCAGGCGGTTTACATCCCCCACCAGAAGTCCTTCTCAGCTGGCCAAGACCGAATTATGTCGACCCGGAGGAACGAGGTTGGGGACCCCCAATACTGCTCATGGTCGTCTTGGGCATCACCTTCCTGGTATACTGTGCGCGGATGTGGGCAAGGCTGGTCATATCGAAGAACTTCGGGCTGGACGACATACTTGTCAGCATGGCAATGCTGCCGCTATTCGGTCTGACCATATCAAGCGTGCTTGGTATGTATCGCTTCCTTTCGAAGTGGTCTTTGCTAACACACGCAGGTATTCGTATCTATGGCTTCCAATGGCACGTTTGGGACCAGACCCAAGAAACGCTAGTAACGACAAGAGAGATCGCGTTTGCAATCGAGCTTAACTACATGTTAACCTCGACGCTGATCAAAGTCTCGATCCTTTGCTTCTACCGCCGAATCGGTGATCGTCTGACGAATCAATTTATCTACTGTCAGTATCTCGTCAAAGCCAGCCCGGTCCACGCAGAAGCTAACGTTGCTCCACAGGGGTCTACGGCACCATCGCCTTCTGCATCGTCTACGGAATTGCCTTCACAATTGCCATTGTCTTCACATGTACACCAGTCATAGGATTCTTCCGCCTCTTCGACATATCCTGGAGACTGCAGAACGAACTGACGTGTCGCAACGAGGGCGCACTCATTGTCGCATGCGCGGTGATCTCACTGTTCCAGGATTTCATCATCTGCCTGCTACCAGTACTTTTGATCTGGAACCTCCAGATCAGCAAACGCCAAAAGGTCGGACTGTGTGCTATTTTTGGCGTGGGCCTGATAACATGCATCTGCGGTATAATGCGAACGTTCTATGCCGCAAAGCTATACTACTGTAAGGATCTATCTTCTGGGATTTGTCATCTGGTAAAACTAACTCTCTGGTCTAGTCACCTACGACATCACCTGGGCAGCGTATTCTGGCTGGGTCTGGACGACACTCGAAGCCCAGCTAGCTGTGATGTGCGCCTCAGCGCCCTCGCTCAAAGTCTTCCTCGGTCGCTACTTCAGTATGTACACTTCGCGCGCCGGCTACTCTCAGACTGGAATCCCCGGTCAAGCGTCCGGTCCGTCGTCGAATGCGCTATCGCAAGGCTTCACCGGGAAAGCATCCCAGCACTCGACACAGCAATCACAGTGCACTGCTGGATCGATCCGCGGCGACGTTCCGTTGGAAGGCATCCACATAACCAATAAGTTGGATGTCAGGGTCGAAGAGCGTGATGACTACGAGCAAGCGAGCCTCCACAGCACGAAGGAGCTCACTGCACTACCCATGTCATCGCAGCCGGGTTGGCGGGATGGCTGCAAGACGGTTTGTGCAGCACTCCGACCAGGCAGCAGAGGCACATCAGCAACTCGTGGTCGGAGTCGCGAGGGCGATGTCGAAGCGGGCCGCGCTTACTGAGTGGTTTTTTTGCCGTTCGTCTTCCTGTCTCTGTAAACCGTATCGTCGTTTCGTCGCTTTTTTGGTTTCTCTAGACCCATATACCTTTCCCTTTGTTCTCATTTTCACGGCTCAAGACATTCTTTGAGCATGCTACGACATTACAGTCGCTTCTAATTTGAGAAGCGCACACATTCAGGGCACGATGGCCATCGACGCCTCGTTGCATACTTCCGTCATGAGGCACTCATGACATATACCCCCTTTTTTACTTGTTCTCACGGGCGACATCTTGGATTACTGGTAGAAGCACGAAGAGTACGGATCGAATTACATTAGAGCCTCTTAATATTAGACCCTCTTTATCCAATCATCTAGACATATCTCTTGACGCATCGATCGTGATAGAGTAAACTCCCAACCATTCCGCCTACTGAAGTAAAGACTTCATCGCAGCCTCAACTTCCTCCTTGTTTCCACAGATCAACCCACCCCTCTCGTCCGTATCCTCAATCGAGGTCTCAAGCACCCTCTTCCCCGTCGCAGAATCCAACGCCGCACCTCCAGCGCACTCTAGGATCAGCGCGATAGGCGCTAGTTCATAAAGTCGCCTAAGCTTGGCTTTGCTCTGCTCCGTGACCGGAGAAATGTACACACCATGGCCCTTGACCAGCGCATGGACAACATCCGGAACGAGACCGCCGCTATATCGCAGCGTGTACTTTTGCATGATGAAACGGTTGATCAGGTTCAAGTACCTCTGGTCCTCGGCGGCTGCGCGCATATTCGCCGGGGCGAAATATCGCGTCTTTACTTCAGAGGCCTGCGTCAACTGTACGTCTGGGCGGATGACTTGCATGGTGCCGTCGTCTGAATATCCGACTTCGAAACATGAACCCTTGGTTCCTGGTAGACGGAGGGCGACAATCGCGGTTGTACGTGGGCCTAGTACACCCAGTATCGAGGCGATTTGCTTTGTGTCGGGCGATTGATGTAAGGCTGAGGCTCCTTCCCAGACTCCGATTATCGTGCCTACACTCCAGTTTGGCGCGATGATGGAAGAGCCATCTAGTGGGTCGAAGGCTAGCGTGTAGATTTCTTCTCCTGGATCTTCGCTGCTCGTGGATTTTGATGACTTTTCAACGGGGTCTTCCTCGCTGGATGCTGTTACGATGGCTGGGCATGAATCGATGATTTTGCGGATCGCTTCTTCGGCCAGTACGTCCACGTTCAGTTGGTCGTCGCCAAAGGCATTGGCCGTGCCGACCTGGGTTACCGATGGTGAGGTGCGCAGATGTCCGGCTATCGTGTGGATTGAGCTGAGAAGTTTTGGGAGGACTGCATCGCGCAGTCGAGGGTTTGAAGAGGTGATGAGAGAGTTTAGATGGGTTGGTACGTCCACGGGCTGCGACATTTTGGGAATTTGATAGTTTGCCGGGTTTAATTGAGAGAATATGGCTGTTACGATGCAAAGTCTACATAGGAAGAAGAAATTCTGCGTCTGCTAGTGTTCATCGGAGTGTGACGTCGTGGTGTGGAGTTGCGGAAGCTTCGTCCATCTAGTAGCTCCACAAGCATCCACTGAGACTATCACCGGTTTCTCGGCCCTATCCGCGTCTCCCCCAACACCGCGACGCGTCACGCGTGGATAGCTACTTTGATGTTGGAGATGCTTTCTTTTGCTCGTTCGAGGTGAGGGGTACGAGCGGGGTAGCTCGGGAAGCTTCTAAGGTTAGCTGTCGTCACGGCCGGCTTCGGAAGCTCATAAGCCGTCTCTTTTGTTCCTTCTCTCTCGTTCTGTTCACTCCGTCGTCCGTATGGGTTCTCGTCTCCCCTAATTTCATCCATAATGCCACAAATTCTCAAAATCGCATCCGCGCAATCCCGCACGCTTTCCACCACCGCCGAGACCCTCGCCGCTCTCGAAGCGACAACGAAGCGCGCCGCGTCCCAAGGCATCGATGTCCTCCTATTTCCCGAAGCATACCTGGGTGGATATCCTCGTACTTGCGCTTTTGGCGCTGCGGTTGGCGGTCGCGCACCTGAAGGTCGCGAGCAGTTCCTGCACTATTTCCACGATGCTGTCGATATGGGCGACACACCGAGCGGCGCTGGGCAAGATTGGCTAGACCGGAAGCTTGAGTTGCCGAGAGGGAAGGAATACAGAGGTGATGGGACGCGAGAGGAGCTAGAGAGGATAGCAAGAGAGACGGGGGTCTTTGTTGTTACGGGGCTTGTGGAGAAGTCTGGTGGCACGCTATACTGTGGGGTTGTTTTCGTCGACCCAAAGATGGGCGTGTTGGGGAAGAGGAGGAAGGTCATGCCGACGGGCAGCGAAAGGTTAATTTGGGGGATGGGGAGTGCGAGTACACTGAGGGCGGTGACAACGGAGATCAAGGGCGTGAAGCTGTGTATGGGGTCGGCGATTTGCTGGGAGAACTACATGCCATTGCTGAGGCAAAGCTTATACAGCCAGAACGTCAATCTGTGGTTTGCGCCAACAGCAGATGCGCGTGATGCTTGGGCGTCGCTGATGCGCACTGTAGGCTGCGAAGGCCGATGCTTCGTGGTTAGCGCAAACCAGTGCGTCAAGAAGAAACACCTCCCAGAATGGATCACCGGCAAAGCACAGTCGCAGAGCAATGGGAGCAGAAGCGGCGTCGGCAGGAGCCTCTCGCAACAGAGTAATGGAGTCGTTGGCAGACGACGGAGCACCATCACGAAAACACCGGAGGGTCATGAAATATGCATACCAATACCAGAGGGACAGGCGACTGAGGGCGATTCATCGGCGATTGACTCCTCATCCACTGCAGAAGATGCGCTTAGTCCTAAGCAGCAACCCTTTTCGCAGCCTCAATCAGCGGACGGCGAGGAATATGTTTCGCGTGGCGGCTCTATGATAGTATCACCCTTGGGCGAGGTGCTTGCTGGACCCGTATGGGAGCAAGAAGATGAGCTTTTAGTCGCAGACGTCGATTTTGACGACTGTGAGCGTGGCAGACTCGATTTCGACTCTGGGGGAAGTTATTCGCGAATGGACAGCTTCAAGCTCAGCGTTGAGGGCCTTGATCTGAATCCACCGCCGATGTAAACTATGTAAGCCTCAGTAATAGGTTCCTCCTAAGGCTGAATCCTTCGAGCACCGTTCTAGTATTACTATGGGCGAGAGAAGATGGGTAATTGATGCAACATCCCTAACACAGTTGGCTCGTCAGAACCGGATTTGGCTCACTTGTTCGTTCAAAACTTGAGGTAATCCAGACATGTATACGCCCATGTTTATCTGACTGCCTGTTGTGGACTAGGTCATGATTGGTAGAACCGGTGGGCCTGAGGCTGCTAGCTACCCCTCATGCTTGGTTGACGGCCAAACGTCCCCAGCTCTCCACTCCCCTCCGAGAGACACGCTAGATATTTACAGTATATCGCGGGCTTCTAAACCTACCTTCATATATCATTAGTTCCCTCCTCGTCAAGCTCCAGGCAATGACAACGCGCAAGAACCTCATCATCGACACCGACTTGCACAGTGATGTCGAGTAGGCATAGCCTCGTTCTCATGTTATAAGAAGCTTACTAGTGTACTAGTGATGCGGGCGCATTGCTGCTAGGCGCAACGCTTCCCAATGTCAACCTCCTTGGTGTCAACGTCAACCATCCCTGTTCCTACTCTGCTCTCGCAGCGTCTGCTATTGTGGCACATTATGGACACCCGAAGACACCCATTGGTATTCGTCGCCCAATGAACGACGTGAGGTTCTTTGACGCTTGGGACTACAAGCGCGGCGAGTACACGAGTAAAGTGGCCTACCACTGGTCCGGAGGCACTCTACCATGGGGAAAGGCAGAACAGGCATGGGATCCAGTTGTCCTGTACAGAAAGCTGCTCGCTGAATCAGAAGACGGAAGCGTGACGATTGCTTCCATCGGCTTCCTCGATAACGTGCGTTTTCAGAATGTGGCTCTTGTCTATTGACAGCTGGTCGCTAATGTCTGCAGCTGTCTGGACTGCTCAACTCCAAGCCCGATGAGTACTCTCAGCTTGACGGTCGCGAGCTTGCCAGGACTAAAGTGGCAGAGCTCGTTGTCATGGGTGGCAAGTATCCGAAAGGTCGTAGCTGGAACTTCTGGGGCTCCAAGCCTGCTCTTGCCGCTCATGTGTTAGAGACATGGAATGGCCCAATAACGTTTGTAGGCACCACTGTCGGCAGAGAGGTATTGATAGGCGGACCGCTCATGGCGAGTGATCTGGAGGACGACCCAGTCCGAATGGCTTATCTCTACTATGGTTTCGGGAAGCCGCTACCTAGTTGGGATCCACTTGTAGGTGTCCCTTTACGAACTGCTCGTGAAGAATGCGCTGACTTCTTGCGCCCATATGTAGACTATCATGTATGCTGCAAATGGTCTTGGGGACATGTTCGATGTTGCAGAGGACCGTGGCTACAATAAGATCAAACCTGAAGATGGCTCAAACGAATGGATAAATGACGGAGTCTCGCATGGACGGCGAACCCTGAAACTGAAGGTCAGCAATGAAACTGCTGCGGCTGAGCTGGACCGTCTGTTTTTGGATGCTGCGCGAAGACATTCTAAGCATGCAGGCACCGCCTAGAATGCCGGAATGCTATCATGAATCCGAATCGATGTCAGATACGTACCATCACGAGACGTACGTCTATCATGAGTAACTAGCAAGTGGGTACCTAGGTATGCTGAAGTCGGGTTTCAGATTTCCAGAACTCGCCCAACGCAGTCCCTCGTTGATCAATTGGAAGCTGTTCGGAAGGTCGTTGCATTGCGCTCTACTGATGTATTTCCACACAAAACTACCTAAGTAAATGCACGACGGCACAACGTGCAGTACATGTGTACATGTCAAGCCCAGATGGTGCTAGCGGAAGACCCATGCGTCCTGCGTGACCAACAGCGATGACGTTGGCTGCAGGGTCCATGCTTCGCCCCAGCCCCAGCCTCAGCAAGATCCAACCGCGGCCGCTATCTAGACGCCAGCCTCGACCACTACCAGAGCTCTCCATTCTCCACAGCAACCCCAACCATCCTTCCCCAACTTCGAATCCACATCGAAGTTGTTCCCGTCGTGTTTATTGCGCGACAACAACACCACTACAGCTCGTCTCTTGTACCGCAGTTATCTTCACCGCCGCCATGCAGCTCACCACCCTCTTCCTCGCCGCCCTGAGCGCCGTCTCTGTCACCGCATCGCCCTCATGGATGGGTGGCGACCAGGTCACTATTAAAGAGGAGTACAAGGTCCCAGGCGACAACCCTCTGTACTTCTGCGGCGACCCAGCCGACGACCTTCTGAAGATTGAGAAGGTCGACCTGAGCCCCAACCCACCCAAGCCGTACGTGTTCCTTGCTGAAGCATCATGAAGCTGCGCAATCGCATGCTTGAAAGCTTCGCGAATCTCGAGAGTGTACAGTCGGAAGCTAACTCATATACAGTGGCGAGAAGCTCAGCATCAAGGCCACAGGCGACTTCAAGGAGGAGGTCGGTGAGGGTTTCAAGATGCACCTGCAAGTCAAGTACGGCCTCATCACACTCATCAACCAGAACGCGGATGGTTGCGAAACGATAAAGAAGGGAGACCTCGAGTGCCCGCTCGAGAAGGGCGAGATGAGCTTGACCAAGGACGTTGATCTGCCCAGGGAGATTCCTCCGGTACGTCGCAAGCTTCGATGTGAATGAGAGAGTACTAACAGCATGACAGGGCACATACACCGTTCTCGCCGATGTCTTCACCGCAGAGGGCGACAAGATTACTTGCCTCACCGCCAAGATCGCTTTCCACCGGTAAATTGCCTCACTTCGTAACGACTCTACAACACGCGATGAGCAACAAGGATGTCTGATATTCAATGATGCAGGGGAAACGCGGAGGAAAGTAATGTAGGCAGTGGCAGCAAGATCAAGATGGGACAGCCTAGGGTTCAGATGAGTGGACCTTTGGCTGGTCTGGTACAGGAGCGTTTAAGGCGGAGGAATGAGCTGTAAGCCATCTTTGGCGGATTTCTCTTTGTTTTGACTCTCGATATCAGCATGTCTTGACTGTAAGCTTTGGTTTCAATGCTTCCCAACCAAGGGTTCCAGTAAGATCCACACATTGAACTTGAACTCGCATTGGTATTACGAGGTACCGGCAATGTACCAGCTCGTCTGTTTGCCGATGGGCTGGTCCATTGCCGGTACCTCGCAATGATAGTGCCAGTTTGAGGTTGATGTGTGGCCAGTGAATCGAAGATATAATGACGAATTAATGTACATACGAAGGACACGCATCGACTTCATAACACTTTCCATACTACGACTTGTATCTGTAGTGGTGGATATCATATTCATTGACGTTGTAGCTTGTATGCGCAGATGACTGCCGGCGGCACATGCCTAGTACCCATCCACGAGTAGTGTATGTGACATATTCTGGTGCTCTCATCTTCCGCCAATCTGCTACATCCGATGTCTACTCTCCAAATAACCTCCTCACCCTCTTCAGCACACTGTCCTTCTCGGGGTCGTACGGGTGGTCTTTCGATGGGATCTCGAGGAGGGAGGGAAAGGCAGCGGTGTACGTCTCGACTCGGTGTCGTATCTTCTCGGCGATCTATGGGTGGTTAGACATGTCTCAGTCTACAAGTCCGTAGAGACTCGGGTATCCTTCTAGATCCCAACGCCACATTCGGGGCGCATGAGACGTACGTGCTGGTTAATGAGCAGAATCGCGATATCCTTGCGCTCGGTGGTGAAGCGGTCGAATGCAGCTTCGATGGTCGCGGTCTCGGTCTTTGCGTCTACAACGAGGAAGTTCTTCTGGCTGTCCGGCGGCTGGGTAACATGCTACGATACCCGTCAGTCTCCCGTTTATATCGTGCGTCGCAGGAGGTAATAGCTTACGCCTACGCCTGCAAGCAGCATGCCCGTGCAAGTGTCCTGCGACCGGTTAGCGCCCTTGACCCGCCAAACGGGGAAGCCGCGAGATGCACACCTCATCGCCTATTACGGCGAGGAACTGTCTGTCCTTGTACTGTGCCGCGGGTGCTGCCATAGTGAGATCGTAGTGAGGCAGCTGTCGTGAGGTCGGAGCTTGGCTGCACTGAAGCTGGAGCTCCCGCGCGCCGTCGTCATGGGCGGGACCAGGGCCTAGTCCGCGTTAGGCCAACTGTTTGTACTGTCGCTTCTTTCACCCTTCGCGCTTTCTTCATTGTCGCCGCACCACCATGACTTGAGCCTTGCTACTACCCCCTTCTCCTCACCTCTCTTCTACAACCCGGAACTCGCCCTTAGCACTTATAATCGTAATACCACCGCGCCATGCCTCCCCTCGTGCGCCGCGCACCGCTCTCGGAACGCATCAAAGCCTACTTCGACCTCTCCGACTGGCTCATCTGGATCTCCGAGGAACTCAACAGCTCTGACTGGGAGGACTTTGCATCGGCATATGCGCTTTACATTGGCTTCGGCGCAAACCTCCTCTTCGTACTCGCACAAGCCAACAGCGGCGCATTCACGGCTTCGGACGACGATGGCGTCTTCAACGAGGTGCAGGGTCCGGGATGGATAAAGTGGATCATGGGCTTGCTGGTCCTGACCCTGGGCACAGCCAGCTTTGCCAACGCGTTTATGGTCTGGGGTAAGAGGAGGTATTACCGTCTCTTCGAGCAGAGTGTGGATGTTGCGCCACAGACACCCAGCGCGAAGCGCGTCCGAGTCGACTCCTCGCCTGCCGCAGCGAGTCCGATGCAGTTCGTGAGGGGCTTGGTACAGAACAACGCGGCGAGCAGAGCGCATCCGGTTGAGGGCAGGGACGTCTGGGAAGTCGCCGTTTGGGACCCAAACCCGCTATGCCTGGAGCTGTTCTGCCTGTTCAGCCCGCTACATGTGGTGCTCTACTACTTCAACCTCCCAGTCGCTCCCTTGGATCCCAGACCGAGCGTCAGGGTGACCACGACAATCTTCATCGGAGCCGCGCTCTCGCTCCATCTTTGGTGGCTTAGGAGCTCCTTTATGCAGCAGGCCAAGGACAACTCTCTCATTAGTCGCCAGGTGCTTCACGAGTACGACAGCAAATTCGTCCACCCCTCACTACAGAAGCCATGCCGCGATGTCGGAATACAGACCATCTCGACAAACCGAACCCGAGACTCGAGCGTCGGTGTCAAGGGCAGTAGCCACGGTCTTGCGAGCTCAATCGTCACGTACACACCAACTACTATCGTGAACCGAAAAACCTTCCGCACGAACCCGAACGTCAGCTACGCCTCGCAGTACGACCCTGACAACATGGAATCACCATCTGTCATACGCTCCTCGCGACGACGATCCTCGGTCCACCAAGATCGTGGCACCTCACAATACACAACCACCTCCACAGCTACAGACGCCGACTTCTCCTCTCCGATTCGACCCTCACAAACGCCCAATCCCTTCCGTCAAGCACCCACCATCCCCCGAACCAACACCAAGCCTACCGACGGCGGATACCTAGGGGTCAACACTCATGCTGCGTCTCCTTTACGGAAGTCCGCAAGTGCAAACTTCTCAAGAGATGGTGAGAGGAGCGCGAGCCGCGGCAGGGATAGCCTCGGCGGTGCTTTCGAGCGCAGGGCTAGTCCAAGCAAGCGGGACGTCAGCCCTCTGAAGAGGATCAGTCTCGGCAATTTGGGTGCTGCGAGGGAGAGCGGCGAGAAGACACTGGGTCAGTCGGCGAGCTTGGGCAGAAGCAACCCGTATGGAAGCCTTGGTGTCGGACGAAGGGAGAGCGGAAGGTACTAAAGAAGTACGACTCAGCAGGAACGCACACGAGACTAGGAGGTCGGGATGAAGAATGGCGTGTACGATGGTGAGATGTGAGTTCGTTCAGTTCATGTATATTCTACTATCTACAATACCCGAGAGGAGCGACCAACATGGCGCTACTCCATTACAGAATCTCATTAATCACATAGCTCAATGTGTACCCTTTTTGAACCTTCCGCGATTACTATGGAATTATCGGCAAACGTTTTTGAAAAGATTTGCTCGTATGCATGTCTCGTTTCCGCTTGGCTAGTCCATCTATATAAACATCCACCCATCCCTCATACATTCTGCCTTCATCACTCTACAGTTCTTATTCATTTCCAAAACCTACAACAGGTCACCCTATGGCAGTCTTCTGGTTTGCCCAAAATTGAAAAAGCGCCAAATGATGGCGTGCGCGTCTTGGCCACATCCTTTACTCAAAAATTGATCTTGTTTGGGGCCATGTGCTCCTATGAGAGTAAACCACCAAAAATACAGAAACATGATGGAATGTTTCGTCCTGTCGACATGGTCTCTTAACACCCGTCTTCGAGATGACGCTCAACATATTTAAACAACTATCACGACTGGAGTGTCTCTTCTTGATTACTCAACCTTTGTTGGGTTATTTCATAATCTACATTCCAAAGGGCCATGATCACTTCGTGTCTTTGCCAAAAATTTCTCTGCGCATGCACCATGTGCGGCTGGTCCTGCGGCGCTCGCCGTATTCGTTTGAACTTGCTCAAAAGACTGCCAACTCACTGTCATGTGAGCGGATCACCGAAAAATCATGCATCAGGTATTTCATGTCCTTGGCTGGCATATCGACCCTTCACTCAGCAAGATTCCGCCTTTCTGGAGATACTATGATCCTCTTCTTCCCCTGCCAGGCTGTCCTCTCTACTCACATCATTTTCTTACCATCGAAAGCCAAAAAAAAGATGAGCTTTCTGCCATGACGGGCGCTTTTTCCAAACAACACCAAACAACATTACATGGAGCGGATCTCCAGTTCTCCAAAAACCAGAGACAATAGTAAAGATGAAGGAAAGGCAGCGATGCCTTGCGATCTTGTCGTCTAGAAATAGTATCGGTGTTCGTACAGTGTCTTGTCGCTTGATATTAAAAGTTCGAAACCGCGTACCCATGTGCAGCAAGCATCCCGGTCTTGCAACAGTTTTACCGTTGAGCTGGAATATCGTCTTGGAACCGGGATATATAAAAGACTCTCGTATACTCTTTCGAAGTCTTCTTCTTCATCAACACTCATTCTGATTTTACCAAAAAAGCAGGACGAGTTTGAATGTCTGCTGAGTGCTCCAAAATAAACTACTCGTGTCTTGTATGGAGTGTGTTCTCTTCCGCCCAAAGTCTCAGCTATCATTTTCATGTTAAGAAACAGTGATTGCTTTGGTTTCAGCGCTGCAAAGGCAAAGAGATTCGCATGCACCAAATGTTTAGATCAAAAGCCCATCGACAACGACACATGTCTTTCCTGGACTGTAGGCCAAAATGGGGCTGCACGATGCCCGATGACTTGATATCAAAAGTTTCATCTTAATATGACAGCCAGTGCTCTACATCGAAAAGGCACACGCCGTCGCACATGGTGTGTCCATACCGAAGTGTTCACAAAACCACGATTGCTTCTTCTGCGGTCCGCGTACCCGCTACATTGTGCTTCCAGAAAATTTACATCAAATTCATAATGCTGACAATCTATGTTTTGTTCTTCCGCCGCCTGTTCAAAAGACAATAAGGCCACCATCATGACTGCACGATTGCGATCGCAAAAGGTTTATTCTACACCGCCAGCTTTTCTCATTCTCTCTCTCTTCATATCCTGACACGCGTGTCAGAACATGTCTAAGAATAGGCATAAAAAGCAATTTGCGACAGCGAAGCTTGTGTTGTTCTCAGCCCTACAAGCATCATCCCGCCCAACGGGCACTTCCTTTGTTCTTCCCACACCGTTTTGTCTAAAAGGCTTGAGGGGATCCGGGAGTTGACAGAATATCGTTGGGGTTCTACGTCATGGGATGATGCTGGGAAAGTACACGCGGCCTCGCATGCGTTGGTCTCGTATAGATTGGATTTTCGGGTCCCAGGAAAAAAACATACATGGTGTTGTCGAAAGCTTGATCGTTGATGTCGGCTGATGCGAAAATGATGTCACAGGCATGTTGCAATGAATTCGAGCATGATTTTTGAAGTTATTGAATGCATTTCGTAGCTAATGGATATATACAAAAAAGGCGTATCAAAACATGGTTTTGCAAGAGGCATGAAACCTCTGACCACTTGGTATATCATCGTCGTTCACAATCATCCAGCTCTTCCCTGAAGAGCCATATGCATCCATCATCATGATTCGGTCGCGAGCACAAATCCGTTCAGCAAGCGCTTAAACAGAGTTGATGAAGGAGAGGAGAGCAGAGGTGCGAGCGTAGACACCGGGGAAGCCCTCCTGAGCGCAGCCGTTGCCGAAGGAGACGAGGCCAATGAGGGTCTTGGAGGAGTCGACAATGGGACCGCCAGAGTCACCCTGGCAAGAGTCCTTTCCACCCTGAGGGAAACCAGCGCAGATCATGTTGGTGGTGATGGCAGAGCTTCCGTAGGAGGAGCGGCAGCTGGCGCGGGAAACGATGGGGACGGTGACCTTCTGGAGAGCAGCAGGGCTGCTGCCACCCTCAGTGAGAGCACCCCAGCCGGCAACGACGGCGTTGGATCCAGCAGCGGGGTCGGAGCCAGCAGCAGGAAGGCGAGCATAGCCGATGGAGCCGCTAGCAGGGACGGAAGTAGAGAGCTTCCAGATGGCGACGTCCCAGTCCTGGCCCGAGCTGCGGTAGTTGGGGTGGACGGTGACCGAGGAGACGCCAACCAATGTACCACCGGATGCCTTTTGAAGGCTACCAGCGCGGATCTTGAGGGTGCTGACAGAGCCGATGACTGAGCTCACGGAGCAGTGAGCAGCAGTGACGACAGTGGTGGCGTCCAAGAGAGAACCACCGCAGAGATGCTGTCCGTTCTTCTGAAGGCTGACAATGAAGGGGAAGTCGCCAGAGGCAGCGGCAGTTCCACCAACAATGTCGTCAGCGGGAGCGTCCTCAGGGAACTCAAAGTCGGGGTCCTGAGGAGTAGGAGCCGCAAGGACGAGCGCAGGGAGCGCGATGGCGATGATGGATTGGAAACGCATGATGATTGTTTCGAGTGAATGAGGCTACACGAGGTAGGACTGTAAAGTGATTGAAGTGAAGAGACAAGCGACTGACTGAGCTGGCTGATGATGAAAAGAAAGGGAAGCGACTCTGTACTTATACACAGACCATCATCCCCTGATCATCAAACACGCAATCCAGTGCAGTGTCTCCATCGTGTTGTCCGGAGTCGCCAAGCGTGATCGACTAGGTGTGCACTTTGTCCTTCCGAATTGGGGGTCCGCTTCGGCTTGGCGAAGTCTTAACGAGAGTCCGCCCATCGTACCTTTGGCGCGCCGGTGCGTGCTAGGTGACCCTGTCCATGTCGATACGTTATCTGTGAGTAGTATAAGCTTTCCGGCTGTTTACCTCACAACGAATGTGAAGAACGAAGCTGATCTAGCGGTTGCTCCCGTATACCAGGATCAAGGCGAGTTTTGCCTCACAGCTGCAGTCTGCAGGTCCGCTTCTCCAGGTCGTTGCTTTTTCGCCCCTGTCTTATTCTAGCTTAGGGCTGCGATCTCAGCCATCTCTTGTGCTTGAAACATGTCGGAAATAAGACTGTTTCCTCTCACGGCCTCAGGCAACCGCAACATAGCCGTCAAACATGGTTGTTTCTACTCGGGGTATGTCGCAACAAGGCCGTTACAGCGACGCTGTTCCCTAGACAGCAGGAGGTTGTGACGCCGTTCCATATCCTGGCTATAGTAAAGCCGAAGTACCATCGTATTTCCTTTGCCATAGTCTTGGTTCTCGTAGAGTCCATCGAATCGACGCGATCTTATCGCGGCGTATAGCGCCGTCATGCGTTGTCTCCTGAAGAGGCAAGAGATTTTGCCACATGTGGTGTGCATACCGACACAAGCGCCGACCAGGTTCCTGTAACATCTCGTGGTAGGCGAACCACGATGCAGGCTGTGTATATTGCCCTACATGATCGGCATCGTACGTGATTTGTGCCATTTTGTCGGGGGACGAATAGTGTGTTGATGTTAGGTTAGGCGTGACTAGTACGCCAGTGGGGAAAAGGCAGGAGGATTGACCTGCCACAACGGATAGGTCCGCATGGGCTGCTAGCAAAACACTCGCGCACTTGGCCCCGGCATGCACATTGCGACGTCGGAGATGGCGAGCATTCAGGATGTCGCATTATGGCGTTCGTTGGTTGACACCGGCTCTGGGCCAGGAAAGGCAGGAGATGGAGGAGCTATTGGTAGGGCGGAGCTTTAATGTCTTGGCGACGAGCGCGTGAGCCGGCAGACTGCCGGAGGTAGTATCGATCTACACAACGGCGCTGAAACCTGCACATAGTATGGCTGGTATGGAGATCTCCAGTGCTTGCCGGTGGTTCACCGCATGTGAAGTGGTCGAGAAACAATGGCGGTCGAAACGTTGTGTTCAGCGCCCGGCCGCGTCCGCGTCCAGCCTCGGTACCATATTCAACAACACTCTGCTTCGATAAGGCCATTGTATACGTAAATTGCTCTCGTCAACGTGTTTCTTGATGCGCCGAGCATGAATGCCAGGTAACGCAATGCAGACATACTAGCGCAGTGCCTTCAGCCTCATCCGAAGTCTGCGTCATATGCAAGGTACTTCGACTGTTGCCTTGCCTGCACACCATGCGTGGCGCAGCTGCTACTAATACTCCTGACACCATCTCAACTCTCTGCACTGCAATACCCACCACATCCAGAACGAATGCCAGCTGATTCGAAAGGTCGTCGCAACCTCTTGTGGGCATTTGGATTATTCTCTCTGATCCTGATATCATTCCATATCTTCTCGTCAAAAGAAATGGATAGCCTCCCCGCCCCTTTCACCATCGAAATCGATGGCAGCCCCATCGCCAAGGTCGACGGCAACGCCGAAGACAAGACGCATGCGAAAACAGGCACGGACGCAGCCGTCTTTGAACTCAAGGGTAGCCGTCTGCAGTGCGACGGTCACATTCTTGGACGAGCCATGGTAGAAGACCGTAGCTTCCTTCCAAAGCAAGTGTGGTGGTTCAAGGCAGACACCGATATGCCAGTGCATAAAGTTACTGCAAGCCAGGATGGTGACTCGTACCAACTAAAGTTTTCCAGTATGTGTATTGCGGTGATGTGACCATGCTCATACTAAATACATGCAGACGCGCCTCTGATGGTAGACGAAGGAGGGGTCTTTGCGGATCTTCTTGGGGGTGAGTATCCTCCACTTTGGCATCGAAATGACTCCTAACATTCCCAGATAACCCTTCTAAAGTGGTCTTGAAGATGCAGTCGTAGTCATGGAGTGGTTGAATGCGGAAGTATACATGCTGTTTAAGGTTCGTGGCATGTGTTGGTAGGAGTTTCGGTATGACGTCACGCGCTATGACATGTCACTAGCTGAGCAGCTGCACGACCGGCATTCCTGCAGATCAGTCGTATCTTTTCATGGTACACGATGTATGCATCTAGACTATCTTTCATAATTGAATGTATTCTTTCATGCTTTCCTCGCCGTCTCAATTGTAGACCTTTGGCTGTTAAAGTAGAGTGGAGTAATGCCGACTAGTAGTTCTATGACGGAAAGGCCTACCGGCCATACGTGAAACCATGTCTCAGAACAAAAGGAGACATGGCCGCCGTACCACGTAAAGATCGATAAGTGTACCCTACACTTCCTCCACACGCCGTAACAGAAGTATTCCGAGGTTTCGGGCACCTCTGTTGCTCATCGCGCGCAACTGGCCCTTCATGAGTAATCCACGGCCAAAGTAACACCCCAAGTTGGATCGAGTCCCAGAAATTCCTTGTACTCTTCCACGAGGTGGGACTGGCTAATTAGACCTGATCCCATCCAGCCAAGCGCGTCTTTCTCTTTAAGAACGATACGCATGGGCAAGTTGGAGGGTCCGACCGTATAACGGCTAACTTGCAACTTGATCTGTGTAATGCGGTGTTGCTTGATGTACCTGACCCAGGTCGCATGGCTGGTGTTCATGAAAGCCGTGAACGAGTCCATGGTGAGCGTGTCGACATTGAATGGTGCAGGTCGGGGCGTTATGGTGTACTCGGGGAACCGGTGTCTGAACTTGAGAAGTGGGAGGACATCAACGTGTTTCAAACAGTCCATTCTGACCCAGAGACGCAGGGTGCCGGTCGTTTTGGAATAGCTCTTGATGCGTTTCCGAACGTCTTCGCTTAATCGTGAACCTCCACGTAACACTGGAAAGAACGCTTTGAAGTATCCTTCTAGTGCGAAGAGCGGGAACTGATGAGTAGACAGCCACAAAGGACGGAACTCAGTACGAATCAGTGAGCAAACTTGTGTCAAGCTGATGTAAGGAAGCGGTCTCGCTTGGGTGATGGGGGCAGCTTTTTCCTCAACTGCTTTTCTGCGTCTGGATTTCTTTGGCTTTTCATGGGTCATAGGGAAGCAGCGGAAGCTCCATTCGATCGCCATTCCGTAGATTCGGTTGCGTAGTTCTAGGCTTAGTCAGTAAAGTTTAGGTTTCAGGTGCACAGCAATGACTGACCTCCTGGCAGGTCGAGGAATCTAAACACCTGATCTGGATCTATCACCCATGGCACATTTGTCACCTTGTCTGCTTCGGGAATGATCGTGTCTTCTGTGGCAGCTGCCTGGGCATTTCGACGTTTTTTTGGGGGCTCGGAGTTGCTATTGCCAATGGCTCGTTTCATGCCAGCGCTCTTGCCTGCGCCTTTGCTGTCGACCGCCTGCACTGTCTTCGCGTTCCATCTACGGGCCCTATTTCACGTACATTAGCTACTATAACACATCATAGTCGATCGCAACATTCAGCAGTACTTACTTGACGGGTACAGGTGGCGTCATTGGTGGTTGGGGGTTGATGAAAGGTCGGTGGATGCAGGAGAGATGTTGCAAGAGTGAGGTCCGATGTTGCGGGGTGCGTGGGCGTGATACAGGTTGAGCTTGGACCCTGCCTCAAGCAGCGGTGGATACGCGGTCACCGTCGCGGGCACTCCCGCGGCTGATGCCTAATTGCATTGAGATCGGTGTGAGCAATTCCGATTTGCCTGTCTTTGGGGGTACGCCGGCATTGGTTTGCTCGAGCGGTCGTGTGATGATGCTCACACATGCAACTTGGTGATGCAGTACACTCGCAGGTATTTGCACTTGAGTCTTCGAAATGGTTTTCAATCAATAAGTCGCCGACATCAGCGCGGAAAGGCTGGGACTTTTCAGCTCACGAGCATGATGCAAGAGGAGTCTTCGAGACTATATAAGACGTCTTATTGGAGTCACTGTCATAGTCAGTGTCAGCTAGGGGTTTAGATGTTTCTTTCCATGAGATACGAACGACTGCCCTTCTGAATAAATGATCAGACACCGGCAGTAACTTCTGGCATATTGACCAGCCAGTTCTCCCAAAATCTGAACCCGTCAATACCCTGCTCACGACACAGTGCGCCGGCTTCTTCAGCCATCTCCAACTCTTCCGTCGCGACTCCAACGCTCCAGCCGAATCGCTCTGCTGTTTCTTGAGCAGTGACCCCCCTGCCAAATGTTTGCCAATCCCAGGTGACTTCCATGCTTGGTGGTGCTTGATGTAGCGTCTTGAGCCATGCCAGCAGACTCGTAATAGTCTTCTCATCGGTGCGATCGCGTCCTTGTACGACGAGCAACCCGCTCTTGAACTGACGGAGGCGCACGGGAAGTTTCAATGTATCCCACATTCGAGCTGCCTTTTCAAAGTCGGCAGGGCTTACAAGCTCGACACCACCTCTTGCGCGGTTGAAAACAGCCCATAAATCTACCAAGGTCATGATACCGCCCTCTTTCCTGAGTATACCTCGAGTGTCGTCTGTGAGCCATTCTGCCAAGTTTCTTGACAGCTCCGATACGTATAGCGACTCAGACCCAGACCCTGTACCGAGCATGTCTTTTGTTGTCACTAGGCCGAGTGCGGAAGCGGACTGAGATGCTAAAGCGTTGGCTTCCGAGCTGCCGTTAGTCCCCAGATTGGCCTGTGATGCAAACTGTTCTGCCAGTGCTATGATCTCTTTCGCGGAAGTCATAAGCGCATCGAGGTCTTCGAAAGCGCTCCCAATCATAGCCTCGTTGTTCTGTCTCTGCTCCAGGCCTCTTCGCTCCAGCCCCGCAATGCCGACCACGCGAGGTCGTTCAACCTCCGTTGATGAAGCGTCAGAGTTGGCTGTGTAGCTGTCGTTAAAATTACCGGAAGACGGCCGTGGCTTGGGAATCGGTGGGGCGCTTTGAAGCAGCCACTTGCGCTGGACTAATGCGTTCTTCAGGCGCTCGAAAAATATCGGTCCTCCACCGGCGCGGAAAGATATCTTGATGCATTCGACAGACTCGGACTGCAAAGGTGAAGACAAGGTCGGACCTGGAGATTGCGGTCTAGTAGGTTCTTGAAGCATGTCCAACCTCTTATCTATGGCTGTTGTCAAGGATGCACCACATATCTCGCAGTTGAGCAGAGAAGGATGATTCTGGTAGGTACATCTCGGGCATGACGACGTTCCTCCTACGCTTGCGGGAGCAGGAACGCTACCCTTTGTATCTTTGGGAGGTGGCCCAGGCGCTGGTCTGTTTGAGATGGCTGCTATGGCTGCCTTGACTACATGCACGGTCGGCGGCTTAATTCCACATGCTAGACAAGGCGGTATGGGTGTACGTGATGCGAGCGCGGGGTCGAAGTTGGACGGGACCGGGTTCGAGAAAGAGCAGATAGGACACACCCAGGTCGCGCTCGCTGGGGGCGGTGGTGCCGGACTACTGTGTCGCGGAGGAGTTAACGACGAGGTGGCCTGAGGATGCGAGGGAACGGACGCGCCACGCGTCAACTGCTTCAGGGGCTTTGGATATAATGTGATCTTGGGCGACGACTTGAGGAAGCCGGCCTGTATGTCGTTAGTATCGTGTGCCTCTACTTTGCACGTAGAGGGATGCATACGTAGAATTCTGGTTTCTCGACGTCCTTGAGGAAGATAGCGACAGAGTTCCTGCGCGGCTCGCTATGATCGACATAGCAGACGCGATGCGAGGTCAAGTATGACTGGCCATTCTGGTACTGAGGGATCTTGAATTTCCTATGTGCCTGTCAGCAGCGTATAAGAGCCCTGGGGAACATGCGCGTACCCCTCATAGAGCCCTACGGCGTCTTGGACGAAAAGCAGCGTCTCCTCCGGCAGGAGCGACGGGCGCAGTGCGGTTGTGAGGTCGAGTTGATGCAGGAACATTCAGACCATTCGCAAGTTGGAAAATGCGAGGTACGTCCATCGCATTGGGTCGAAACGACGACGACCCGGTCCCGCCTGCATTCACCAGGCCCGGCCCCAGCAGTCGTCATTGGCCAGGGCTAGCTTGCTTGCGGCTAGACCCACGCTAGTCGTCGCCAAGCAAAGCGCGACCACTGCGACGCAAATCAGTCGAGCGGGCCGTCGCTTCACTCTCACCTCCACAACAATAGATCCATCCCCGCGTCATCTCTCCCACATCTCTTTTTCTCGCCTTTACCTACTCACACAACAGTCAACCTGGTTTTCACTTCTTTTGATTTGCTTGCCTGCTTATGTCGTTGCCCTCTGCCACTGTAGCCTGGTCCCGGCCAATGCAGTCACCCGCGTATAACGCAGTCAACCCACGCACCACACTCCAACCAGCGCCCGCGCCTGTTAGTCTCCTCACTTATACGAGAGTCCCAATCCACGCTCACACACTCCAGCAGCCAGTCATGGCCCCCGAAGCTCCGAAGAAGAAGGTCGAGTGGCCTCCCGCCGTCCGCGAATACGTTAGGCGTGCTTTCGATCCGCAAAACGCCATCCCAGGCATCTCCCAAGCAGACATGCAGGCGCGTTTAAAGACAACCATCGGTTGGTTCGCCGAGCGCAACTCGCACGACACTGTTCATTGGCCTACATTCCCTCTTCCCCAAGAGCTTCTTATGGAGGAACGAAGGGCGGCGGCTCTTGGAATGCCTGCTACTGCTGTTCCCAACGGCATACACCCTGCATACATGAATGGCTCAGCCGCACACACTAACACATCTCCAACGCAATCAAAGAAACGCAATGCCCACGACGCTGAGGATGCAAAAGTCGAGCAAACACAAGCCAATGTTCCACCGTGGCGCAAAACTAACCTAGCATCTCGTATGACCTTTGCCGACGGACACAACGAAAAGCGCCAGAAGAAGAACGCCCTCTCGGATGCCGCAAGTAAGTTTGACCAGGCTGAGCTTGACAAGCGACGACAGCGCTTCCAGCTCGGCAACAATGGCACCAAGACGACGCCCCCATGGGGCTCATCGCGTAAGGATGAAGACGAAATGCCCACTGGACCTGTCGTTGGAACGAACGAAAATCTCGAGAAAAGCTACTTCCGCCTTACTGCCCCGCCCAAAGCTGAAACCGTCCGACCGCTCCATGTGCTCAAGAAGACCTTGGCCATGCTTGTGGAGAAGTGGAAGGCGGAAAAGAACTACAACTACATCTGTAATCAATTCAAGTCACTCCGCCAGGATCTTACTGTTCAGCACATCAAGAACGCCTTTACCGTCAAGGTGTATGAGATCCACGCCCGGATATCATTAGAAAAGGGGGATTTGGGTGAGTATAACCAGTGCCAGACGCAGCTGAAGGCACTGTATGCGCAGAACTTGGGAGGCAACCCGGCTGAGTTCAAGGCGTATCGCATTCTCTACTTCGTATATACGTGCAACAAGACCGACATGAACGACATGTTGGCAGAATTAACCCTCGCAGACAAATCCCACCCATGGATCAAGCATGCTCTGGACGTTCGGTCTTCGCTTGCCCTTGGCAATTATCATAAGTTTTTCAGACTGTACCTCGAAGCAGAGAACATGGGCGCTTATCTCATGGACATGTTCGTCGAGCGTGAGCGCCTCAATGCTCTAGCTAATATGTCCAGAGGGTATGTATACGGATTCCGAATCGTGCAGGTCTTTTACTAACAAGCTGTAGATATGTAAATGTCACACTCCGCTTCCTCACTGACGAACTTGGTTTCGACAACGATGAGATATGCCGTGAATTCCTCGAAACCCACGGTGCACAGAACGTCATTGAAGACAAAGGCGATGGTCAATATCGTGTCAGGATCCGAGAAGCCGCATCTCAATTCGAAAGCCTGCGTGCCGCCGCATTCAGCAAAGTAGACATCAAGGGCCAAATATGAATCGACACCGGAGCCAGCACAAACTTCTTTTCATCTTCTACAGTATCATTATCCCGATTCCGAGTTATTCATTTGCACTAATTCACCACGATACCCTGCGCCACATGGCACGTCACGCGTGTCTCGAACTGCGACCTTCCGGTATCGATTGCTTCTTTCCCGATGTCAGTAGTCGGAACATGGGGTTTCCGCCTCATGCGTTGGATGCGCGGAATCTTCTAGTGTGCTTCTCATACATGCAACGTCTCAGATGTTGTTCATCACCTACCAAAATGGATTTTGGTAAACTTACGGTACGTCATTGGCGTGCATGAAGGAAGTGGGTTGGAAAACAAAATGGGATAGAGTGGACTTGGTCTAGATGGCTATGTAGGATGTGAGCCCACTGGCTCGGTTGTGGTGGTCCCTGTGTCACAGAGAGTTCGGCTCGGGTGCGTCCGAGTGCACGTGGGGTTGGGAAGACGGGCATTACGACGGCATGCTCCACGGATGTGCGAAGATCGAACGACAATGTGGTCACATCGTGGGCCATCAGGTGACGACTGCTGGGTCTTGGAGTATGCATTGTCTGGGCTGTGGCTGGGTCTGCTCCTTTTGGACGATTGGCTAGAGGCGCTCTGAGTGAGCCAATGAGACGGCGGAAGAGGGGTTCGAGGCTGTGATTGGGTAGGGTGCAGTTGTTCAGCGGCAGTTGGCGCTAGTCACACCCGCTGGAAGTATTCAGGGTGTTCGTATAGTCGTCAATGCATTGGTTCACGAAGTTTGTGTTGAGAGTGCGAGCGCGTGTGAACCGCGTGGTGAGGATTACGGGAGACTACGACGCCACGCAGGGCGAGAATGTTTCAGTCGGGCCGCGTCAAGCATCAACCATGAGGATAACATTTGAAGAGGAGTATGGATGACTGACAGGAGAGGGGCGTCGAGATTGGGTTTGCATGTGGAAATGATGACACGGCCAACGTAGGCATTAGCATTGTGGGCTAGCACGGTGGGTGATTGGTCGCGAAGGCATAAATGCAGCGCGGATGTTGGGGGCTGCACCGGTGTGCGGTGACAGAGGCGGAAATGTGGTGGACCTGCAGCTAGGCGTTTGGCAGGCTGATGGTGTGGGATGCTCCACCGGGTCGGGCATAATTGTATTTTAGTAGAGATTCCACATTCCTGGCCGGGAGCAAGTCAGCGCACACAAACAAAGGTCGAGGGGATTCGCCGCCTTGCGCTACCCGCCGCAGCTCGTTTGTTCCGAAGCGTGCCAGGCATAGAGTGTGACGCGAGAGACGAATCGCCAAGTGGTTGCAGCTGGCAGGGCTGGGATCCCTCGCGGCGTGAAAGCACCCACTCATTTCTTGTTCCTCTAGTGACTGCGCCTCTGGCAGTACCTGACGACGACGACGTTGGCCGCCTATCTAAGTAGCCTCACCATTGTCTCTGAGGGCCGGTGCACGATTCAAATTCACCCTCCTCCGCCGCGTACTCGCCCCCGCACGCACACGCCGCATTCCCGGGCGACAGTCACAGTAGCAGGACCCCCGAGTTCCCCGTCGAGCGCTCGTCTCCTGACCTTTCCTCTGCTTCCCCGTCTGCTGCCGCGCAAGGTTGCGTTCACTCTGCACGATGAAGGTGCGTTGCCTGCTTGCTTTTGCCGCCACGGCCGCCGCTGCGCCCGTCGAGTCACGCTCCGCATACGTACGTGCTAACGGTGCTGCTCTAGTTCCGCAGGAGTATGAAGAGTGAGAAGGACAACCGCCCGCACCACATTTCCATCCCGCCCAAGGACGCTATAGCCATTGTCCCGCCAAAAAAGGTACGTAGATCAGCGTTGGGGTGCTTGGGCCCCACTCTGCTTCTTCACGAGGCCTGCGCGCATGAGGGCAGGGCAGGCGTTTGGTGTTGTCGACACTGGCGCATTGTGTGGGCGCCTGCGCCAGCGCAGCAAACATGCGCCTGTGTCGACGACAGAGCAAGCCGCGACATGTCGCTATATCATGATGCGCGCTCCCCGGCACCCGCTTCCCGATAGGGCAGATGAGCGCGAAGCTAACAGCCATCTCATTTCAGGTCATAAAAGCCCTCTACGACTACAAGCCCGCCGACCCGAGCCCAAATTCTGGCTACCTTGGTTTTTCCCAGGGCGACTTTCTGCACGTTGTTGGGCGCGAAGACGACAGCGACTGGTACGAGGCCTGCAATCCCCTGCACGGCACCCGCGGACTGGTACCCGTTTCCTACTTTGAGGGCGTAGGCAAGACAGTGCGCGATAGTGGTGGCTCCGCGCCGCGCTCCTCCACTCCCCAGCAGCCGCAACACCAGCAGCAACCGCAGCAACAACAGCCCCACGACTCAGGCTACCAAGAACGCATCACGAGCCCGCAGCCCTCGGCACAGGACTTCATGACCCAGCAAATGCGCATGTCGCGCGGAGGAGGCCGTGGCGCCATGGTCTACGGCATCGTCATCTACGACTTCAAGGCAGAGAGGCCGGACGAGCTAGAGGCCAAGGAGGGCGAGGCTATCATCGTCATCGCACAGTCGAACCCCGAATGGTTTGTCGCAAAGCCGATAACGCGACTCGGCGGTCCTGGCCTCATCCCCGTATCCTTCATCGAAATCCGCGACATGACGACTGGTCAGGCCGTCGCCGACACACAGGCAGCAGTCACAGCCGCGGGCGTCCCCAAGGTCGAAGAGTGGAAGAAGATGGCGGCCGACTACAAGAACGGCAGCATACCGCTCGGAAAGCTCGAGACGAATTCTGGACAGTCGCTGCAGCAGGGCATGGAGCGCATGAGCGTTCGGAGCAACGGCGGGCACAACAAGGCTGGCTCGGTAAGTCGTCTACATGCTGGTGTGCTTTTCTCGGCTGACAGCGTACAGGTCTCCCACTCACGCAACGGCTCCGTGGCGCAACAGCCAAGAAACCAATACCGCACATCCGACAACCTGCTTGCACCCTTGAGGGCATGCGTGCCACGCTACTGCTTCGCCGACGATATCTTTTGGTTCATCATCGAGTGCCAGATGGAGGACGGCCGGCACTGGGAGTTGCAGCGACTGTACCAGGACTTTTACGACCTGCAGATACAGCTGATAGCAACGTACCCAGTCGAAGCGGGCACAAGTGGCTCCGGCGAGCGAACACTGCCCTTCATGCCTGGGCCTGTCACCTACGTAACCGACAACATTTCCAACGGGCGCCGCGCCAACCTCGACGAATACATAAAGAACCTCCTCAAGCTAGGATCGCACATCACACAAGGTCACCTCGTCAAGGGCTTTTTCGCGCCAAGACAGGGCGACTACGAGATAGACCCCGACATCGTCGATGCGGAAGAGTACCGCCTTTCGCAACAATCACACCAGTCATCGAACCCCTCACACGGGACGAGCAGGCAGTCGTCCGCAGATCAGTTGCAGGCCACAACACCCGTCACACCCTATTCAACTGGCTCCAACTATCCCTCTCATCAGCGCGGTCAATCTACGGCCTCGCAGGCATACTCATCGAATCTGAATCCCCCACCCATGAATCACACCCACTCCTCCTCCTCCACCGCCACCAGCACAGGCACGTCTTCTGGTCTCAAGATCAAGGCCTGGATCGGAAAAAACGATTGCGTCGTCATACGTATCAATTCGCACAAGTTCGCCGACCTCTACAAGAAGCTTGTTGGGAGAATAGAATTGGAGTGCCCCGGTGAGCCACATAAGCAGCTTTGGATCCATTGGATCGAATACGGGTACGAGGACGATGGGGACGACGGGGACGACATAATAGAATTCCCCCACCCGATTAGAGATGACAAAGAGCTACAGGACGCAATCGAAAAAAACCCCAACCCCAAGTTTCTGGAGCTCAGAGTCACGACAGCGTAGTAACGGATAAGCAACGGAACCGGCCATCTTCACCTCAGTTCACTTCGCTTCTATTTAATTGCTCTTGGTTTTCTTCTTTCACAACAACCGTTGTTCTCCCCCGTAGCTCTCTCAAGGCTACTATTCTCTATTCCCCCACTTTCGGCGTTGCAAAAGGTTTTCACGGCTTCCAAAGAGCAGTCTAACTGGCGTTGTTGGGCGTTCTGCGGAGCAATGAAGTGCATGACGGCAGGCGCGGGATATTTTTACTGGATTTGTGTTTCTTTCGAGACTTTGGATCTATCGCAAAGATGTTTGATATGTTTGGATAGGGGGGTGTTGGATTGCTTGCCTTGCGTCATGGAGGGTTCTGGATGATATACACAATTGGATGAAATGCGGGGAGAGGGAGATAGCGCGATGGATGGGGATGTGAGGAAGGAGAGGCAAAATGAGAGACATCTTGCGTGCAGCTTATCCTATTCTTTCATGGGCATGTGTGAGGTTTGGAGTAGCCAGCAGCTCTCACGATGCGATTCCGGCGAGCTAACCGTTTGTATCTTGGGTCCTTCTGTTCACACGTGCTAGCTGGTGTGGCAGGAGCAGCCCCGGGAGGTTCGGAAGTGGGTCAAGGCAATTCCTTGCCAGTGAACCATCTTGGCCTCAACTTTATTGCTTACTGCTACGCAATCTTACAGTGAGGTGACATTCCAATACAAAGATACGATGGCTGATTCTCTATCTAGACTTCTTGCTAGGCAGCCGCTGCCCAACCTGCGACCCTTGTGCCACAGCCCGATCACAGACAGCCGTCATCTCGTTACATCGCAAGCGAATCTCCCCCACTGCGCAGGGTGACAAGCCACCGGGGCCCCAGCACTGAGTGGGGCTCGAGAAAGCTCGTTCGCCAATGCTTCGGTTTATGAACAGATAGACTCACTAGTTCGGCGTCGTGGGTAACTAAGAGTTACAATGAGATGGCGTACCGGCAACGAGTCTACTCGCGACAGCTTGACGCCCACCAGGGTTGAGAATATGGTCATGAGCTCGGTCTTGGACGTGGGCCGAGAAGTCGTGCTGCATTCGGGTGGCACAGCTACATGGTTGCTGCCTCCTACCCCTCTATTCTCAGCCTTGTCCATCATCTCTTCACATCACATAGCGCTTGAGCGACAACATCTTTTCGAAAACCTGCCATGTTTCACCCAACAGTGTAACAACAGAGATCACGATACTGAACATCACCAGATCCACGATGGAAGCGGTCAACGACTGGTTAGCAATGGTTTCCAGCGCCAACAACGACATCACGCGCAGCGATCGGATATGCTATGAGTGTTCCAAAATACCTTGGGACACGCTGTTTGGCCCAGAGATCCGTATAGAACCAGAAATCGGCGTTTGGTATGATCCAGTGTTTCACAAAAGCACAGTTGACCAAAAAACAGAGTGTCGAATCTGCCGATTCTTCGCAAAGGTTCTCAAAGATTGCATCCGGGGTACCGAGAATGGACGACGCTTCGCGATAACTCCTTATTATGCCGCTGGTTTGGGCTTGGATCTTCCGTCAGCATTTCTCGAAGTCGAACATTTGGCGTCCGAGCATGCCGACCATTACGGTGGCGTCGTACTTGCCTGCCAACCAACATCCCAGGTGACTCGAAAAGTGTTAGAGAAAGCCTTCTCTGGATATGCATTCCCTAAAGATCTACCAACGGTGAAGAAGCCGTTGCTAGACCCTGGCCAAACTCTATTTCCAGCTGGCGTTAACGTTGCTCTCTTGAAGTCTTGGCTGGATGTCTGCATCGAAAAACATGACCACCAGTGTCGCCCGAGACCGATTGATGGTCTGAAGGATTTAAAAGTCATTGATTGTGAGCATCGAAGGATCGTTCCTGTGCCGCATGCATGTCGATACGCAGCATTGTCGTATGTCTGGGGCCAAGAAGACAAGAAGGTCGGCTCGACCAACACCCGGGAGATAATCCCACAAACTGTCGAAGACGCTATTCAGACTACCTTATCAATGGGATACAAATACCTCTGGGTCGATCGATATGTAGGTAGACCTCAGTGCCTTTCAGTCCCTGATTGAGTCTGCTAAATGTTCAGTGCATCGATCAGTCCGACGCACAAGCGAAGCAACACCAGATTATGCAGATGGCAGATATATATGCAGCAGCGCAGTTTACCATCTTCGCTGCGGCTGGCCATGACTCGAATCATGGGCTTCCTGGAGTACGGCCACATTCTCGGGGCTTCTCCTCCCATCGCGCATCCACGAGATCTGTGCAGTTATACCATTTACCTCACACAAGCCCCAGCTGGAACCTACACAAGTTGAAAGCATCTTCGTGGGCTTCGCGAGCGTGGTAGGACGTCCGGTCATCACACCATACTCATAACGAGCTGACTATGCATTCAGGACCTTCCAAGAGTGTTACTTCTCAAAACGGCGTCTTTTTTTCACCGACAGACAAGTCGTTTTCATTTGTGGCACAGACTCCTACTACGAGGCAGATAGACCCCATGGCGGCGGCGGCCCCTCCGAAGACGCTCACCTGCTAATGCCAGGCTGGTTTGCCAGCACCGCACAACTCGAGGCGGCTGACACACTGATTGCGTCAATGGAAGCATTGGCGCTATTCAGCCATCGCAAGTTATCCTTCGACGCAGATGCGCTCAACGCCATAGTTGGTGCGTTGAACTCTTACGCCAAATACGGTGTTCAGCACATCTGGGGAGTCCCTTGGAAACGCTCCTCGGCAGACTACTCACCTAGTTTAAAGGACTTTCTCTCAACTAGCCGCAGTGTTAGGCGGGATATCGACATAGCATTATTGTGGCACCACTACAAGCCAAGCATACGCCGCAAAGGATTCCCCAGTTGGTCGCCCCTCGGATGGAAAACCCTAATCCACTGGTACTGGCCGAACAGACGCCGCCTGCCAACCTACGTCTCACCGGAAGCAAAAATTGTACAAGTAAAGTCCAATAAGGATTTCCACGAGCTATATGCTCCAGCCAACCCCGACAATTCCACACCAGAAGAACTCTCGCAGTACCTCAAAGTAGAAGCACGAACCGCAATGTGCAATTTCCAGCTCTTAACTCGGAGCAGGTGGTATAACGGACATGACCTTCAAGTGATTGAGTTTTCACTGGGTAATGGATGGAATGCTATTGCGGAGGTGTACTGGGACGTGGCTCCGGACAAGGGAAACAAAACGTTGAAGTGTGTTCTACTGCCCGGGGCAGAATTTACCAAATCCACCGTGGACGAGTTGCACGCTCATGTTCTCATACTTGAGCAACACGGAAACCATCACGAACGAATAGGTATCACTCGACTGCCCGCAAATTTTGGCGAGTGTTATGACCGTGACGATCCAACCTTTGGTCTCGTGAACAAGTTCAACCGTATCTTTGGACGACAGTTCAGAAGACCTTATTACGCAGAAACAGAAATTCCGTCTGCTGCGATAACAGACTTCTGCTGGTGGGACCACTTCCAGCCGGAGACTATAATCCTTGGCTAAGGAACACTTTGTGGTCTCACGTCTTCACGTCAGCGTATCTTGCCCTGACCCTTATGGTGGTAATGCTTCAGTATTCTAAATCCTAAACATGGCCACGATACGCCATTCACGTTTATTCCACACCCGCTACGGCCCTGTCACACTCCCATCCGTCCCCACAATCACCGTCCTCGGTGCACACGCCATAAACAAATGCTCGTCCTCCGCAATCTTCTTCGCCGCCTCCGGCGCGCTAATAATGCTCATGAACGTCAACGCATGCGTCATGTCTCGAAATTGCATGGTCGCCATGGAGTCGTAGTCGACGGGGGAGCTGGCGTTTACAAAGGCAGGGTTGCCGCCAACGTAGTATCGTGTGTGGATGACGGGGAAGTTTGAGCCCGTGAGCGACTTGACGAGTGGGATGTGGACGTTGTCGTAGTGGTCGGCGTATTGGGTTAGGTTGAGGCCCGGGAGCATGGTGCCGAAGACGAGGGCGGTGAAGTAGGGGAGTACCATTTTGGAAGTTTTCGCAGCGCGATAAATATTAATACTGCTTTGGTACAATATGAAGGAGTTGTAGATGGTAAAGAAGGTGTAAGTGCTTGTATGTGGTGATGGAGGTGCACCGGAGGTATCGAGGAGTGAATAGTACCTTCTTATATCGCTATCTCAGTCATTCAACCCAAGGCTGTTGGAAGGAGCGATAAGTTCATTTAAATGCCCTGTTGGATCTAACTGCCACGAGCGTGCATTCCACGGGGCTTCTCGGTAGAATGCATAAGCCAGCATTCCAGCCGGACGCCACCACCGAGGGCTTTCCGAGTGTATCGATTATACAAGAGCATATACCCAGCTAGAACGCCTAGTTTACCATGGCTATGTCGCTTCGGGGATGGATCGCGAGGCGAGGCATTTGCGAGGTTACCATGAAGGCCTGTTCAACTCCACTATTATCGGAGTTGTCGGAGCAATCGCACTTCCGTACATCATGTCACGACCCACGAATCCTTGTGAGATGGGTTGTTTCCGCTTCGCAGTCGCGGCGGTTCTTTTGTTGACCGTTCCTGGAGGATCTCGGACTAGGCTGGATTGAGGAGCGTACGCGAAAGTGCGGGGCCAAGGCGGCCGCCGGATCGCGGCAATTGGTGCACAGTTGGGAAACGTGGCAGAGAGACGCGCATTACACCCGAGTGCGAAGATGTAAGTCGGCATGAAAGGTAGTGGCAAGTATTGTAGGCATGTCTTGACATCGTCACTTATCGATAAGGGGACATGCGAGAAGCGCGACGATGGTCGCAGGCGATTCGGCGGGCCGATGACGACGCAGCCAGACCCACATTGAGCATGGACTGTAGGTAGGAGAAGGGCCGTTCAAGAACATACAATAGGTGCTTCCATCCGCTCGACATCTCCTGTTCTTTAAGGTACATATCTTCGCGAGCGCAGCCTCGAACATCACGCAGCCATGGCCTAGATAACTCTGAGCAGCAAAACACGCTACTTCTGTTCGCAGCGGCGGCTTCCTTGCGAATGGCAGTGTGCACCTTAACACTGCACCAACCTCGTGAGGCTGATACTCCCCAGTAGTTCTCGCATTATGTCCCAGTGTGCTCCCGTCAGCTATGCAATCGAATCCCTGCCAGCTGAAGCGAGCTGACTATGGCTGATGACCGGAGGCTGAGCAGCCGTGGCACTCATCAACCCCACCAAGGCAGCAGTTCGCGCCTGATCTAAGTAAAGGCCCAATGCCACCTGAGAGCCTCTCACAAACCACAAACCTACAGAAGCATCGATTCAAGCCAAAAGAACCCTGTATTTCGCATTTCGCGTGATCCGCCCAAGATGTTCAGTCCCCAGCGCGATTCGAAGCGCCACTCACACGGCCACCATCTCACACCCCAGGACGCCGATGCAGAGCGAACCCGCAGGAGGCGACACAAGACCTCTTCGGGCGACAGTGAGCGAATACAAAATTCCTCGAACCGAGGGTATCGTTCTGATGACGAGCGAAGGCGTCGACATAGGCATGATGGGGACAAAGATCGGTATCGCGCCAGCTCTTCGCACCACCCAAAGGATCATGACCGCCGCAAACAAGACTCATCTAGCGACACTGAGGATGAATTGGCAAGGGCACGATTCTCGCAAAGTCAGCAAACACGACTTGATGCTCACCACGAGAGAAGTCGCTCAGATAATAGAGGTTACGGCGAGCATCGGTTTGATTTGTTAGAAGAGCGGCGCATCAAACCTGCACGAAAACCAACGCCGTTCGGATTTCCCCATGCCTCTTTGGCTCACCGTTACGAACCAGCTGAGCGAACCGACCGACAATCTGCAAAGGCGATCTATGGCGAGCACCATGAGTATGATCGTGTGCAAGTGGATACGCAAGTGCGATCTACAGGGCGAGAGTACGGCGAACATCGCTTCAATGATGAGCACGTGAATAGAGCATCATCGATGAAGTTTTCTGCTGGAGATGCTCGACTTATGAGGAAGCTTTCTTCGCGATCACCACCGCTACCCAATGAAACACTATCTGGACCGTCTTCCAACCAGGATACCAATCGCATGGGTACTCAAGATGTTATTACTGATGGCATTTCATGGTCACCAACAAACATACCGCACGGCAATCGCACATCCCTACCTGCGAGGGTACGGGACTTGGCATCTACTTCGGACGAGCGCATCCGGCAAGATGAGATTGATAGCCGGCCGTCCACATCGGGCCACAATGGGGCTTTCAATGCAAACATGAAGCTCCCACGACTTTCTATATCCCAACATCCTGCTGCATACTCGCAGTACCTATCCAACATCGAAACTGCAGGCGACTCTACATCAGGAGTAAGCGAAGATGTGCAAAGACCGCGATCGACTTCAGCTGCCTCCACTGCCTCCTCAAGAATCCTGTCATGGTCTCCCTCATCACCCAGCTCGGGAGTACTTGGTCCGAAAACATACCAATATCAGCCATTACAACCTTCTGAAATCCGACTAGTCAAGATCCTGCCGGAGAGAATGTGGAAGCTAAAATGCGAAATTATTCATGTATCGCTCCAAAGCCACCCAGAATATACTGCTATCTCGGTAAGTTGTTGTCGCAGTCTCGAAACATCCACTAACACTGATCTTGCATAGTACGCCTGGGGCGACGGGGTTGATACAAGACCACTAATTCTAGAAGGGGCAACAATCCCTGTCGCAGTCAGCCTTCACGATGCACTGAGAGCGGTGCGCCGAAAGAAAGAAGACATTTTTGTATGGGTTGATGCTCTCTGTATCGACCAGCACAACAAAGACGAGAGAGCTGCACAAGTTCGATTGATGGGTCAGATCTACAGCGGCGCAGTGTCAGTGGCCATCTGGATAGGACCTGAATATGAGGAGAGCGCGCTAGCACTACAACTACTCCAGAGAGTGGCCGACAACTCGATTGACCCTCAGTACATAAAATCCATCCGTAACCCAGACTCATTGGCGCTCCTCAACTTATTCAAGAGAGACTACTGGAAGCGACTTTGGGGTAAGTGATGATAGCCCACTCTTTCCATCTCGTACTGATCACAACGAAGTCGTTCAAGAGGTCCTTCTCGCAGACAATAAGATGGTATACTGCGGATCCTCGGCGTTCGTTTGGGAAGTATACCAAAAAGCAGCGGAAGTCTTCTGGGGCAGAGACAGCGACCCACACATCCGCCAAGGACCATCAAGCTTCCCAGACCGCGACGCTTTGAAGCAACTTGGAGACGAGTCATTATTAGAGGTAATGAGGGCATGCAGAAAGAAGTTAAGCGAGAATCCACGCGACAAAGTTTTTGGCATTCTAGGTCTGCTCTCGGACGCTACACAACGCGATTTCCCCGTCGACTATAGCCAATCTGTCAAGACGGTCTACACAGACGTTGTCGACCACCTGATCTCGACTACTGAAAAGCTCGATGTGATCCGCGAAGCGATACACTTCCCTCTGCACGTCAATTCTACAGGCCTGCCCAGCTGGTGTCCGGATTGGTCGCACATTCCGGAAGTCTCTGGCCTGGGGCGCAGTCTCAACTTTGCAGCCTCTAGCAACGCGAACGGCCCAACTAAGGCACGGTACTGGTTCCACGATGAACGACGGAAGCTTGAGATCTCCGCAATCAGTATTGATACAGTTACCGCAACAGGTGTCGCCGTAGGCACATTTTGCGCTGCTCAAGACTATCTAACATCATTTCTGCAATGGCGCGCAATGCTTCTTCATGAACTCAGCGTAGAAGAAGGCAATGATACCCACCAAATGCACAGCTCTTTCTGCAGGACCCTGTGCCTGGGACAGATACCGCCAGATTGGAGCCAGTCAGACATGTGGCACAACCTCTGTTACCACGTCTTCGCAGCTCTGATACGCGAAAGAATGCCTCGCTTACCGATGGACGAAGATCTCAAGCGCCATGTGGGTACGACAGGGCTCATCGAGCCCAAGGCACGGCGCACTTTCCTGCAAGACCATTTCGGCAACCGTATGATGGGACGAAGCCTGTGTATTACAGCAGGCGGCCTGATTGGTATGGGTTCGGGCTACATGACAGCGAAGGATGTTGTTGTCGTTCCGTTTGGTTGCTCCACACCTATCCTGCTCCGCCCGGAAGGCCGTCGCAACGAGTATAGGTACGTGGGTGACGTCTATATCGACGGGTACATGCACGGCGAAGCCCTGGCTCAAATAGAAGCGGGGGATCCGAAGAGAGTGGTTTCTAAGTACATGCTCTGTTGATGTATGGACGGTTGTACTACACCATGGATGTTGCGGATGTACTGCGGCGTTTTGGCGATCTCGATGCACGAGCTTCGAGTATAGATAATGTGAAGATGTCAGAAATGATACATACGACCATAGGATCATGAGAATTAGGCTTCCCGTCCGCTCAGCCATATACAAGCATGATACCGGCGCATTAGTACTCGGGTGGGTGACCACCGGGGAATACGCGCTGTTGTATGTTTTTGCTCTTTTTTGCACCGTGTTGGTAGTGTTTTTTTTTTTGCGCGTTCGCCCCACCAGCCCACGATCCACCACGAAGCTCTCACGCACGAACACCACTCATAGTCCACCAAGCTACTAAGATACCAGTTATTAAAACGAGAATTTGTAAACCATAGGTTTTCCTAGGAGCAGTGGTTTCCTCAGCCTTGTGGGATGTAGCATCTTGCCGGTGTGCACTTTGTCGATGTTGAGGAGCCCGTCGTTTCTTTTTGTGAGAGAATGCAGGCTTTGGAAGAAGAAGGTGATCGCGTTGTTGTCGCCCTGAAGTGGGTTGTTCTCTGTCTTTCGCACTTGAGCCTGAGGGGTCTTTTCGCGAGGGAACTTTGGTTGTGTTTATTAGGGGGGAGATATTCGGCAACTGTGGTTCGCCAGGCTGTTCTTCTGCTGTGGTCGTCTCTATGGGCTGTTCTTTTCTAGCTTTGAACTTTTGCCACCTGCGCTCTTCGGCTTCGTCCCAATGACCACCTAGGAATACTGGCGCACCATGGCCTTTCTGGAACACGTACGGACCGAGCGTAAATCCATCTGGCGCACAGCGCACTTTGGGTGTCCACTTTGGGTGCTCGGCGTCAAGGTAGGCGACGTCCTTGCCCTGGCGGTCTTTGATAGTGCCTAGAGCTTTCGGGTTGTCACTACCAAACGCAAGGCTGTAACCATCTGTGGAGAAGAGAGGTTGCCCAAGAAAGTTGTAGATAGATTCAGGCGCGTGCAAGACCTCGCGGAGGAGGATGGTTCCGTGCGAGGATGCACCTGAACCATCAGGCGAGCGTATTGTCGGAATTTCGACGCTTCCTATTCCCAGCACGGGACAGAAGATGGGCATTATGTCAAGTGACGAAGAGACATCCACTCTTGATTTGAAGGGCGTGTACGTTTTGAACCAGGCTCGATCGTTTGCAACGCTGTATAAACAAGTAATCAACATCTGATGCTTTCTTGCCAGCTCTGGTACACTTACTGTACGTTGGAACTACTCACAACGACCCAGTCGGGGCATAGGGGTTCCTTGGTATCCGGATTCATCTTGTAGTCTGACTGATAGACGTAGCTCTTCACACAGGTGTTCCTGATGAACGGGGCTGGATGAGACGTGGCTTTATGATGAGTATCCTCCTCAATGTGATGGTGGGAGTGGGGATTGTCCTCATGCGATCCCAAGATTGTTTGCTGCGCGCGATTGTCCCAGGGGGCATGCGCCGTATTAACCAGAAGCAGCCACGCTAAACTCATAGTAGACACCTGCGCAGCTACCCCGCCACCCCACCTCCCACGAAGGCCGCACCTGCCGAAACTACTGCAATACTCCGAATTCCTAGAACAGCAGCACACAGTGTCTCTCAGTCAAGCTTCAGTCCAGGCTACGCGTTAAACGACGACAAGAATTTTCACGCGCCTCCTGCGATGCGCCTCGAGCCTACAGAAGGAAGCTAGTCTATAGGCGCGCTGGGCGTGCTTCACGCACCGACTGAACATGCGACGCAAGAATCCTGACAAGATCAAAGCGAGCTCTTTTCGCGCCGAGCACAGCTTTTGCCACCCCGCTGACGTTCGTCAATTGTCCTGAGCTTCAATGAATAGTGATCGCATCGCGTCGCGTCCGCTCAGCCGAACCGAGCAGTGCATTGGTTGCTGATCAATGACTGACGAACTCCCGCTGTTGTATGCTTTTGGCTTCATTTTCGTCATGAAGTGAACATCTTTTCCCCTCAGACCACACCAATATCTCACGATTCACTACAGGCCCCTCTCAGAATGATAGCAAATTGTGCACATAGAGGCCCGACGTGGTGGTAGTACCTCACGGGATGCCCATATCCTTCAATTGTGCCTCTGCCCAAGCTCCAAGGTCGCCGAAGAATTTTTCGGATTCACCACCATGCCAGTCGCGCAGCGCAAACCAGAGGTAGCGCACATCTTTTCCCGCTTTGATCGCGAATTCGAAATCTGGCGCATGCGTGTACAACTCCTGTTCATTGTACCAGGGGTTAGCGCACCATCATGGTAAGCAGCATTCGGTGCAGACGAACCTTGATGTAATGTCGCGACCAGGTGGCATATGCTTCTAGTTCTGCAGCTGTCGATGATCCAGGTATCCTAGTAACAGCTGGCTCAGCATGCTCGTTCGTAATCAGATCCACAGGACCAGCCGCGACAAGTGGGTCAGCTAGTAGAGCTGGAACGATGCATGCTGTCTCCCAATCATATAGCGACGTGACTCCGGGCTTACGGTCATCGTCTGTGATGATCGAAGTGTTGTGTATCCCAAAGTCACCGTGCTCAAACACTAGCCTGTACAAGATGTCGGAACTCTCCTGCGGTAGTAGATGTGGTATCGCTTTGAGGAGAGATTGCTTCGCTGCCAGTGCGACAGGTCCCACGGTTTCTTCGTCATCTTCCCATCCAATCACGTCACCTTCGTTCTTGATTGTAGCTTCAATCTTTGACTGTATTACATGTATCCAGAATTCGCGAGTAGGCGTTACGGGCAACGTGAAAGCATCTGGTTTGAAGTCAAAGATACGGCTATGCAGGTACTTGACTGCAAAGTCCGAGGGTGGCCAATATTTGAAGAGAGCGGCACGCATGCGTGCGAGCTGATCAAGGAGACTTGTCTGAGAGCTTTTAGTATATCTCAACGCTTTGAAAAATGACTCATACCTTTGCCCCAGCATCAAGCGCTTTCCACACATTGTTTGTGCCGTCTGATCGTTCGAACACAAAGATGCGTCGACCCAAGAGATCTGCTGGTATCTGGACTTTAGGGCCCGGTTTGAGAACCGGTGCGCGGTGATAGAGCAGGCGAGACACGCGGACTTCTGCTTCGTCCCGCAACAGGTCATATGTGGCTGCTTCGAATTCAACTTCTGCGATCTGCCGCTCGACGACAAAGCCATCGAAATCCGGCATGTTAACGTCGCCGCGAGATAGACGAACTACCAAGTCCGGTCCATCACGAACCTGAAGATGGAATCCCTAAGCACAAATCAGTAAACTATGGTTGGCAAGCGAGCTGAATTAGAATGGTATTGAGCGTCGATCGCGTCTCCGCCGAGCCTATCGCGTTGGGCCGCAGGGCTAGATCAGCTGGCCCTAGAATAGCCATGGCCATACACGTACATAGTTGTTGGAGCCTTTATCGATAGTCGGGATATCTGTTACTTCAACTTGGAGCTTCTCTTCAATCTCATCGATGAGCAACTGCACGTTCCAGACGTCTTTGAAGGGACTAGCATTGTCCCGCACCAGTGTCAGAATATGTTTGCCGTCGTACTCTTCTCCATTCAATCCAACGGGCCACTCATCGCGCCAGGGCATACTTTCTTAGAGTTCGATGTGACTTCGCGATTTCTTCGTGTGGCCGATATTCGTGAGACAGTTGGAAGGTGAGTGATCAGTTTGGCATTACTCAATGCCAATTTGTGTTTGCCTTCGCTCGCTAATCGTTACACAAAGGCGTCTAGACGGCGAACGCCCCGTGGGTTGCATGATGCAAGGGTACGCCATATAACAGCAATAGATGTGAGAAGAAATTTCGATAGTACTTATACCGAGCCTCATTCGTTCCGCTTTCGACTCTGTTGAGTCATGAGTACACGACCGACAGAGCACTACAGCGACCTAGAGGATGCGTTTCGCGCTCTGAGGTTTCGCAACCTTCGAGTGCGCGCACGCGTAGGAGACGCGCCAGTAGAAAAGTGGGCCTTTTGACGTCATGTCGACGCGTCTATGGTGCGTGGAGTTTTGGCAAGTGCAACGCGCCTCCCGAGGTCCTTCTGATCATCGCTTCTAGGCCTTACGGATCTCAATCGCATCACTTCCTACATGTATGCCCCAATCTCCATATCTTGACCGCCTGCGGTCGTAGCCGCTGGATTCAACTACAGGCTACCTGAGCTGAACAGATTTCCACCACCTAGCGCCATGACTGCAACAACCCCGAGAAAAACGCATTTGGTTTGATCAAATTGTCTCTGGACACACGGCCTATACCAGTGGAATGGGTCGCTTACTTCATAACTTCTGAACGGCATAGTCTATCTAAAGAGGGGCACGAGGGAATGGCACGCGCTTGCCAAACCCTACACTTTCAAAATTGGAGAAATACATCAACGAAAGGAAGCGCAACTACGAAAACACTCGCGAGCCAAATTCGCTTTGTCACAAATAACCCGCCCAAGATTGCGCTGCCGAAGCCGCGTTCGCTGCAGCAATCCCTCCGGCGACATCGCCCTTTGAGCTACCCAAGCCAATCTCAAAGCTATCATAACCACAGCTGGTGGGCGCGCCAGCTTCAGAGCCATCCAAGCCAGGAACAATCTGCCAATACAACTACAATGTAAGTTAGCATGCTTTCCATCGAGTGTTTGTACCTGTCATGCTTACCCAAGGAACTCCAGCATCATTGAACACTTGAACCTGCGTATCAAAAGAATCCTGGTAGTCGACCGAAACACCCCACTCTTCCATCATGATGTTCTTGCCTGCAGCTCTGGCTCCGCTCAAGACCTCCCTGTCGCCGGTGATGTAGTAGGCCCAGTCGGACGCCTTGCTCATATATCCGTGCATGCTGATGATGTCGATGGCATCGCACTGCATAGCCTTCTCCAGCGTATTGAACTCGTGGTCACAGCAGTAGTGAGAGCCGCCGACGCCGCCTGTTGCAACTTTGATGTTGGAGGATCCAAGAGCACTGCGCAATGCTCCAGCACGGCCACAAAGCCAGTCATCCGGATCGTTGGCGTTCAACAGGTCGATCTGCCCGATCAGCGGCTCGTTCTGGAGGTCGAAAGCCATAATGACCTCGTCCATATCTTTCCAGGCTTTGCCAAAGTTTGGTGACTGGTAGTTTAGCATCTCGTTGAGTCTGTTGTCATAGTCTGCTTTGGCGTCGGATGAAGAATAGAAGGTGGGTGCGTCGCCATACTTCTGGCAGTATGCATCGCACCCTGCGCTACCCCCCAGTGTATTGGCGTTGTGAGGAGATATGATTGCCTTCATTCCGTTGTCGTGCAAGAGTTTGAGAGTGTCGTCGAGCTTATCTAGAACGGTAGTATCGTAAACACCGACTGTCGTTTCGAAAGCTGGCACGTCATTCTCGATGGTGCTGCCCTTTAAGCACCCTGTGGCAACGTTCGTCGCTGCACAATGATCGTCAGTACTGCAGAGCTTCCCTCAAGTCCACTGCGAAGAGGATGCAGAATTATTCCAAAGGTATTCATGACTGTTCAAATGCTACTCACCCCACAGCCTCAGGACCTTGGCGCCCCATCCAGCAAGAGTTTCAACATACTCCTTCTGCTCGGATGCAGAAAGCGCATGCAGAAAGTACTCATTACTTCCTGCGAATGAAGTCGAAGCTTGCCTGCGAGTTGGTACCAAGCCGTTGACTACTGTGGTCGATAGCCCCAGCAAGGAAGTGATAGCCACAAGGCTGCGCATCGTGAAAGTTGGTGGTGCGTAGATGTATACGAGTTATAAACAGATGTGGGTAGTAATTGGTGAGTAATTTAGGCTTTGCATCCCAAAGACTATATACGCCATGGTGAATATCCAGGTCAACCTTGCGAGGGGCCGGACACAGTCGAATGCGCCTGTGTTCATGGTTGGGAGACATATGGGGCCAGCCTTGCCAGCCACACTTGCCGTGACATCACCTCAAATTACCAGCTAATTTTATCTCATCGAAACTTTGCGGGTGAGCTAACCTTGATTGTGGTGGCTGTCCGTGACAGCTGCGGGAGTACCTCCACGGACGCTGTGCATGCAGCTGGGCCGCCCCAAAGGCCGCCCCTATTGGCCCGGTCGAAACTCTAGAGATAAATGGCGACGCACCCGCCGGATTTAGTCAATGGCAGACACCGAAGAGAACGCCATGTTCTCACCTGCCGCTATCAGACCCCGATCATTTCTCTTTCAGCGTTGCTGCTGCACAATTCTTCAGCCTTGCCGGTGTGTTGAGGTAAAAGTCTATTTATGCGTACGTGGGCGTCCAATCAGAGTTCAGCCGTCTCGGGTTCAAGTACGTGCATACACATGCCCTTGCTATCACATCAAGACAGGCATTCCCAGCGAAGGAAGGCTGGGCTAATTTGCGACATGTGCGAAAACGCCCTGCGTACAAAATACGCCGGTCCGCTGCCAACCCAGCTTTCTCCACAACTCTTTCCTTAGCCTCCTTGGTGTGAGAAAGATAGCTCGTGTCGATACACCCCCAGTGAGATACACTAGCATACACCAATATGTTTGGAAGCCGTGTCTTTCCCGCTCTTGCTCTTCTCCTAGCCTTGACCAGCATAGTAGGCGCTAGTGGTCCGACGAGTATCTTCATTGACCAGATTGAAGAATACGCACTTCTTGCAACATGCGCCGAGCTCGAGTTGTCCACTATCGTGCGTAACATGAAGTGGGGATGCGGAGATGGTGGCAGCTACCAGTCGTTCACTTGCTGTAAGTTTCCGTCATGGAACGTCGCCAACGTCCAAAACATGCGCTGACGTTGGCTCTGCCTTCCCATAGTCTGCTATGAGAGCTCTGCCAAATTCTCCAGCATGATTGGGGCTCATGTTATGACCCAGTGTCCAGACGACCCTTCGCAGAATACGACGGCGCTGGAGGTGTTTAGCAGTTATTGTGATATCGGCGGATCTAAGTTAGCTGAGATCGCAGGTGAATAGCTCGTTATCGTTGGCCCAGAAAGTGACAAGCTGACATGAAGACAGCCGCTACGACGTCGATGCCATCAATAACGTCATCGCTGTCATCTTCCTCTGCTTCTCCAGCATCGACGCTGCAATCAGCATTTTCAACACCTACCTCAACAACACCGATCTCCTCAACTGAACCAACTACATCGTCTGAGTCGGCACCGGCTCCCAAAAACACCTCTCGAAGAACTGCGATAGTCACAGGTGTTACTGTTCCGGTAGTCGTTCTGGCCTCAGCCTTCGCGGCCTTCTTCCTGTTCCGTCGCTACAAGGACAAGAAGCATAGTAAGCCCGTCTATTACGAAGCGGACGGTTCTTCTTTGGACGCGACAAGGGGAGGCACATGCCATGAGGTTAGTGAGGAAAAGCAGATTCCCGCGGAATTGGCAAGCTCGGATCCTCACGAGTTGGACGCCGACAGCGGAGGTAAGGTTTGACGAAAAGCGGTTTTGGTTGCTGGAGCTCTTTGGGGTTCAGGCTAGGAAAGTCAGCATAGTCTGGAGTACAATCGCTTGAACATTTTCCTATGATGAGCGTTAGCGCAGCAGGTGTGTAGTATTTTAGCGAGGTTTGTCAAGAATCAAGAGGCTCTAGCTGTGACATGAACTTGCCGCTCAATCACTGCAGCATAACAGCGAGGTTCAGTCAATCGTGGATAGAAACCATTGGGCGGGCATAATAGTGATAGCTCGTCCGAATCACGATCAGGATAGTAACTCAAACTTTCTGACGAAGTGGAGCAGGAGCTCCACTTCATCTCTGGGCCAGCTCCATCGGCGTCATATTCTCGCAGTTCGTTCAGAGTGCCACGATAAGTCTGGCAATTCTCGTGATGTCAAGAGTCTCCCCTTCTTTGATGATCAACAGATGTACTCTCAAGCCACGTTCGTGCTTCATAATGGCGACCAGCTCCACTAGCATCGCATGTATGGGAAGATGACATTTGTCCAGAAAAACGGAAGATGAATCCCTTTCACCGAGTCCTATAAGCAGCCTGCGCAGCTTCAGGAGTCCGTGCATGTGTCCAAATCCGATCGTTGTGGGATGCGGTTCCGCAGATTTCCTTCGGACCGGGCGGTAACATCTGGATGCCCTGCATTTGCGCATGTTGAGACATCCAGATTCCTATACACCACTGAAATGGCTAGGCGACAATACGATCGTCGGGCTTATTTGGTCCCATGTGATGCAGACTAGTGCATACTAATCGCGCTTGAAGCTTGCGACCCCGAACACGAGTCATTGACTCTGTATGTATTTGCATGGTGAATACTAGCACTTGCATGCGATTTGAAGTCGACATCGTTTCCAAATGCTGCTCTTTGAGTGACGATGCCGTTATAGAACCACGTTTGGAGAAAAGTTCTGGCATCACCAACATGTGTTCTGTTCGAGTTACCATAATCGGCAAGCCGGTGTTTCCGTCGGCATCATGTTCGCCCTGATAAAACGGTGTTATGCGGGGTACCGGGGTAGCTGTATCTACCCCGCAAACTAGACATTCGGAGAGCAACCGTCTCGATCGCCTGTGCGTGGCGTTGCCGCGGAGTGTTTCCGCATTCAGACACATCCAGTGCCAGGCCTTCACACGCGACATCTCCGTTGATTCCCTTAGGGCGTCCGGTCGGATGGGATACTAGAGAAGATCGACGTGGTCTCGAAATGTTACTGGAGTGTGGCAGCGTCCACAGGTGAAACGCAATTCGCCCTGGTTATCGGGCGCGAGACGGTGGCAGGATCGCGAATAGCGTGGCGATCATGCAGGATCCGCGCAGGAGGGGTATGTCGTGCGTCGACGTATATATAGAGAGTGTGTCGCCCACGATGTGTCTATCCAAAGGATCGACAGTAGCTTTCCAGTCTCCCAACCTCCTCTTCATTCAAGAATCACTCCTCCCACAATGGTTCACTTCCGGACAGACATCGGTGCGACGAACGAAGCGGCGGATCCGAATAACGAGAACTATGCAAAGGAGCTCGAGACCGATGTTGTGATTGTAGGCGCCGGCTTCGGCGGCGTCTACCTGATGCACAAACTTCGCCAGCAGGGGTTCAAGTGCAAGATCATGGAGGCTGGTTCCAACATTGGTGGTATCTGGCACTGGAACTGCTATCCCGGAGCTCGGGTCGATTCCCAGGTCCCCATCTATGAATACAGTATGCCTGAGATCTGGAAGGTATGTGACAATCTTGTCGTATCGCTATACGAAGACTGACATTGGCGGATAGGACTGGAATTGGTCCTGCAGATACCCCGGTACGGAAGAGCTCCAACAGTATTTCGACCACGTCGAGCGAAAACTGGATATCAAGAAAGACTGCGCATTCAACACCAGAGTCGTCGAGGCTCAGTTCGACAAACCCTCGTCAAAATGGGTCGTGAAGACCGAAGATGGCCGGACAGCGCGCTGCAAATATTTCCTTTTGGCTCTGGGCTTCGCGGCGAAGCGTCATTTCCCCGACTGGCCAGGAATGGACAAGTTCGAGGGCGAGATTCATCACAGCTCATTCTGGCCAGCATCTGGAGTAGACGTCAAGGGTAAACGTGTTGCCGTCATTGGAACTGGATCGACAGGTGTTCAAATCGCCCAAGAGACATCGAAGACCGCCGCCAGTATAACCCAATTTGTTCGCACGCCGAACCTTTGCCTTCCGATGCAACAGAAAGCTCTTACGAAGGAGGAGCAGGACAGACGGAAGCAGGGCGAATACCAGGAAATCTTCAAGAAAAGATTGACAACGTTCGCTGGCTTCCAGTATGACTACATCGAGAAGAACACCTTCGACGACTCACCCGAGGAGCGCGAGGCGTTCTACGAGAAGATGTGGGAGAACGGCGGTTTCGAGTTCTGGCTGGTGAGCGATAGGTATGACGCTTCTATGTGAGCAGACACTTACTGTAACTGCAGGCAAACTACAAGGATCTGTTGTTCGACAACAAGGCCAACCGCGAAGCCTACAACTTCTGGGCGAAGAAGACGCGAGCCCGGATAACGGATCCTGAGAAGCGTGAGATCCTCGCACCTCTCGAGCCGCCGCATGCCTTCGGTACCAAGCGACCCAGTCTGGAGCAGAACTACTATGAGATGCTCGACAAGCCTGAGAACAAGGTCATCGACGTGAACAAGAACCCAATCAAGGAGGTTACCGAAAAGGGTATTGTGCTGGCTGACGGTACTCTACACGAGTTCGACGTCATCGCCCTTGCAACCGGCTTCGATTCAGTGACGGGTGGTATGAAGAACATGGGACTGAAGGATGTTGATGGTGTTGAGCTCTCTGAGAAGTGGAAGAACGGCACTTACTCATACCTGGGTATGAGCCTGAGCGGTTTCCCGTAAGTTCTCAAGTGCTTCCAGCTACTGCAGATACTGACTGAAATGTAGCAACTGCTTCTTCCTCTACGGAGCTCAGGGGCCAACGGCGTTCTCTAACGGACCCACTTGCGTTGAGGTTCAGGGAGACTGGATCGTCGATGCCATGGTCAAGCTTCGAGAGCAAGGCATCAACTACTGTGACGCCACGCACGAAGCAGAGAAGGAATGGCGAGAGAAGATCACCGAACTTTCGGACAAGACGCTGTTCCCGCAGACCAAGTCATGGTACATGGGTGACAACGTGCCGGGAAAAATTCGAGAGCAGTTGAACTTCGCCGGCGGGTTCCCACTGTACAGCGAAATGACGCGAAGTGCACTGGACAAGGGCTTCGAGGGCTTCATTACTGCGTAGATATCCACTGGCGGGAAGGGGCTGTTTTCCCTATTGTAATTAATTGTATATCTATCATCTGCTTTCAACAACTGTCCCGTGCTTGTCGGGTGCGCCAGGTAGTGCATTGAAAGGCAGGAAATAGCCTCGACTAGTGCGACATGTCTTGTCCTGCTCGGAACTGCACATGCAGGAAAGAAGCAGAACCTTGGAAATGGACCGCATGGCTCGGGCGTGGGGGGCATGCGATGTGACGGGCGTGGTGGGAGGAGAGGGGCAGCGTGTCTTCCAGCTGGTGGCCGCGGAGGAGCCCGGCCAGATCGGCGTCACATGGAATTTACGCCGACCGACGTCACGACGGGCGGGCCAGGTCAAGCAGCGCATTGCTACCTGCCTTATGGACGCCGTACGCGCATCTGCCCACCACCCGGTACCATGAGGACGGCGTTCCTTTTTGGTCGCCAATGCTGTCGCCCAGGCCTGCCCAAACTCGCAACCCGCGCCTTCACGCGTCCATCCACCGCCGCCTCCCGCTTCCGCCGTCAATTTGCGACTCCAAACTTCAAAGGTCGAACGATACTATGGTCCGGTGCTGCCGCGGGAGCTGCGGGCGGCGCGATACTCAGTCCGCTTGCCTTCGTCGACGTCGCCAATGACAAATCCGGCCATGGAGAGAAAACGCATGAGGAGGCCATGCTGGAGGCGTCGCGGAAGGAGCTCGACGAGCAGGTGCCCCACGCGCTGAGGCACTCTACGAAGTACAGGCGAGGCATATACTTCTTCATCGAGGACTACATAATCGAGCCCATAGCCACCGGATTCCGCTTCCTCCACCTCGTCATCATCTTCGTGCCGGTCATCGTGACGATACCTGCGATATGGCTTGGTTCACGACAGCCGGATAGAGACAACGAGCGGAGTGGGACACTATGGTGGTATGGCTTCTTGGTCGGGTCTATGGAGAGGGCTGGTGCAGCCTTCATCAAGGTGCGTGCCGTCACGTCAGACTCGGAAGATAACAAGTAGACTGACTCCATGATAGCTCGGACAATGGGCTGCCTCCCGAACAGACGTCTTCCCAACCGAAATGTGTTCAATCATGTCGACCCTTCACTCCAACGCCCCGGCGCACACATTACAAGTCACGAAGCAAACGATCGAGGCGGCTTTTGACGGACAGAGCTTTGACGACATCTTCGAGGAGTTCGACGAGAAGCCATTGGGCGTTGGCGCCATAGCACAGGTTTACAAGGCGAAGCTGAAGCCGCACCTTGCGACTCTGGAGGACAACAGCATCGATCGAGAAGAACTCAATCTAGCGCGGCGGATCAAGAAGAATGTCGATGTGACGCTCAAGAGCTCGCCCTCGAGGGTACCATCTAGCCATGTTGCCATCAAGGTTCTGCATCCCAACATTGAGAAGATCGTCCGGAGAGACTTGCGCATCATGGGCTTCTTCGCGGCTGTTATCAATGCCATACCCACTATGGAGTGGCTGTCGTTTCCCGACGAAGTGGAACAGTTCGGCGAGATGATGAGGCTGCAACTGGATCTGCGCATTGAAGCCGCGAATCTCACTCTCTTCCGACGCAACTTCAAGGAGCGGACGACAGCCTGGTTCCCATACCCTTATACTGACTACACCACACGCAATGTCCTTATCGAGGAGTTCGCTCAAGGCATCCCCATGGAAGACTTTCTACAAAATGGAGGCGGAGTGTTCCAAAAGGACATTGCAGACGAAGGTCTAGATGCGTTCCTCACCATGGTCCTCATCGACAATTTCATCCATGCCGACCTACACCCGGGAAACATCATGGTTCGTTTCTACAAGCCTGAGCAGTTGGACGTCTCAATATTCGCCAAGAAGGAGGACCGCACGACCGGCCCCAAAGAGTCGCTCGATGTTACTGAAGAGGTACTCGAGCGTCTGCGACCACACAAGAAGAACCCGCAGCAGTGGAAAGCGAAGCTGCAGGAGATTGACAACGAGGGGTATCGACCACAGCTGATTTTTATCGACACAGGTCTTGTAACGGAACTCAACGCGAAGAACCGCGCCAACTTCCTTGATCTCTTCAAGGCTGTTGCCGAGTTTGATGGTTACAAGGCAGGTCATCTCATGGTGGAGAGGTGCAGACAACCAGATGCAGTACTTGATGGAGAAGTATTTGCTTTGCGCATGCAACATCTGGTGCTCGGAGTCAAGAGCCGTACTTTTGCTCTCGGCAACATCAAGATTGGAGACATCCTCAACGAGGTTCTTTCCATGGTACGAACACATCATGTTCGCCTCGAAGGCGACTTTGTCAATGTCGTTCTTAGCATCCTCCTCTTGGAAGGTATTGGAAGGAGCTTGAACCCGAACTTGGATCTCTTTGCCGGGTAAGTGATACGACAACGTGCATCAAGTCGTCTGCTAACGTCATTAGTGCTCTACCAATACTGCGACAACTCGGTGCACAAAGTGGCTCTTCGATGATTCGTGGAGGCGACTTTTCGATGCTCAAGGTTTGGGTTGGTCTCGAGGCGCGCAGCTTCTTGCAGGCCTCGATAGATACGGTATGGACATCACACAGATGTTGCGCTGCATTACTAACAACCGCTTAGGTCGAGCGATACGTAAAATCCGACCAACTATCACCCAATATTTAATAGGAAAGCGGGTGGCTGTCTATTACATGGGATTTCCTTCGTTGTTAATACTTCAAAACGCGTGTGAGCGGTCGTAGCTGGCTTGTGTGAAGAATACAGGCTGTTCTTGAAACCGTGAAGTAACGGTACAGTGAATCGTTTTCTCAAGGTATTGATCTATAATGTGCAGACGCAGCGGATGCCCTGGATCTGTAGGCAGCTTTCTCTTTTGTTCGGCTTGCCGTGAAGGGTACGCGTAAGGGCGACAAGGGTCTCGCGTGATGACGTCACCCTCGTGTTAAGCATCACAGCTACAACGCAATACAACACCCCTCCTCTCAATCACAGTATACTTTACAGTCGTGTTAGCTGAACCTCTGATATACTCGCTTCTCAAATTACTCATTCGAACTCCACAACCCTCACCACGCAAACATAGCTCTTTTCTGAGTAACGATGGAAGCCGGAGCAGCCGGTGTGCTCTACGCAGCCGAGAACCTCCTGGAGGCCGGTGTAGCTCTCGTCAAGGGCATAACCCATCCGACATTGCCGATCAAGGCAAACCTCACGCGCATATCCTCCGTTCCACTTCCTCGCTCGCATCACACCGTCTCGGTAGTCAAAGGCCGCGCATACATCTTTGGTGGAGAGACGGAAGCTGGCAACCTCGCAGACAATGACATGCACGTTGTCATTTTGCCGTCGAGCGGCGTTCTCGACGCCGACTACACCAAATACTCGGCCCGCGCGGCAAATGGCCTGGACGACGTACCGAACTCGAGAAGGGGACACACGGCTGTGGTCATTGGGGATAGCATCTACATGTTTGGTGGCGAGGGAGACGGTGTAACAGATGAGAAGGGGCGGGTCTGGGTTTACGATACGATATCAAACACGTGGACCTATCTTGATCCAGCCGAGGGCACGCTGTTTCCCAGCCAGCGAACTGGCCACGCTTCGGCGAGCTCAGACCTCCCGGGTCCCAAGACCACGACCTACGTTGAGAAGGCACCGCAAGCCCCTGCCGACCCTGCGAAGCACGTACCCGAGCCACCAGAAGCAAACTCGTACGGAACCATCTTCGTGGTTGGAGGGCGCGAATGTTCGAGCAATAATCTTGCCAACGATGCACTTGCGTTCGACGTCAAGACACGAACTTGGACCAACATACCTTCCCCATCAGGTCAGCCACGGGAAGGCGCAAGCCTCGCGCTCGTCGGCAGTCGCCTCTATCGGTTTGGAGGAAAGGGAATCGAGACATTTGCGTCAGGTGCGACCGAGTACGTGGACGCATCACATGTGTGGACACATGCAGAGCGCGGGACTACGCCCGTCACCAGTGGGTGGGGCTGGGAAGAAGTGAAGCACACCGAAGGTAGCACCGTTACAGCACCGCAGGCGCGCGCGAGTGCGGGACTCGTGGGCGTCACCACAGGTCAAGGGCGACACTACTTGCTAGCTGTCGGCGGAGAGACTGAGAACGGAGATTACCTCGACGACATATGGGCACTGCAGCTCGCACCCGAGCGCTCCACGGCCGCAGCGACCAAAGACAACATACGCGCGGGTATGAAGAGGGATACGCATGAGTCGCAATGGGCTGAGGCTATATATCGATACGTAGACACAAAAGGCGAAGAGGAGAAGGAGATTCCAGGAAAGCCAAAGCGAGGCCTCGGAGCGAGGGGGCACTTCGGAATCGCCAATGGTACAGAGGTCGACGGCGCGACGTGTGTAGTCTGGGGTGGAGTCGATGCAAACGGCAGTGTACTGAACGACGGCTGGATGATTACTGTTGACAGGTAGTCCGTCACGTTGTGCGCTTGTGGATATAAATGAAGAACTTGGCCGACACGCATCTGCGACCAACGATGCCTGGCTGTCTCGCACGTGGCAAACCTATGGATCGTCGCCACTTCCTACTTTCCATCACACCAGACTGTTCTTGTCTTTATGACTTTCTAGCTTACTCTCTGGTGTGTGCGCATGACATTGGGCGAGGATCCCGCACTATCTCAAGCGCCTTGCCGTTGATAGTGCCGTGGAACAGACGCTTGGAGCAAGTATCGGCGCTGCCATGCGCGACCAGGGCAACCGAAACCCCAACAACCTGTCGAAGCCACGCTGCACCACATGTCACCTCGCCTTGGTGGTTTTCGCGCATCGCATTGGATGCTGTCAAGTGGAGTTGGTGCCTTGTAACCGTCTTCTCGTGGCCATCGCGATCTTGTTGGTGGGTGGGTACAAAGGTGAAACAACAGAGCTGGCCCAATCAGGAAAGTGGCAGCAACAACACCACCAATTCGCCGCTCTTCCCATTTGATGAAGCAAGTACCCGCTTACAGCGATATAGACAGCCCTGTGAGGATTCAGGGCCTGTTTTGACAGCCACTAGCTACCGTCGAGTGGCTGACAGCGGCACGAGGCCTGTAATGACGGGAGGGCCGACCCAGTAGAGTGTCGTTAGTAGACAGGACAGGCCTTAGGGCTTTCAGAGGTTATGCGCCCATCCTATAGGTCATGGGGAGGATGGGGGTTAAGTATATTGCTTGCCCGGGGTGTTGTGCGAGCGACTGGACCCAAAGACGACTTCACGGGTTACGCTGCGGTTGAAGAGCGCGTGCAACAGCAACGGCTGCAGTCAGCTCGTTACAATCTCTCAAGGAGCAAAGAAGATTCGGAAGAGTTGTCAATCATGGGTTGGGGTAAGTCACTACCAAGCCGACTGTGCAGATGGACGAAAAGCGCTAAACATTTATGCTTTGATAGGTGGAGATTTGACACTGGTGAACGGTTCGCCGTTCAGTTGGTCCTTGAGTGGCCAACATTCGTATCAAATGGATACCTGGAAATGGCCAACGATCAACGCTGGTATGTATTTCGTTGATCGAAAGAAATGCCTCCACTGACTTCGTGAAGGCCAGGCATCAAGAGTATACGTCGAGTTTGGGACGAGAGGAAACACCCGTGACGATGCAGGCGAGGCATACTATAACATCGACGGTACATCGGACAAGTTCACAGTGCTCGGACGGAAGCCTTCGGACTATGCACTCACCATATCTCTGGATGACATGTCGACAAAGCAGAGTTCGAAAGGATCAAAAGTGGACATGGGATTCCGGCATAATGCCGCTGTAAACTGGATCATGTCCACTGACGAGGCAGGAATCTGGTGGTCAAATAGTGGCAGTTACGCAGATTGGATGCAGCAAGGCATGGGCTCGCTGGCAAACAGAACGCTAAAACATATCTGCATGCCAGGCTCCCACGACGCTGGTATGGGCACATTCAAGCCTGGTACTATCGGCGCGCACTTCGCCAACACTCAGACCCAGTATCTGGATTTCTACCAACAACTCGTAGCCGGCTCACGGTATTTCGACCTCCGCCCGGTGCTCTCGAGAGGCGAGTGGGTGGCTGGCCACTACGGGCAAGTTGGCGACATCTGGCTCGGCGGGAATGGACAGTCCCTCATAGACATCATACAGCAGATCAACGACTTCACTGCGAAATACCAGGAACTCATCATCATAAATCTCAGCCATACCCTCGACACAGATAACCAATACAAAGACCTCACGCAAACGCAATGGAACAATCTCTTCACGACACTAAAGCGCATTAACAATCGTTATACCGTCAGCAACCCCGGCGCCACCGATCTCTCTACACGCCGTCTAGGTGACTTCATCACAGACCGCGCCTCCGTTCTCATCATCGCGCAGATACCCGATGATATGACACTAGGCGACTTTGCGAACCAAGGATTTTATTCGGGCCGCAACTTCCCTTTCTACGACGAATACAGCAACAGCAATAATCTCGCCACGATGAAGAGCGACCAGCTAGCCAAGCTGAAGCAGAACCGGAATATCGTCGCGGAACAAAGTGAGAGGAAAGATATGTTCCATATCTTCTCATGGACGTTGACGCAGCAACCAGAGGATGTGTTGATCTTTGATAAAGCCATCATGTTCGTTCCCTGCATTCAAACACACAGTATTTTTCCAGACACTAACATACCATTAGGAACATGGCAGCCTCCGCTTTCGACGACCTAATCAGCGAGATGTGGAACGCGTTCACGCCGCAAAGCTTTCCAAACGTGCTGTTTGTAGACAGTCTAGGAGTCAGGGATAAGAGCGTTGTTTTCCCGTTCGATAAGCCTAAGCAAGGACTGCCAACGAACTCCGATATTGCTGCGTTTGCTGTGGCGGTGAATAATGGGATTGCGGGGAGGAATGGGGTTGTGACTGGGACATGATAGGGGATAGAGCTTTACATGCCCCGATCTAGAGCATATGAGTTTCAGAATATTACGCGTTTGATCAATGCCGAATGATATCATCCCGGACTTTGCAATTTCTAGTAGTAGAGCTCGGTTGTTGGCCATCTACCCAGCCGGAGTGAGGTGTCGTCGTACAGGGGACGATGTGTATGAGTACCTAGTCTGCCATACACCGTTATTTGAATTGTTGGCCAATGCTTCTGCGTAGAGTTGGCTCGTTCGCCTGATCGAACCGGGCTCTCGGTGTTGTGGGGAGTGGAAAGGTCCGGGAAAGTGGAGGTTCTGATAACCAGGTCTTTCTCCCAGCTCAGTGGTCTCAAAGCCTAGAATTTAAGCTGTAGAGAAGCATATCGAGCTTGCCGGTATCGATTTATGACGCACTATGCGCATAGGACTATGTCTGACTGGCAAGAAAACGTGTGGAATGTGAGCATCATCTTGTCGTACTGTTCGTCAGGCCTTCCTGGCATGGTCGGCTTGGAGTGCGCTCTAAAGCGAGATGGTCGCCATGGAATTCTGTTTGGAGGCGCAAAAGTCGGTCAATCAGCCAAAGTGGGTCCAGGTAAACGATTTCCGCTCTCCTCTTCTTCATCGCAACTCGATCTCGGCTCGACGTTACAATGATCTACATTTAGAATACTGATCATCGCTTTTTCGTGCAGGTACCCGCGTCGTCGAGGATCTGCGACTGATCAGCAGCGGGGTGCCAACCCTCTGTGCGACGACCAAGTGTGCCGTTCGCGCAGGTTACCGATGCTTGTTTATGTGCATAGGGCAATGTTTGGTTCGACCTATCGCCTAACAGTTCAGGCATCGTACGATGGAGGGAGGCGCTGGCGGAAGGAAGCATCTATGTTAGTGGGGAGAAAAGGAAGGTGTCTCCTAGCACGTCAGATGCTCAGTCGGAATTTGACCCCTGAGGCGTCATGTAGGTTGACTTTCCAAAGCTGCAGCCATCCTGCTCATCCTGCAATACGAGTACTTGCGGAAATACGGCATGCGCCAAGTGCTATGAGATGGAGCGGGTGCTTGTTCTTGCTTAGCAAGAGAAGCGATACGGGTGGTGGACGCCTTGCTTCTCCACATAGTCTGCTTGGCTCAATCGCCCCTTCAGAATGCTTGATCGGACTTAAGAGAAGAAAAAGTATACAAAACGGCAGTCAATATTGACTGTTCGGATGGTTAACCGTGCTATCCGGTTGTTGCCATTTTGTCAGGGTAGATTACTAGCTTTGAGGTGGAGTACAGTGATTGTCTGAGTCGAACAAGGGTCAACAGTGATGCTTGAGATCCCAGCTCGCGCGGCGTCGGGAAGTGGAAGTTTTCGATTCGCGACCGGTAGTCTGCCTGTCGCAGTCCTGGCCACAAACGAACGATCCTCGCAGCCGTTGAATGCAGTAGGCCTAAGATTTGCTAAGGATCGGTCGTGCTGTTGCTTACTCCTCCGCACGAGAAGGGTTTGTCTATCGCAATCTCGTTTCGTCGAGTCAAGCGATCGGAACGAGGCTGAAGTCCCTAGTCATCTCAGCAAAAGCTTGTCTCATAACAGAAAAGCAATATATTAAAATAGACTCGGTCTTTATTCCTTGCGATATTCCCGAGGCATATACAGCTCCATCTCTGCATGCCATGGTGGAGTGGAGTTTTGGAGTTGCTGCCTGAATCAGACGTGCGAGTGGTTAGCTGCATGAAAACGAAGAGGGATACGAGGTCTTCCCGTGCCCCTTGAATCCAATTGCATCGTCGCAAAAGTTTCTGTATCCTGCGCGGCTTGCAACAGTGGTTGCGTGCTGCACGCCACCATCATGTGGCATGAAATTTCTGCGCCGGTAAGAGGTAGTGATTCGCGATGAGTATCGATAAATCGAGAAGTGTGTTGGCGGAAGCAAGCATGCTGTATGTTGCAGAAGGTGGGAGCGCTTAGATGGGCCTCGCTTGACGGCGCACGTGATTGGCTCATCTTGGCCATCGGAAAGCCCACTTGACTCCAATTTTCCTCGGAAGTGCGGGTGCCTGGGCCAGAAGAGACATCCTCCGCTGCAGCGGAATTGCGCATCATGCTACCTTTCGCGGACGAATCTTCATGCAATTGCAAGGCTGTGCGACAGAGACTCGGACTCAAGCGACTACTTACACGATGGCTTGTTGTTGATGCGGGGTGGATCTCTTAACCCGAACAAGCTCCCTCCAAGAGATGTAACCGTCGGTTGGGCGTGCTCGGCAGCTGTTGCCAATGCGCCAGTGCAGGTCGATGCTTTCGTGGCTCGACGCCATGGCTGAAGGGCCGTCTACTGAGTGCGGCACCGTCAGACCGTCAGACCGATGGAAGACGTCACATCGTCTCGCCCGTGGGGTCCTCCAACAGCTAAGTGATAATTTTCTAGCGTCTCACAGCAACATCATCGCAACATGTTGAACAGCGACCGCGCGAAACCGATATGCGCCAAGCAACTAGATAGTGACAGGCGGCAGTGGAGACCGGCTGCTTGAATCACTCGATGTTTCGAGCAATTACCGGTCGACAGCCGTCACGTCAGAGGCGTTCAAGAATAACATTTCGGATGGCACAGATAGCAAAACACGTTTCAAACGGCTTGGATCAACAATCACGTTCTATTTTCGCTCCACGACGTGACAGCAATGCGGTTCCTGCATGGCAAAGGAGCGCGTGCCACCAACAACCCATGAGGAAAGCTCCCAATCGCGCATCATGTCCGCCCGAAGCGAAGCCGGCGCCGCGGGTCGAGAGCTTGAATCTGCCAGTGCCAGGGGCCCGCGGCACACCAAGCTTTCTTTTCTACGCTGACCGGCATCTGCAGGCAAGAGTCGAGAGCGCTAGTCGTAACGCGAGTCAACCTTAGCACCAGGCCTTTACGGGGATTGCTGGCTAACCGTCGATCATTCTTACCCTTCATAAGATGATTCTACCCGCATGCCGTGATGACCTTTCTTGGTACCTTCTGTTCGAAGTCCTAATCTTACCTTCTTGTGATCCGTCTTTCGTTCCGGTCCAAGGTCCTTCAGTGTGTCGTCGTTATTGACCACCACTATCCACTCGCTCATCTCTTAATCCGACTATCAGAACAACTTTAATTCCGTAATTCGAACCGACCGTATTCTTACAACATGCACTACTCCGCGGCTCTCGCTGCCGTTGCAGCCATCACTCCTCTCGTCAACGCCCATGGCGCCGGTCTGCCCAACATCATTGGCTTGAACCCGAGGGACCTCCGGGCCCGCGACCTACTTTCTCGCACTGGAGCTCGATTCACCGGAGTTAACGAGCTTCTGCAACCCAAGACTCAGGTTAAGAACAAGGTCGTGGCCCGCCAGGACGACCGCCAGTGTGGTGCGGGTGTCGGCAACTGTCCCGCTGGCCAGTGCTGCTCAGGTGCTGGCTACTGTGGCACAGAAGACGACTACTGCTACTCTCCTGGATGCGATTACGAGCACGGCTCTGGCTGCCCCGAGAACGCCACCCCAGGTGGCACCAACACCTCTTCCATCGCCCGTACCAAGGTCGGCAATGTCGAGTACGGTGGCGCTGGTATCTACGGCTGCACCACGCCCGGCACAGTTGCCATCACCTACGACGACGGCCCACAAAAGGTCTTCACCAGCCACATTCTCGATGTCATGGCTTCCTACAACGCCAAGGCTACTTTCTTCATCACTGGAAATAACATCAACAAGGGACAGATTGACATCACTCCTGAGTTCAGCAGTGTTCTCAAGCGCATGGACTCTGAGGGCCACCAGCTTGCTTCTCACACTTGGACCCACTTGGACCTGAGCGCCATCTCCAAGCAGGACCGTTACAACCAGATGATCAAGAACGAGATGGCTCTTCGCAACATCGTCGGCAAGATCCCCACCTACATGCGCCCCCCGTACTCCAGCTGCACTGCTGAGTCAGGCTGCGAGAAGGACATGGCTGACCTCGGTTACCACGTCACATACTTCAACCTTGACACCGTATGCACTTCCTTGATCTCTTGAAAGGGTTCAGTTGCTAACACTATAAACAGGATGACTACGAACACGACAGCACCACCCTCATCCAATACTCCAAGGATGTTTTCCTGGGCAACGTCACCAGCGGTCCCGCCGCCAGCAACCAGTGGCTCGAGATTGGCCACGATATCCATGAGCAGACTGCCATGAACCTGACCGAGTACATGCTTTCCACCCTCACTCAGCTCGGATACAAGGCCGTTACTGTTGGTGACTGCCTTGGTGACCCCAAGGAGAACTGGTACCGCACTGCTGGTGGCGCTGGCTCTGGCAACGCGCCTAACCCCGCCACCTCTGGCACCGCCCCCGCTCCCACTGGAACCAAGCAGGTAACCACTGATGCTACTTGCGGTGGTACCAAGGGATACACCTGCTTGGGATCTACCTTCGGCAACTGCTGCAGCGCTGCCGGTTACTGCGGTACCACTTCGGCGTACTGCGGAACTGGCTGCCAATCTGGCTTCGGTAACTGCGGCAGCAACGGTGTTGCCCCTACGACCACTAAGGCTGCTACGCCTACCAAGGCTACTACCTCCAAGGCTCCCGTCGCCTCTGCTGCTGGCAAGGTCTCCACTGACGGCTCATGCGGTGGTACTTCTGGCTTCACCTGCGCTGGCTCATCCTTCGGTAACTGCTGCTCCCAGTACGGCTGGTGCGGAAGCACTACTGACCACTGCTCCACTGGCTGCAACTCTGCCTTCGGTACTTGCACTGGTACCGGAGCGTCCGCCACTAAGCAGGCCGCTACCACTACCAGCAAGGCCGCTGCTGCGCCCACCAAGAAGGCATCTACTGATGGATCCTGCGCTGGAACCTCTGGCTTCACATGCTCTGGCTCCTCTTTCGGAAACTGCTGCTCCCAGTACGGTTGGTGCGGAAGCACCACCGGTCACTGCGGTGCTGGCTGCCAGGGCACTTTCGGTACCTGCAACTAAGTTAACCAATTGGTGACTTTCCCTTTCTGTTCCGTTAGAAGTAATGCGCCCACATGAGGGGGCTATCTGTACATTTGTATCAACATAGGGCGGCGTCAAGCCTGTCAATGACATGACGAGGTCAAAAAAGGAGCGATTTCACATCCACAACCGTGTTCTCATACAATGAAACTTTTGTACTTCATCAGATTAAAACCACTGCACAAACCTGTATACCAGGTGTTGCGAGTAGGCTGGGAACGAAGAGTAGATGTAGAGACTCGCATTATCGAAGCATGAAAAAGCATAAAAACTATCAATAGACATCAAACACTCAGTATCTTTCATGGAACCCCTCATTCGGCCATTCAAGACGAGCTTATCGCAAGATTTGTAACAAAGTCGGCTTACTGCCACATCACTGGTTCCTGCACCAAAGGCACTGAGAATATTTGTGCTGGCCAGCAATTTCATTGAGGAGCGAGTGTGTTTAAACTACCATCAAGGAGATACATGCAAGTCGCTCGTGAGAGCCGTCATCCCAGTCTACACCAGACACTGCAGGTCTAATGTTGATGGACCATGTCCCTCCGAACACTCCATTCTCGTCCATTTCTCAACCCGAAATGGGCATCAAAATGTCAGCTATCGTCGTTTACTCGGGGCAAAGGCCGTTCTCAGTCAAGAAGTCGCCAAGAGCATCGACGCATCCAGCGCAGCTGCAGAGCTGATTCAAGTCAGTGGGAGTGGGTACTGGAAAGACAATGGGAGGAAATACCGAAGGAGCACCACCGGAAACACAGGCAACGACTGCGGCAACGCCAACGGGTCCGGTTGCGATACCTCCTGCGATGCAGAAAGCGGCACCGATAACAGCAGCGCAGTCGAAGATGCTGCAGTCGGCTTGCTGGGCAGCAAACTGAATGGCACTAGTCATCTGTTGGCTCTCGCGCTTGGCGATCTCGTTGGGAGCGGCGGCAGCGAGGCCAGCAAGGGCGGCGATGGTGACGGTGGAGAAACGCATGTTGATGGTTTGAGGAGGTTTTGAGGAGGTTTTGAGCGAAAGGCTAATAATGTAGTGAAGGTAATGATGTTGTGATGTTGAAGCTTGGTGGGTTCTTTCAGGTCGACTTCTGGCCGTCCTTTATACTTTCTCGTCCTCACATAGTCCTCGTTCTCTCTCCATCACCGCTGACATCGACCGGTCAACTCTCCCAGTCCTCTCGGACGCGCACAAAGTTATCACTGTCCCGAATTGGGTTACAGTCTCGGGCTTGAGAGCCTTCCTGAGGCTATTACTACATAACTGGCCGTCATTCTGCCCACTCAGCGTTCTGCGACTACTCACCGCAGAGCTTGACTGATATTCATGAGGCGCACACGGTGTTTCTCGACTGGCAATGACGGTGGTGGTAAGCTGATCGCATAAGGGGTGGAGGTGTTCGGGCGTCGAGACACAAAGACAGTGTTCTGGGCGATGACTATGTGCATGCAGCAACCGGCATATGAAGTTCGCAGAGTAGAACTACTATGGTGATTCGTCGTCGTGATAATCTCAAGCACCTTGGCGGGATCAATGTAGTGAAGATCGTCCTAGGTTACACGACAGTTAATATGGCTATATTACTAGGGCTGGCCCGGTCAGACACTTACTAACTGCTTCTCCAGTACATCGTATGTCTTACATCGGCCTGCGGGGGAGGCGCTACTTACCCCGAAACGGTTGTGGCTGGGGAATCTGCTACCGAAAGCGGCCGCAGTAAGGTTGACCGCACATGCTGGCTGACCACTGATTGAAGCCATTTGCCAGCACCAGGCGGTCAAAAGAAGTTGGGCTGCTTAGTTATCTTGGCTCTCATGCAGCCATCACTTCCATGCAGCCAGCACCTACCTAGGTAGGTACCCGCAGCGCCTTCAGCCTCTGCCGTGACTTTAATTCGAATGCCGATCCCATTGAGACAGACTACATCGTCGCGTTATTTCTTCAGAGTGCTCGTATAGAATGCGACTTCGCTGTTGGTAGCTTTCTATTAGTAGAGTGGAAGGTAAATCCTTTCTTCGATCGACATTCACGTTGCATGTCTTGAACCAAGGTGCCAGGCCACATTATCTCATTCTCGGCCTAGATCTTGGTGAGCACGTAAGGGAAGAGGCGTGTAGATCTATCTTAACGATTAGTGGAGAATGGCAAGTCCCGATGTCACCTCAGCATGCGGTAGAGCGGGCAGTCTCTACCCAGTCTTTGAGTAGTCAGAACTACTGTACCGCCTTATACAAGGGAAAAGCTGAACACCCTAGAGGCTACATCAAGGAGAAAAACTACAAAATAGGTGGCCTAACATCGATGTAGGCTCCAGACCTGTTCAGGTTTTCCCTAGATTAACTTGGTGCTCGCAGAATGAGCAGCCCCACGTGTTCGGCTCGTCGCCCACATGCTATAGTTCATTAGACTCCCGAGGTCTGTACCCTAGTCAACAAGGTGTAAGAAGCTGACTTCAAGCGCTCGGTCCACAAATAAGTAAGCAGATCGCATGCGAGAATACGAAAGCACACACCTTTCTTCTAGTCAGCATCTGCCTAACACGGTCGGATAGAGATGATCTCGGAAATGCAGAGATCTGAGCATCCAGAGAATACAGTCCTTCAACTGAGACGAGTGGCAACATAGCTATGCTAGAGCCCCACGATACAGCTATGCGCCCTTGACCCTCTTATGTTCAGCTGTATTTGAGTGGGTCTGCACGTGGAAAGCGATCTATGGACAAACCACTCATAGTTTCAGTCACATATCGGCGAAATTGTCCTTTGTGGTGTCCATAACCCATCTTCCATTCCAATGCGCCTGTTCTGATGCGTAGAAGAACTTGTTTCGTGGGACCTCGAGGTGGACGGACGTGATGTTGTCACTTCACTCCTGGTACTTTGCCAACGCCAGTGCGCGAGCAAGGAACCCCGCGGCTAGCTGCAAGAATACGGTAGACTTGTCGATGGCATCGTAGAACCTGTTGCGGCATTTCAGTTCCACTTCCTTGCAAGTAAGGCGGAGAGACCGGATGTCGCAAGAGGATACACCATTATTGTCGAGAACCCAAAGGAAGAGTTCCACTGGAAGGTTTGGAAGTGATGCAGCAGGATGTCGCGATGAATCTGGCATTGCTGGATAATCGTAGCGGGGGAAGTCTACTGATAGAATGACATTCTGTTTGCTCATGCCGTTCTACGAGCATAGTGGTGATGGTTTTTGTGTTGTGCTTGGTGACGCAGATGAACTTTTCGACTATGGATCTGCGTGGACCACTCAGCCGGACGATCGCCTCTTCGGATCGAACCCGAGACATCAAAAAATGGCCCCAGGCCGATCGGCTCTGGCCCCCGTAAGTATTCTTGCCTTACTTTCTCAGCGCATGCTAATAGAAGGCGCAGGTTGATACCCCCGTCCCATCTCTCCACGGCCCTCCCTTGCACGCCAACCTTAGAAAAATCTGAGCACCCTGGAGTCTACGTTGATGTTAGGTCACCTACTTTGCAAGTTTTTGTCTTGATGTAGTCTGCAGACCTGTTCAGCGTTTTTCTTGTATGAGGTGCTCGTACAGACTGATCCGTGCATTACCAGCCGACGAGCTCGATGACGATTTGCTGGATGACGACTTTGACCATATCAACGCCGCCGCAGATTCACTCACGGAGGGCGACAACACGGAAGTTTTTGAGTATCAGGTCGACGGTCATGCTGTCCACGTAGGGACCTTGTACTTCCACCCGGAAAGCCGGTTCACTCCCTGCTTCGTAAAGACGGGGGTAAACGTACTCTGAGGCATAGTCGGATCGGCTGCGCATAGCAGACAACGCAACTCCTCTGTGCCACCAATCGGTTCGTCCGCCTTGTCGATCCAGCGCCTGACAAACACCTCCCATTCCTCGAATGTTGCGTCGCCTTCTTCGGGTCCGGCCATGAGCATTTGGCCCTGCGAAAATGCCTTCCATGCCTCAGTCTCCTCTTGTTCATGCCCCAGCGCTTCGGTGTCAATCTCTTCGTCATCATCTCCTCCGAACTCCATTCCCTCTACTCGCCTGTCCATCTCTTAGCTGCGCCCCGACCTATCCTCCTGCAGTGTCTTGCGCAATTTGTCTTTCGCGCGTTAAGTAATACCTCTCTGCTCATATTTGCGCAGGATGAGGTGTTCTTCGAGCTTCTTCCTTATCTCCACCAGATCAGGCTGGTTGGCACTCTCTGCCAGCGCTCTGTACCTTACGACGTTCTTGGCTTTTATCTGGTATGGTTCGTCGTGGGGGAGGTGGCCGTGGGCTTGAAGCGTCTCGTGCGTTTGTTTAAGGATTTTGTGGAGTTCGGCCTTGAGCTTCTCGCACTCTGGATCTGAGGTGACGAGCTGGCGTGCGCGTGCGTCGATCTCCTCTTTTAGCGACCGACCTGATGACTCTGCTGATGCATTCCTATTCCACTGTAGGCCCACGAGATCAATAAACGTCATTTGCATGCGAGGAGGCTGAGTAGGCAGGAGGATACGCAAAGAACAAGTACTTACCAGTCTGTTCGACGGCGAAAAGAACTTGCGGATCGACGCGCTCGTGAGCCCCACACCGCCCAGCCTAAAGGAGGTTACGTCTCGCCTCCCGAAACCGTGCTGGTCGTAGTTGAGCATCGTGGTTGGGTTGGTGGGGGCATGGTTGAGCAGTGCCATGGCCTCTTCGGTCGAGTGCATGTTCTTGGCTTCCTGTGCGGCTTGTCGTCTGAACGCGTACATTGAGACGTAGCAGAGAATGCCGATAGAGAGACAGAACTGCTGCAGCTTCCCGTTAAGGGCCCTTGCTCGCATCTCCTGTTCGACGAGGAGCTCACACTCGGTATTTGCCGCGACGAGTACAGCCTGCTTGGCCACTTCCGGCCTAATTGCGGGGAATCGATCTGAATATTTGCTGAGAAGGACATCGAGATGGTCTACGAACAATCCGCGAGTATACGCTATGGAAGGTCAGCGTATGAAACTGGTTTCTCGGCGTCCACGCCTTACCTTCAGCAAAGAGGAGCGCGCTCCAGTCGAGGTGGAGCCGTTCCTGTTTGCGGGCAAAGAAGAATCGGCGCGCGCCTTGCTCGTTCCTCTGGTCATGCGGATCGTTGCTTCCCTTGAGATAGTGGAAGGTGACAACACAGCAATATTCCTGGTCGAACTTTTCGAACTTGAGGTCTGACCACCTCGACTTATGAGATTTGGCGCGGGTGGGCATGGACGCACTTATTGCACCTCCGAGCGGTGCACCTTTGTGGTAGCCTTTTCCAACAGTGATGCTGCCAGGTCGCGCAGACGTGATGTACGAGAGTATCCACGCTATATAATGCTGCTTGGTATTGAGGACACCTTCATGTAGCGACATTACCTCTGCGAAGAGAAGGCCCAGCTGAAATTCTCCCAATTCATTCTTTTCACGGTGCTGTGTCGAAAGATCCTGCTCAACTGCTACCATGTGGATATGCCTCAGCACTCGAGTGCGATACTCACGTTCGATGGTTGCGAAGTTGGGAGTGTGGATATCGATCCAGTACTGAAGCGCGTACTTATGACCGTAAAGCGTTCTGGTCTGAAAGAAGTCAGTCACTGTCCAACGTGGGGATATAGATAATACATGCCTTGATCTTCTCTGATAGTGCGCCTTCCAAAACGGTCGCCATGCACTCCAGGAAACCACAGACATGATCAATAAGGGTCTCGCAGGCGTACATTATCGGTTCGTCGTCGATATCGTAAACGGTCTTGGAGTACTCGAAAAAGTTGCTCCGCGCGAGTTTGCGATGGTCAATGGTTGTAGGCGCTGATTTATCATAAAATCTGGATCTCTTGGCGGTGATTCTGAACTCTTCCTTGCGCTCGTTGGTCAGTCCAGCCAGTCGTCATGCCATGCGTGAGGAGGGCGGCGCAGGTGGTGGTAGCGTCGCCATAGCGTTCTACTGCCCAGGTAGACTGCGGAGGGTGGAGGGGTGGTAGAGGTCTTGGGGGTCGGATGCGCGGAGGGGTATCTTCTAAACCAATCAATGCTTCGGGCGGGTGAGAGGCCTGCTTGGGCAGGTGCTGTTCGTTGATGATGGGCGTGGGACGCCGGGGAGCTACTGCGTGAGGATAACTTTGACCAGTACTGCGTCGGGCTGTTGGGACGCTTGCGTGTGTCGGTGCTGTTGGAGGAGAAGGATAGAACGCTGAGAAACTAATGAAAGCGACTGCAAGGGACTAGCGGTGAAAAATGGTGAGTGCACATGCAGTGTTTGAGTAGGTAAGGTTTGCTTGGCGCGTGGGTTGGGAAGGTGCGACGCACCACATCCTATCTCACCTCGCGGCATCTGCTCCCTCTTCGCTTCTTCTCTGTCAATCTTCGTCCTCTTCCTACCATATACCCGGTCCTTCTGATTTATGTCTGCCAGTCGTTTTCGCCGCGTCCATTCGGTTCTTCCCTTCTACTGATCCTTACCCGCGTTGCGTCCATTTCCTTATTGCATTTTGCCCGCTTTCCACTTGCTGATGCTTAGCTGCACCGCCTAAAGTTTGCATATCGCATCTGGCATTACTTCGCTGGCTCGGTACTTCACTATCCTACGTCCACTTCGAAGAGATGGTGAACAACGAGGCGCTCGAGCGCAGCGGCGATGGCATCAACGAGAAACTTACAGGCTTCAATGCCCTGGCGACCAAGGACAAGATGAAGCGATTCCTCGTTGAACTGAACGCCACCATCCCCAGGTTCAAGGACCAGGGTACGGCTGACTGGGAGCAAACCCGAGCTAAAGAGCCGGTATCGCGAGTACCTCGAAACGGTATGATCGTGCATCGCTGCATCTACTCCTCGTCCGCTAACTGACCTTCCTTGCAGTCCGCCGAGCTGTTTGTAACGAACACTCCTACAACACCCTCAGCGAAGCGCCCAGCAGCGGCATCGCAGCTAGCGGCATCGCAGCCAGCGGCATCAAAGCGCGTAAAGCGTGCAGCACAAGCAGCAGACGGCGGAGACAGTAGCGAGCAGGCCGGCGACGACCCCCAAGCCACTATGCCAAGTATGCTCTCGCGTCTATTTGTGACAGACGCAGTGCAGCTCTCGACACCTATACTGGCCTGTCTCAACGCCCTGGGGTCTCCGCTGAGTGCTGTCGCGGTGCAGAAGCAGGACAGCGATGACTTGACGACCAGCCTCTCTCCATTGGTTGAGCCCATCTCTATGCTCATCGCGGCTCGGGACTCCATCATACCAACACACAGCTACCTCGATAACTTCGGTCGGTTGGCTGTTGCACTACGCAAGCACCCAGTCACTGCCCCGGCCTGCCTTGGACCCTTCCTCGCCGGTCTAAACTTCACGCTTGTCGAGAGCCAAGAGAACGCAGAAGAGTCGGGGGACACCAGCACGAGCCACCAAGAGGCTGCAGTCCTAGCTGAACTGGACGTCCTCTCGAACGAGGTCAACCGCGCTTTCGAAGTGTGGCGTGCCAAGTTCCCCCCGCCACCTTCCGACTCGTTGCTGTACCCAGTCGACTTTGACAAGGATGAGAGGATAGCACTGAGAGCATTTGGCAGAAAGTACATTACGAAGAACCCCAAGCTCGAAAAGAAGGGGGCGGCGAGAGCTGTCTTGCTCGCTGCCTACAAGGAAATATTGGCAAGCTGGCCGGTCGAACGAGGGGGGTCGCTGGCGTCGGCAAAGAGCGTGTTGGTAGAGGCAAGAAAGAACGTCGGTCTACTCAAGGGCAAGCCTCTGTCTAGCAATACTCCTGATTATGAGATGGGCGATGAGGAGGAGGACCACGGGGAGGCGCCATGCGCGGAGTACGAATGAGAGGACGGCTGGGGAGACGACTGGGAGGGCGACTGGGAGGACGACGATGAGGAGTAACAGAGGGTTAACCTGCTATCGCCAAGGGAGTAGTGAATCGGGCGCACTTCAAGCGTACGCGTCTTCGAGAACACTGTCGACTTAGTAATATCTGCATACTTCTAATATTCTCAATTTTGTTTGCGTTGTGAAATGGATGTGTGAGGCTGTGCTGCTGCACAAGGTTCTCCGTGTGGTAGTGTTGAGGCGCTCAGATCTCAGACTGGGTGTTGAAGGGCCAGAAGGAGGAAATGGACTCGTATCTTCGAATGGGGGTATCGTCCTTGATCGCGCGCATGCGTCCCGATATCCTGTTTGTTATGCTGAATGTAGGTTGTACAGAGGGAGTCAGGGACGACTTGTGCGATCATGAACGCATGGTTGTGTGTGGGTCGCGGAGCAGGGCGCTCGCGAACTCTGGTACAGTCGCTGCCCCATGGTACTCAGACAATCACTACAATAACTTATTAGCGAAGAGCCACACAACCCTATGACAGTCTTGACGACAGGAGCTACATGTACAGCCCTGCATCAGATGACAACAAGGACAATGGATATCCAAGTCACACCAACAGGCCGCTGGGCATCTAGCAGTAGATTATTGTCGCAGAATCAGCCGTTCTCGGCGAACATGCCGAGGCCAACGTCTATGTTATCGGCAAGCTCCTAAAAGATGTGTTTTGGGAACAGATTAACCAGGGTTCATCTAGATAGCGGGCGCTCTTGCAGCCGTTCTGCCAACTGCGATATTCTGTTCCAGCCCGCCACAATAGCGCGATTCTCTTCGCAGCACTATCTAGAGAATTGTTGTAAGTACATTGCGAAGTCATGGCATGCATTCTAGCAGAAAAAAAAAACTTTTCAGCAAAAAGAAGAAGTTGCCTTCGGCCAGAATTGAACTGACGACCTCGTCATCACGTGACGTCCCTTTCGGGGCTAGCTCGATCCAAGTTGGATCTAGCGTTACTAGTGACGCGCTCTACCACTGAGCTACGAAGGCGACGATGAGGATTTTTGAAACTGAGAAACATATAATGGGCGTTTTCTTTTGTGCTCTTTCTATTGAGGTCAGAACGGACTCGAACAGACGCAGTAGTAGTTGTAGTGTGCTCTTTCTTCGTGACGGACGTCGGAACACCAAACCCACAGCAGCCGCACTCGCTTAGCTTCGGGTGGGGAAGTCGCATATTTCGGAAAAAAAGAGGAGCGTGAACAAGTCTTTCTACTGAGCAGAGCCATGGGCGTGAGATAGAGCAGTTCCAGATTATATACGTCTCGTGGCGCCCCCTATCTGTCAAGCGTCGCGCTTTGTTGTTCTATAGGCACGTTCGACAAAAGAGGAACACGCTAGCTTTCACACAGGGCTACTGCTGGTAGCTTCATTTCGCGATAATCATAGTCGGAGTTACTTCACAGCAGCGAATAGATACCCTTGCTACTTAGACTCATTCGCGAAGAGAGTCGCGTTGGATCAGCGTCGCGCTGTCTTTGTCGAATGAGACGCAATCACAGTTTCAGTGCCAGCGCGCGTGGCAGCGAACTACATCAACACGATCGCATCAGCGACGTAAGCGCATGACATTAGCAAGACATGCAAATATGATGTAAATGAAAGCACGGGGTGGATCTCCGAGTTTGTGTGGAGGTGGATCTGGGGCGGATGACCAGTTAAGCGCAAGCTCATTCACATGCCACCGCGAGCCCGCCAAGGCACCAAATTAAGAACCTGGCGATTGAGCCTCTCCCGCTGATCGCGTTCCTTTCTGCCAAAACCCCTTCAAACACGACTTCTCCCAACACCGCGACACTTCCACTAGACAGATTTACTGCCAGGCTCCGAATCCTGGCTTCGACCATTACCATTCCCAATATTCCACTACAACCATCTATGGGCTCTGCTTCCTTCGCCGCGACCGCTTTCCTACCCACCGCTCAGCTTACCGCAGTTGGCTCTTTCTTCCCCTACACCGCACTGAGCTCAGGCCTAAACAAGACGGACGCCTCCTTCGCATCGCTGGTCCGGCTAGGGGTAGGAGTTCCGCCGTGAATCTTCGCGGCGGACTGTAATATTGGTTTGCCCAAGACCGGCGTTGGATGTGCGCGAACTCCTCTCCGAAGCGTGCGCAAATGCTGACTTGAGCAGAATACGGGCGCAGCTTGGAGAGTGACAACTCTTTATCGCATTACCCCTCACTACCGTTACAATGGTTTTCGCATTCGACCAGAACGATGCCCAACTTCCGGCCAACGCGCCGCGAAACCCTGAGCCTGCCATGCCCGAAGAGGACAGGTTCGCTTCAGGACCCATGGACATGAGCCCGCCCAAAGCGCCCCTCCACGTAGGAACCCCGCCGATCAACATCGTCAGTCCTATGCCACAGCGCGCAGTGCAGCCCGGCCCCGAAGGCAAGCAGCAGGGACCAGACAAATTGGATTTCGATGCCGTGTTCAAGAAGGCCCAGAAGAACAAGAAAAAGAAAAAGAAGGGTCTGAAAGCAGGACTACAAGCTACAAGCGTCACCCGGGGTTTCCACACTCCAGTCACGTCTGGTGGGGAGGAGTCGGACTACTCTCTGGCCACTACACCGCGCTTCGGACCTGTGCGCTCTGGACTTCCCAGCGTCACCAGCAGCCCAGCGCTTAGACCCCAGTCCACTGCGGGAGGCATCAGCAACCTCAAAGCCCAGCTGGAGGCGCTGAACCTAGGCCCAAGGAGCGATTCACCCATGAAGGATTCCCCAGGAAAGGGTGTCGCTATGAGCAGGGTCACATCGCAGTTGTCGAGCAACACGAGTATGTCCGGCCGGGAAAGTGACAGTGACCGCACGGAGATGGAGAGCTACGAGATCGACCTCAACGCAGAAGACTTCAGCATTGACACGCTCTCCAAGGCGTCGACCATGTTGAACAGTGGCATGGCGCGCAAGATGACGGCCGAGGACTTTGAGCCGTTGATGTGTCTGGGCAAGGGCAGCTATGGCACTGTCTTGCTGGTCAGGCAGCGCGCGACAGGCCGCCTGTTCGCGCAAAAGCAGTTCAAGAAGGCGTCCATCACCGTGCATAAGAAGCTCATCGAACAGACCAAGACGGAGCGAAATGTCCTTGAGAGCGTGAACCGTCACCCCTTCATTGTCAACTTCTACTACGCCTTCCAGGACCAGGAGAAGCTGTACCTCATTCTGGAGTATGCCCAAGGCGGCGAGCTGTTCCACCACCTCGCTGCTGAGCGCATGTTCTCCGAAGACGTGGCCGCCTTCTACATGGCTGAAATGGTGCTTGCGCTCGACCACCTTCACCGCACAGTCGGCGTCATTTACCGCGACCTAAAGCCAGAGAACTGCCTCCTAGACTCCGAGGGCCACCTGCTCCTTACTGACTTCGGCCTGAGCAAAGTCAGTCTTGACGAAGACAGCCCCTGTCGCTCCATCCTCGGTACCGTAGAGTACATGGCTCCAGAGGTTGTTCAAGGTCACGAGTACGGCGCGGCAGTCGACTGGTGGTCCCTAGGCGCACTCGGCTTCGATCTTCTCACTGGCGCTCCTCCCTTCACTGGCAACAATAACGCTAAGATTCAGGAAAAGATTGTAAAGCAGAAACTCGCCCTGCCTTACTACCTCAGCGCCGACGCCAAGGACCTCCTCACTCGCCTCCTTCGCAAAGATCCCAAGAAGCGCCTAGGCTTCAACATGGCCAAGGATCTGCCGAACATCAAGAAACACAGGTTCTTCCGCAAGATCGATTGGAAGAAGTTGGAAGCGAGGGAATTGGAGCCGCCGATTCAGCCACTCATCACGGATCCGGAGTTGGCGGAGAACTTTGCCCAGGACTTCACCGACCTGCCGCTGAGTCCTGTTCTGACGAAGAAGTTTGACGACTTGATGTTTGAGAGTCAGGCTTCTAGCAATCCTTTTGGTGGGTTCAGCTTTGTGGCTAGCCAGAGCCTGTTGGACAGTGGAGAGTGGGGATATTAGAGGGATAGGAGGATTATTGGCTTTAGTGTTTCTTGTTTCCTGCATGCTTGTTTAGCTCGTTGTTCTCGAAAAGATCGTAATAGAGCACCATCACTATGCGATAATACAGGGTTCAAGATCAATGGTTACTAGATAGAATTGTGTTTTCGTAGGTTGCTGAACCATCTTATTCCAAACTCCGTGCTCGTGCCGTCATCGGTATCATGCGCAAGTATTCATACAGACTGTAAACCAAGTGGGAATCGTTGAATCGAAAGAAATGTCGTTCCAGTCCTCCGCCCTGAGCACTTAAGGTGTTTGTATCTAGGAGGTGGGGGCAGCGGCGGCGGCGTAGGACTCGCCGCTCTTCTCGTTGCTACCCTCGGCGGGCTTCTCGCTGCTCTCAGTAGCGACACCACCCTCACTGGCAGGCTTCTGCTTCTTAAGGTCGGCCAAATGCCTAGCCTCGTTGTGGACGTCCATGACAGTCTTGTTACCCTGCTCGTAGAAAGCACGGAGCTTCTGTCCGGTGGGTGTTGAAGCAGCCTTGTCGAAGTAGCTGGTCATCATGTTGAAGGCAGCGTAGCCCTTGTTTGTTATGCCCAACTTTTGGTCGACGACTTGTGCCTTCTGTGTAGCCTGAGTCTTCTGGTCGAAGTTGTTGAGGACGTTCATGAACTTGGTGCTGTAGCCGTTCTGCTTGTCTGCTGCGAGAGCCTTCTCGATAGCGGTGTCGGAGATGGCATAGCCGTGGGCGAGGTACTCGGCGATGATGCGTGCGCGGGGCTTCTGCTCCTGCTCGATGTGGTGGTCGCCGTCCTTGGCGTCGTCGGCGGAGGCGGACTTCTCGCCGGCAATCTCGTCGATGCTCTTAGCAGACGTGACCTGGACCGAGTTGTGGCCGAGCTGTGTGTTGTCGAGGAGGAGGGCGGTCTTTGCGGCGGCGGCCTTCTCGAAGGTAACTGAGGCAGACTGGGTGTCGTCGCCTGAGGGCTTTACGCTGAGCGACTGGATCTTTCCGCAGAAGGAGAAGAAGCTCTTGATCTCATCCTCGCTGGTCTTGGTGGAGATGTTCTCGACGTTGACGGTGGCAGCCATCTTGATGTATGTGTGAGGTGTTTTGAGAGGGATTTGAATGTAGTGGTATAGTGGTTGAGGGGTGTTGTGAGTCTTTGAGTGATGCGGTGGACAGGGTGTGTTGGCGAAAGGGTCTATTTGTAGCAAGAGGGGTATGCAGCAACCTGCCAGTTCAAGGAGGGCGCAGCCTAGCAACACGCATGGCCGATGACGTACGCGGGGCGGTGCTAGTGGCGTCTAGATGCCCACAGCTGGCGGGAACCTTCACGAAGCGCCTCTTGGGCCGTCTTGCATGTGAATGTCTACCATTGCTTCTTCGTACGTAGTTTATGGCGCAGGCTGTGGCGCATCGTTGCCTGATGCGAGTATTCTTGCGAGCTTATGAGAAACAGTGGATCATAGCTTCATCTGGCATCTAGAGACTTGGGCTGAGGGCGAGACGCGGAACTCGCGTTACCTTATTCCGTAGAATGTGAATTCACCCAGTCAAAACATTCGCGCATAAGAATTGGTACAGAAATGCACTGTATATACTGTGTCGAAAGTGATGCGTTTATGAGCTCCATTGCTCCACGAAACCTCGGCTTTAGCAAACGTCATAGCTCCGTCTTTCCAAAACATCTTCCATGAGCTCCACAGGCTTCCAATTCACATCACTCTCATAGCGTCTACGCCACTAACCATGGCTACCAAACTCATCTCGCCGTCTCCACGATTAGCGCAGTCATGTCTGCGCCGCACACGACACCTAGCCCCGGCCTTATCGCGACTTCCGCAGCGCCGCTACATCTCCGCATACGGCTACGAGCAAGCCAAAGCCCTCACCTTCTCCGAATATGGCGAGCCTCCCGCCGTGCTCTCGCTTCACGGCCATTCCATCTCGCCGCCGCATAGCAACTTCATGACATTGCGCTTCCTCGCTTCGCCCATTAATCCCGCCGATATCAACCAGATCCAAGGCGTATACCCTTCGAAGCCGTCCTTCACCACCAACCTAGGCACACCCAACCCAATCGCCGTCGCCGGAAATGAGGGCGTGGCGGAGATAATAGCATTGGGCGAAGGAGTCAAGAAGGAAGGCTTCAAGAAGGGCGACTGGGTCTTCATGAAAGGTCCTGGCTTCGGTACATGGCGAACACACGCAAGCGCCACCACGAACGATGTCGTAAAGCTCGACGATCAGATGCGCGAAGGTATCACCGCGATCCAAGCCGGCACCGTATCCATAAACCCATGCACAGCATACCGCATGCTTCGCGACTTCACAACCCTCTCGGAAGGCGAGTGGTTCATACAGAATGGAGCGAACTCAGGTGTCGGACGTGCCGCCATCCAACTAGGCAAGAAGTGGGGTTACAAGAGCATCAACGTGATTCGTAGCCGGGAAGATAAGAGCAAGGAAGAGGCCATGAAGAAGGAACTTCAGGAGCTGGGCGCAGACGTCGTCATCACGGATGCAGAATTGCAATCGCAGGGCATCAAAGACCAGGTCAAGGAATGGACAAACGGCGGTCGCTCTCCTATCCGCTTAGCATTGAACTGCGTAAACGGAAAGGCCGCTACCGCAATGGCCAAACTGCTTTCTTCCTCTTCGCACTTCGTTACCTACGGCGCGATGTCGAAGCAGCCTTTGACTATTCCCGCGTCGATGCTCATCTTCAAGGACATTCACTTCCACGGCTTTTGGGTAAGCAGGTGGGCGGAAAAGCATCCTGAGGAGAAGCAGAAGACGGTTGCCGATGTACTGGATATGACACGCAAGGGCGAGTTCAGAGACATGCCTGTTGATGAGATCAAGTGGGAATGGGATACCAAGGGCGAAGAGTTGATAGGCAAGGTCAAGGATACTCTGGAGGGCTACAGGGACGGCAAGGGGATTTTCGTGTTTGGCAAGACGTAGACTTTGCAATTTCCAAAGATATATACATATGTCCAATTGTGGGGTCGTAAGACTATGGTACTGTCCACCGAGCTTTATTGCAAGAACACTCTTGATCCGTTGTTAGGCAAAGGTGCCCTGAACAGCACGAACGGCCTCTCTCTGTTGTCCGTGCCAGGATAGAACGACGAACTGAAAGCAAGCTGGTTGTCGGTGAAGTAAAGATAGCCATCGCTTCCAACGGACACTACAACACGTCAGTCCTCGTTCAAATACAACCAGCAGAATAGAAGCAGGACTTACTAGAATCCACCCAGCTTATCCTCGGGTCCCTCACAAACAACGCCATAGACGCATTCTTCGGGTTATGGAACCCAATCTCATTCTGCTCCATATTCCCCGCATAGATGAACCCATTCGTATCCGTCTCAAACCCATCGCTCACACCCCTCTCCCCCCGGTTATTCACAGAACCCAGCGCCAAAAGCTCAGACGTCTGACTGCGGTCCCTTAGACGCTCGGTGGGAATACTGTATAGCGTGCGTCCGCCAACAGGGCCAAAGTACAGGTGCTCTCCATCAGCAGACAAGGCGATACCGTCGCTTCCCAACGGGACAGTGGTGAGTGGCAGACCAGGACCGGGGATGTAGTATTTCGGTTCGCCCCAGACATATGGCACGAAACCCCGCTCTGCTCGCGACTCTTGTGCGCCGTCGAGGTGGCGCCAGCTCTCGCCTGTGCCTAGGTCTACGATGACGATTCCATTGCGGCCCTCGGATGAGGAATCGGTTATGTACGCGACTCCCTTTCCGGATTCAGTGACGTGAGGGCGTAGGTCGAAGCGCACGTCGTTGAGGTATGAGTCTGGATATGCGACTGTGGCTGGGAAAACGATGGTTTGGATCACCGTATCGGACTCGATGTCTACACCAACGAGTTTGGGACCGCCTGTGGATGCCAAAACGAGTGTGCCTTCTTCGCTCAATGCGCGGCCTGTGTCTAGGATCCAGAGCCGATCTTGGGGGTCGAGGACGACGCTTTGGACGCCAATGAGGTAGTTCTGGTAGTTTGCGCCAGTTGGTGGGGTCGTCGTGTAGTTAATGGCTCCGTTTGGCGGGCTGTTGATCTCGACGCTTGGGTACGGCGTTTCGGTGCCGTTGGCGGTGAGCTCTGCTACGGCATGTCTGTTGTTGGTGCCGGTGTTGGTGTTGTTGGGATCGAGACCTGCTGGGTAGTTTGAGAATTTACGACCGCCTTTCGAGACGGTGATACCTGGGACTGATGTTAGTCGTCGTGTCTTTGTGAGACTGCTGTGGTGTGTTTGTACCGGTAGGCCATTGATCGTTGTAAAGATGGACGATCTCAAGAGGTGGGCCGGCAACACCGGGATCAGAACGAATGCGTTGTGCGCTGCATAGCGCAGGAACCAGAGCGCTCAACGTCAACACGGAAACAGGCAGCATATTGGATGCGACAACAATTCAGTGGCGGGTATCAAGAACGACGGCATGATGGTTGACACAGTGGTTTATATAGCTTTGAGCATGCAAGCGCGACCTGTAAACATTACCTCAGAGGTACCTGAACGTCAGTTTGCGGCTCGGCATTCTTAGTCTTCCACGTCATGAACATGTCAGGTACCAGGATAAACTTGGGGAGCTATTGACCTCGGGACGATCTGATGTGGATTTGAGGCTGCATGTAGGGACACTATCCGCTTTTGGTCTAAGTTGTTGGCGGCTCACCCCGCTTCTGCTGGGTGCAGGTGTGATGCAACGCCATTGGTGCTATGTAATGCACGTTGCAGATGGTAACAGTTCCGCCTGATCTGATATGCTTTCCTACGGATGTACATTTACTACTTTCTCTCCCAACGTCGTCTAACCAACCCACTCTTTAACGACTTCTTTCAGAGAAGCATTGTCGCCTGTCTCACTCCAAGTATGCGATTGCTCCCCGTCTTCTGCTTCCGACGTCGCATCTACCGCCAGCGCAGTCACCTTCAGTTCCCCGTCATTGAGGTCAACTTTAATGTTCCTTGTAGACTTGGTGCCTTTCTTGGTTTCCTTGCTTTGAAGGATCGAGAGCCGTGGGTTCTGAGTTCTCGTCTGCGCGCGTGAGGCATACTCACTCTTCAAAAGTCTGTGCGCAATATGTAAGGATAGAACCCAATCCAGATATGACTTCAGCTCCTCGACAGTAGCAAACTTGTGCTGCTGGAACAAGCCAAGATCAGAGCTAAGAGCGGATGGAAGGGTAAGCTTATGCTCTGTGCCAAATGTCGGTTGGCCGATGATCGTGCGTGTAACGATGACCAGACTCTCTGGCTGTGTGCCGTTCGGGGCGGGTAGGGTCAATGTCGCTTTTCCATCGAACGGCTTCATAAAGATCTCAAGCAGCTGATCGGTTGCGGACATGCCTTTCTTCGGTGTCGTCTTCAAACTCTCCGAAAGGTTCGCCCAAGACGTCTCACGCGTAGTGTCCAGGCTCGCATCCAGGCCTGCGTTGTTCAGTGTTTTGGCGACGACACCAAGATAGACGTAGAGCGAGTCGACACCTGCAATGTGATTCGATACGGCAAGAAGCGTGCGCAGCAAAGGTGGAGGAGGCTTATCCCGCTTTTGGCCTGTCAAGGGAGGTGGAAGCTGCGATCTCCTATAGAGACGCATGCTGTGCTCATGGGCTAGGAGCAGTCGGAGCGCCTCGGCGATGTTGCGAGCCAGCCAATCGTACTCATGCCCTTGGTTGCTCGCTATAGGATCGTCCCGGGGTACGCAATCGATGAGCAGCTTTCGATCTTGCGATGCATTGCCCATGCTAGGCACGTCTATCTGAATGACAGAATCCCGAAACTCGACACCGTAGGCTCGCAGTTGCCGAGTTTCGAGACTCATTTCATAGTACAGTTCTTCCTCTAGTAATGAATCACGGGCAAGTTGTATAGACTTTTCCAGAGACTGAGCGGAGTTTTCGCCGTCGAGAGGGAGTTGTGATGTGCCTGTCATTTTGCCATTGACACTGATTCGCACGCGGAATGTCTTTGGTTTGAGCGCGAGACTCGGATCGAGAATGATGCTGCCGTCCTTCTCCATCTGAAGAGGGGCAAAGCCACGCGCTTTAAAATGGCCGCTTGCTGATAAATTGTTAGCTTGAGGAAAGCGACGCGACGAATGAGCAGTCTTTACCTTCGGGAAGTCCATAACGCACGGCAAAGGGCGAATGGCGTACATTCTGGCGCAGTCGCTGAATGGGCCATCCCTTATCGGAGACGGACACTATCTCATGCCAGTACTTCGTCTCTCGCCGTATCTCCTTCTCCAAGTGTTTTGCGGCCTTCAATATTTCGTCCACCGAGGAGTCGAGCGCCCCCATGCGTGCTCCCTGGGCAGCTATCTCTTGTTTCGAGGCGAGATCTTGGAGCCGTTGTACTTCGTCTGGCTTACGAGTGCGATGTTCGTGGTTTTCCTTGCTCATGCCGAAAGAGCCGAGTGGTATGCCCTGGTTCAGGCCTTGCTCTCGAAACGTCGGGCTGAAGAAGTTGAGGGCGCGCTTGTTGGGGTCTTGGGAGAGTATGAGGGAAACGAGATCGAGCGCGTTGGTAGCAGCAAATTTAGCCCATCTATCTTTGGTCAGTATTGGTCTCCTAGACAGCGCGTTCGCGTTCAGACGTACTCCAGATGCCCATACATCTCCTGCCCGGCTTTGAACACCTTCTCTAGCTGCTCCTGCCGCGAAGGTGCCTCCTTTTCCTTCTTTTCCTTATCAACTCCCTCCGCAGCGTCATCCGGTACATCTTTGCCCGCGTCAATGTCCTCCTGTAGCGACTGTTCGGTGATGTTGCGCAAATGCCCGCGTTCGCTCGCTAGCTGCTCGATCTTGAACAGCAGGTCATCCTGCGTCAGCTCCTCCTTCTTTGGGGCCGGCCATGGGCGCAGGGCCACGTCGTTCAGTGATGAGTCCATCTGGACTGCGACTCTGGAGGCAGCCGGGTAGCTTGGGTGAAGCTGGCTGGGTTCCTGTGGTTTGTCCGACACGGTGGGCCCTTGCATAAAAGCCGTCCCCCAGTAGCGGCCGTTGCAGATCGCCGCTTATCGATTGCGGCTTCACCCATGCAACCCACGAATGGCACACGTTGCACGCGCACTCGTGGAGCAAAAGCAAGGTAGCTGTAGCTTTGTAGAAAGGGAACAAGCAGCTTACAGGCGTTAGTGTACCGTCGCGCGGGGATGTCACCGGGTCACATGTGCATGGCCCCTTCCCTCTCCAGCCACTAACGGCGGTCTCCGATAAGCTTGGACAGACAGCTTAGGTCACAGTGACAACTCAGTCACAGTGTCCTTCACCTCTCCTCATTCCTCTTTTACCGATTGAGACTTTGCAAGATGACTACCAGATACCGCGTAGAATGTAAGTCCCAACCACGGCTACATTCCCCAAAGGTCGACTCAGAGACAAGACCGCTGACTTGATGGTTTCCCGTGTGGCAGATGCCCTCAAGGTGTGTATAAGTTACAGGGACAAGCGTCTACCTTCAGATAACTGACATATCCCGAAAGACCCACAGGAGAGACCAGCTCGTGAGTATCCTGTGACACCGAATCCAAATGCCTAGCTAATGCACGATACAGATAGAGTGGATCAAGGTGATGCTCTTTCTGCTTGCTAGAGAATGCGAGCTACGTACTTATACTACCTCAGGGTCTCCTAGCTGTGCCTTTCGTCTTACACTCCCATCCAACAGCAGTATTCGAGCCCAACGATGAGTCAGTCGAGCACCAAGCCAATATTGCCCAGCGGCGGTATGCCGAAATTCTACGGGACGTTGAGGAAATCATCAACGACCACAGTATGTCATGAAACCATCCAAACCGCGCGAGTTCGGGCGGTCTACGGTGAAATGGCATGGTTAACGCAATTTAGTCCAACATCAGAAAGATGGCAAACCCGACAGATCAAAGTTGAAGCTTCTCGTTCCAACAGTAGCAAACTTCTTCACGTCCTTAGCATTGCATGATGCTTTCATCTGGCAAGACCAGCGGCGCTTTATCAGCCACCGACGTTTCGTGCCCCCGTCTTTCAACGACGTGCGTCTAGTTCTGAACACAGCTCAAGTAATGAGTCTCATCCGCAACGGTCCACTAGAACTCGTGACGTTTGACGGAGATGTCACCTTGTATGACGACGGCAAAGACTTGACAGAAGACAACCCAATCATTCCCAAGATTCTGCAGCTCATGCGTCGTGGATCAAAGATTGGCATTGTCACAGCTGCAGGGTACACGGAGGCAAAACCATACTATGGCAGACTGTACGGGCTCCTAGACGCCATCCAGGCATCCGATCTGCCCCTAGAGGCTCGACAGAATCTGATCATCATGGGCGGCGAAAGCAACTTCTGTTTCAAATTTGACGAGAATAGTCCGGTCCTGCTGCGCCTGATTCCCAGAGAAGAATGGCTACTTAAAGAAATGCTTTCGTGGCATGAGTCGGACATCAAGGACCTGCTCGACTTGGCGGAAGTGTCTCTGAGGGACACTGTCAAAAACTTCCGCATGGAGGCAAATGTCGTCCGGAAGGAGAGAGCGGTTGGCATTGTACCAAAGGACGGGCACAAGTTCTGCCGAGAGACACTGGAAGAGACCGTTCTGATTGTGCAGAAGATACTCGTAGGTTTTGAGACCATGTGCGATGCTTGCAGTGCTGACGTGGCTAGGAAATATCCGAGGTCGGCCAGCGTCTCCCCTTTTGCGCGTTCAACGGCGGAAACGACGTATTCGTCGACATCGGAGATAAGTCCTGGGGTGTCCTTGCCTGTCAGCGGATCTTCGGCGGGATTGAGGGCAGCAAAACGTTGCACGTTGGCGACCAGTTCTTGAGTGCTGGGGCAAACGACTTCAAGGCTCGGTTGGCATGTACGACGGCGTGGATCGCGAACCCACAAGAGACGTGCCAACTGCTCGACGAGATTGCCGAATTGGACGAGGTGCATCAGCGAAAGACAAGATAAGAGTGGCCCGGATCAGGTTGTGCATAGCGATGACATCAGGTTGCTTCGGAAACTACGGCAATAGGGGTCGTCCATGTGGCGGGTAAACTTTGGAGGGGTACACGGCTGCAGTGCGTGTTTGAAGCATGTCGCAGCGAGAGCGATATGGGCCTAGATAACCGTTGAAGATCATAGAAAGGGTCTCAATCAAATCGATATGCGGAGGCAGATGGCGACATGCGATGCGCGTCCGGCACGGCTCTCCTGCATTATGCCTTGACGCTGACTCGGGTGGCTGACCCACTGCATTCTCTGGTACAATTGTCGCGCTAGAAGCTCGAAGGTGACGCGCTGCAGGCACGCATTCATGCAGCGCTGCACGACGGTTGCTGACGCGCGCGTGTTTTGTCCACGTCTTGTTCCTTTTGATATCAGGGCAGCAGGCAGGGCGTGTCCCTGGGGAAGGTCGAGGCTGGCGCGCCGTATCCGCAGCGCCTCTGGGTGGTGCAGGGCGCTGATCCCTGCTAACCGTCGTGTAATCCCTGGCCCGTACTCCGCTTCACGAAAGCACCTCCTGAGCTTCCACCCGCCTGCGGCTTCTGCGAGACTCTCTCATCTGCTGCCGCGTCGCTCCCAGCCTTCAATTGCCTCCACTCCACCGCACCTTGGGTTTATTGATCGCCCACCGCAATTTACCACACGAGTCTCCCACCACGACACTGCAATGGGCTCCAACAAGTTCTCCTTCAAGCCACTGACGCTTTCGCCCATCAACTTCTCTCTGACCGAGGGCACGTCGATACCCGCGCCGCTCGACAGCCCGCCCGAGTCACCTCGCCCGCCCACGCCTGGAAAAGGCCCACTGTCGTCGCATCCCACCCCAAAGTCGCCTGGCTCCCCGCCGCAGACAGAGTCGCCGCCGCCAGGCAAAGCGTCAGAGGACTCGGCTGATGGCCACCTCCAGCAGAGCCGCACCAGCGATGCGACCAGCGCCATGTCCCCCACGAGCCCTTCGAGCAAGCGGCCTGCATCCGTCCGCAAGTTCCTCGGCATTCGGACGCTGTCGTCCAACGACAGCTTGAAGTCGGACCAGAGGCCGGGCTCGCCGGCTACAATCAACAGCCAAGCACCCAGTCTCAGCAGGAGGAAGAGCGGCAGCTGGTTCGGCAAGAGGAAGACATTCATCTCCGGATCTGTTCCAGAAGGCACTGTGGATTCCACAACCTACTCGAATGGCCGCACCGTCTCCCAACCTGCCGTACAGGCTGCGCAACCACCCAAGCCCAAGGGCCCACCGCCTCCAGCTCTGCCCGGCCTGAGCTCCTTCGGTGTCAACGAAGACACGCTGAGTCTCGGCGCCGATGACATGTTCAAGAACATAGGAAAGGCAGATGCGCCCAAGTCGACACGATGGTAGACGCCGAAAACACTTTCAACGGGGGCATGTTGATGATGCATTTCTAACGGGTTTCGAGTTTAATGTCCTTATTGTTTATACCTTTCACGGGCCACAGGTTGGAGTTTTGAAAATTTGTGGCATCATTATTTTGGCTTGCATGTGCACAACGATACCCCAGTCGATACAGTATAGCGATGAAGTGGCACGTATGAGTGCGTCCGAGATGAGATCTTGTGGCGACTGGGGAGGACGACGGGGTTGGCAGCCTTCCTTTACTCTGGCTTTACATATCACTACCTGCTAGCGTTCCCTTCGACAGTGCGTCTTTGGCCATGGCATCTCTCGCCGCCGGTCGCTATAAATAAACACTCTTACCTTACTACCGCCTCCACCTGCCTCGTATTCGAGATAATCAGACGTCAACAATGCAAGATACGTACCCCACGTGGCGCGGACCAGGCGCGTTGCTGCGGTGGGCTAGCGCGAAACCCTGATCACAACAAACATTGCATAGGCGGGTACGGGTGCATCAACACCAGCCCTACCCCCCTCGGCCTCCCGCCTTGCTGACCCGCGACGTCGCGAACAGACGATAATCGCTGCACAATTGTCACAACACATACTATGGCCGACCCGGGAATGTTCTCGGTCCGCCGTCAGGTCAGTCTAGTGTGCGACCCCCTCTCGTCGCATCTCCTAACCACGCGCGCAGACTCTAGGACCAGTAAACAACAACTCCTCCGCGATTCCCATGCCCGCATCCGCCATGAAGCGCTCGAGCTCCATCAACAACACGAACCAGCCCCAATTCCCTCCGAATCATGCCCGGTCGAAGAGTGGGAGTAGAATGTCCCTCGCGCCCGGTCGCCCGAGCCAGCCGCTCTTCCCACGCTCATCCTCCGGAACAGATCTCGCGCAAGGCTTCCAGTCAGTACATCGCAACTCGACTAGCAACTTTGGCGCAAGCAGTGCGCGCAAGAGTTTTGCGCCTGGTGCCTCCATATTCCAAACACCCGCCCCCCCTTCGGGGCCGAACTTTGAGCAGAGCGCACAACGGCGGAGCAGCGTGTTCAAATCGCGAGCCTCGCATGTAACTGGACAATCTGGTGTCAAACAATCCTTCTTCCAACAGGCGCCTATGCCATCCGTTCCCCCGACAGACCCACGGCGACTTAAAGATGCAAGCACCCGTCAGCATATGGCTCAGGAGCTGCTCGAATACCTGACCCAAAACAACTTCGAGATGGAATCAAAACATGTCCTCTCAGCGAAAGCCATGACTTCGCCAACGCAGAAGGATTTCAACTGCATGTTCCAATGGCTCTACAACCGAATCGATCCCAGTTATCGCTTCCAGAAGTCCATCGATCAGGAGGTGCCCGTCCTGCTGAAGCAGATGCGCTACCCGTTTGAGAAGTCGATCATGAAGTCCCAGATCGCGGCTGTTGGTGGAAACAACTGGTACACATTCTTGGGTCTTTTGCACTGGATGATGCAATTGGCACGACTGATGCAGGCTTATGAGGCCGGTACATACGACGACGCTTGCTTCGAGGCTGGCTTCGACGTCTCCGGAGACCGCATCATCTTTGACTTCTTGTCGGACGCCTACAGCACTTGGCTGTCCGCAGAAGACGACGATGACGATGAAGAGGCGCAGAAGAAGCACATGGAGCCTCATATCCGGACAATGGCCGCCAAGTTCGACGCCGCAAATGCCCAACATCACGAGCAGGTCGCTCTTCTTGAAGCCGAGCACAAGTACCTGCAGGATCAGATCGAAGAACTAGGAAAGTCCGGCCCCCGGATCCAAAAGCTGGAGGAGCAAATCCGCATCCTCGAAGAAGATCGCGTCAAGTTTGAGAACTACAATAACTCAATGGATGCCAAGGTCAAGAAGTACAGTGACCGCTGCTCATTCCTGGAGAAGTCCATCGAAGAGATTGAGGCTGAACTTGAGGCCTCAGAGAAGGAGCAGCAAGAGCTCCAAGCTATCATTGACGGTCGAGGCATGACCATTGCGGATATTGACCGTATGGCAAATGAAAGGGACCGCCTTGATACTTCTCTCCAAGCGACGACAGTTCGTTTAGAGGAGTCTAAGAAGCGGGTTGCAGAGAAGGAAATCGCTGCATCTCGCAAATTGGATGAGCTCGAACAAACAATCGAGCGGTATAACAATCTGGGCTACCAGATCGGCGTCATCCCTTCTACGGCTGTCAATGCCAAGGGGCAAGACTACGAACTTGTCCTCACTATCACAGATGGCCCCAACTTCTCAGGGTCACAAATGGGTGGCTCCTCACAAGACGCATCAGACCGTCTTCTGCACGACGCAGGCACAGGGTACTCACCAGCACATCTGCTAAACCTCGACCTCCGTGGCACAGTCAAAGCCAACATAATCGCACTCCGCAAAGAGATTGCCGAACGACGCAACCAAGCCCTAGAAGCCGACATGAACAACCACGATCTTCTCGACAAGATCAAGGAAGCCATGGACGACAAGCAAGCTGAAGTCGAAGCACTCGGCCACCGCGTAGCTCAAGCAGAAGAAGAGCTAGAAAAGCTCCGCGAAATAACAAACACGCAAAAGAGCCAATCTGACGCACAGATTGAGCGCATGGAGAAAGAACTTGGCCGCATGCGTAGCGGTCTGGGAGAGAGCGTCCAACTCATGGTACAACGAGAGATGGCTGTCAACATCGAGTAAGTTCTTTACCCTTTCCCCGTGTTCGACTTTCTATGACAACAAGCTAATCATCTACATCAGATACGAACAACTCCAACTCCGCGCCAATGCCCTCCGCGAAGAACTCCACACAGAAATCGAGCGCATGCTCGACGACATCGTGCGCTTCAAACTCCACGTACAGAAGAGTTTGGAGGAGTACGAGCAGTTCATCGCTGATGAAGTGGAGCGTAGCTGTGAAGAACAAGACATGCTCGCTGAGGGTGAGGACGAGGACATGGTCGAGGAGGCGTGAAGCACGTCACCGAAAACGTGATTGATACGAGCGATGGGTTAACGAGTTGGCTATGAGCTTATGATGGAGTTTCTGGTGCTGGATACCACGCTGATGCTGTTGATTGGGAGTTTGCAAAGGGACCTTTTTGGGAGGGTTGTTTTTACGGATACCTTTCTGAGATACCTCTTAGCTTTTTGGCTTAACTTATTCGATGGTTCGTTGTTTACGATTATATATGTAAATCTGATTACCTTTGCATATCTTCATGTCTCTTCTTCAAATAATATGTGGGCATGCCCCTCTCTTCTCATTACCCCAACGTCCAACACCCCAATACATACATCCACTACCCCCCAATCAACCCCCTCCCACTCGTCATCATCATATTACTCAACAGCTCCACCTGACTCTTCAGCGCCGCCATCTCTGTAGTCTTATCTTTGATCTCCTTCGCCCTCTCCGCCAACTCCGTGGTCTTTTCTTTGACCTGCTTCGTCCGCTCCGTTAACATGCGTCTCAGCTCTGCATTCTCCCGCCTCAGTTGATCGACTTCTATATCGACGGCCTCAGGAGGATTCGGTGGTGGCGGACCGCGACTGTCGAGCAAAGGATCGATGCGTGAATCTTTTCGGACGAGTGGGAAGGGCGCGGGCGGTTTGAGGGTGTGGGAGGTGGGGTGGTGGTATGTGTTTTGCAGGTGGGGAGCGGGTCGTTGGGCTGATTGAGAAGTACTGGCTGCAGCGTTGAGTTGTACGGTATCGGCGATATCGGCTTCGGCTTCGCCCTCAGCCTCGTCGTCTGAGCTGTTGAGGCCGTCGCCGACTTGTTGGCCTGCTGCTTTCCGCGCCCGCTTTATCTGCGCTCGTATGTTGTATACGTCGCGCTTGAAAATGTATATGCCTGGCAGTCTTGCTTGTAGCACTTCGACTGTCCTTCCCACGCCTCGGTCGCGTCCTTGGTTCGGTTCGCCTTTCCGTAGCATTTCTTGTTCGACGATCCTCCACACGAGACCTCCACGCTCGAGGCTATGTTGTGGCTTCTTCGGTGCCTGGGTAGATGCGCTGGGTATGTCTTCGTCGCCGTCGGCTTCCGCGTCCACGTCTTCGAGGGTTTCCTGATTTTGCGTCAGGTTCGACTTGGCGAGTTCCTCCTTCGCTGTTACGCCTCCGACCCCGATGCGCCCTCCTACTACACCCCACGTTCTCTTCCGTTGTACAGCCCATCCAGCACTCTCGCGCCCGGGGTGATTGTGTTGTGATTCGCCCACGCGCAAGAGCCACGTGCCGTCGTCCTGTTTCTTGCCCTCAATCCACATCTTGCATCCAGTCTTATAGCTGACCCTGTTCTTCCTGACCCTCGTCTCGGCTGTAAGCTTGTGTGTATTCTTCGGCTGGCCATAGCAGACGCAGGCGAGTTTGATGCGCGACCGGTTCTTAGCCGTCGTATTGATGGATAGCGCATATCCGTTTTCGGCGGCGTGCGACTGCGCATAGTCGTGAAGGGCTTGCCATGAAGGGTGTATCGAGTTTGAGGGCGGGAGCATAGCGAATTGACGGTCGGACGCGTCATTGTCTAGGGGTGCTTGTGCCGAATTGTGCTGGATGCCGATGTAGGATGCTTCGGATGTAGGGCTATGGATCCTGTAGTCGTGATGCTGTCCGGCTAAGCCATGCTGGAAGCTTTCGCGCTTTCCAGGCGTGTCGTCTGGGGAGTAGCTGTTATCGTGCTGTTGCCTGTGGTCGTTCATACTGGCAGCATGTTGGGCGTTGACGGTGGTGGGCTCGCAATAGGCTGCCATGTTGCTGTGGCGGGCTGCGACATGATGATGCGACGCGGCATAGGCATCGTAAGGTGGCTGTTGGTTCGCGATGGCGTTACCGTGATTGTACGTGGGGACTTGGTCGAAGTTGTGATGGCGGGCGAAGGTGGCTGCCATGGTTGGTTTGATATGGAGCGCTCTCGCCATGTTCCGGATTACTTCAGCCACGGCCGTTTGTCGCTGTTGGAGATATCCGTCAGGTCTGCGCACATGGCGATTATCTCCAGAATATGAGCTATGCGACTTTGGTCAATGCTGCCATATTTGGGTGGAGAGTTCCCAGGCTCAGACATATTCGTCGCTGGTACGTCGCTCTCTGCGCTTCAGCCGATTGGCTGCTCGGAACTCGAGCATCAATGTTGCCCTCACAACCAAGCAAAGCAAAACGCGACAGCACATTAATTTTACTACGATTACGACTACACCGCGTGAAAAATGCGATGGATTCGTGGATTCCGCAGTTCGTATACTCCGACGCAGACTAAAGTTGCTCTACTCTCGCAAGGTGACGTCCACCCACATGTCCTTGATCTCCCATAACCCGAGCGAGTTGAACGTCTTCCATGGTTCCAGTGGGTTGGTCAACGACAGATCAAAGTGTCTCAACAACTCAAAGATGCACTTGTGTATCTCGATCAACGCGATGTTGCGTCCCAGGCAAAGCCATCGACCGTACCCAAATATCATATCGTTGGTTTTCGTCATTCTGGTCAGACGGTCTTTCGCATCCTCGTCGCTTGTATCAATCAGCCAGCGTTCAGGACGGAAAGTACCACAGTCTTCGCCGTAGAGAGCGCGGTTGTTGCGGTGCATCGTCCAGGCTGAGTAGCCGACCAAGGTGCCGCCGGGGATGTGATACTCCTTATTATCGATAGTCACGACATCTCCTTCATTCGGAGTGACTCTTGAGAAAATGTTGGCGACTGGTGGATGTATCTGCAGGGTGTACTGTTAGCGCATACTGGCTCAAAGATCCTTGTTCTTTCCAGAAAGGACGAGACGTACTCGCATTCCTTCACGGACGACAGCGCCTAAATATGGTAGGCGGCGCACCTCTGCATCTGAGATGATGCCAGGAGATGCGGGAGCCGTGCCGCTTCTGACGGCTTCATCTATCTCAGATTGCAGCTTTGCATACACGCGCGGATGGCTCATGACATAAAGCAAAATGGTCCGAATGGCAGCAGCCGTAGTGTCAGATCCAGCGAGAATCTGCTCGAAGACTTCTTGGACTAAGCATGGTAGATCAGTCGACGCCCAGCATCGTGGATTATAACACTCATGTCACTTACAAAGATCGTTTCCAGAGAGACCATGGCGGACGAATGACGCAAACATATCAGACTTGTCTTCAGTTGACTTCAACATCCTGGAGTCGACTATCTTTCGTGCTTGAGCCATCATGTTACCGAACCCACTGGCATCCTTCTCCGATGGACTGATAGCGGGGCCGATGATGGGCGTATCTCTGAGCCAGGCTATACCAATCGCGAAAGCGGTGTTTCCAATCTTGAGACCCTCTTCACTCGATTTCAGGTAGTCTTTGAGGTCTTTGTCGGCATTCAAGTCACCGAATGCTTCTCCCAGTCCTACATGACTGATTACGTCCAATGTAAAGAAGGGGATCTTCTGAGCTAGATCCATGGCCTGGGATGGTTTCGTTGACGCTTTTGGGGCCGCATACTTGCGCACCAAATTCACAAGTTCTTTCACATGGATGTCTATTGAAGGCTCTAGTGTTGGATTCTCTTTACCAGAGTACTGCAATACGTTAGTAAGTGCAGATCGGTCACGCAGCTGCTCAAATTTCCGCTAGAGGTGCGCAACCTCATCATCCAGATTGTGTATCCACGTACCCCGGCTGTCATCTTCTTCCGTCTGGCATCATGGCTATCGTTGTCGCAATCTGTAAAGACATTGTCTTTCCCCGTCTCAAACCGAGCACTATGATAGTACCATGGTGATCGCTTATACGGTGAGCGCACGGCATTGATCCGTGCCCAGTATTCTGGGTCTGATGTTATGAGGTGGTTCGGTGCGATCCTGGCAATCGGCCCTTATGAGGAGTATCAGTATAAGGCCACCAGATCGCGTAGCACTTTTGGCTTCCTGACACGTACCGTACTTCTCGCAAACCTCGCCGTAGTACCTGGGAGATTGGCCACCGATAACAGCTCTGGAATGCCACAGCCAAGAAAATCCCGTCGTCCTGGGTCCGGCGAAATGTCTCAGACGCAAGTACTGTCGTATGCGGCCGATAGCGAAGAACGCCACAGCGACAAATGCGATGGCGTACAGGCGCTGTGAGACGCTGTCAAGCAATGACTCGGGCGGAACAGACTCCATGGCTTGCCTGAAGTGATGTCAGAGCGCAAGGATTTGAAGTTGCAAATGATGAATGGGAGTTCTTCCCATCAGTGGGGCAACCCTTCCTGAAAGCGCGGGCGCCGTTGTGCGCTATGAAAACTAGCGGAGAGCGTTGCTGCAAGCTCCTATTGAACCATTGTCACTGGATCTGATCGGTGAGGCACCAATTTGAGGATTGGAGAAGATGCGGAGCTCGCAGCTGCATGGTGACCAAGCCATGAGTTGTCAACACCTTCCTCGGTGTGCCCCACCAACGAGCAACGTTTGACGGAAGTCATGGCGACATCTGGAACCAAGTCCAATCCCTTACAGAGGATAGCGGGAACCGGAGTAGTTTGCAAGCGCCGCGGCATGTCAAGACTGCTCGCGCTAGCGTCGTGTCCTTGATTATCAAGGTTCCCCCAGCCGAGCGATTGAGGCACGCAACAAGCTGATAGGGTGAGTTACAGCAGCAATGCAGCGACAAGTCTCGTCTTACACGAAGCAGTAATCCACTCTCGATGTTTTCGCAATCAATGGTCGTCCGGTCGCGAAACTTACTACAACGAATCATTCGGTGGAGAACACTCCGGTCGAAAACCGGGCTACGATGCGTCGTGTCGAGCCTGCAGGAAGCTCCCGCAATCTCGGTCCACAACCACGTTTTTGCCCTTGTATGCACGTTGGTGTGAAGCACTTCGGACCTCAGCGCCATTTCGTTCTAGCCCTGTGGAGAGGCGCACCTTCATCATGTTACCGTCTGGGCAGGGTCTTCGTAACGGCACCTACCGGTATTAACCATTTCTTCCTTCTGTTAGCTGTCGTTATGAGTTTTTCCGTACCTTTACCGCATCTGAAGTCATTCGAGACCCATCAAACGACGTCATAGTGGTTTTTGTATACTCGCTTATCTACTTGCCCCATTTCGTTCCGTGCCGTTGCTGTACGATTGAGGCACAGTCGCGGCTATTGTCTCTGGCCTCGATAGCCGCGCTAACAGTCGCTCGAAGAACTTTTGAAACATACAAAACTTGTGCCGACCTATTTGCCATTAGCGAAGTTGTTCAGCTTACAGAGTGGGACACAATCTCTAACATGACAGATCTTGGAAAAGGGAAAGAGAAGGCAAGTGAGCACGAGTCAACAACTGCACCATCAGATAATCCAATTGCTGGAAATGGCTCCGCGAACGTTGCGGCACCAAATGCTGGAACTGCATCACCACTAAAGGAGATTACTGTATCATCTGACGCACCAGAAGAGGCGACCACCTCACCAGATCCAGCAGAAGCATCTGCTGGTCAAGCAGTCCCAACGGGGCTTCCCTCAGAAACAGTGGAAGGTCCTGCACCAACAGCGGAAGTTGTCAATCCACTCGTGTTAGTTGTAAGTATTCTAAACTTTCCTTCACACAGTTTCATCGTTCAGACATGATGCGCCACAGAAAATCGTCGCGGCTCAGTATCTTCTCAAGAAGCTCCTAACATCGGCAGGATAGTACAGACGCCGACTCAGCTCTAGGCGACGATGACGCTGTAAGTGACACGACATCCATCGCCTCAACCATCCATAAAGGCCGCTTCGAAAATGGCCGCCGTTACCACAAGTACCGTGAGGGCGAGAATGATTACTGGGGTCCCAACGATGAGATCCAGAATGATCAACTCGATATCGCGCATCACATGTTTTTGATCATGCTGAACCAGAAGCTGCATCTGGCACCTATCAAAGAGCCAAAGAGAGTGCTGGATCTTGGATGCGGAACGGGAATATGGTGTATGGACATGGCTGACGGTATGTCTCTTGCTCCTTACTTCTTCATCTGGAACCGCTTCGACGAAATCCCTCTCTTAGGTACTATAACTAACCCGATACCCAGAATACCCCGGCGCCGAGATCCTCGGCGTAGACCTCTCCCCAATCCAACCGCAATTCACACCCCCAAACTGCAAATTCGAAATCGACGACGTGACCCTCCCATGGACATACACCCAGTCCTTTGACTTCATCAACATCCGCTCCTTGTACGGCTCTATCGGCGACTGGCCAGCACTATATGCGCAAGTCTACAACATCCTTGAGCCAGGCGGCTACCTCCACGAGATGGAAATGAGTATTCAATTCAAATCCGACGATGGCACACTGACCAAAGAACACGTTTTGTCTCAGTGGAGTGATCTCTTCCATGAAGCATCTGAGCGTTTTGGTAAATCTTTCTACGAGGTCTGGAACTTGTCGACGTATATTCGTAATGCGGGTTTCAAAGACGTGGAAGAGCGAGTGTATAAGGTTCCGGTCAATGGGTGGCCGGCTGATCCTCATATGAAAGAGTTGGGGAGGTGGAATTTGCTGCATATCACGCAAGGAGCGGAGGGCTGGGGACTGTATCTGCTGACAAAAGTCATGGGATGGTCGGTCGACGAAGCTCAGATTTTCTTTGCTAAGTTCAGGTCGGGGGTGAAGGAGAGGAAGGTCCATGCGTACTTTGAAGTCGTGGTAATTCATGCGAGAAAACCTTGGTAGGGGGAAGATGAGAAAGCGCCTATACGAACAGTACCATTTCATGCGTCATGAACAGACTTTGATACAATGCAGTGCAGGAGAGTAGAATCGCAAACTGAAATGACAGTGTCATGATGCGTCGTTGATTAAAGTATTACTTAAAGCCAGGGTATACGCATAGGGAGTATCAATCTGAACCAAATACCTCAGCTTCATCTCCGCTCCTTCACGGAGTCTACTTGCGATCAAGAGGTGGAGTGGCTGTGCGGGGTACCTCTCCCGATTTTGGGTCGGGAAGATGCGACACGCTCGGGAGATCAGCTACCGACGCTGACTGTTCCGCCTCCTTCTCCTTGTTGTCTTTGATGATGAGTGGCTCTTGAGGTGGAGAAGCAGGCGTTATCTTCCCGCTGTCCCTTGCCTTCGCCTTTGACTGATCACCAAAGATAGAGTCGGTTTCCTCGTTGATGGAGGAGGCGCTGCTAATACGTCCAGCTTGACCGTCTTCGGCAGCGAGGCGCTCCTTCTCGAGACGGGTTTCGCGACCGCGCTTGTGGCAGTACCAGAATACGAATAGCAGTACTAGATAGAGTCAGCTTGGTTGCAACGCGGTATGAACATGAAACGTACCGAAAACTGCCAAACTCATGATGACGTTGGTTCCGGTTGCCAGAGCAGGGAACCTGAACTTCAGGAAGTTCACGATGCTCCTCAGCGCCGTTGCAACAGCACCTTGAGCGGACACCAGTGACTTCAGACTCGGTACTTTTGGCACTTGGGGAAGCATAGACCTCTTGCCCTTGGGCTTACTGGAAGCCTGTGCATCGAACCCTGGCTTCTCGGACGATGCAGCCATGAGCTCTGGGCCGAGAGTGGCTGTGAGCTTGGCAGGCAAACTCTTGACTAGGTTTTGCAGGAAAGGCGGTAGATTGCCGTACATCTTCTTGAGTTGGTTGTCGTAATCTGTAAACAACTTCTCGAGGTCGTTGTAGGCTGTCGGTACCCCGTTTATGAGATCTTTGAGGACCTGCGTGAACTTGTTGAGAAGTTCCTCCGACTCTTTGCTGAAGCTGAAGACGCGGTTGTTGACAGCTGAGAGGTTGAGCTGTTCCAAAATATCCGTCAACTCCTTGTCCTCCTTCTGCGCATCGGTGAGCTCGGCAGCCTTGGCGGATTCGGCGGCAGCGAGCAGGTCGTCTGCAAATTGGGTCCTGTCCTTCTCTGTGACCACGATCTTCTTGTCTTTCGCGGCCTTATCAGCGTCCTTCTTGGCGAACTTGGGCAGCTGGAAGTAGGACATGACACTCTTCTTCCTACCCAGTCCACCCTCAGCGGCCTTCCCTTTGCCCTTGTCACTAGCGTCAGCAGTGGTCTCGGGTGGACTCATGGGGAGCGGCACTTTGTCTGCATTGTCCATGAGGGCTGTTTGCGCATCCCTGCCGATCTTCTTCTCGCCATTGTCGTCGACTACTTCGGTGCGCTGAGGGAGAGGTGGGGGCGTGCCTTCGGGCTCCGCGGCGATGGCGGCAAGTCGCTCAAGGAATTGCTGGTCTTCGGCATCAAGGACAGGCTCGCTTCCTACTTCTTCGCTGGCGTTGACGACAGTTGGTGCTGGTGGAGAGGGTACGGGGCCGCTGGGGCCGGCAGCCGGTTCTTCGATCTTTGGAACGGCAGCATCCTCGACTTTCGGTACGGCGGATTCCGAGACTTTAGGAGGCTCTTCGATGGGAGGGGCGCCAGGTTTCTGTTTTGACTGAGGGAACAGCTGCTTTGACTGGCGGCGCACTTTCTCCAGATAGGATGCCATATTGGATGTGCGCGTCTGCGTTGGGTGTTGGTGGCAGGTACGTATGTGGTGAAGGACGCGTAGGAGATTGGGCGTTTGTAGGATATATGTCGCACTCTAGATTTGACGTGGAATGCTTGGGGGCGATCTTCAGGCTCGGCGGTGCTCGCTATGTCGTCGTCGGCGCTGTAGAAGCCCTGATTTGGTGTCCCGCGTTTACGCGTGCTACGTCATGGGCAGGGGTGCCGATCTAGCCCTGGAGAGCTCGCGCCACGCCATGAGGGGCCACTAGCGCGACTCCTGACTTCTCACACCGCGACCCGTCAAACCTCGCCCCGACAGCACGAGATTGGAAAGAGTCTGGAACACGTCAATTACTCATTGGATATGGATGCAAACTCTTGTTAACCTTCTTCACAGTTTCGGTCGCTGATGTCCCGACATCCTCTCCAAAATCAGCGTTCGACGAATCCGCCACTGCAAACAATGGCCATGCATGCCCAAGCATTGCACTCAAAAAGGTCCATCTAGACTTGGGAGACGTCGACCGCTCACAATTGCTAGATCAATGTCTCTTGGACCGTTCGGATCATGTAATCACAGCCTCGATCATGCATCTAATCTCCGTCGGAACTACACACGCCTTCCGACTTCCACTCCCACGTGGTGGCAGTCCTTCTGAGTCTGGATTTGACGGTCAAAAGCTGTTGCCCTCATATTCCGTTCAACCTGATGTCGTGGATAAGTTGACCTCCGTACTGCTTTCGGTCCACTGATTAGCCAGAACCGAAGTGGGTGTTCAAGAGCTACGATGCCACATGATCCACGCGACGATCAATCACAGCTTCGCATTTCCTTTGCAAGGCACGTTTATGTACGATCGATACATGGTTTCGCGTGCTTATTTCCGAATTCTGAATATCAAGAGACCGGCCTCCGCATCATAGCACAGTTTCGAAATCAAGAGATAATGTCAATCACGCACCCTCAATGAGCGATGTTGGGTAAATCTCATGGATGTTGTCGCGTTTATTCACATACTTCGGTTTGCCTCCTGATTACTCTCAAGCTTACTAAATCCGAACATACAAGGAGAGCACTTCCATTAGTAACGGGGACCTACACCTCATCCATGTCTTCAATATCAGATATCGTATCTCAAAGCTGCATTCTTACTACTGTTCCTCTCTCTTACATATAGGTAACCACGAGGACTCGCAATCACGTGCTTTCGTTGTCTACGTCCCCCACCCGCACTCCTCCCCAACCCCACTATATAAGCAGCATATCACTTCATTCCTCCATCTTTCCTCCACCATCTTGATCGCCCACAATAACTTGGAAGTAAGTCAATACATTTCTTGTCTGCGCGAATTTTCTACTTTGGGCTCACTGAAGTCTCCGGCCGCACACCGTGCGCAATCGGACTACCCACCTTTACCTTTGGCGCCTACAGTGGGCTAACGCGTTTGTTCTTTTGCAGCCCCGACAGACTACCCCGCGGTGCTTCAGCACACCAAACCGATAAAACCCGTCACGAAATCGATCACTGTGTCGCGCTTCACAGTACCGACACTATACATATCACCGCCGTACCCATCACTGTAGTTCATAACATGGCTAATAACGCCTTCAATTTCTACGGTAAGTACTATCGTAGTTGTCCCGCCTGCGGGTTTTCTAACAAAAACTATAGGCGACGAGTCTGACGACGCAAAGCCCGTTCAGAACGACTTGGACGACTTGAACGACGCAGTCGGCAGTGCTAGTGGTGAGGATGACGACTACATCGAGGACGCTGCTCAAGCAGCTGACGATGTAAGTACACAACTGGCTCATTCTGATATCGCTAACTTGGAATAGTCCGATGATGGCGACTTCAAGCTCGATGGCTATGAGGATCTCGGTATCCAGCAAGACGAGGACGAGGTAGACGACTACGGTCCCGAGTACGACGACAATATGACCGGTCAGAAGCGCAAGCGCGTCCGAACCAATAACGGCTCCAAGACCAAGGGGCTTCAGCGGTCCGTCATTGGTGTCCCAACTGGCGACGCTGAAGCTTTTATATTGGATGAAGACGACAGCTTCCTCTACAGCAAGCCTTCGCGCAAGCCCGGTACCTTTGGCCGTCATGACCGTCGCAAGGGCGAGAGTCTTCCAGCTTATCACAAGCGTGTCACTCACGAGTTGGACTCTGATGACGAACTCATGATGACAATGCGTGAGAAGGGCTTCAGTGATCGCCAGATCGCCGACAAACTCGCCAAGGATGGTCGTGTTCGTTACGACCAGAAGTCCATCTCCACACGCATCATGCGCATCCGCCTTGCTCAGTGTGAGAACGTCGACTTCCTTCTAAAGGAGGGATACAAGGAGTGGGAATACGCTGATGTAAGTGCCTAGTTAATTGACACCCCTTTTCGATTTGGCTAATTTGAACTTTTAGGATGAGCTTCTGGTCCAGGCCTACGCTCTTGCCGACATCGAGGTCAACTACGAGTTGGAGCGTATTCGGGCATGGCGCTTCCGCAAAGTCTCCGAGTACATGCGTCGCCTGAACAAGAACGCTCTCTTCTCTGCCAAGGCCTGTCGTAACCGCTACAATGAACTCATCGAAGGAACAGCCCGCATTCCTACCGATATGGACGACGATCCCGACGCCCGTCGCATGGAGATGGAAGAGTATCGCATGATGCGTGAGAAGACCCGTACCAAGGAGCAGGCCGACAAGGACGCCCTGGAAGCTGCGGAGGCCAAGATCAAGCACGACGCCAAGGTACTCAACGCTCAGAAGGCAGAGGAGATCGCAGAGAAGCGCCAAGCCAAGGAGGTAGCAAAGGCTCATCGCGCCATGACCCGTGCTGCCCAAGCCCAAATCCGCCTTGCACGAGCCAACGCGAATAGGATCTCGAAGACTCAGCGCAACACCCAGATCAAGACCAAGGGCAAAGCCCAGGAAACAAAGAAGAACAAGGACGCCTCTCCGGCCCCAACCAAGACCAAGACCAAGACAGTGGCCCCCAAGGACACCGATCCGCGTTCGTACCTCTCCTTCCTTGATCTGAAGAAGATGTGTGAGAATCGCGGTGTTGATCTTCCGCGCAAGGTGGACAAGGATACTCTTCTTCAGGCTCTAGTTGACGCTGATGGCGAGTACAACCAGAACGAACTCAAGAAGATGTGTCGCTCCAAGGGCTTGAATGCCAACACCAGTAAGCTGGCGATGAAACAATCGCTGGCGTTGGCTTCGGCAAAAGCTTGTGACTCGTACGATGCAGGAGTCGCCGCTGCCAATGGCACTGTCATTACTACTGTTGAGAACGACGGTGATGATGAGATGGACGTGGAGGAGGAGTAGGTGAGGGCGAGGCGACTTCACGGTATTGAACATGGAGGAAGGTGGGACTAAAGGTGGCTTGACTCACATCACGGCGGACGATGTATGCAGTACTTGAGCACAGTTGATGGGAGGTATGCCTCAGGGTGGGATGAAAATTGGGAGTTCACGGCTAGATAAAGATACTTATTCTCCAAGCAATGAAATCATCATGGAACGAACTCTTTCTTAAGAATTAGGCTATGTGAGCATCTTGAAGCCTCTACCAACACTCCCACTTCTGACCACCCATAGCCACAAGCCGATTGAACAACTCGTCTCTTAATGGAAGCGCCATTATGCGGTATTCGTTGAGTTGCCTGTCAGTAATGATCAATCCATCAGCGACCTCACGTCCCATAGCCCAGCCAACAACCAACTTCGCCTTCCAGCCAAAGCCACCGACCTTTTTCATCTCCATGATTTCTCCAACAGGCAGACTCCAGGAGGGGTGCAGATCCTCTCTATCTGCGCTACCAATCTTCTCGATGGTCTTGTCCGTAGAGAAGGCGATGGACGGGATAGTGGACTTGGTAGTGATGTAAACATGTCCTTTCTTACCATCATGTCGGGCTTTGAACTCGACTGGACCGGACGTGAGATCAACCCCCCTACGTGGTACAGCACCCAGTCTGTTCTTGGCATGGGTGGAGCCGGCGGCAGCTTTGACTTTGTCAGCTGTCATGGTGGTCTCGACGCCGCCCTTGACGGTGCCGCGGAAGAAGTTGAGGATCTTAGTTCCCTTCTTGCCGTGCTTGCTGTCTTTGGCTTGGTCGATATCTTCGCCACCAGTTTCGTGCGCAGTAGTAGGGTCGTGAGCCATGGCTTCATCAAGTTCGTCTTGAGTTGCGTTGAGTGGCCAGTCGGCACCTGTGGCGCGCAACTCTTCTTCGTTGATGTCGACGGGCTTCTCTTCTGGTGCTTGTGCTACGTGAGGCGGCGGTGGCAGTGGGGCTTTATTCGCTTCGCCGATTCTAAGAAGAGTAACGGTGAGTTGGGCGTTGGTAGGTACACCCTTGAGTAGAGTATTACGGAGCTCTAGCAGCTTTTGCCAATTGGGGAACTTCCTGTTAAGAAGCGCCAGTCCTCGCTGTATGACAGGGTCACCGAAGAAGCCAAAGCCAGCACCGAAAGTGACACCCTTCATGAACATGTACGATGTTACAAATAGCGACACGAGAACGAGCGGCGCTACTACGACTGCGAGTCGAAGATGAGACCTGTTCTTTGGGAACGGGGGAGTTGGTTCAAGCATACTGCGATCATGTCAGTAGTTTCAGGTAGATGCTGATACACAGTTGCTTACTTCGCGAACCGCTCCCATGTGTCTGTAACATCTGCGATACCGTGCATAATAGGCCTCATTTTCGTCCACATGGCAGTCTCCATGGGAACTTTTGTCTTGTCGTGGTGCTTACCGGGCTTGGCACCAGCAGCCTGATCCCTTGCATCTGCAGCACCGATAGCGAGCCTAGTAGGGTCCGGTACACTGCTATCAGGAGAGTCTTCGTCTGGAGGCTCTCCCTGGGGGTGCTTGCCAGTCGCGCTCGATAGCGCTATCGACGCAAACCCGTTGACGAAATTCGAGGCCTCTTGCTCAACAGCCTCACCTTTGTGATTCTCAGGCGCCCCAGTAGCACTGTCAGTACTGCCTAGAGTTCCAGACTTCGGCTTCTGTACACCTCCCTTAGAGCTGACAAGAGCGATAGGTGCTGGTGGGAACATGGCACCGCGAGCCGGGGGGTAGACAATGAGTGTGACCAAAGTCACCGTTAACAAGGGCACGATCATATCGAAGATCCAGGCGGCAAAGTATGCGGAGCAGAACCATGCAGTACGGCGCGTCTCTCTCCATGAGCGAATGCGAACGATGTGCTTGCCGAATCCGATTAGACCTATGCCCTATGCGCGGTTAAATCAGGCGCGTTCGTTACTTACTCTCCAAATGCTTACTATAGTCATATACAACCGTTCGATGTTGGCGCGAAGCTTGTCTGGCGAGAACTCTTCCTCGTCCGCGATGTTCATGTCCAAACCCCCGGGAGGCGCTGTTGGAATTTCTTTGACATGGTACATTTGCTGCTCACAGTCAGTACCCAATGATAGGATTGTATATGCATCTTGCTCTCACCTTGTTGAAACGTCGGACTAACAGCCACAAGTCCTCATTACCCAGACCACCGACGAGCGGCTTCGCGACGAGCTCCTTCGGCTCATTCCATCCAAGGTCCACCACTTCATCTCCGTGAGCAATCTGCGCTGCACCCTTCTCTTCCGGGGGCGCTGACTTAGCAGCCTCTAGAGCTAGCGCATGGCTCTCCGTAGGCGCATTCTGTAGCGTGGTAGACTTGCCCTCATGTTCTGTAGGATCCGTATCCGGGATAGGCAGAAGGTCCTTGTAGACCACACCTCCGGTCGACATGTTGACGTTCACTATTAGGCGTCAGATGTGCGTAGGTGTGAATGTATCGAGATCAAAGGGTAAAGAGAGGAGGGTAGCCTTGCAATGTATTGGCCTTCATACGGCAAGAAAGACGCGTAGGGCCGCAATTGCCCTCTACGTCATGTATGCACTAACAACGGCAAGCCACACGCATCAGTGGCGATCAGAAGCCGCGGGACGCTAGATTGATGTCTTAACTTCAACACCGTTGACCCTCGTAACCGTGCGCTAAATGCTAGCAATCAAGTATTCATCGCGTCTCTGTACGCACCTTGCCACGTTGTTATGAGGCTTTCCCACAGTCTGTGTGAACGTGTGGAGCTGACAGGATCTATGGTTTCGAAGACCGCGGAAAGCGATCATGATCGCCAAACCCCACCACATCTGGCCTCCCGTGTTGTCCCTGCTTCGATCCTTTCCAAATCAGGTGCACCATGCCTTTCCAGGCCCAAGGCATGCCAAAAAGGTGGTTCGCAGCAATTTTGCGATGACTGGAAAGAAGTGCCGTGTTGCGCGCCAACATGAGTCTAGGTGTGTGACGTCATTGATCGCTTCGCAGCACGCAGCGGAGCAGCACGAGTGGGCGCACAGCAGAATTGACCTTCACTGTCTTTACCACATATTCTGCGACTAATGGCTGATGCTCTGGAATTGATCTAAGGCTTCTTTATTCAAGGCAAGCATTAATATCCGGTGGTGGGAAGAGACGCTCATGCGCAACCTTGTTTATTAAGATCTCCCAAACACATCTATCGGTCTTGCTCGTGCGTTACCGTGGTCGAAACCATGATGCCATCATGCTTCGCTCTTAATTCCTCTTGGCTACTGTGCGCGCCTGCCCAATGTAATTCCGCCAGTCCCTGCTCAAAGACTGGCTTCGAAGGCCTGTTGTTTCCAACAGGTCTGAGCTCCAATCTACTCACTCTACTCCTGTCTGCGATGCCATCAGCCTGCCTTCGGTAGCCGCGCGAATCGTAAGAGGTATTAAGGCGGAAAGCGTTGAGAAGAACGGCGAATGCGGGGCAGCAGCCAATGATGACAGCTGGAAACGATTAGTGATTGTATGTGATGGTGTTTGAGTCCCAACATACCAATGGAACACTCCACCATGCCCCAGATAGCGAGCCAAGTGGGATCAAGTGGTTGGCCTGCAGCTTCGGGCTTTGATGCATTGATCGCGACTTGAGTGACTCGGAGACAGGCGAAGAGGATACAAACGACACCCGTCGCGAAGAGACACAAGATCGATATCTTCTTGCTTCGTGGCATCTGGAGATTCCAGGTGAGCCATGTTGGAAGTGCCATAACTATGAGAGCCGACCGTCAGTAGATAAAACAGGGCTGTATAGGTGCTACATGACATACTCATCATATTTGTTGAAGTGTCCGCAGCAAAGGAGTAGTACAGGCTGACGAGCTGGGTATGGTGCGGAACTTCGCCAGTCTAGAGCGGGATGTGGTTAGTAGGTAGTCCAGTATGTATCGTGTGCACAAAAAGGACTCACGCATCCTCCTGTCCAGAAGCCCGGTATGGTACCGCATGACTGAAAGTAGAAAAAATAATTGCCAGCAAAAGTCTGTCTCCAACGTCAGCTGTCGTCCAAGTGAGTGCTACCAAACTCAGCATAACTGTGATATCTTACCAGTAAGCAGATTCCTGCTATGCACCACCACACAAAGGTCCAGCGCGGAGATATGCCATTCAATAATCTCCGATAAAGCAGCAGCAAAGACAATTTGATAGACCACAGCACCGCCCAGAACATACAGAAGGCGATGAATACCATCTTCGCCATCAGCATGCTATCATGCTTCAGTTCTGGATAAGGCTGTATTTCTTTGTTCGAGACGGCGTATACTCTCTGCATATAGGGGGACAATGCGATGTAGAGAGCGCACATCGTCACATAAATGGCGAAGGCGACAAACACAAAGTAGTCGGACGCTGTCAGCCTTCTCGGCCTGATGATGTTGAGACCAATCCTCGCAAGGACGACTGAGCTGGTCAGACCAAGCATAGAGTACGCGACCTTCAGCACTGTTCCTTGGGCGAAACCGTTCGTCTTTGCCGACATGGTCGCTGGAATGGTATAGAGCAGAAGTAAACAAAAATAACAAAGACGCAATGGAGGATATTGGCCATTGATCGTCGGACCATGATCTGAGGTCTGGTAGTTATTCGATATCATTGTCGTGTCAGTGCATGCGCGGATGCGGCGTAAGACCATTATCAGGTTTCGGATCTACCGGTAGAGAGGATCACATTGACCAAAGGGCCATGACCAATTTCCAGCATGGAGTCTGCAGTCGCTGATTGCTTGATCGTAACTAGGGGTTGGCAAGGCTACCCAAGATCTCGCTGTTGTAAATTTGGATACCTCTCTCAAACTTGCTCTTGCATGTTGACGGCGCAGTGCCCAGGTGTGGACTTGCTCATGGCCGAGCTAACAAGGTTCGTCAATTCTGGAAGAACAACGCAGAGTAAACAGCCATGCGCCAAAGATACAAGTTCCCATCCTATACGAGAGTAAGATAACATGGAGAGCGCACAAGGCTCTCCGTGGATGAAGAGTGGCACTGGAGATGTCGCTTCTGCCTGCCAAATTCTGTGCCGTTGCTGTTCTAGTCGCCTCCATCCGGAGCATAAAACCCTCCTATGACACCGCAGTGCGTCTCGCTTGCGGCAGATACAGACGCAGTTGTTATCAGGTAGAGCAATCCCTTTGCCAAGGCAATGGATGAGGAGTTGACGCGGAGTGTCGTGCAGGTGCCACCCAGGCACAGTGCTGGAGGGCGCGGCGCGATCTAGCGCTTATTCAGCATCCGTGCGGCCCACTCTCCCCGAAACAAGGGCGTGACGGGCTGGAAGGAAGGGTCGCCCTTCAACTTTCATCTGGCCTACAATGTACTGCCCGCCTTCTTTCGATAGGCATGCTACCTGTGCGCAACAATCAGAGCCACAGGACGGATTGAAGCCGACAATTTGAGCACCAATTACCTGAGACGCGTGGAGGGTGCTTCATCTACCACATTGCATCTCGCTTCCGTTCATGCTTAACTAGGTACATACACCAAGGACTCCATCACGTACGCGAGAATGGACTCGCATCCGGTTGTTCCATCGCACAAGCTCTTGCACATGCGCGTACCTGCGCGCGATTTTTCTTGAGCCAATGCTCCGAGATTGAAGTATGCTCATTCGCCTCAGGCAGCGCCTCCTCTTCGATGCAGGTTCCACGGCAGAACCGAATTGCGGCGCGGTATGCGGCTAAGCATCGGTTTGATACTGCGGCGCTTCTAGACAACGACTTATGATCCTTCGGGAGCCCTTGAAGTCGCAAAGCGCAAGGAGATTCTGCCCAGGTGAGGTTGCTAAACGACGCGCAGTATCGATGCCTCTCCTCGAGAGTGATAAATAGCTCTGGAGAGCTCCAGCTTCTTTTCACCAAAACTCCAGTCGAGTCCAACATGAAGGCTTCGTTCCTTGCCATACTTGGAGCCCTCGCTGGCAACGCAGTCGCCCAGGACGCCTTCGAGCCTACTGACTTCAACGTCACGGAAGCCCTCTTCGCCAATGGCGTCAATGTCTCTGCTCTTCCCGACTTGGCTGCTTTGGTCGAGAAGCGCTCACTCTCCAGCCCGTGTACCGCCGCTGTAAGGATCTGTAACGTCACTTGTGTAGAGGACTCCAGCTAACATGCTCAACAGTGTAGCTCACTAAAGCTCATCTTCGGAAGCAAGCTACTCTCTAGCGGTTCGGAATCTTACGATACCTTCACGAGCGGATACTGGTCGAACCAGGCAGCCTCTGTCAACCCAGCCTGCGTTTTCCGGCCTTCGAAAGCGATCGACGTATCGACGACGGTATTAGTCTCCCGCCTCACACAATGTCCGTTTGCAGTCAAGGGTGGAGGACACACCGCGTTCCCAGGCGCATCTAGCATTGAGGGTGGCATAACCATTACCATGGAGGCGATGAACGAGATCACACTTTCCAGCAACAAAAAGACTGCATTCATCGGACCCGGAAACCGATGGGGAGCAGTGTATACAAAGCTTGGAGAGCACAACCTCGCTGTTATTGGTGGGCGCGCATCAGATGTAGGCCTCGGTCTTGTTCTTGGTGGCGGCATCTCCCACCAGTCCAGTATCTACGGATACGCGTGCGACAATGTTGCGTCTTACGAGATTGTGACTGCATCGGGAATCATCTTGAAGGTCACGCCAACTCTGTTCCCCGATCTGTATTGGGCCCTTCGCGGAGGCGGCAACAACTTCGGTATCGTTACAAGGTTTGAGCTGGAGACAATTCCCCAGGGGTTGATGTGGGGCGGCACCCGAGTTCATACGCAGGCCAGCTACCCAGCGTTAATCGACGCCTTTGCATCAATGGCTGAGGGCGCTACCGAAGACCCCAAATCAGCCCAGATCTTGTCATTTGCTGTGACAGCGGGCAACGCTGCCGCCCAAATCCAACTGGAGTACCTCGAGCCCGTTGACGAAACCAACCCACCTGCTATTCTGAAGAAGTACCTTGACATCCCTTCACTCATGGCAAATACTTTGAACAGAACCTTGGCAAACGACACGGTCATGCTCACCAACCAAATGCCCGGAGGCCGTCGCTATGCATTCTGGGCAGCCACATACAAGCTCGACAGGGAGTTCATGGCCTGGCTGCAAGCGCGTCACGAGAAGGACGTAGGCCCGCTAGCGGACCAGGGCGCTCTGGCGTTCCAAGCCTTCACCGTGCCGGCTATGGAGCAGATGAGCAAGAAGGGCGGCAACGCACTTGGTCTCTCCCCCGCTGACGGCCCACTCATGCATACTCTGCTTTACGTGGTCTGGGACGACGCGTCTAAGGATGAACAGCTAAACAAAGCCGCACTGGATTTGATGAACGCCGCCAAGGCTGAGGCGAAAGACCGAAATTTGTACACCGAGTTCATCTACCTCAACTATGCTGGACCGTACCAGAACGTGATTCCGAGCTACGGAGACGAGAAGCTGGCAAAGCTCAAGTCGATTGCGAACAAGTACGATCCCGCTGCTGTCTTTCAAAAGCTGCAGCCTGGCGGGTTCAAGCTTGAGGGTGCGCCCTATGGGGAGACTATATAGACGATGATTTGTCTTGTATAGATTCAATCGAGCTGTGAAACCTCCCGATTCTGATGTTGACATTACTGTTACTCTATGCTAGGATACACCAAAGAAGCAATACACCTGGAGCCTACGAATAAGTCTTTGGATTGAAGAATGATGCGATATATTCGATAGAACGTACACTCGTGATGTGCGCCCAATACGAACGGCCTTTCGTCTGAGTATTACATGCGCGCTCAGCTGCGACCCATCGCTGTGCTGAGCCATCAATTCTGAACCATCCCAGCTCGTTATCATCTGCCAAGTTAGGCTATCGTCCAAAGCCAGGCAACTCTTGAGGTCTAATTGGAACACCAGGCAATTCCACAGGCTTTTGCGGGACCGGAGCCTCGTGCAGGAAAACATCCTTGGTAGGAGCTTCGTGCCTATACTCTGATGACAATTCTGCTTTGACTGGCTCGTAGTAGGTTGTCGTCTCTGCAGTTTCCTTCTTCTTCTTGTATGACCGTCTTCCGATAAAAGCACCCAAAGCAAGCAGCGCGATAACACCAAAAGCAGCACCCACACCAATCCCGGCTTTCGCGCCTGTCGATAGGCCACCACTGTCGTCATTCGGTGGTGTTGTAGTGGGCGATGGGGTTGGAGTGCTCGAGGAACTGGGCGAGCTCAATGGAATCGAGGTGCTAGTAGACGACGCGATCGAAGACATCGAAGAACTCGAGATGATGCCCAGGAACACAGTATCGACCTTTTCCTTCCCGAAACTAGCATCGTCACCACAGCAAGCGGTTGAGTTGCCACAGCACCAGTACTCAGACGAATCGGTACCATCACAGGGAGTGACATTCACGTCTCCACTTCTTTGATTTGGCTGTGTGTCAATGTAAGCTTTCATAAAGCCAAAGTGTAGGGCGCGATCGTACTGTGTTCGTACATAGTTCCTGGCAGCCTCCGGCCTCCCAGTCCGACAATGTACATGACTCTCTAAAATAGATAAAGTTATTGTCTCCAGTGCTAGCCCTGCAGAGGCCGTTCGGAAGACAAGTGTCCCAGCCTCCCTCGCCATTGACCACGTTGATGTTGCAACAGATGTGGCTAAGTGGGTCTGAAGTGTCGTTGGAGCAGGGCTGGTACTGGGAATTTGGTTGCCCGCCGTCGCGCCAGTAACAGCTTTGCGCATAAACTACTGCAATGGAAGAAGAAAAAAGGAGAGTTTTTGAAAACATCCTGAACTAAGGTTGAGATCAGATGGATCTGCAAGGCGGAGGAGCAGACGCATCGCCATCATTGTGCGAAGGGGGACCGAGGTTAGTTATAACATAGGATCACCGTTGGCAGGTGCGCCTATACTTATTGGGTTGGTTGGTGGAGGATCTTTGGGGCCAGGCATTTATCTCATCTTAGAGCCTGTCGTGGCTGTGTAACGCGTGCGGTGAGTGGTTGCCAAGCGATAGGGCGAAACCTGGGCAATTTGGGGGCGGAAAACCCGCGTTGGCGGCTCCAAAAAAAACGGTCTTCTTGACAAAAACACACAACAGCGCCCACCTAACTACTAATCCGCCGGTACACTGCTTGTACATGGCTGAGCGGACGGGAAGCCTAATTCTCAGTGTCCTATGCTCGTATGTGAAGAAATGGAGATTGTCATGGTTTATACCATGACTAGAAACTCATGTAACCGAAGCATGTTCAATGCGGCGATGGCAGGGATAGATGGCTCTGATCCGATAAGAACAACAGAAGATAGAAACAAACATAGTAAACGACAGTGCAGGAATCGAAGTCCACATTAATACACCCTAAGCGATCCTCTCCAACAATGGCCTTCTGACAACCTCCTACCAAAATGTCAGTTTATCCGCCACCCAATCCGTTACCGCAAAGAAAACATTGTGACGATGGAAGAAACTCCGGTTCTTCTTGCCGAGAATATCTATAAAAGCACGGATTAGCCTCTGCCCTCATCTCACCTTCTCTCTGAGACTTACACATCGGAATCGTCAACGCACAAACAGCGACCTGCGCACTCCCGACGGCGATAAACAGGGTCTTGATTCCCCCACCACCACCTACCCCACTCCGCCGTCCAGCCTCAACGACCCAGTCGAAGCCTTTAAACGTCAGGGCAAAGGAGAACACGTTCTTGAAAACGAGGAGGCACGTGAAAGCTTCGATGGACATGCCGCCTATATACATCAGTATCTCAAAGCATGGAATGGTCTTGGAGACTTACGATGCGCATCGACAATGTATAGCGCACTGGCGACAGCACCACACACCATACCCATAACTACAAGCGCGAAGAAGAAATCAGGCCAAAACCAGCCGTACGTTGCCGTATCTGCGCTGGTCCAGCCGAAGCCGTAGATACCAGCACAACCTAATATGAGTTGTGGGACCACGAGCACCATGCGAAACTCGGGTTCGTAAACGCCGTTATTGAGACGCGTGAGCAGGTTGGCGGACCAGTCGCTAATCAGACCGGTGAGGCCGAAGCCGAGGAGTGCACCGATGAAGGCGCCTGTATACCTTGATGGGATTAGGACATGCAGGTGCAAGATATGAACGGAATGTATCAACTTACATGTATCCTGTCTCCTTTTCTCCAAACCAAAGCGGTGGGCCAAGCATAATTGCTGCAAGCACAACACCGATAAGGACCGTGAAACCGATTAGACTGCCTTGGATGAGACAGGCCCACAGTATACCCGGATGCAAGAACAGCGAGAATGGCCGCAGAAGAAGGTGCAGATACCGGTCATCTGTTTTCCGCCCATTGAACGGCTTCATACTTTCGAGAAAAGTAGCCTTGCGTGGCGAATCGCCCACCGAATGCTGGTCCGCAGAGTTTCCTGCTCCTTTTTCATCCGTGTTTCCGGCTGCTTCGTGTTCAGCAGATGTGCTACTCGACCCCCTATTACCCAGGATTTTCATCTCTTCTCCATCCTTAACCAGCAAGTTCCCCATAGTGTCGGTGTCAAATTTCTCTTCCCTCCTGAACGCCGTTTCCGGGCAGAAGAGTATGATCAGCGGTAGCATGATCCCCGAGAATATGGCGACAAAATAGAATGTCCACTGATATCCGGTTGAATCTGCAATCACTCCTACCAAAACCGGGGTAAGGAACGCGCCTCCAAAGACGGCGAAGTTTGAAAGCGCCATGCGGACTCCGCGCTCGTGGACGTGATACATATCGCCAACACTGGCTTTGAATCGAGACATAAAGTTAGTGTATGCTTCAAGTAGGATTCAAGGATATCCACGCTTGAACTCACCATTGACGAGCGCTTCGAATGGCGCTAGGCCCACGCCTTGAAACACCCTCGCCCATAGAAATCCAGCATAATTGTTTCCTATCGCGCCACCCCACGCACAACTCACCACGACTATCACAGTTCCTAGAATGTACACATGTCGTTTTCCCCAGATACGCGCTGACGGCACGAAAAGAAAACCCGCGACTCCGACACCCAAGAGGTGGTAGCCGGTCAACAGAGCCATGTCGGTTAGGTTGTGACCAAAGTAAATGGCGAGGGAGACAGTATTGGCGGCAAGAATGGGAGAGAGGGTGCTTGCGATGACTGATATGGAGGATAGAAGAAGGAGAATGGTGTCGCGACGACGAAGCGACCAGTTCTGGAGTATCAGTCAACTATGTGCACTTGCCTAGATTTTGTGTCAGAATGGGACGTTTGAAAGACGTACAAGCGGATCATTCGGATCATCACTCGGCTGAGGAACAAGCAGTATTGTCCCAGTTTTGTCGTACTTCAAGCCTGACCTCCCTATGATATTTCCTGCATTTCTTTCGATTTCCCTCCGCTGCTCGCCTTCCAATACCTGCGCGGTCCCAGGGACCTGTTCGAGCGCATGGTCAGACAGGATGCCGAGACCCATTGTCGCACAACCTTATGAATGCTTATCGCGGTAGAGCGTCGCAACAGCTACGTGGAATGCATGCGCAAAAAAAGGGAGGAAAAAAGGGATTAGGCTGGAAGTGAGGACTGATGATGAAGGCTGACAGTGATGGATGCCGGGAATGTTGAAGGGTCGAAGATCTGGGGTGTGGAGATCGTCCAATGGGCCGCGGGAGCTGAACATGCTTTGGTGGAAGGCAGCTAATGGCAAATAGTAGCGGCCGAGCGCGTCCCGACTAGGGGCCGACGAGGCTTCAACCTCGAATGTTCAAGAATAAGCCGCACGGGCACGGAATTGGGCGGATCAGCTGGTTTATCCCGCAGCACGTCGTGCAGTCGCGAACAAAAGATGGAGGCAGACTTTCCAGCCTGGTATCATCGATGTATGTAGTTTCATAGCACATCCCTTTAAGGGGATACATCAATTAAATGTCCACAAAGAGGATGCATTCACAGTTACTTGTTATTGCAGTTTAGCACTAATGCTAGAGTTCCACTAACAGTTGTAAATGCCGAAATAGATTATGTTATTAGACAAAGAAGTTTCCAAACTGTGGGAATACACTACAAATAAACCAGGCCATGTCTTCGGTGCGAATAACAGATGTTTGCAGGAAGGTTTTCTTGAGGCGCGAGTCGGGAAGTTGTCTGGTACACGACGCGTCAGGTGCATGGCTGGGGCAACCGTTCGAACAACGGGCGCTGGGCAAGTGTCCAACAGCGTACAGTGATAACGGTGTTCTCCTACAAAGCAGCGAGCAGTCCGACCATGGCAAGTCCAAGACCGACTCCGGCGCCTGCAGTCTGGATGGGTGCTGCTCCAGTGTTGCCAGCCGCCGATGCTGAAGTGGCGGAGGCGCTTCCTGAAGGGGTCATGGAGGCGGTGCCAGACACTTGTGTGACAGAGGAGTTGCCGGCAGAAGGGGTCGCGCTGCCAGACGGTGTCGCGCTGCCAGATGCTGTCGCGCTGCCAGACGGGCAGGAGGGTTGGGTGTTGACGTCGATGTTCTGAAGTTTGCAAATCTCGACACCGAACTGAGTGGTCGCTGTGATACTTGTTAGCTGGCACGGGACGCGAAATGGGAAGCGACATACCAGCGATATCCGACTGTGAGCAAGTAGCGAACACACAGCAAGACACAGCGTCGATAATCTTGCTCTCGCAAATGCATGCAATGTCAGTAGCACCGCAGCTGCCTAAGTTGCCACCGAAGCAGGCTTGCTGCGTTTTCATTAGCTTTCGTTCGCCGATAGTTATGGTCAATAACTCACAGCACATTGCGGGATCTGGTCAAGAAGACCTTGGGCCAGAGCTGTAGAGCTCAATGCAGCGGCAGCGGCGATGATGGAGAAGCGCATATTGGCAAAGTTTGGTTACTTGAAAGCGACTGTGAAGTGTGATCAACGATGAGGTTTGCTTTAGACTGACACGAGATGGAATCCGCGAGGGGAAGCATGGTTTTGAAGGTATCCGCCGGCCTGTGGCAGCGCCCTGCGAGAGACCTAGACCTACGATGGCTGCCAATTTACAGCTGAAGCATGCTTGGTCCCTACCTGATTGGCGGTTCGTTCCACCATTTGACTTCCCGATTGGCAGACTTCTCCACAGACAAGCCGATCCACATGCTTGATCCCAAATCCGGCGCGCACGCCCCTCCTTATGACACGTGCTGGCTGAGATCGGAAGTAAGCCGGGGATCGGCTCAATTGGTGGAGAGACTGCTGATTGGTACTGGCGTACCAGCCCGAACCAAGGCCACCTGGGCAGGCACTAGCCTGAATCAAAGGCACACTCTGTTGTCGTGAACTCGAAAGCGACCGCCGTGTTCTGTTCATACCCGAGCACGGCCCGAATAACCCCAAGTCGATACCAGCACGTCGTCATGTGTGAGACGACGCAGGAAAGTGACATGAAAGACGTTGATGATGATACGAAGATAACAAACTCTACTCACCCTCGTTAAACAATATGAATGCAGAGCACTGTATGACTTTGGGTGAGTATTGTGCCGCGTAGGTTGCCGAACGCCACCTAATGCGGACTTCAAACGCGGGAAACCTAAACACGGTAAGGGCATCAACACTTCGTGAGCAAACTTTGGAGGTGTGAGGACAGAGCGTTCGCCGCAGGAGCTTTGATCACCGACAGCCTCCCTAGAATAAGTGCCTCCAATACTCCAACTACGAGCGCTTTTACAGATAGATAATAACAAATGCAACGCATCTCATTCTAAAGAGCGCCACAGAGCTCAACAGTAAGATTATAGACTGTTGATGCTATCAAAACCGGCCTCGGCGAGGCTTAGGGACCGGAGTTTTCGGAGAAATACATAGAAGACGGTCGTGATTAAGATTGCGATTGGCGCAAATGGCCTAGGGCGAGCAATTGTTGTTAGGTGACCTCACGGGATGATGTCCATTATGCCGAAGCTGACGATTTCTGGAATTCTGGAATGGTTTGCGTTCGTAAGCCGTTTGGAACTTGATCGCGCGCTTCTGACTGTTCAAGGGGGAAGGAGTAAGCGACGGTGGGCGAGAGGGGCCGCCAGCAGGTGATGGTAGCCAACAACATATCGGAGGTCCGCATGTTGTAAAGTTCGCAGACCAAACTCCCTTCTTCAGCTTGGTGTTTGTGCGACGAGGAGAGAGCAAATCGGTCTAGCTCGAGTTTAGCTCGATAGGAGGGGTGTACAGAAGGCAGGAAGGCGCACGGTCGTGTTCTCGAAAATGTGAGTTCGAATGGACATCCTGCTGTTCTGAACATGAAGCCTTCAACCAGCAGTGCGAGCCCTCAGCGCCTCGATGTCTAGTAGTTCACACGTTCTCAAATGGAACAAGTGGACTCCACTACAACTTCGAGCTTGTGTTGGAGATCCGGGGCTGCTAGTTCAAGGTGGGCCAAAAACCTGGGGCTATTCTCGGACCTTCTTATCCACGAACGTCATTTTCTTATCGCTTGCGGGACCCTTCTACAAAGTACACTCCTCCCTCATCCACAACGCGCAGTTTCGACTGTTCAGCAGTTCCATGACGCCTTATTTTTCGTGAGACCTTTGGGGTACATGTAACACGTCTTCTCGAGTATGTTTCAGTTGTTTGATAAGTTGGATCTACGCGCGTAGACATTGCGCCTGGACATTTGATTAAGAGAGAAAGGTTGATCGCAACAAGTTGCATTTATGCGATCGAAGAATAGGAAGGAACGAGGGTACCGCTTCCGAATAATCCCGAGACCTGGTTCCGATCCGTCTGGCTCACCTCGCCCGGCAAACGCTCGACCAACATCCACGACGAAATATACAAAACACGACTCGTCCACTGAGAAAGAACTCTCCAGCACATCTGATGAATCGGTAAATGAGTGGCTAGGCTGGTAAACTTGGCTAACTAGACGAAGCCGTCATCCAGCATTTACGTAGGTAGCTGCGTCTCATGCAGGGCAGCGAAACGAGAGTCCGAAGGAACAATGAGGCCTTATAAACACTCTAATACAAGCGAAATGCCATGGCAATTATGATACTTCCCTGGGGACGAGCCACCCAGGACTTCCATATTTCGAGCGACGATGCTGTCATATAGATCCTACTGTCTCCACACATGATGCATCTCAGCCCGGCATAGAGCTATGATCAAGATCTGAGTCACCGGTTAGCTTCAACCCATATCAGCAGTCGATAGGAGCCTTACCACTGCTGGATCCACACCACCAGCAATCCGAACCTTCCAAGAGCTTCTGTCAACTTGACTGAGGTTGGAGATATCGTTCGACTCTTGCAGCAGCAGTTCGGCGATACAGGCGTCTTTGGAAAATACCCTAGTCGTAATTGCGCTCTGGTCCTTTTGTCGGACCTGCAGCACCACATCGTCTTCCTTGTCTTTTCCGGTGGGAACGACCATGTCAAGGTCCGATCGGCGCCCAGAAGAGACATGTTTCAGCTCCGCTATACGCTGACCATCGGGACTTTCCACCGTCCAGAGGTTCTTCATTGCCGACCCATGATGTCGTAGGTCGAAGACAGGCACACCCGAAGTGTCTTTCACCTGTCGACGCCATGACCACGACTTCATTGGCCCAGGTCCTCCTCCAACGAAGAGCTCTTGGCCTTTCTCATCCACAACAGTGACGTTTGAGAACAACCGATCGTGGCATCTGACATAGATGCTGGTCTCTTCATTCGCGATGGGGGCATCGGAAATCTTGAAAGGAAGTGAGCAAAACTCGAGAACTGCCGCCATGTCGACTGCCAACTGAACAATGGATGCCGAAAGGTTTCAGAGGTAAGTTGGGTGCGAGTATTCGCAGTTGTAAAAGCTGAACAATGCGACAAGAGAGATGGATATGCCTCGTCAACCGCTCGGTGGAGAATGAGAGGGATGCAGGTCGGAACTCGCATGCGCCATAAAAATTAACTGCGCAACTCAGCAGCTCTTGGCTAAGACAATGTGACTCGCTATATGCGATCTGCGATGTCATCCCTTACACAAGAGACCCCTCTCAAACATCGTGATCGGGTTTAACCGCTGCCTGGACCGCTTGTCCATCAGCACGTGGTCTCGGCATAAGCCGCCAGGGCAGAATCATCCGCATACACCTCTTGTTGCCTTCTCCGCAGACGACTTGAACTCGCGGCATGTGTCTGGTATCAAGGATAGAGCGAGGGTAATGTCTCGGTGATTATAAATCTCATGTTGCTGCAAGCCATGTCACGCTGACCGGCTGCCAACTGCATTTACCCAGACGATTTCCTATTTGTGCTTCAGCGCAGATCTTTTCTGAAGACGGAGAATACTACTGCACCGGTGTCTCGCCCAAATCGAGATTCTCAATCCAATCCTTGTTCTAGTTTTCTCCATTATGGCTATGGTATTCTCTAGCTATGCCATATTCATACCACCTGCGAGTACCGAAAACGGAGATGAGTCAGCGATTTCACCTCAGACTACGGCCTGATTCATCGTGCTCATCGCTGCTCGGGAATGAGCAGATACAAAAACTCTGGGTCTTTCGTACATCATGTCCTTGCCACCGCTTCATTCTGGTATGCAACTCCAGCTCTATTCTGATACGCACATTGTCGAACAAGGGATTGTCAACACGTTTTTTCATCAATCACTTGCATTGGACGATGGAGATGCCAGCATCTCCTCGACGAACGGCCAAGCAATCCCAAAGCGGACGATTACGCTGCTACTTGCTGCACCTCTTACCCATCTTGTCCACTTTGAGCACACCATTGATGATGTGGAAAGGGCTTTCGGCTCTTACCGCTTCTTCAGTGCCAATGGTATGTGTCATCTCGGAGTCGATGGCACCCGCTTTCCATAGAGGGGATTTACTCTTCCTCTCCAATCGGAGCAATCATATCCAAGCCGGCGATATACCCGTTGTATGGTTCGCTGGCAGAGCTTTGCCAATGGTTCATCGGGCGATCAAAGTCTCTGACATTGGTGGAGATGATGATAATTCCTCGCCAAGGTAAGACTGCACCCACAACTTCGGTGTATCGACGTCACGTCTAATGTAACATAGGCAGTCCATAGTCACTAAAGGTGACAACAATGAAGTCGATGACGTTCCCATGTATCCTGATGGGCGAACCTTTGTAACGAGAGACGAAATCATGGGCCTGGTCGTGGGATACATACCGTACCTTGGATGGGTTTCCATTGCACTGCAGAAGGTCGTTGAGGCAAAATATCTCATGCTTTTTTTTGTAGCTGCTGTCATGTTTGCCCCCTAGCTCAACAGTAGCTCACCCCCGGCTTCACTTCTCGGTATCTGTGTCTCCGCAAGCCCGAATGTCAGCCTACTAGTTCAGTATTATCTATAGTCTTTTGCACAAGTCTGTGTGTCTCGTATCCGCATGTAGATGCCATGGATAAATTTGATGGCCTGTTCAGTGATTGGGCGGGGCGTATCAGGCACTTCTAACGTAAGATAATCCTCCACCATAGATCTTGTAGGGGTTACTTTTATGCGTACTAACCCAAGGAATTTGCCGAAATGTACTCATGTAAGACAGATCGTTTACCTGAACTACAGTCGTTGATACTATTCTGATGAGATGACATGCTTCGCGGCAACACCGATTGGACGTATGAGACGTTTGTCAACCGAGCATCGAGATGCCACCTGAGGGTACCTAGGTAATGACGTTGATCAATCGATGGAATGTCAAGCAAAGAATATTGATATGCATATTGAACGCAAGTGTTGCAGCCATTGTGTAGCTTGTTCAGACTTATATTGGTAAAGGGATGCAGCTCCGTCCCATCTTTGTAACCATTGTTCTACAACTACGATACCATTGTATTACGCGGAATCTATCAAGGATGGTAAGACATAATCACATCACGCAAGTTGATGCCCGTCTGGATAATGCCTCGCCGGAAAGGGATCTCGGGAATGTTTTACTTCATTCCTGCACGATCCCAGGCTTGGGCGTCCCACGATCACCTCTCAACATAATGGATACGGGTGGATAGTCTTACAAAGCTCATCAGTTCTATCCTTGATAGGTCACAACTACTGAATCACCTCATCGGGGGAGTTCTTTTGACTAAACAGCCCCCAATTGCTGCACTAACGGAAGCACCTGTCTTACATGCAAGTAAGCTTCTTGATCAAAATCTGACGGATAGCTTGAAGGAAAGCTCTTGGAAATATTTCGTCCAGGAAGCCGAACCAGGTATAAAGCCTGGCTGGTTCACCATACAACTGTGTTTCCAGCACGCACATCTCTTCATCAAGCAAGGCAACAAGTCCAGCAAAGAACTCTTCAATCCAGTATCTTCAATATGCTTTCCAACGCCAAAAGCCTCATTGCTCCCATTGCCCTTTTGGCATTGGCCCAGCACTGCCCTGCGCCCTTCCTCGCCGCCATTCCTGCTGCTACCGCTGCTGGTATTGGTGCTGTTGTAAGTCCGCCCACTCACAACCAAAGACAGAACCCTTACCCATATCACACAGAGCGCTGCTGTCTCCGCAGCAGGCACCGTTGCCGGCAGTGTCGCCACTGCGATCAACGGCAAGAGGGCCCGCGATGGCACACAAGTCATCCACGCCCGCGAAAACTGGGCTGGACTCCACAGCTACGTATCCAAGCGCCAGGATGAGGAGTTCGGCACTGGAACCGCTTGGCAAGACTGTGCCGATCAGCTCAAGGGAGCTGACGTGACTTTCGAGGGAACCGGTCCTGGTGGTAAGTCCGATCCGCTCTATTACTGCAGCATGTCAGTGTACTAACGTCGTCGTTTTGCAGTCATACTTGTCAGCGGTATCCCCCCTGCGTGTATGACTTTGGCCACTGTCATTACTGGCAAGTTCAACGCTGGTAACCCCGTCCCCCAGGGCACCGATTCGATCAGCTTCACTGGTCTTTCGAACGAGGACGTTCAGGCTATTCAGGATGCGCTTGATGCCAGGTCTACTTAGATGTGACGCCCAGATCTCACTCTCAAGCTCTTGATGGAAGTGCGCTTGGTTGAACTATTGTAGCTTTCTTTTCGGTTGATCACACACTCGTTTGGTTGTACGTACATGCACTGAAGTAGAAAAAAAAACTTGGCCAAGATACCCTAGTCTGCCGTGATGTGACTTGAACTTTCTTTCCCACTTGAAGTGTGATAAAGCATGAGATCTAATCGAGACGGAATGGCGGTTGCAATAAGTGGAATCGTATCTTCAATGCACACGCACCTCCGCGTGCATGACTATATCCAGTGAGGAGACTTACCAGTTGACAAGGCGCACTTAACTGTGTGGCTCCTCGAAGCGTGCTGACAATCTGCGTCAGCTTGCGAGTGTGTTTTGCCGATAAGAAGGCAGACAGCCCCGAAAGGCCTCGCTCCTTCCTCATCCACTTTCGTCCCCACTCCATCATCATGCTTCTCCATCTCCTCATCCCGATCATTTGCCTAGTCATCTCAATCCTTATATTCCACCTCGCGTTACACTGCCGCAGCCAAACCCATCGATATTATTTCCTACCTTTCTTCCTCCTCTTTGCCTCCCTCTCCATCACATCCTCCACACACTTCATCTGGATACCCGGCCTGACAAGTCTCTGGACCCAAGCCATGGTGCTGAACATCCCTCATGTAATCTGTCTACTTTACATACGACAATGGCCTGCTCCGCGGCTACCTGCTACTTCACCATCCCCCAGTCGGTTTGCTCAGTTGCGACACCAGTGGGAAGCAACGTATCGCTTGTGGGGTAATCCGCAACTCATCGGTGTTAGTCCGGACTCCAACACTACCAGCGATACAGACAAGTCTAGTCAGCCAGTTTCAGTCTTCCTGTTCTCACGACTAGTAAAACTGCCGATATACTACTACCTCAACTTCGAAATCCTACCCGCTCTCGTCGCCTCGGTCTTCGGCGAGATATACCCCGAAGACGTCTCTGAAGAGAAGCAAATACTATTCCGCCACTGGCACGACGTCTCCACGCGAGACCTGATGATCCGGGCCTACGTATCTGTCCTCTGGATCTGGCAAAGCGCCGTGTACCTAGACGGAACCAACGCCATCCTAGCTAGTTTCTTCGTCAGCATCGGCTTGGACCGCCCCTGTGATTGGCCTCCTCTCTTCGGCAATCCTTCATCCATCGCTTCGCTGAGAACATTCTGGTCTCGATTCTGGCACAAGATTGCTCTTCAGCCGTATACGTGTATCGGAAGTGCTCTTGCTCGCCAGCTCAACTTCCGTTCCGGCTCATACGAGTGTAAAGTGTTTGTTGCTTTTGTCGTGTTTGGGCTCTCTGGGGTATCTCATGGGGTTGTGAGTTGGCAAATTGGTCGTGATGGGTGGACGGACGTCTGGTGGTTCATGGTCAACTTCTTTGCCTGTTTGGCGGAGACGATCTTCTTGCAACAATTTATGCCTGCATTTGGTTATCAGAGAGAATTACAGTCAATCAAAGAGAGTTGGTTGGGCGCAGTGGCCGGAAGAGCATGGGTTTTCGCGTTCTTCTTCTGGAGTGTTCCCAAGTGGCAGTATCCGGCCATGTACAAGGACGCTTTCCAGGCAAGACAGATGGCAGTATGGAGCTTAATATTCTCGAAGATGACTGTGAGCGCCGACAGCAGCTGAGCGAGAAACCGTATCTGTTTCTCAGTATGTAGCATGCATGGAAAAATGCTAGCGATGCGTTCAGAACTGCTGTAAAAGCCACATACTGCACAGAGACTCCACACGCCACCCAGTGTGATAGAATTACCCACAAACACCAGCCCATGCAGCGAATGCGAATGCGAAATACGTAAATAGCCTCCCAATCTAGAAGCGAATGACTCCTCTCATCTCTACTCTTTCTCGGCATCCATCGCTGGCGGCGGTAAGCCGGCGGGGCTGATTTCCTTGTTTAGCGCCAAGCGCTCCGGACTCACAATCTCTCCAGGGCTGATGATGTTGCCATGTGCATCTGCAATGGGGATATGCGAGGCGTCTTCGTCTCTCTCGTCGGATCTGCCGCGCTCTTCGCTCTCGGTCATGTTGTGCTCTTTGCCTTTCACGCTGCTGCTTCGCTCAAAAGCTTCGGGCACCTTCTCACTGAGGTCGATGGCAACGAAGGATTTGGGAAGTTTGACACTAGACGACGTCAGTAGGAGTTTCTGGCGCAATCCGAGATAGGTGCATTGTGCTTACGTGTGGAATTTTGCCCGGAGAGTCTCGAGAACTTCTTTCCAGTCTTGGTGGAGAGTGAGACTGCGACGTGGTGCAAACCCGATCATATGGCGTGAGTCCAGTTGTCTGTCCATGTTAGCGACGGTCGTATTGCGTTGCGTAGATTTCTTTTACTTACACATCGAGCGGAGCGAAGGCGTGGCATCCTGGCGATAGTGTGATGCGAATGCTGTAGTTGAAGGTATGCGGCTTATCGTCGATACTGGCATTCTCCGATTCGTACAGCTCGAAGTTGATCTGTGACAAGTAGTCGAGCTCTGGGATAGCATTGCGTTCGATCTTGGTCTTGATACCGCCCTCCAGGATGCAGTTGAGCAGTGTGTAGATATGCGACTCCTTGGTAAAGTAGAAGAAACACTTTGGCATGTCAGATGCCTGAAGCTCTTCTAGGTCTCCAACAATCTCTTTGAGAAGTGGTAGCGATGTGAGCAAGCCAATCTCTAGCTTCTCCTCACTCTCGATACCGTATTCCTGTGGCCCGATGTAGTCGAACAAAACCTTGCACAAGTGATACATTTCGCGCAGCTTGACCAGTCTCGCATCGGTCTGCGCTTTGGAGGCTGCAGTTCCAAGACCCGAGTACAGCTTGAAATAAGACTCGTGTACATAGGACGGAGGCGCTGGGGCTTTGACGGTGATCTCGGACTTGCGCCTGAAACCCATACGGTGGGAGAGGCTACCGCGGTCATGGGTCTTCTCCGCGCTTTGCTCCTTTGCCTCGGCCTTCAGCTGCGCATCTGACGGTGTCGGACCAACCGGTATAGACTTGGCCGAGCTGTTGTCGGGTGTGGTCTGCTTCGATCCGTCTGCAACCGAGTCTTCATCCACGAAGCTGGCATCGGGAGTGAACACCCATTCAAGGAAGGCGCGGTTATGGAGAGCATCGAACTTCATGGTGTCGTATAGCTCAGAGATCTTGCTTGGGTCGACTTTGTCTGCGTCTCCAAATTCCTTGAACAGCTTCTCCCATCGCTCCTTGAACAACTCTGGCCCTTCATTACAGCACCAGCGTGTTTGGATGTGATTGACATTAGTGTACTGGGACTGCCCTGACGTTTGTCCTTCCGATGGTGGAGAGTTCAAAGCAGCTAGTGAAGAAATGGCTTCTGACTCAATCTTCTTGAAGTTGTGGTTCATGACACGCTGGTGGAATTTGATCAAATCCACAACCTGCCGAACGACAATGTATGGCTCTGGTACGTCCTTTGGCCATGCGAACTGAGGCGGAGCTTTGTCGCCTGCGCGTAGCAAGGTCTTGAGCTTCTTCTTAACTTTGTCCATGACGTCCTTTGCCGCGTTCGAGTCATCTAGAAGGTCCTTGCGTACTGAAATGTGTTCAGACTGGTACTGCTCCTTCTCCAAGAACGACGCTCCGAAGATTTGTGCGCTGGTGGTCACTCGCCGCTCTGAACTGCTGAAGATGTGGACATCATCTAATACGTCCCGGTTCATCAACAAAAGATCGTTACGGAAGTTCGCGCCCATGTCCTGCGTCTGATGCCGAGCGGAGTGCGTCGGTTCACCTCCCCACTTGATAATCAGTTGGAGCTTATCAAGGATCATGTTGTTATCTTGCGCAGTGATGCGAGACAATGTGACACCGGACATGGAATCACTTCGGTTCTTGAGTAGCTCCGGTTCGTCCTCGCCGGTAGCGGCAGTCTTTTCCGTGCCCTCAGCAGTTGTTGACTCTGGCTTTGGGGCTTCCGGTACCTCTTCGGGCAGAGTCTCTCCAGGTAGCAGCTCTTCCTTCCGTCTTTTGCGGAACATGGGCTTGATTTGAATTTTGGTTCCAGGCCAAGCGCCCTTCTTGTTCAGATACAGTTGCAGCTCGCGCAGCTTCTTAGTATCCTCGAGACCTTCATCTAGAGCTACCTTAACTGCATCACTCACGCTCTGCAACGCTATCTCTCCGATCAGCAATACTTCAGCCTGGTGGCCCTTGAGCAAGTCGACGAATGGTTTAGAATGGAACGTGTACTTGAACTTCTGTTTCGGGGTCCTGTCGGCATGGCGAATGACTGACACGACACCTTTGAGCTTCCATTGCGCCGCAGTTGCCGGAGGAGGCACTTCCAGATGATCTTCCGACATTGACCTTTCCTGTTCAAGATGCAGGTCGTCATCGTCATCGAAGGCAGGCGGAAGCGTAATCTCGGGTTCCGACATTGGACCTTCTGGGGTCGAGGTAGAGGTAGTGGTGATTGTTGCGGGACTCAGTACTGAGGCGGGGTTGGGCTTCTCGAAACTAGGTGAGGATGCGATGGGCGTAGAGCTGAGTGATGTGTCAGGTGACGAAGGCATCGTGTTGGACTGGCGCATATGTTGAAGATTGTGAGCATGGTTTCCCATTCTTGACATGCTTGGACTCTTGAACAGCTTTCCAAGCGTCTTGCGATGGCCTGAAGCGCCCTTTATAGAGTTGCCAGCACTATCTGTACCAGCTTGCGCATCTGCAGCCGCGTGTTGAGCGGCATCCTTGCGTTGTTTTCGCGCAATTTCCTTCAAAAACATCTCTTTAAGAATATTGGCCGCCTTGTCGTAGTAGTCGCCGTTATCTTTCACGAAGCTCCACCCGTTGACGTCGATAACATAGCTCTGATCTCCAGTGCGCAGTAGATCGAATCCACACACTCGTTGTCCAAACCCTTCGGAGATCTTGGCTGCTATCGCTGCCTCGGACTCGCTGAGTTTTGTAACATAGCGGACTTCCTTGCCGCTAGGATTGCGCTTAACAAGACCGTCAACGACAGGCGATTTTCTTGTTTCGGCATGGCAGAAGGTTGGTCCGACCGTATATGCTTTAACATCCTCTGAGTTTTCTACCTGGAGAAATTGCTCGTAGATGTAGCTGCCTGTCGGCTCAAGAATGCCCCTGGGTACGTCGAGAGTTTCATCCTTTTCTGAGCTCTTGTTGTTGATCTTCCTGAACAGTCTCCGACCGCCGCCTCCATCTTTCTTGTGGAAGTAGATGTGTATGTTGTGGTCTTCGCCGCTCACTGGCTTCTCAACGAATGGCTTGGTAAGAGTAACGCCGTCGACGCGGATCGTGTTGTTGTCGTCGATGAGTTCAACGGATTTCGGAGCCGGGGAGCCTCCACCAGTGCCATCTTCAGGCCCTTCCAGCTTCAGGCCCGTTCTTTCGTACAGGGCCTTGGCGAATTCAGCCGAAGGTAGCTTTGGTCCACCGTCGCGACTGACATCAATACGTTTCGGCGTAGGAACGTTGAGTTTATCCAGTATACCAAGACACAGACGGCGATCCCACAGCACCTGTTGCATGGGTAGGTCGTTTACGCAGAAGGGCTTTCGCAATTTGGTGTAGGCGATTGCCTTGTCCAGTGGGAAGCCATCGGAGAAGAAGGAGATGAGGAAATCGCAGACAGGCCAGTTCTCGACGGCCTCGTCCAGGATGATCTTATCGCCAAAGATCTTAACTTCAAACTCGTCGACCAGCTTGCCGAAGATGTTGCGCGCAGGCTTGCTGCGTGCCTTTGACTCGAGCGCACACACGCCAATTATGCCCTTGGTCGGCTTCTTCTCTCTCATCTCCCGGCTTGCCGGACTGCTGCTGGTCGCTGTGCTTCCGCTGATGCGTCTCTGGGCTGTCCGGCTTCGCGAGCGGCGGGGCTGCGTCGATAGAGGGGGCTGTCCGGCGTGGGGAGAGGCGGGGTGGGCCGGGGCGGTGTTGGGGCTCGCCGTCTGGCTGTTGGCGGGCTGGTCTTGGGGGAAGAGCAATTGCGTAGGCGAGGTTTTGGTGCCGAGACTGCCATTCTGGCTCGAGGTAGTGACGGAGAGCGACGAGGTGGCCGTCGTGGTGCCGTGTGGGTTGTCCATTCTGGCTGGGTAGGGTCAGTGGGTCAACTTGGAATGTCTGGAGTGTGCATGTGAAAAAGCTCATGGCGCGGCCGTGATGGCCCATGACGTACGTACCGTCTGGTTCTGAGCCCGCCACGGAACTTTTTCCACTCCAACTGTAGCCGCGGTTGGAAATGGCAGAAACGAATGAGGATATTGATAGTCGCTTCGACTCTGTTGCTGCAATGCCCGCGTCAGATCGCGGCTGTCGGAAGGAGTCCGGCAGCAGCAGAGGATTAACTGGGGCGCTTGCAAGACTTCCCCGGGTGCTCTCTAGCGTGGGCGTGGCATCCGAGTCGTCGAGAGCGGAGCCAGACCAGGCATGTCCAAAATACTCAAAGATGCTGCTATCAGATGCCTTGGACGGGCGGCGTGCGGGCAAGCTCTGTCGAATCGCGGCGGCACCGAGCGAGGGGACGGACACGCTGGGACGCTCTACATTGCGCCCGCCCGTCTCAGGCTCGCTCGATCTTGCCTTCTGGCCGCCTGCAGATGCGCCGCTCGCACTGGAGAGCTGTTGCCATGATCGTGTGCTCTCGGAACTGGCTGTGCGGGAGAGTGGCTGCTCCATGCTACGCGGTACGCCTTGCACCCGTGCGCCGTGGGGGAAATGGACAGTGGACGTTTGGCGACAGTATCCTCACAGCGTCTTCATTCTCCGGAGCGCAGTAGAGGATGAGTCTCTAGACGTCAGGAAATGCGAAACACTTTCACGACACGGTACGTCACTCAGCGCAACTTGGCAGCATGGTCGAATGCCACGATCTTAATGGACAGACTTGCATATGCTGTGCCGTTTCGAGCTCTAGATGTCCACCTTCGGGCTGCAGCGAGGCTACACGCGCGCCACGTGTTGCACATCACATCGGAACGGCGCCCGCCCAGGTTGACTTGTACCCAGGCTTCGGGGGTACCCCGTTCCGCGTCCCCATGTTTGTAGAAGATGATCAGACGGGGCCGATCGTAGTTGAGCAAGCCCCGATGCCTTGGGAGCGCGTTATTGCTGATGTGTATATGCGCTGCAATGTCGAGAATAACTCACCAGACAGCATGGAAGCTTGTCGCTATTATTTTTGCTATGCAAGGCGGTGGACCCTGAGTCGATCGCTTGGCGCCGTCACGCGATCTAATCTAATCTTATCTGATCATCTCATCTCCGCAGAAAAAGTTCTGGTCGCGTCGCCGGCTGCAACACCAGCCAGTTGATGCATGCGCTCCGGTCGTCCTTTCCCAACCTACACCCAACATGGCAGGCCCCAAGGTACAGCAGAGTGCCAGCAGCGGCCCAGTAGCCAAGCGCCAGAGAACACGGCGCGAAAGTGAGAAGAACGTCGCATCGCAGATCCGCCAGTCCAAGATATTTGCGCCCTTCCGAGTAAGCTTGCACAGCGCGACCAAGCACTTGCGCACAACTGACCCCGTGACAGACAGTTGGCCTTGTATCGCCTACAAGCGTTCCCTTCACAGCACTCCCGCTCGGCAAGACGACCTTCCAGATCACAACCTCAGTCGGCCGCTCTCTCCAAACGTACGACCTCAAGCGCGGACTCAATCTCGTCTTCATAACTCGACCGCAGACCCCCGAGGAGATTACTGCCACAGTAGCATGGAACAAGGTCGTCTTTGCAGCTTGGTCAAGCTACAAGAAAGAACACGAGCGCGGCGTGTGGGTATACCAGCGCGGGAAAAAGATTGCTGAGCTAGAGATACCACGCGGCGGCATACAGCGCATCAGGAAGTTGGTCGTTCTCGGAGAATGGATAGTAGGATGCGGCAAGTACAAGCTCGAGGTTTGGAGGACAGCTACCCGCGAGCATTACACGACCCTCCACGGCGCATCGTCCAGTGACCTCTCGGGCTGCATCTGCAACATGCCCACATATCTGAACAAGATATTCGTAGGCCGAAAGGACGGCTCTGTCGAGATTTGGAACCTCAGCACTGCCAAGCTGCTATACACGCTTCTCCCGCCAGCCGCAGACTTCGGCTCTGTGACCGCCCTACAGCCGACGCCCGCTTTGTCCCTCCTCGCTATCGCATACAAGTCCGGCCCAATTACAATCCACGACATTCGCGCCGACAAGGAGGTTATGCGCCTGAACACAGGTGGCTCGCAGAAATACCCAGTGACATCAATTTCCTTCAGGACCGACGGACTGGGTGCTGGCGATGATGGTCGTGAAGACGGCGTCATGGCGACAGCCAGCACTCAGAGCGGCGACGTTACCTTCTGGGACCTAAACAAAGGCGGTCGCAAGACCGGTACTCTGCGGGGAGCTCATGGCCCACCCCCGGCTGTCAGTGGAGGTGTAGGTGGCGGCATCAGCAAGATCGAATTCCTCGCCGGACAGGCTGTAATTGTGTCAAGTGGCTTGGACAACTCTTTAAAGACATGGATTTTCGACGAAACCCCCTTCTCGCCCCTACCGCGCATCTTGCATTCCCGTGGCGGCCATGCTGCGCCAGTTTCGACTCTTCGCTTCCTCCCCTCCAACTCAGACGGCTCCGATGATGTTGGCAAATGGCTTATTAGCTCGAGTCAAGACCGCAGCTTGTGGGGCTGGAGTTTGCGACGCGACGGGCAAAGCACAGAGCTCAGCCAGGGTGCTCTCCAGAAGAAAGCGAAGAAGATGGGCCTCTTGAACGGGAACGCCGAGACTTCCAAGCACCACATTAAGTTGGAAGACCTGAAAGCGCCAGCCATCACCTGCATGGCTTGTTCTCTCAACCGCGATGGTGGTATGGGCGCCATGCCTGGTGTAGCTGGCATCTGGACCAATTCATCCAAGGTCAAGGGTCAGGACAAGAAAGCTACCGAGGTCAACATGACTGGATGGGAAAGCATTGTCACAGGACACGCTGGTGACAAGACTGCGAGAACCTGGTTCTGGGGGCGCAAAAGGGCTGGTAGATGGGCATTCGAGACAGGCGATGGTACAGAGGTCAAGAGTGTTGCAATCTCGTCCTGCGGCACCTTTGCTGTGATTGGTTCCGCTGGTGGCTCCATTGACATGTACAACCTGCAGTCTGGCCAATTCCGTCGCAGGTTTCCCGCTCGACTCACACCAGCGGAAGCCAAACAATACAAACTCCGACAGCTACAGGCCGAGGAGGTTATGGACTTTGCAGACGATTCGCCACGGAAGTTTGCAAAGGGCGAAGGCAAACACAAAGGAGCTATCACTGGTCTTGCCGTAGATGGCCTGAACCGTACGCTGATAAGCTGCTCCGATGATGGCAAAGTCAAGGTAAGTAACTATTTCTCCCACTGCTGATTAACACTAACTCGTTTTTAGTTCTGGGACTTCGCTACCGGCATATTACTTCACGAGATCGACTGGTACCCCATGACAAAGATTCACGGCCTACGCTACCACCGAAACAGTGATCTGATAGCACTGAGCTGCGACGATGGCTCAATCCGTGTATTGGACATTACCACGAAGAAACTCATTCGAGAGCTATGGGCATCGAAGTCCCATGCTGCGTTGCAGACTCTCGACTACACATTTTCGAGCGACGGCCGATGGATCATTTCTGCAGCCTCTGACTCCACAGTCAGGGTATGGGACTTACCGACGGGCCATCTTATCGACGCCATGAAACTTCGCCGAAAGTGTAACACAGTGGCCTTCTCACCTTCGGGCGAGTTTCTCGCTACCGGGCTGGATGGCGAGGTTGGTGTGCACATTTGGACAAACCGAACACTCTTCACCCATGTTTCAACCCGCCAAATAACAGAAAATGATGTTGTCGAAGTGAATGCGCCGACAGCATCTGGCGAGGGCGGTGTCGCCGTCGTCGACGCTGCGACACAAGAGCAGGCAGAAGACGAGGATCAGGACGAAGTTACAGTGCCAGTCATGGACCAACTCAGCGACAAGATCACAACACTCAGCTTAGTCCCGAAATCTCGCTGGCAGACACTGTTACATCTCGATGTCATCCGTGCCCGCAACAAGCCCAAGGAGGCTCCCAAAGCGCCAGAGAAGGCGCCTTTCTTCCTCCCATCCCTTGGTCAGAATCAAATTCAGGGAGCAGACAACACTGCTCTTGCACCACTCGACCAAGACCCCAAATCTCGTATTTCCAGCTCCGCGCTTGCTTCGCGTTCTAGCGCCGCCACGGCTACTGATGTGTTCAGCCGTCACCTTGCACATGCGACCGAGACTGGCCAATATACACCTCTCCTAAGCCACCTCTCTTCCCTTCCTCCGTCGGCCGCTGACATCGCAATTCGCACCCTTGACACGACGGAGCCTTACACTGAGCTACGAACTTTCATTGAGGCATTGACTGCGAGACTACAAGAACGTCGAGACTACGAGCTGGTACAGGCTTGGATGAGTGTGTTCCTGCGACTACATGGAGACATTGTGGTCAAGGATCCTGAGCTTGTGGGCGAATTGAGGAAGTGGCAAGAAGAGGCAAAGAGGGAACGTGAAAGGGTTGGTGGGTTAGTAGGATATAGTGTTGGTGTGGTCGGATGGGTCAGAAGCGCAAGATAGGCTTCTGGTTGCATGTGCATGTTTAGCATATTTCGCAGCTGTCGCCTTGTTCTTTGCCTACCAGTTGACACAGGATCAATAATTACGGTACTCCTTACAGTTTCAAGTTAAGAACTTTCGATGCTCTCCAGCATGACTTCGGTCATATCTCAGACGTATCTTGCCCCACTGTCGTCTGATATAGAGCAGGTGTTGCGCCCGCTACAGACATTGAGATCTGCGCAGCCATGCCTTCCGCACCAGCAACTTCCCAGCTGGCTTCCAGCGTAGCAGTTTCGTCACATGGCTGCACCGTGCCTCACCCAACCCCAGAACCCATCGTACTTGGACCACCTGGGAAGCCATGGCAGGGCTTAATCAAGGAACTCGGCTTCTAGCCGATCAAGAAATACTAATCAGAGCTTCAGTCTCTCGAAGAGTTATCCTAGGGTTTGATGTTTCACAAGGACGCCTGAGTTGCCCGGGCTACATACGCATCATTCAAAGAACACGATGCGATCATGCTCTACAAGCCGTTGCAGATACATGCCTATGCAGCCACCACTGCGAGTTCTATTACCTAATTCCAAGAAGTATTCATTAAACAAACTCGAGCTCGTGATGATCGTGAGGCAGTGTTGTGCGTAGTTGTGACCCGCTCTGCAGGTACGTTTCTCCACCATGACATCACAGCAAAATACATCATCGCGATGACACAAATTGATCGCGACGAGAACTTCTTACCCCTCATACTCACACTCACAAATCTTCCACTGCTCTTACTTTCAGCTCAAGCCCAACTACTACTACACCAACCAAACCTTACTCACATACTTCATCATGCCTCGCAACGGAGACGGATCCTCAGACAACGGCCCCATCGAGGTCGGCAAGGACGCTGTCCACGGCGCCTCTGGAGACGTACGTAACCTCATACCATCGCACATCTCAAGCTTGAGACTAACAGATACCAGTCAACCCTCGAGCACACCAAGAACAACGTTGCTCCCATGCCTGAAATCGAGAAGGGCGAAGGTACGACTCGGCCGCCCCACCTACCCCTCTCCGCATCCCAAGCTCTTTTCCAAACCACAACGAAGGAAGAAAACATAACTGCAAAAGACGCAAGCACTGACACGACGCAGCTATCGAAGGCATGAACGCCTCCGGCGGCGGCCTCGCACCAAAGAAAGGCCACACCGGCCAAGGCGCCCCCGCCACCGACTCGAACAAGCCCGCGCCTGTCGACGAAGTCACCAAATAAGCTATCACCACAAGAGCGAAGAGCGACAGACATGCGCTCGGCCTCTAGGGAGAACATCCCCGGTACCAGCAAGGGGTTTGGCTAGCTAGCTAGCTAGCTAGTAAAGCAAAGCAAGGGAGTAACATCTACAAGTGACAACGGACTTTTGCGAGTAACATCGGTAGTTGCGTTGCATTGCATTGCATGCTTGCAAGCGGCGTGGGCCCCTAGATAGCTACGAAAGTAACGAATGGAAGTCAAACAATTCAAAGATGATCTTCTTAACAGCATGTGGTTCTAGATTCCTGTGTTGGTGGGGCCAAAACGCGGTGTGAATGTTCGTGCGGTGTACATGCTGTTCTCGCAGGCCATGTTCCCTGCGACGCCAAAATGGTGTTGAAGGCTTAGTAGACCTCGTAAGCGAAGGCCGATAAACCTCACGCACAATCGCGAAGGCCGAATTTCACGTTCGTCCGTCTATCATAGGTACGGGGCGAGCTGAGCCGTGTGAAAATACGTGACCGCGCCGCTCGTATTGACGGAGTTCGCGGAAGTCAAACATCCGTAACGTCCTATGAATAGACCTTGTGTACGTACTCCGGTCACGTCATTAGGCGACCTAGAAATAAGTTGGTTCTCATGTCATCGTGGCTGCTGGGCAAGTAGTTTTGAGTGGAGGCGGCTGGCGTCAGCCTGCATGCGAAGTCAGTCTCGCCTCAGCTGAGCCGGAGTCCGAAGCGGAGGGTTGGGATGGTTAGCGTGGGAAGCTGGAAGGGGGCAGAATCGTGGAGAATCGGTGGCCCTGGTGGAGCGGCAGTGGGGTACTCTGGTACTTTGGTACTCAACAAAAAGCACATCAGGAGGTTAGAGCATCAAAGACAATGAGGAAACATCACGATGGGAGGAAGTACTGAAGTGGTAGATCGTGGTATTTGGCTAGATAAAGGCACCAGCCCTTGGTGAATTTTGTCCGCCATAGCCTATCCAGGAAGCGATATCCAGAATGGTTACCAAGTCTAAAACGAAACTGTTGCTACAAGAGTATACACGCTCATGACGCCGTCCGACGCCCGGTAGTGATGCCACACTCTATATTTTCCCAACCCAGTGCCCCTGTTAACCTCAATGACCGAACCGTACGCCGACCCAATTGTCTAGGCCTGGAAGACCTCATCATTCGTGATCCACAGCCACCATCCACCAACTCGGTTTGCTTCTTCGCCCCCTTGGTGGATCTCTTGATGGCGTCAGTGCTAAAGTTGTCCCGCTGCGAGGGCCTCGTCGCTAACCGAAGTTGCGCCAGAGGCACTCTGCAAGTCGTTGAACTTTGCATCAAAGCCGTCAAGAAAGCCGTAAGAGTTTGAGTAAGAACCGTGGTCAAAGGATGTTGGACCGAAGGCATCGACTGAAGAAGAATCGACCATGCTAAAAGGGGGTTCCATGGGAGCAGTCGTTGTTGGACTGCACTTTGGGAACGGTTCGAAGTCGAAGAAGTTCTCCATGACGACAGACTTTTCGTCGACTGGAGCGTAAGGTTGAAGAGAGAGAGGTAGGCCCAGGTCGCCTGTAGAGAGGCTCCCGAAGTCGACTGACACGGCAGGTCGCACAATATCGCGGCAGGATATTGTGTCGAGTCGAATTCGGGAGAAGCCTCAAAGCTTGATGGGGGAGTCTCAGGCTGGCACGATGAGTCACGGGGTGAGTCCATCGAGTCCATTGACTCTGGGCTGGGGAAGGATGTAGGGATCTGCGCGGGGCAGATGGTGTCGAAGGTATCGCGGGGTGGTGTAGCGAGGTCGAAGACAGGTTGGGGTGCTTCGCCGGGGTACTTGGAGCGGAAATATCTCAGCTCGGCCTCCATCTCAGCCATCTTTTGTTTGTAGGCTTGCATGTTGGCCTCGAGCTCGTCCTTCTCGGTCTGGAGGACTTCGTACTCTTGACGCTTCCGTTCGCGCGAGTTGTGGGCGGCGAGGCGGTTGCGCTTTACACGCTCGATGCGTCGTTGCTCCTTCTCGTCCTCGGTCTTGGCCCGCTTCCGTGGAGGCAGGCTGGTCTTGGGCTCGGGGAGCACCTGCCCCCACGACTTGCGCTTCTTGACGGGTTTTGAGCCATTGCTCTCGGGCGCTGGTGTTTGTGATGCTTCCGACGAGTTGGACGAGTGGTGTGCGGGTGAGGGTGAGTGGTCGTAGTTCTCGATCATCTCCATTTTGATAGTAGTAGGCATGACCTCGACTGATGGTGGGGGGAGGGGTGTGGAAGTCATGGCGGAGTTGTTGATGGTTTGGGAAAAGAGACTAGAGTCGAAGGTGTACTGAGCCATGGTGAAGTCGATGTAGGATGGATCTATGAGTGGGCATAGTGGGTGATTATCACTAGGACCCGGGCTGTGCGGCGCTGAGGACAGGTGGCATCTACGGACCCTTTAATAGGCAGCTGCCAAGCGCACTTCTGGACCCCTTGAACGCTTGCCCGCATCGGGGCCGAGCTAATTGTGCCCACTCCGACACACGCCCCCCTACGCTAGGAACTCAGCCATCAGCCGCGGGCCGTCCATCGTTTCACGACCCAAGTCAGGGGAGTGTGTTGCACTCGTCTTACAGCTGCTCGGATTTCGCTCCTGTGTCGCTGTGCCGTCGCTACCAGTCTCAGATGGCCGCGCCGCTACTCCACGGCCTTCTGCCCCCTTCTGAAGCAGGCGTAAACGGCCTCATCCAACTCCGACGTGCAGTCGCGGCGTAGCACAAGCTGATATTAGCCTTCTCACCGACCCACCTGTATCACTCGCTGCACCTCAGTGGCGACGCGAAACAAGTTCAATGTAGCATGTCGTAAGATGCCGTCAGCCAAACCCAATACGCCCTTACGCCGCGCTGCATCCATCTCCCTCCGGATCGACTTCACAGTCACGCACCCCCCCCCAAATTATTGCGTGCAATATGCTCGTATGCTTCACCCAAGGCACGTGTAGATGAAGGCCCGAAGCCATTCCTTCTCGAAGCATCTGCACCCCATAGTTGCAATCTATTTGGCCGCGTCGCTAAGCATTCCACCCACACATCTTCATATCCCCACACAACCTTGCAATCTACAACCACCTTCCATAGTGCGACCTACTGCCGGAAGATTTGCGCAACCTGGGGTAAAGTTCCTTTGTTCGTGGAAGCACCGGGAATGTGCATAGAAGCTTAGCCTTAGCTTCCTTTCTTTATTGCTGCTGCAAACTGAAGCGTCACACGAGGCATTGGTTTCCGGCTTTATTCAAGCAAAGGATCCCTGGTGGGTTTCTGGCTGTTTCCATTCGGACTTCACGAACATGTGAGACGGAGGCTCTCCGGTAGTAAGAAATGACAAGCCGGTGGTTCGTTAAGCCGCACTCATCATCATGCGGCACCGAAATTACTTTTGCCTTATCGTCGTCTGGTCGTCCCATAGTCCGTTGCCACTACGCAATCGACTGAATGCGCAGGATTCCAGTCTCGAATAAAGACGGGCTGCGTAATACTGGGCTAGCGTCTCAAGCGTACTTTGTCGTGGGCATCGTGCGCTGCTCCACAGGCCGACTCGTCACCGTTTCAGGCACCAGAATTCGGACCTATCGATCGGAGCCGCCTCCAATCCAACGGTCCAGATCGAACTCGTCACGTTCCTGACTCAGTACATGGGATCTACCTCAGTAATACTACCGCCTACACGGCATGCTCCAATGAGCTGTACAGAACTACGTGCGGCTCTGATTAGTATTGCCATGGAGTGAATGGCTTCTGTTCATCGCGAGAAAGCATATGGCTGTCGGCTGACCTTCACGAAGCCAACCAATACGGCACGATCCGAGATACGAAAAAAGGGAGCATGCTCACGACAATCGTGATGCTATTTGCCCCTGGATAGCTGTCTCAGTACCAGATCATCACAGCAATAATACTGCCGCCTACGCGTCCTCGTCCAATGCGGGCCACGCAATGGCAACAACCAAGATGTTTGTGGACGAACCAGCTCCCGTATATCGAACCTAATCAACCAAAGCAAAGCTGATCTAGGCGCCGACCTCTACATCGAGATAATTGCTGCCACGCACACAGTGCCAGCAACTATGCTAGGCATCATTAAAGAAGTCTCATTGTCATGCGTATGTTTCCAGGCCGCAGCATAAAACGAGAAATCAATATAACCACAAAAGGTCATTACGATAGTCTTCGTCATTACCATGGTCATATGTGCCTATGTTTCATGTGCAATATGTGTTCTTCAGATTCCGAGCATTGATGCCTAGATCACTTCGACAGGCGTTTGTATCCCGGATGGTTGCAAGGCAAGCACCGTCAAACTGCTGCCTATCCCAGCTCGGCCATCAAGAAATGAACTAGAAGACTGGGCACCTAGCGACATGCTCGGAATACTTATGAAGTAAGCGAGAACCACCTAGAGCAATCGCCAGATTCAGCATGAAGAGTAAGATGCTGCTCAAAGATACAGGTTCAGCTTACAAACACATGATTAGAGAGTGACCACAACTATTACCTCAAACCTGTACACACAGAGCTAGTCATGTATCGACGCCGAGAAAACGGAACATGTTGTGTGCAAAGGCGGTCACTCGCTGTCGCATGACATCAAAAAGACACATACAAACAGGCAGTGAACGAGCAGAAAGTGGAAGATATATCGGCATTTCTCTATCAAGGAGCGCCTGGTCCTCCACCTATCGTCACCGTAGAGCTCCGACATTAACGTAGTACATCAGTCAAACTCCGACATTATTAATAATGAATCGAGATGCACCGAAGGTAAGACTGATAACCATGACCGATGAGGTTGTTGCTGTCAAGAAGAAGCATATACTGAGGTGTATCGAGTCGTACCCCCAGCCTCAGGTATGGCAACTATTTTTACATCATTCGCAACCTCGCGCCGTCCTGGATTCAGCAGTGGTATCTAAAGAAATTATGTGAGCACAACAGTTTTTAAGACATCAACTTGGTTTGAATGTCTCAAACCGGAACGCCCACGAAACCAATCTTTGGTTTCACTCTCGCACCGTCAGTGCTCTCTCCGCCCCATTGGCTGCGCCACTCTTGTTCTTCAGCCTTGATCTGCTCAAACGCTTGTAGTTCTTCGGGCTTCATGTTCGACTTGTCCTCGTCGTCCAGGGTGGGTAGACCGTTGGTACCGACATCGACGAAGTCACCGTCGGGCCCAGGTATGCCCAAGCCGGCGAAGGGAGGTTGTTGGAAGACCGAGTCGACCACGAGATATTTGCGACGAACGAGTGGAGGTACGTCCGTCTCTTCCGCAGGAACCTCCTCCCAACGTGCATGGGTTGGCTGTGTAACCTTTGGATAACACATCAGGTTGGTATGTGGGTCGTAGACGCCGGTGAGATTTGCTTTCCGTAGCTTGGAGAGGTTTGAGTTGAATCGACTAGTGTATGTTAGTCCTGATAGTCATAGATAGGCGTAAAATTTATGCATACCTTGCAGCGCGACCATGCTCAAACTGCCAGTTGGCAGAGGTAATGTTGACCTTCCGTTTTCCAGGTGCAGGCTTGCCATTTGCAGTAGGTACACTGGGCACACCGGTGTGATAGACACTACTGGCACCATGCCAAGCAACGTACTGGTTCTTGTTGTACGGTTCCCCTGGAGGTGGAAGTCTGTCGTTGGGGTCTGCAAGCTCGCCCTCGACTGCGCCGCTTTCCTTTGCTGCTGTAACGTAGTAATCGTCAATAACCCTCTTGCCGCCGATGATGATACGCGCGCCGAACTCGCGGAAGACAGATCTTGCTGTGACGACACCGATAGCACGACCCTTGTAGGAGTGAGGGATGATGTCGCGGTCGATCAGGTCCCTTTTCTCAGCATCGTCGATGATGATCTTGTAGAGCTTCATGTGTTTGGTGAAGAACAGATAACTATCCCTAAACCCACAGCATCGGGCCGGTTCAGTCGACAACATGTACTGTCTGTCGCCCCTGCCCTTGATGGTGAATATGCGCACACGATAGTCTCGTCCACCCATGAGGTTACCCAGCTTGTCGACCTTCTGCTCGCCCTCTTCATCCTCTGGTAGGTCCACCTCATCGTTGACTACATCCATCATGTTGCCCTCTTTGTCTATGGGAACGCGCGTGGTATGCGACGGCCCTCCCTTTGGTGGCCTTCCTCGACCTCCGCCAGACGGCCGTCCTCGCTTGCGCTTGACGGGTGTGCCGCCTTCAGAGTTGTCGGGCTCGATGACATTCCAGTCCGGCGGCCTGTTCTTAGGAGGGCGACCAAGACGCTTCTTGCGCGGAAATGGCTGGATGACTGCTGGAGACGGCGAACGCTCAGAGGGCGCGGCTTCCTCGTCGCTGCCCTGAGCTGCTGATTCAGCATCTTCTTCCTCTTCCTTGGGTGTGTCGGCGCGCGATTCTGGTGCATCTATCATATCCTCGTCGCTGTCTTGCTGGGGTGTTGCGCTGCGAACAGGCGTACTGCGACGCGCTGCAGCTCGCGATGGGCGGCCGCGCGCCATTGTGGCTGGTCGAAAACGGCGTTGGAGTGGCGCAGTTGAAGCTAGCAACAGTTGTCGCGATGTGTTTGTAACTCCAACTTCGGGATTCGGATGCAAATTGGGTGAAGGGCGGTGTCGGTGGTTGGCGATGCTCTTGCACTCCAGGAATGCTAAGGACCGCGACGTGAAAGAGCTAAGCAAGGGTCCCGCGCACGGCCCGCAGTCATCACGTGCAAGCTCAAGCCAGGCGTTTTCGTCAACGTCTTCCCGGACTTAACGTTTATTCTCCAATGTCTTATAAGCGGCCATCGTCGGCACGTTGGTGCATCGAGTGATTTTACCCACTGCGGTATTCGATGTCAACGCTTGTCACCTCCAAGCGACAGCACGAAGACCCAAGCATGTTGCATCTCTATCATGGAATCATGAGAAACGAGCTCGTTGAACGGGTTTCTTCAGCATCAGAACAGTGAAAATAATACCCTGAGTTATTGCTCTCGGAATGAATATGTTTAGAGTCTTTTATGAGCGCGTCGTCTGCATCCGCTCGATCTGTAGAGGGGTTGATCCTGCCCAGACCACCATACACCTTGGAACTTGCCACCTTGAAGTACACAGAGTCAACTCGGCAGGACCAGACGTGTATATCAACAAACATGGGTCAGAAGTCAAGAGCGCCGACCCCAACAGATCCCACACACTCGTGGCCTCACCCGTTCGACTAACCCCGTAGCCTCAACCACACTGCCGAACCTACAGTACAGGACTGGGATAGTGACGAACAGCCACTATGCCTCATGATCGCCTAATCAGTGCCAAGAGGAGCTTTACGGGCATCTTCTCTCGAATGAGTATAGCTCCGTGAGTCGGAGATGTTTCTATCTCTGCTCTACTATGCTGACATTGTCAAGTATCCCGCCGCCCTGCTCCGCTAAGCACAACGAGAACAATGCACCAAGCTGTGAGACTCCAGGACCATCCTCGCCAGTCGCGAGCTCAACTGTACCGGATTCTAGCGACGAATCGCCTATCAGAGAGAGTCCATCAATGCGCAAAGGTCTAATGGGCTCGTTGCGAAAGCAAAAGCTGCGGAGCATCGGCTCTTTACGCAGCTTGCGCTCACCTACCAAAACCAAGCAGTCTGACACATCAGATTGCCTCATGGACAGTGTAGGCATCTTTACTTACGATGGAGAAGTGTACTGACCCGGTGTGCTCTAGAGCCCTCTAACCCCGAAGCACCGCCTCAACTCATCGCTTTTACTCTACTTCGAGGAGTCTCCCCCAGACAGACCAATATTCGATCTTGACCGTATGAACTCCCGAACCTCGAGTCTGTATGTCCACCATTCCTCGCCGGTACCGGTCCCATCATCCTACGAACAGATCCCGCAATCACCTGCAGATTCGTCGCTCATACCAGACGGCACTGTTCCACCATCACCAGCACCTATCCAGAAGATTCTAGACTCAGAAAAGACCATGGTTCGTTCGTCACCAGCATACATCGAAGCGTACGAACCAGGTTCGGAAGCGATGAAAAGGCCAGCTTCAACAAGAAGCGCTCTGCCTGACAGTCTTCGGGAAGCTGCAGTCTACTTCAATGAGCCCCTTGTTCGTTTTCCAAACCCAGGATCCGACTATCTGCCTATAGAAGATTGCTTTTCACTCTCTGCTAAGAGCGAAGACTTAGGGCAGATATCAGCCCGAGAGGATCCGTCTGGTGTGGGTCGTATGGAAGACTCGCCAGTCTACAAAAACCCGGATAAGCCATCAGGTGACGTGATCACCGAGGTCTCGAATGCAAATAATACGGACAAGACACCAGAGCAGCATGCACAGCTCCTCCTTGAGAAAGGCTACCAGGCAAGCGTCTACCGTCGAGCAGACGGAGAGTGTCGCCTGAAAATCAAGCTGCTCGCCTTTTGCCATGAAGATGAAGACGACTGCGAACGGAACAGTGAAACCTCAATCAGGTATGCTGCTGCAGAAGAAGAAAAGCTGGCGTCACAATTGAGCGCTATCATTCGGGATGCGGGGCTTACCTCTGTGTCTGACAACGAGCTCGATGAGGCGTTTGCTACAGGAAAACTCCCAGCATATCTGGATGTTGACCCGAGTTGGCTCATCGCCGAGGAAGTGAAAATGGGAAAGCGTGATAGTTCCTGGGGCGAGCATACCGGGCTCTACGATGGTAGCGGCTATGGGTCAAGAGCCAGCTCCCGACCTGTGACTGGTGTGACTGAGACGGCCGGCGTACCTCGTACACGTATCCCTGGAGCATTCGTCGACCACGAAAACGAAGCGCCTATGATCATCCGCAGGCTGTGGGACAATACCTATCCGCATAGCCCGGATACGGACTCGCCTGTGAAAGCTACCGTGGCTGATCCCGCAATCTCCGCAGCGCAAGAGCAGCACAACAACCCCTTGCAAGACTACGAAGCCTTCCAGGAGATGTTGGAGCTCGGCGGTGGTGCATAGATCATCGAATGCGCACGTCGTTATGCAGGGTCGTTTAAAATCGCTGGGTCGGGTCGGGCCCTGAAAAGTGTGACAATGACCGATCAGGAACGGTACATCCGGCATCCTTCCCTGCAAACAGCATTCCATCGAAAGAGTCTCCATAGTTATCAATGCAGCCCACAAGTTTCTTCCCCATACGCGTCTTCCAGCTCATCCCACACATGCGTAGTGGAGCGTTCGCGTGCCCCTACTCTCATGATGGCACCACTGTGCCCAATGGCCGTACATGTAATCAAGGTTCCAGTCCGCAGATCATCCGAGTGTTGCATCAGTTAGTCCAACCAACGGTAATCGAAAGCAGCGAAGATCCGGGCTCCAGAAGGTGTAGGAGGGAAATCAGGCCATGTCGGCTCATGCGACTTACCCGAGTATGGGACGGTGACTGGGGTGTGCAGTGGAGTTAGCGAAGATGTGCGGAACAGCTCGTACGATGTTTAGTATTGGGGGTGGGCAGTAACACGATCTAACACATGATGATTATGCTGTGATGTGAGACGCCGTTGGTGCGCCGGCCTTGCGCGAGAGTACTTGCTGGCGTGCTTAAAGGCGTGGTGGCGGGCGGCTTCGAGGCTGTTGCGGTGTCCCTCGGTTTGCCCCGCGTGAAGTTCAGAATGCCAGGCCAAATCCATGCTTCTTGTGGGGAGAACGCCAACGACGTCGTTATCCTTGGCTGCGGCATCATCGGCTTGTGTACCGCGTACTTTCTCACGAAAAGTGGTAAAACAGACCCAAAAAGTATTCATCTAGTCGATTCGAGTCCGAAGTTATTTCATTGCGCGTCTGGCCTTGCTGCGGGCTTCTTGAGTGCCGATTGTACGTATGAAAGCACACGTCGCGTGCAACATCGGCGCGTCGCGTCATCCAACACCTGATCGCTTTATCTGACTACGAATTAGGGTTCGCACCATCCGTAGCTTCCCTCGGCGCGTTATCCTTCAAACTCCACGCCAACCTTGCGAACGCGCACTCTGGACGTACAACATGGGGATACTCGCAGTCCACCGGAATCTCTCTTTCACAAGACAGCGAATCAGCCATTGGCGGTAGCGGCGAAGACTGGCTTGAGAACGGAACGAGTAGAGCACAATTGGCGAACCACAACAAGCCTTGGGAGGAACAGGCTGCTGGTCCAGAATGGCTTCGGCGCACACAAGAAGGCATCATGGAGGTCATAAGTAGGGATGGGACGACTGCACAAATTGATCCGTTAAGGTTCTGCCAGTGGCTTCTGAAAGAAGTTCAGAGAAGAGGGGTCACGATACATCAGCCAGCGACGGCGACAGCCATTGTCAAAGACCCAGAAGACGTGTTGCGCGGTGTAAGGATATCAGAGGGTGATGACGCTGAGTCGGAGACAGAGTGTAAGGTCTAATCCATACTGCCCAACTACACATTTGCTAACTACCTACAACAGTACCATGTAGTCGTCTCGTAATAACCTCCGGTGCATGGTCTCCACGCGTATTCAGCACCCTCTTCCCATCCTCGAAAGCGCGCATCCCCGTCTCCTCATTAGCTGGCCACTCGCTGCTCGTTCGAAACCCACACCACAAACCCGAAGAGCTCGACAAGGAAGTCTGCCACGCAGTCTTCGCGACAGATACACTCGGCTTCTCGCCGGAATGGTTTGCGAGACTGGGTGGAGAGCTGTATCTGGCAGGGCTCAATAGCACAAACATACCGTTGCCGGATGTTGCAACAGATGTCCAAGCTAGTGCAAAGGCCATTGAGCAGTTGAAACAGTGTGCGAAAGCTATGATGGTCAATGTCCCCGGAAAGGACATGGAGATTTTGAGGGAGGGCTTGGTAAGTTGATACTGGGAATCGAACGTCGGACTAGTTTGCTAATCGCAGGACAGTGCTTCCGTCCAGTCACATCTAGCGGCCGACCCATTGTGTCGCGGGTACCGGACGAAAAGCTCGGAGGCATCAGGACGAAAGATGAAGGGAATGGAGGTGTTTATATAGCGGCGGGTCATGGTGCATGGGGAATTTCGCATGCGCCTGGCACTGGACTTGTTCTTTCGGAGCTGATAGAAGGGCGGGAACCAAGCGCAAACATTGAGGCGTTGCAATTACCATCGTAAAGTGCTCTTACTCAAACAAAAATGTGTATTGGGTACTCATCAACTGGCTATATCGACACAAACGTGCTGGTCGTGTGACGAGGATGGAATCGGGCTCATTATTTCTGACATCATCTAGTGCACGAGATCTCTGGAGTTAGCGCAGGACTGCGCCGCATGTTCGCACAGTGACTCCGCAGTTGGCCTTCCCGAAACGTCATACAATGCTACTATAGCAATTCCAAGCAGACACAATGTCTACGAATCCGGCCGACGAGGTTGCCGCGAGGAAACGACGAGAGCGCGAGAAGAATCCCATCCACATCGACCAACTGGACGCAAATATTGTGGCTGGTGCGTCTAAGTTCAGACTAGGTATCGAGAGTTCTCTGAAGCTAAAGACCGTATCTAGCGCTACCGAAGGATATGGACATACTATTGATTAAACAGTCCGGTGAAAGCGCTTGGTGTGAGAGCTTCCGCATCGATACGAAGCTGCGAGACGGTTCGGAGGGACAGTATTTCGTGAAGGTTTGATTATATGTCTCATCACACGCGAGAGCTCATCTAATGGAAGCGCAGACCAAGATCGGCGAGTTAGGAAAGCGGATGATGAAAGGTACCTACGAATCTGAGCGACTTTACCACAGTTACTGCCCCGAGCATGTTCCGACACCGATAACGTGGGGAGCATATAAAGACAATCCGGACACATGGTTCTACATCTGCGACTTCCACGACATGGTGATGGAGAAACTTGATCCAAGAGCTTTTGTCGGCATCATAGCTGAGGTGCACAAAGCAAGTATGGAAAAATCACCGCTTGGTAAATACGGATTTCACGTTCCGACTCATCTTGCTCACGTACCGAACAACAACACATGGGAAGACTCGTGGGAGATCTGGTACACCAAAGCCATGCAGACTATGTATGATCTAGAGAAGAGCAAATACGGAGTAGACGAAGAGTTGGAAGTCATCTTCGAAGCTTTCCGTTCAAAAGTCATACCTAGGTTACTCCGCCCCTTGGAAACCGGCGGTCGCTCGATTGAACCATGCCTCTTGCATTCGGATCTCTGGCCTGGAAACTGTATGCTGGAGAAAGACACCGGCAAGATCATCATCTTCGACTCGTGTGCTTTCTGGGGTCATAACGAGTGTGACTTGGGTAGCTGGCGTGCGCCGCGGTACAATATGGGCGAGGAATTTTTTACATGTTACAAGGATATCGTTGAGCCTTCGCAGCCGAAGGAGGACTGGGACGATCGCAACAGGCTTTACGCCATGTGAGTACTCTCCTAGGCAAGCGGGCTGTTTTGCTCACGAGGATTAGTCGCTATGATCTTCTGGTCTCCGCGCTCTATCCGGAGAAGCCCGAATTTCATAATAGGTATTTATAAGAAGACTCACGTATGGTAATTAGGCTGACTGATTCCAGAGCCAAGGATGAGATGAGAATACTCGTCAAGAAGTTCCCTGGCGGTTTTGAAGACTGGCAAGCCCGACAAGCGTCTGCATAACGTGACCTCTGGAGGTCAAACGCGATCTCGTCAATAGCTGGCTTCAGGTCCGTTCGTTTGCACTTTTCAGAGTGACTGCTTACCCCGCGTTTGATGTGCTCTAAGCGACTGTGCCGCAAGACTAGACTGTAGAGATGTCAAAGCGTATCTTGTGAGTCAGGTGCCACCTTTCTCTGTCGTACCCTGTTTGAGGCATTCAGCTCTAAATAACACGGCTTTCCGATCAGAATGGCCAAGAGTGAAAGTAACGAAGCCGCGGAAAAAGAAGGGGTTGCGAATGGGCTCGCAGACCAAGAAAAAGAGGGCGCGAATGTCGAAGACACTTCATACACCACGTTCACTCCCACTCAAAAGCGACTGTTACTAGGTGCCTGCTCTACAGCAGCGGTATTCTCAACAATCTCGTCGTTCATATACTTCCCCGCAATTACAGCGATCGCAAACTCATTGCGGGTTTCCATCGAACAGATCAATTGGTCTATCACCTCGTACTTGATAGTATCGGGAATCGCACCCTCGGTTTTCGGCAGTCTGGCTGACGACATCGGCAGACGACCCGTACTTCTTTTGACCCTCTGCATTTACGTCGGGGCAAACATAGGACTGGCTCTTACGCAGCACTATGCGACTCTCATAGTGATGAGATGTCTGCAAAGTGCTGGTGCTTCAAGTACCATCGCGATCGCCTTCGGTATCATCGCAGACATCTCGATACCTGCAGAAAGAGGATCTTACGTGGGTGTGTTGATGGGTGCTACCAACGCTGCGCCATGCTTGGGGCCTGTTATCGGTGGAGTAGTTTCAGAAAAGCTATCGTGGAAATGGATCTTCTGGCTCTTGGTCATCGTCTCCGGTGCCTTGCTTGCGACACTTGCCCTCTTTCTTCCGGAGACCGAAAGATGCCTTGTAGGAAACGGGAGTCTTCAACCAGCGCGCCTCATGAACAGATCCATATATTCGCTTGTATGTCGGCGTAAGACCAGGTCTCCGGCAGCTGCATCTTCTCGAAGTCGTGGCTCCGCCTTTCTAGGACCTTTCAAATCACTGTCAGCTCTCAGGAACCAAGCCAACTTCATCGTTATCTTAGCCGGCGGTATCACTTACACTATGTATACGTGTCTCGCGGCTTCCCTCTCAGCGGCAGTCATCACAGAGTATGAGATGAATTACCTTACGGCGGGATTGACCTACCTTCCGAACGGCATTGGCGGTATCCTCTCATCGTATGCGTCCGGCAAACTTCTCGATCACGACTACAAAGTCACTGCGCGCAGACTAGACCTCCCATTAACATCTCAATCGGGCAACGAGTTCCCCTTCGCAAAGGCTAGACTGCGATCGATGTTTCCGGTTGTAATCGTTAGTGCGGTGGCTACCATAGGGTACGGTTGGGTATTGCACACGAGGTCGCATATCGCTATACTGCTAGTGGTCCAATTCTTCTCAGGAGCGGCTCAGGTATGTGTTTTCGCGACATGCGGGACGCTGCTCACAGATCTGAATCCCGGGAGAAGTTCGACTGTACAAGCGAGTTACAGCCTGGTGAGATGCGCTCTCAGTGGTGCCGGCGTGGCGGCTTTGGAGTTCATGGTGCGCAAGATAGGATACGGGTGGACTTTTACCGTCTTTGGGAGCTTGGGAATGTTGTGTGTTCCCATACTTTTCTATCTGAAACAAAAGCATGCTCTATGAAGCAGAAACTTGATTGTTGGCTGATTATAGGTGGCTGGAGGGTCGCGTCGCGATCATGAACATGACGCGTTAAGGCTGTGCTTAGCGCCCTTGCCCCCTACCTAATCAATTGATGACGCCCGGGCCCCGCGGGAGGCCTCCTGCACCAACCCAACACGTCTTCAAAACGATCCTAGCATAAATTCCAATAGGCAGCAACATCGTTCATGGCAGCATTCTGCCGCACAGCCCGATCACCAACATCGCAGGCAACCACAATGCTGAGTCGTTCTTTGTATTCAAAACGTCGCTCTGTCGAATAACCCGACAAACACTCCACAATAGCAATTCTGCCAATCATGGCCAGTCATGAAGCAAATACCCAGGCTGAGCCGGACATGTTCCAGCATTCTGTTTTGCCAAAAGAGGATGGCTCCTTCCGATTGATACAAATCAGACCTGATCTCTCCATCGACGGCCTCCCCGACTGTGACCTACAGAATGCGCTAGTCAAAAATTCGAACTATGTCTGTCTTTCCTACACCTGGGGTCGACCAGGGGACGAGTGCCCTATTAAGCTCAACGGAAAACTATGTCATGTGCGCCGAAACCTCTACGACTTCCTCCAAGCGGCACGCCAGCGTCTCACATTTTGCACGTTATGGATAGACGCGCTGTGTATCAACCAAACCGATGTCGAAGAACGAAACCACCAAGTTCAGCAGATGGGTAATATCTTTGCTGGCGCAAGCTTTGTCGTGTCGTGGCTGGGCAATAGTCTCGAAACGCAAATATTCGTTCAGGCAATGGAACAGGAGTTCGACGACCAAGCCTGGAAGACTTGGGAGGAGTTCTACCACAGCAATAGATCTCGGCGGAGCAACTCCGAGGATGTAGAGCCGAACTTCAGCAGTCGCTCGGCCCCAGCTTACAATCTCATTGAGAGTGCATACGACTCCAAAGTCCTTGATTCTTCACTGATTCAGAAACATTACCATTGTGTTGCAAGGAATGCGTACTGGAAAAGGGCCTGGGTCACACAGGAAATAATGCTAGCAAACGCGCTAGTCGTGATGGCTGGACAGCACGTCATCGGCTTCCTGTCACTCGTACACGCCTGTATGTACACGATAAGGAAGATCCCTGGAGATTCACTCATGGAATATGCGTACCTGTTCTTCAAGCAACAGGGCAACCACCCCGGGGATAGCCCCGGCCGCTCGTTCGTGCCAATCGGGAAGTGGCAGGATACCCATGGACTGCTCGCCCTCCTACAATGGTTCAGAGGAAAATGCTGCGCACTTCGACGGGACCGCATTTACTCCTTGCTAGCGCTTTGCAAGGGTGGCGAAAAGGTTAGGGTCGATTACGACGGGTCAGAATTCGAGCTCATCAGACAAGTTCTAGATGCATGCGAAGACGAACTATGCTTCTGCTCTGCTGCTACCGTGGCTCGCATCGTACAAGGACCTGAATTCTCACATCTGGAAAAAGAAGCTTACGACGTCACTGTAACGCATGACTTCAAGCTTCAGGCATACAGCTCGGATCTCGAAATTTGTCCATCATGTACCCAGCAGATACGTCGATCTAAGCCTGGTGTATACTTTTGCTTGAGCTGCGAAACCGATATTCGCAGAGGCTGGCATGGCCATCTTTTCTGGGATAATTCTCCTTGTGACAACGTAGTGAATCCCTCTCGGCGTCGTGACCTCCTGTGGTTAGCCAGAAAAGACATGCGCAGGCCGCGGGTGCTGTGTAGGAAAGGACAAGGAATTGAGATCAAACAAGAAGAGGTCGAAGGCGAGATCTACACCTTGCGATTTTCTCTCGGTACCCTCGTCGATGTCATGCATCTCAAATTTGAAGACGAAAAGCGGGTTCATTCATCGCACACATGTCGTGGTTGATGACGACATCTGCTCTTCGGCATGAAATCATGCCTAGGCAGAGATGCTGGGTATATACGTGCTGTATCCTAGTATTCAGCACGCATGGATCTTGGCAAAGCCTGGGTTATCGCGAAAACGATATCATTATGACTAAAGCTAACTCCACCGACCAAATGACTACATTAGCGAAGTATGTGAAGAATGGTAAACCCTCTCAGACGCCCCAGATATGTAACAATGTACCTGATGCAGGAACGTCTTTGTGGGACCAGTGTCTTTCACGCGTGTCCCAACTGCCCTTTTTGCACACATTGCCATCCTATGCATCTATCTCTGTGATCACGTCCTACGGCGGCTCGCCTCGTCCCAGTCTGCATGGCTCGGTCTCCTTCCGCATTCATTCAAAGATCCTTTCTTCATATACTTCTTGGCCATACTGAAGATAGGCTTTGACTACCACGTTGCGTCCTTGCATGGTGAAACCGGTTTTAATTTGTCGACAAAGATGTAATATAGCGGTGAGATTGCTTGACTTAAGATCTTCGACCAGGCCGCTGTCGTTAACTTTAATCTGACCGAGGATGTCGTAAATGTCGGCTACCCCACTGATCTTTATAATGCTGAGCTTTTGTAGCTCTTCCAGACCCAGGATAGCTTGAAGTTGGAAGTCGTGTAAGAACATTTCGAATGAAAGTGCGCGTACAGAGACCGTTGCATGGCCATTCGTTGCTGTACACACTAATGGCGAGTAGAGTGTAACATTAAGCTCGCGGAGTCTTGAGAAGTGCTTTATCGTGGAGGAGTAGACTTTGTTGCATCTTTGGGCGAGCTCTTGGGCGTCAATCTCACTTCCGCCGGGCTCAATTTCGAGAAAAACAAGCCCTCGCTGCCCCTCCGTGTTCGTTGTTGTCGCCTTTCGCACATGGAGGTGCAGGGAACTGGCCTTCAGTGAAACCATGATCCTACTGAGAGCTCTACAGTCACCGAATTCGAAATGCGCTGCCTCCAACAAACAAGGGAGAAGTTCGCTTCGCAGGCTCTTACTTGTAAGACAGAGAGGTGGAAGAAATGGAGAGTGCTTCCTCTTGACTCGAATAGACCACTCATAATCCTTGGAGAATCGCAAGTGTGGCCAATTCTGACAGGCTATTGAATGCGTTTCGTCTAGGAAGTACTGTTCGTAGACCATGCATCGAAGCTCCTAGTGTAGATCGTCAGCTAATGTCACGGTCAGAACTGGTACGATGATAACACGTACAGCAGGTAAAGTCATGAAGAGGTGGAATGCGGGTTGGTGAAGTAGCTCGTCAACGTATGGGTTGATCGCGGTCAGGAGCTCTTTGAAGCCATCGTGCGCATTGTCGGCTTCCAGACCATCGGTCGCGTCATTCATAGCCGGTCCCATGGTGTCGTTGGAGGCGGGGTGTGTCGAGCGGGTGAAACACGCGTGGTTAGATCGGAGTGTGTTTACCACAGACTTCGGAAGGCAAGAGCGACTAGAATTGGGAAGCGACGGAGGATTTTGTTCGGCGCGCTCTCTCAAGTTTTGGTGGCTGGCAGAAGTAGCATCTTAGTCTGCAGAGTACTCCAGGGCTTCCAACTCTGGTGAACGAGGTAGTCGCGTGAATAGTCGGGGTACCTAGGTAAAGGCAACGCGCTAATACTATTACACTAGAGCCCATCCGGCCCGGTCACCCACAGTTGCACCCGTGGGCAGTCCTGCCATAATTGCACTGCAAACCGAATTCCAGACTGAGTCGAGGTCCTTGTGTGGCATGTCGAACAGCTTCGTCAAGAGATGCGTTGGCGATAGAGACATGCTACAGATAGTCGCACAGGTATGCACTACCGTGAGTTAGGTAGAGCAACTGTGGGTGTTCAAGAACAAAACTATCAACTGATACTTTGTATATTCTCGTTGAACAGCTGGTACTATTATCATACTAGACACCTCGACATTACATCCCTACTCGTCATCGTCGTCGTCATCGACAACAGGTACGGGGTCAGCTTTGCCTGTGGTCTTGACCTTCCGGTCCTTCTCCGCACCGGCTGGCTTCTTGCCTTTCGGGTTGGCGTCTTCATCGTCGTCGTCGTCTTCCTCGGGCACAGCGGCATCGTCATCGTCGTCATCGCTCACGTCGTCTTCCTCCTCCTCTTCATCATCCTCATCATCTTTGGGCTTGGTGCGCTTGGTCTTCTTCTTTGGTGCTGCAGTCGAGTGTGAGAAACTTATATACAGTTATATTGGGCGACAGTATTGGCTTACGAGGCTCTTCGGCGTCGGAATCGTCTGAATTGAAGTTTGATCCGTCAGACTCGTCATATCTACGTGACATGTGTTAGCACTGTGATGAAAGTTCCATAGTCGAGAGTAAAGCGCAGCTCAGAAGTCCTCAACACTCAAAGGAGAGACGTGACCGTCGAGCGAATCCAAGTTGAGAGCGTTGTGAGCATTGTTGCGAAGCGCCGTCGCGTCAACCGTTTCTCCACCCCGAAAGCCCGGGCGCAACGTCGATTCCGCGCCTATCAAACTTTCATAGAACTTGGTAACAAGTCCAAAGATCCTAATTCACTTTGCAGAGGGAAGGCGATTGCGATGCCTTCAAGAGGGGATGCGTGCGACGCGAAGTGCAAGGGCCATGACGTCAAGGAAGCGCCGACTTACTCTTCTTCCTCTTCGCTCTCATCACTTGGGAGAGCGACAAGCTCCTCTTCCTGGTTCTTCCTCTTTCTTGTGGACATTGTGTCGTTCTGGGGAAATTCGACGAAGGTTGGTAGGTCAAGGTAGTGTTTTGGGGTAGGGCGAGAGCTGAGAGCTATGGAGAAGCTTGCGAGCGGGGACCCAGGGACGGGCGCCCGGATGAAATAGACACCACCTACGCAGGCCCTACCAAGGAGGCTGGGAAGCCAGGGCTCTTGCGGGCTTTTGCTCAATGGCTTAGTTCGGGCTGTTCGGGTGTGTCCAGGTTAGCCAATCATTGGCCATGTGGTCATCACCCGCATGGGGGCACCGGGACGGGGGCACACAAGCGTTGCGCTGATGTTACTTTGCTGCAGGTACCGCTCGATGTCTGTTGACATGAGAGATCCATCGAGAGTGTCGCAAAGACATACGTCTCAACGGCAATTGTAGGATAGATAATCGTGAACAATGTGCATCTAACCAGCCTCCACGGTATAGGAGGGACACAACAATACCTAGGTAGCTACGCAGTGTGCTCCTTTATGTCAAATCATTTGTAACTACAGAAATGCGTCAAACGCAGCTCGCATTTGATCCATATATGTAGAATTGCATATGAGATCCCTTTGGCGGCTAGCGATCCGATACAGCGTTCAAGGCAGCAGGCTCCCATAGTCACGGTGTTGCCCATGTGTTCGCAGCTCAAGGTGCAGAGCTCTCTTCCCAAAACGGTCAAGCTCACCCCACTTAGCGCCAGTCATCGCTAGTGCCCCTCCCGCGGTACCGCGTCTCATTCGTGCTGCCTTGCCGACTTTACTTTCTTACTCTCAATCGTTCCTCAACCGACCCGACACAACGCTCGTTCGCACCCGCGCCCTACGTTCCCATACGCCCAATATGTCGGCAGCTCAGGTCGCAAGAGGACCGCGGATCAAAGGTCTGAGCGATCCCTACCACTATCAATCCAAAGCAACGCAACGAAGCAAGGCGCCCGTGGTGGCTGCCACCAAAACCGCGAAACGTACATACACCTGCTGCGAGAAACCCGAGATAGATACTTCCGACAATGAAGTCTTGTGCTACAACTGCGGTGCTGTCCACGGCGAAAACAACATCGTCTCCGAGGTTACTTTTGGCGAAACTTCGGGCGGAGCAGCCATTGTCGAGGGTGGCTTCATCCACGCCAACCAGCGTCACGCGAATTCCATGGGCGGCACTATGCGGGGTCTGGAGGGTATGGGTAGCAGGGACCAGGCTGCGATGAACGGCAAGAACTCCATCGTAGCTCTAGGCGCATCTCTCAACCAGCGCGAGGCCGTCGTAGAACAGGCTTACAGCTGGTACAAGCTCGCCATGAACCACCGATTCATCCAGGGTCGCCGCATGAGGACCGTTGCCGCTGTCGCGATCTACATGGCAGCACGGAGACAACCCGAGAACACGCTCATGCTCATCGACCTGGCCGAAAAGATTCAGACCAACGTCTGGCAGCTCGGAGACACGTACAAACAGTTTCTGGAGATGTTGAAGGAGGACGATCCCGCACAGCTCGTGGGCACAAAAGCCGTCCAGGAGATCGAGCCGTTGATGCTGAAATACTGTCGGAAGCTCGAGTTTGGAGAGGATTCTCACAGGGTCGCCGACGACGCCTGTAGGGTCCTGAAGCGCATGAACCGGGACTGGATGGTGCAAGGTCGTCAGCCGGCTGGATTGTGTGGCGCCTGTATCATCATAGCCGCCCGCATGAACAACTTCCGCCGGACCATCCGAGAGGTCGTCTACGTTGTCAAGGTCGCCGACTCCACCATCACCTCCCGTCTATACGAATACAAGAGGACACAGAGCGCGGCTCTCACTGTCAACCAGTTCCGAGAGTTCGGGCCCCGTCTCAAGGTTAAGGCTCAGCCTCCTGCCATTTGGAGGCGCGCAGAGAAGGAAGAGCGAAGGGAAAAGAGGAAGCAACGAGCAATGGAGGGCGGCGACCCGGAGACTACAGAGAACCAGTCTGGAGATAGCGAGGCAGAAGCAGGCTCAGACACGGCACCAAAACGCACGAGCAAGAGGCGCAAGTCAAACGACGGTTCATCTCAGCCAGTTGCGACCCAGACGGAAGCTTCTGGTACACAGGATAGCGATCCATCCTCTGAGTTAGCGGCTCTTGACGGCAACACGGAGGCGGTCCTGGAGTCTGTTGTCAGTGCAGTCGAGGAAGTCGAGGCCGGTGAGACCATCGACCCAGACTTTGTCATGCCTAAGAAGCGTGGCCGACCACCAAAGAAGCCGCGAGTGCCTGTTGTCATCGCCGAAGAGGATCTCGAAATTGAGCACGAGCTTGAAGACGAAGTCACAAATACCATCAAGGACTGGGAGGGTATCTTCAAGGAAATCGCCAACAGTGAAGATCACGAGCTACTCAGGCGTTCGGGCTGGACAGCAGCAGAGATGGCCCGCGTCGCCGCCGACACCCGCGATGCCGTCCCCGTAAACACAGATCCTGAGATTGGTGAAGACGAGTTCAACGACGACCCCGACGTTGCCACCTGCATCCTCAACCCCGAGGAAGTCCGCCGCAAGGAAGCCATCTGGATCACGGAGAATGAACAGTGGCTGCGCGACCAACAGACGAAGATGTTGCAGGCCGAACTCGAGGCCGCAGAGGACAAGCCCAAGAAACCTAAGCAAAAGCGCAAACACCACCAAATGGGCGACGGCAATGTCCTTGAGGGCCAGCCTGCAGCTAGCGCGGCGGACGCTGCCCACAAGATGCTCAAGAAGCGCGCCAAAGCTTTCAGTAACCACATCAACTACGACCGACTCAAGGAACTGTTCCCTGGTGGTCACCCTTCTGCGAGCCCATCTGGCAGCGCTCAAGGTGCTAGTTCAGCCTCCACCCCTCAAGCTGTTGTGCAGCAGCCTGCAGATGTCGACGCGGAAGGCGAGGAAGAAGAAGAGGAGGAGGAAGAGATGGAAGAGGTAGAAGAAGAAGAGGAAGATTTGGAGCACAACTACTTGGAAGACGATGATGAAGGATTTGCTAACGAAAGCTACGACTACTAGAAGTCTTGTCCGTGGTTCTTTTTTGGGAGCATCAAGAGGTTGGCGATTGGTTTTGCATTTACATGGCGAAAAGTTTACTAGATATCACGACCTTGGTCGGCTATCTCTCCCGAAGTATTGGAGCTTGCTTTTACGGCCGCGTTGGCTGGAAATTTAGATGCGGAGTATCTTGGGGTTGAGACTTTGCATATATACCCCCGCTTGCGAGCGCAGCATAGCATCATGGCAACGGCGTTTAACTTTCATCAATGAACATTCAGATCAATATCCTTCGCTGTAGCACATTCCAGTTTTCGCGCATACATCACATGTCAAAGTCAGAGGCGACGGCTTTTGTTTGTAGGGGAGGAATTCCCAATGATAGATTGGTCCCTGCTTCGTAACTCGTTCACACATGCTCATGCTACCCTAAATTTTTGGTATGCGAATCCCTTGCCATAAAACGCCGAAAAAGTCTATCATGGAAGACACAGGCGCCTCTTTCCCCGAACGGTGGTTGACGCCGTCCTAAACCTCACTCTACACGCAAGAGACAAACTAGCACATCTTGTACTGTGACTCGCCTGATGCTTGCCTGTGCATGTCGTTCGCCTCGAGCTTGTATGAGATGCTAATGTCCAAATCGCGGTGGTTCTTCTCGTTGGGCTTGTTCTCTAGTATGCCGCTGATGGTCTCGCCCTCCTCGACCGTCAGTACATCCTTCAGGTAGAAGACTGTCTGCTTCCAGTGGGTGTACTTGGTGTGAGGTCCGGTGGAGAAGCGGATGGGCTTATGGCAGGCGGCGAACTCGATGTCGAACCATGCGATGACGGCGTGGATGAAGTCGCTGCGACGCGCCTTGAGCTCGTACGGTAACCGGAAAGCGAGGTCGGCGACGGTGCAGGTGTAAAGGTCAAGGGTGATGACGGGGGAGGGGTCGGTGACGACGGCCTTGATGTCGACAGTGTCGACGAGGGGCTCGGTGATGGCGGTGGCCTTGAGAGGAGAGTAGTCGAAGCCCCAGACGTTATCCCAGACTGTTCTGTTAGCAGTGTTGCAGCAGATCAGAACTTTGCTGTACTTACATCCAATCTTCTCCTCCTTGTACTCGCCATCCTCGATACCAGCCATGAAGATGGTAGCCTTGTCGGGGAAGATCAAGCCGTCCTTGACCAGGTACTTGTCGCGGGCGTAGAGAACGGTGTCCAACATGGACTCGTAGAGCAGGAAGTAGCCCATCCACTCGGATATTATTATGTCGACCTTGTCGAAGGGTAGGACAACCTCCTCCATCTTGCCCTGTAGCAGGGTGATCTTGTCCGACATGCCGTTGACCTCGACGATCTCCTTCGCCTTGTCGATGATGGTTGACATGTCAACACCAATAACGTGCTTTGCGCCGGCCTTTACGGCGAACCTATATCCAGCATATCAGCGCGTGCTCGTGTGTGGTATGTAGAGGGGCGGGAGCGCGTACATGCTCAGGATGGATGTACCGCATCCGACATCGAGGACGACCTTGTCCTTGAACAGGTGAGGGTTCTGGTAGATAGCGTCGCGGTAGCTCTTGGTTCGGACTTCATCTTTCTAAAGCGCATTGTTAGTCGTCGTAGTAAAGGTTAATGGCAGGGAGGGGCAATCGTACCAGCATCTCCTCGTGGATACCTGTATTCGCGCATTAGTATCGTTCACCTCATCAGAGTGTACTTGTACGGACCATGGTGGTTGTAGCTACACAATAATGTTAGCGAAACTCTACGTGTATCTGGACCCTCAATGATGCCTACCTGTTGAAGTAATGCGCCTCAGAGTGCGCCATGCCCGTGAGGGGGTCCTTCTTTCCGGCTTCTTGCTGGTTCGCCATATTGAGAGTAGAGTGTGAGGAGAGGAGGAGGTGTGAGCGGTTGAAAGTAGAGGAAGAGAGACTGGCGTTGCTCCGGTCCAAGTAGGATAGGGAAATTTTGGTTTTGGTAGTACCAAGCACAGACTCGCTCGGTCCAGGGTCTCACCAGGGCAATCTCGGTGGGAAGCGGGGCATCTGAGACTTTGGACGCTAGGCCCAATGAGGCGTGACACGAAGATGTTCACTTTTTTTGCTGTCGATCCCAAGGTTCGTGCAACCAATTTTCTTTACCATTGTACTACGTACGATAAATACAGGCCAAGGCTTCAAGACAAATACAGCATCAAGAACAGCATAGTGTCAATTTGTAACATCCAATCAGAGAAAGTAGTGAGAGGGGTATATCGTGCCAAAAGCAGAGACCGCCCTCGTCGTTACGTCGTGAGAGTTTTGTTTGCGTTATGTCGTAAAGTCGTTAATAGATTTTGATCGTAATGTCGTTATATATTAGAGAGTGTCGTACATTTTGGTCGAAAGGGATTGCTCTGTTGAGCTCGTCAGGAAGCCTACCGGACTCTCATGCGATAAAAGTTTTCTTTGAATTGTTTCGCGTCTATTTATGTATCAGTATCGGAAGCTAATAGATAACGGGGGTGAAATTACCTTCTGGTGAAGTGAAACTCAACCGGTACTTGCCCGTAGGGCCTTTGGGTAGCCTGTAGCTATCACTGAAGACATACGGATGCAGCTTCTCGAACTGGATTGTTTCTGGACCGACGCGCTTCATCCAGTCACCGCGTCCGACATATGGCGTGACGAATGCCGTCCAGATAGGTATGTCTTTCATGGGCCCGCGACGAGCAGTAGCTTCGAACCGTACACAGCCCGAGTCCGTATCGTATTTGACGCGGAAGACGTGGAGATACTTGCCGTCAACGGTCTCACTGAGTAGCGTCAGCATGAAACAAGAGGCTAGTGACAATCACTTACCCTGCAAACATAATCCTTTCTCCTGGCAGGAAAACATCTTCGAGCCCCTCTGCAATGGGGGTGTGATCCTGGCGCTTCATAGCGATGGTGGTACAATAGAAAAGTACCATACCTGAAAGAACATTAGAGAGTGTTTGCAGGAGCGACTCAAATGTACCTACGTTCATATAGAGGGAAGCGTAGTCTAGCCCACAGGTCAAGTTGACCATCTTGGCGATTGATGCGACAGAGCTGCAAGCACGATCCTGCGCGCCGTACTGCTAATGCGGTGATTGGGACCTGGTACCTCACACGGTTGCCATTGTGATCCGTAGTAAGGAAGAGTATTCGTGCACGGTTGTCGTCGGCCCTCCAGTAAATTCTTATCCAGACCTCAGTTGCTTCGAACGGCAGTTCTAGGATCCTTTCAAAGCCATCGGTGTCTAACAGCTCAATCACTCTTGGTTCATCCCTCCCGAAGCACTCAGTTGGTTCCGAGGGGCTTTGAGATGGTGTGGAGCCGTGGCGTCCATCGAATATTTTCATTGCCCAATGAGCGACTGGCTCTGAGTCCGTCGACTGGTTCGAGTAGGCCTGCGATGATGCGGACGAATACGTGGGCGACTGAGGGATTTCTGGCACTGGGGGAGGAACATACGGTATGTCCCCTATGCCTCCCCACGTTTGTGCAATATGAGATCGATGAGGTAGCGGTAGCGGGGCTGGCTGGTACCCGTACTGGGCTGCCGGATACGTGGGGTGTTGGTGTATCTTCGGTCTAGACATCTTGGGAGAAGGCGGCTTTGGTGTTCTAGCACCACCCTTCCCATTGCCATGTACCGAGAGCTTACTGAAGTAAGATTCAATCGGCGTTGGCTTCTGCTTTTTGAGTAACCTAGCCAGTGTGACCTTGAATTTAGCCAATTCGGCCTCATTTTGGTTTCTGGACCCAGTCAGCCATGCTGTTGAACATGTTGCTAACATTATTTACCCCTTCAGAGCATCGTGCATGCACTGCAGATATGTCCTAACAGTCTCGAATCTTTTGGGCAAGGACATGCCTTCCGCCGTGAAATCCGTAAGCGCATCTTCCCAGATGAGTGCGTACGGTGGTGTGCCGGGAAAAGCACCGGGCGCAGCGTGCCTGCTCTTCTTGGACCTGGTGAATATTTCTTGAACATCGTCAAGCGTGTGTCCTAAGCTCGGGAGGCAAACCTCCAGGTCCGTTCGTATGAAGCCTGCATATCTGCCATAGCGGGACGACTCCAGCGCCTCGTTCAGCTCGAGTAGAGCGTGCGATATGGCAAACAACTCTGCGATATGGCTCCTGACGTCTTTGCGATATTGGGGGATCTCACTCTCGAAGGAGAGTAGGCCCGTTGCGGTCTCCTCAGCTTCCTTGGCGTAGTCGAGTAGTCGCCAGTCCATGACAGGTGCGTACCGGGGATAGATAGCCGAAGACAAAGGTTTAGTAGCAACGCATGCTTTAGACGCCTGAGAATCGGCGGGGGAAGGAAAGAGAAACCGCTCAAGCGATGGCGCTACGAGATGAGCGTCTGGGGTAGACGTCTGGTGGCATGCGCGCTTGAGGAGGGTCGGCTCTTGACGTGTTTATGCAGCAGCACGCCGGTGAGAAACGCCAATGACCTATGCCGACAGAATCCCTTACCAAGCCTGCATGTAACCCGCGGTCTTCGCTTCCTCTTTCACACAATTTTTTGTGCAATCAGTTTGGCCCCCAATCTTCTGGAGTTAGAGTCTGTTAGTGTCGGCCAGCCTGCTGCATGCAATTGCGCTGCACCGCTGGACAAGATGCTGTTCTGGACAGGCGGAGACGCCACCCCGATAGCTGCACGTCTGCGCTGTCAGTGGAAGATCATTCCTATCGTACCGGCTCGCAGCACAAAAAGTATCGAAATGTCCAGAGCTTTCGGCCTAATGACATCGTTGGTCTGCATGTCGGCGCCGCGGCATGGTGTTCTGCCTAACTCTCTCCACTATAGCATGGACTAGTCCTGCAATGTAAGCAATGATTGTTCAACGGTTGAGGAGACCTTCGAAGCCGCCACTCCGGATTGTGCGATGATATGCCTCTTGACAACTGTCAACCATGAGAGGATCGATGTGAGAGCCGCCACACTCGAGCTAAGCATCAACGACCAACTCAGATCATGACTATCAATCTGCTCACCCTCTGATGTGTATGTGTGAAATGGCAGGAAGTGCCGTTTGAAAATGATGGGATGGACATGTAGATATATATGTATTGGACGAGACCAAGGCTGCGCCTCACTCTGTCCAAGCCACCACCACAATGGGGCTGCAAGTCTCACCCATGAGCCCCTTTCGAGGCAACCATATAACTGAAGTTGAATGATTTGTTTTGGTTGGTTACTAATGTGGGTCCATCACTTCTACGGCATTGACGGCAAACCCTCGATCTTGGCGCTGAGAGCCTGCTGCGCGTGCGCGTACGCGTAGCAGCCGATGGTCCAGCATGTGTCCATCACTTTCCAAGAGCCTTCAGCCTCTCGTCCACCAGCTTCGAAACCATCTTCTCCAGTATCGCGAATTCTCCATTCGATGACCCTTCAAAGTATCCAGCTACGCTCTTCTCGACGTACTTGCCGACCTGGTCCACCTCGACATTGACGTCCTCGCCCGGCTTCTTGCTTGCCGTGACGACTTTCTCTTGAGTGTAGGCAATCAACATGACCTCCCACCAACCCTCAGGACCATCCTGTACCTTTGTGACCGTCAAGCTAGCCCCATCGATTGTGACGTACCCCTTCTCGACTATGTATCGCAGGACCGAGGTATCGCGAGGCTTGAAGCGGAAGGTAAGCGCGTTGCCATCGGGCGTGACCGATTCGATGGTGGCAATGGTGTCGACATGTCCTTGTACGAAGTGACCGCCCATGCGTGTGTTGGCAGAGACCGCGCGCTCCAGGTTGACCTTGGAGCCCTCCTTCAGCGACCCCAAGTTTGTCCGCCGGAGGGTTTCGGGAGCGCATCCGATCTTGAATGACGACTTGTTGAACTCGGTGACGGTGAGACAGGTGCCTGACTGGATTAGACCACAAACAATTGTTCAGGTAATGCGAACGTACCATTGACACTGATGCTGTCGCCCAGATGGGCGTCACCCAGTATGTCCTCACATCCGGAGATGGTCAACGATGTGCCGCCGCCTCCCGAGGCCGTCTGGTCAAGCTTCTCAAGAGCGGCAACAGCTAGCCATTGTCAGCCGAGCCGCGCAGGAAAGACAATGCATCATAGCTTACTGCCAATGGTTTCAACGAGACCAGTGAACATGGTGGGGGTGGGTAATTGGAGAGAGAAACTTGGTGGGGTTCTGCAGCTAGTGATGAGCCTCGGATCTCCGAACTGGAGCTAGCCCATCGTCGGGAATAGGTATGCCGTGGAAGCATTCCGTTACCCGGCACATGTCGTGATTCTACATACACCACATCGAAATGGCAAGCATGCTGCTGAGAAGCTCAAGACGCGCTTTCCAGGCGACGGCGACATGTTCACGGCTCAATTGGGCACGCTCAGGCCATGTTCGGCGGCTAGCAACTGAGGCATCAAATGCGGATGCATCTAATCTGCCTCTAGCTGGCATCAAAGTGCTTGACATGACAAGAGTACTTGCCGGAGTGAGTCATGAATCATGAACTTTCCAGAATCTCGACTGACTTCTAGTAGCCATATTGCACGCAAATCTTGGGCGATCTTGGGTATGCGACGGATGACCCTGTATGGACCAACCGAGGTTGGCAAAGTCAAAGACTCTGAAATTGACATTGTGTTAGAGCAGACGTGATTAAGATTGAACATCCAACAAGAGGAGGTGAGCAAACCGAGATCTCAAGAAGCCTTTCAAACCAACTGATTTGGACAGATGACACACGAGCATGGGGACCACCTTACGCGAAGTACACCGACAACCAAGAAGGACCGGGAGAGAGTGCTTACTATTTGGGTGTCAGTACGACACCATCTTCACGGCTATCTGAAGCTCACTTAGAATAGGTCAACCGTAACAAACGATCCATAGGCTTGTCCTTCCAGCACCCAGCTGGTGTAGACATCTTGCATCGCCTGGTCAAAGAATGTGATGTCCTTGTCGAGAACTACCTGCCGGGTTCTCTGGCAAAGTACGCCATGGACTATAATACCGTGTCAAAGATCAACCCCGGCATCATCTACGCCAGTATCACAGGTTACGGCCAAACAGGTCCATACAGAAACAGAGCAGGTTACGACGTCATGGTTGAAGCGTACATCTCCCGACTCATCTTCCTATCATCATATTCATTACTGACATCTTCCAGCGAATTTGGCCTAATGCACATCACCGGAACCCGCGATGGCCCACCCGTCAAGGTCGGTGTAGCAGTAACCGATCTGACAACCGGTCTTTACACCTCCAACTCCATCATCGCAGCTCTCTTCCGGCGCCTCAGAAACCCCAAATCCAAGGGCCAACATATCGACGTCGCACTTTCAGACTGCCAAGTCGCCACTCTGGCGAATATTGCCAGCTCCACTCTCATTAGCGGAAAACGCGACACTGGACGCTGGGGAACGTCGCATCCATCTATTGTACCGTACAAGGCGTTCAAGACGGCAGATGGAGATATTTTGCTAGGAGGTGGAAACGATAGGTTGTATGGAGTGTTGTGTAACAGGTTGGAAAGGCCCGAGTGGATTCTCGATGAGAGGTTCAAGACGAACGCATTGAGAGTTCAGCATAGAGACGAGCTAGAGGAATTGATTGAGACCGAGACGAAGAAGAAGACTACGCAAGAATTGCTAGATGTGCTTGAGGGAAGTGGAATGCGTAAGTAACAGCTGTATGCCTCGGGGTTCTTAGCTAACAGTTCCAGCGTACGCTGCGATCAACGATGTGCAGGATACATTGAACCACGAACACGGTATGTAGATTACCTCTGTCGGAACAAATATTTCTTTTTGATGCTAATCTGAAGCAGTGCTTGCAAGAGACATGGTCAAAGAGGTAGAGCACCCGGCGTGCGGACCGATCAAACTAGTCAATACGCCCGTGAAATGGTCAGACTCGACTCCAGGCATACGACTACCTCCACCCACACTAGGCCAGCATACGGACGAGATACTCGGTGATACATTGGGGATGAGTAAGGAGGAAGTGGCGAATTTACGCAGTGAAGGTGTCGTTGCATAACCTATACCCATTCCTTCAACTCAGGTCTTGGGTCCAACACGCCATAGTCAATATCTAGAAACGAAGCCTTTTGAGGAATGTATTCCAAGCCAAATCTGTTCTTGAGTTCAGTCCCAAATATCCTGTCAAAGGTATTGTATTCTCCCGAACAACCCATCTTCAGTTGAACGAATCTGTTGATGTGATCGTTACGCGTCCCCTTAGGTACCTCTAAAACCAATGAGAAATCGTCGCCTTCTGTCCAATTGTTGATGATGAGTTGGGGCTCAGACCAAATCGAAATTTGAAGGGGTTGGCGATAGACGGTAGCTTGATCAGTGAGCCCAGGCTGGATCGGGTTGAATTGAGACGCAACATGATACCCAGGTATTGGTTTGTTATCGCAATTTCGATCATCCATTATCTTGTGTACTTTCCACAGCTGCATGAGGGCAACCTGGTGACGTTCTTCTCCCGGAAAAGTCCTTACTAAGCGGTCGTTTGGGTGGTCCCCGGCTGGATCTTGGAAGCCATCAGGGAGCACCAGGAATTCGCGGGGTTCAGACTGGGCGTACAGCCACTCAAAAAAGCCATCAAAGAGTGGGTCTGTAGTTCTTTCCTCCAAGGGCAGTCCAAACATCTCAAACACAGGGTATTTCGCCGTTCCTTGCATTGATAAAGATATCCACCATTGATTCGTAGTCCAAGTTTTCGGTGTCGGAGTGTTGTTTATTATGGCTGAAACGTTGGCAAGAGGCTCAACAAAAACACGTGGTGCGTATACAGTTGTGAAGACAAACAGGCGGAAGCGTGACCGGATTATGGCTTCTGTCTGGGGCTTTGGCCATTCGTCGGGCGAGTCAATTTGGTCAAGATCATAGCCGCCAGGGTAGGTCCGTTGAACGTTGAACGGACAATGCTTGCCGGTAGACATATAGGCCAATACCAACAGATACAGGTCCATGACAGCCTCGACCTCCTGGAACCAAGTTGCGGCTGGGATTGAGGGACAGCCTGGCGGCACTTCAGTCTCATTCATAACAGCCTCGAAGAAGTCTTTTGAAGGGTAGAAAGAATAGTCGCCCCGTGCGTGGTCGTAATGGCAGCATGATTCCCAGGGTATACGCTTCAAGCGGATAGCAAGCAGTGCATCGTCAACTGCTACTGGACAGGGTCTCTGGTGCAGCAGGTAGAAAGCATGAGGTTTGCAGTTGTCGTCGACAACTTGCTTGAAACGGCGCGAGATGTGTCTGTACTTGAGCAATTCTGGCAGGGTGGTGCTACACTCGGCGATGCAGAGAAGTATTTCGGCTGGGAGGTTGTCCATAGTGGAGGAAATGAATTTGCACTATCTTAGGTCGGGGGCTAGTAAGTTGTAAAGTAGAGTAGGTCGAGACTAAAGGGCGAGCTTCTTTGTACTCCGCATCCCCGCGCGATCGCGTGGCTTACGTCACCGCGTTTCATGAGCGACGCGACGGTTGTCCAGGGCAACGGCGTTCTGGCCATGTTGACCGACACGGGCGCGTGCACGAGCGGCTCCACATGCATCTGGTACACCAACGTCGACTGACATTTTGCCTGCATCGCCAAACCAGAAACAAAACATAGTCACAATGGAGCCGCCACCACGACCCTCAAGTTCGCTATTCGATGTCTTTCTGCGCCTGCGCCCTTCCAACTCGGCAAGTGCGCGCTTCCTCAGCGTCGAAGAGAGCGAGAATCATCATCCAACTCATATAACGATACAACCGCCAACCCAAGATAAACGCAAGCGCGCTGTTGAACGGTTCGCTTTCACGCAAGTCTTTGAGGAAGATGCGCGACAAATGGATCTATTCAAGGGCACTGGTGTGGTTCCCATGATAGAAGGTGTCATGGGCGCACCAGGCCACCACGGCCGGGATGGACTTCTTGCAACGCTGGGTTGCACTGGCTCTGGAAAGGTATGCATCTCTTGAACGAAGCCTACAAGTCTGCATCTCACATGTTAATGCGCTCACAGAGTCACACGATCCTTGGCACCAAATCCCAGCGCGGCCTCGTTCAGATGACACTGGACGTCATTTTCCAAGCATGCGACGAGCAGCTCGTACAATCCCTCTATGGCGCCCCGGCGTACTCCTCGCTCGCAAATGCAGATGTGTCAGAAGCACAAATGTACACTGCGACCGCATACATCGAAAACATGTATGGCGACAATAACCAGTCGGGTCGCTATTCACGCGCGCAAACCCCCGTGGCAGTAAGTCCAACCCCATTTGATACTGGAGAATGCAGAACTTGAGGAACGCGTGCTAATAGAACAATAGGATTGTAGTATATTCTCCACAGGAAGCACATACAAGTCAAACAAAATGCCACGTCCATCTACACTCCCACAATCACCCTCGGTGGCCGATATCCAGATACCCACAGACCCGAGCGCAGAATATGCAATCGTCATGTCAATGTACGAAGTCTACAACGACCGCATCTTCGACCTTTTGAGCGGAAACGCCTTGAAGAACAAACAGCCAAACGTGAAGCGCAGGGCGCTCCTCTTCAAGAGCACCGAAAAGAGTCCAGACCGAAAGGTCGTCGCTGGCCTCACCAAGATCATTTGCGGAAGCTTCGAGGAAGCTATGATGGTGCTGGAAACAGGTCTCATGGAGCGCAAGGTCACTGGCACTGGAAGCAATGCTGTGAGCTCCCGGAGTCATGGCTTCTTCCACATCGAGATCAAGAAGAGAGACGCAGAACGCCAAGGTCCTTGGTCAAGCAGCAACCTCACTATCGTCGACCTGGCAGGATCAGAGCGTGCCCGCAATGCTAAGACCGCCGGTGAGACGCTTGCGGAAGCTGGCAAGATCAACGAGTCTCTCATGTATCTGGGCCAGTGTATGCAGATGCAGTCAGACAACCAAGGAGGCTCAAAGGTACGTGTATCTACCCGTCTCATCATTACTTTAACTAACATACTCTCAGAACATTGTGCCCTTCCGCCAGTGCAAACTCACGGAGCTTCTCTTCTCGAATTCGTTCCCTGCCTCCGCCCGTCAAACACAATCGCACCGTCAGCCTCAAAAGTCCATCATGGTCGTGACGGCAGATCCCAAAGGCGACTACAACGCCACGTCGCAAATTCTCCGTTACTCCGCTCTCGCTCGCGAGGTTACCGTGCCACGAATGCCATCCACCTCCGACACAATCGGTGTACCTCTCAAGCGCCCTGGTACAGCCTCCTCAGGACGTGCGACTCCTTCAGGTCGCACAACGCCCTCGGTTGTAATAGAAGAGCTTGAATATGCCAACGCCGAAATCGCACGCCTTACCTCGGAAATCGAAATCTTCGCTCTGCGCCTCACCGAGGAGACAGCTCGCAGGAAGGCAGCTGAATCTTCCTGGGCCGCAGCCGAAGACCACATGGTCGATCTTGAGCAAGAGATCCGCGACGAATGCTATCTCGAGATGGAAGCTGCTGTCGAGCAAGAACGCCGAAGATGGCAGACGGCACTAGACAACGAACAAGACAACCAGCAAGCACACATCGACTCCAAGATCGACGTCGTCATCCGAGCAACCAAGGCACAGATGAAGCAAGAGATCAAGGTGTACGAAGACCCCGACCCAGAACTCCGCGACCGGGTCGACGAACTGGAGCGAGAAAACGAGATGCTGCGGGCCAGACTAGAGGCCAGTGAGCGCGAGACGATGCAGCGATCCGCGAGTCCCATAAAGAAGATGAGGATCCTGAAGAGCAAGAAGTGGCAAGATCCTGAAAGCACGTTGGGGGGATACGGCATCGACGATGAATGAGTGACGACGTTAATGGCTTCGTAACGAGGTTATGCACGGGTTGGCGTTTGGATTAATATGGCCGTTCTGGGCCCGGTTCTTGCTTAGCTATACTTCTTGAGATACCACGCTTTATGTTTAATTTTCCTGGGTAATACAAGGAACTTTCCTTCGCCTGAACTACTCGATTGCAGGGTGACTGACCATAACGCTGAGTTGTATTACTGTATGCTTGCTTCTCGAGCTTCATTTTCGCTGCGTCAACAGGTCCCTTAGTGAAGGTTGCTCTTTGCCCTTGGTGAAAGCGACCAAGCGCTCCACATCCTCGCTATCCATATCCGACAGTTCATCGTCACCGGTTTCCTTAGTAGAGGCTTCTCCAGCAGCATCCTAAACTACTTTCTGTCCATCTCCCATACCATCCAGTGTGCCATCAGCGCCCAGCCCTGTCCCGTCTCCCTGGTAACTATGGCTGAACACCTCAAAGTTGTCGTCGACAAGCCAATTGAGATCTTCGCTCTCTGGCCGCAATGTACGTGCGAGACCGTTGCCGGCTTTCGGGTAGTGTGCTGGTGGGTCGGTGTCGTAGCCGTCGTCTTCTTCGTACTGGTTGCCTGCCAGATCTATTGTTGTGCGCGGCTGGTGGCTGCTCTCGCCGAGGAGTTGTGCTTCTGCAGCGTCCATCTCGGAGTGTGAATGAGATGAAAATTGTGGTGTGTGGCTTGTAGTTGTGTGGCCGTTTGGAGTCGAAGATATTTGACCTAGGTTAAAGGATGGTGGGGGTTGGTAGTTGGTGTAGTGTTGGGTGGATAAGGGTTGTTGTTGCGGCGTTTCTGACTTGATGGCTGAGGTCTCGGGTATCAGGCTCTTTACATTCGGAGGGAATATGGGTAGTTCTGGATGTCGGATCGTAGCAGTCAGAAGGAGGCCAACTAGCTGATTTTGTGGGAGGGTATTGAAGTATGCGCGTTTCTGCTCGAGTTAGTATACCAAGTCCTGGCAAAGATGCTCTTTTGGAGCGATCGCGTGGACCTACCTCATCTATACTCAGGTCCTCCGCAGCGACCAGATCCTGTGCGCCGTCTACGACGGACTGCTTGGCCCGTATACATGGTCCACACAGCCACTCCTTCTCCAGCACTGTGACGACCTCATTGTCGATGGGTGGGTTATGGCAGTATTGGTGATACGCGGTACTACACGCATCACAAAATACTATCCGGTTGTTCGAGGGGTCCGTCTCTCGGTGACAGGTCTTGCACTTCGCAGCGAGTAGTGTCTTGGTGGACTTCCTCCGCTTCACCCCCTTGGCTGGCTCTGGAATGACGGGTACAAATGTGACGGGCTTGTTGACGCTTCGGCCGGACTTGGTTTGTGTGGGTAGTGGGGTGTACGAGTCTGAGACGTCCGAGTCGTCGTTGTCGTTCTACATCATGTCAGCACCCAGTCCCCGAGCACACCACAACGACTGACATTGCTCTCCTCGTCACTCTCAGACCGCTTCCGCTTGCCGCCTCTACCTCCACGTCCTCCGCGACCGCGACCGCGTCCCCTTCCTCGCCCTCTACCGGATCCACGACCAGAGGAAGGGCCCGACGGTGATGCGCCGACTTCCGTCTTCAGTCCACTTGGTGTGCTAACTCGTCCCCCTCTTCCTCTACGTCCCGTGTTCGCCGCTGGCGGGGGCGTCGGTAGTTTGTCGCTGGTCACGTAACTCTGCAAGATCTCTGCCCGCTTCGCTTCAAAGGCAGCACTGCCGGCGGCATGGCCGTTCTTCCCTTGGATGCGTTCGAGAATCGCGGCCGTAGATGCCGAATACTGGCCGAAGCTGGGGCTTCCAGCAGTGCCGCTTGTCGTAGGAAAGGTAGACATTTGCGACGACCATGCAGTGGGTGTTGTCGACTGCGGTTCTGCATGTGGATGCGGAGGTGCCGACATGGTGGCTGCGCCGCCGATCGCAGTTGGCGCGCCATTGCCAGCGCTAGATTCGTTGTTCGGTGGGTTGGGCGGGTTCATCCTGCTCTAGCCAGTCCCGCGACTGTAGCTACGTAGCTAAGAATGACGCGATTATGTTTGTGGAGTAAGTAGATGGCATGCTGCAAGTTGACAATCAATTCGTGAGAGGCCGCGGTTCTGGCCTAGCTTGACGCTAGCGCGAGTAAGGAAGCGCATTGCATCACTGCCCAGGTGGTCGCCCTTGCTCCTACACCATCTTTTAACGGATCATCTATTCTTAGAGAAACATGACATTTGCCTGTATGATTTACGCCGGACTCTAATATAACTCCATCTCCACATCGGACCACATGATGGCCATTGTCTCCCTTCTTCATGTCGCAGTCTATGCCCTGGAAGCCGCGTACGACGGATCCCTCCTAGATGCCGCCTCGCCTGGCATCATCTCGATTTCCGACTCCGATTTACCAGCTTTGACGTACTTCTGCTTGCCTATGGTATTGCCCAGCGCAGGGAAGCACAGTCCCGGATGAAATACTGTTTGCGCCGCCACCGTAATCGCAATCATCACACCCTCTAGTACAATGAACTCAATCTCGTTACGCATGAGTTCACCTCCCCAGCCTCCGAGCAGTTCAGGAATGCGATATACGCATCGAACAAATATAGCGGTATATGCGACTACAACAGCACCGCAGAAGAATCGGAAGCGTCGGTTTGACCAGAGCCTGAGCGCCGAAGCGGAGAGCTGATCGCGACGGTGATAGGTGCGGGTACTGTACTCCAGTACGAGGAGGCCGAATATCACCAGTACTATTCGGTTGTCAGCTGATTTTCATGGTAAAGCATGCGAGATCAAACTTACCAACAACCTGCCAGATAATACCTGCAATCATGAGGTCCGTCCCAACGTCTCCAATGCTCTCGCCTGGGTCTGCCGTGGCCGCCAGCGCTCCACCCGCACTCTGCATGACCAACGAAGAGATGTCGCAAGCGATGAAGATATACGTGTACCAATTCGGTCGGACTCTGCTCCACTCCTCGCCAAATTGGATGACCACATGCTTAAGTGTCAAGTAGATACCAGCGGCCAAAAAGGCAGGCGCGAAGATGACTACCCTCAACCATTAGTAACGGTAGCTTCCCAAACCTAATGGTGTGGCAACTTACGCATGACAATCTGAATAATGAATCCAGTATTGTCCCAGGGATTCCTGTTGAGCATAATCCTGCCAATGTATCCAAGGCATTCTGCCAAACATCCCAGTCCCACGCCGATCATGTACGTCCATGTCTTGTGGCGGATACCAAAGTAAAGCTGAGCGATGAGGGCGAGCCCGAAGAAACCCGCAAAAAAAGTGTTGGCTGCGAGGTTTGGTGTATAACCATAAATCGTAGCATCAACTGGACACTCAGGCGAGACATCAACGCAGAGTTCGGTGTCGCCCATTGTTATCGTTTTGGTATGCAGGAGTCGATGTAAAAGTAGATTTGTCTTATCGAATGGTTGTAACGTTCAAGAAAGAGTTTCAGATGAGCATGCCAATGACACCTTCATCTACTCATATATGTACTACTCGAGATGCACAGATAATCGAGTTGGTGGCTTGCACTGCCATTATGTTACTCCTCCATCATCGCCTGTTCCTGTACGTACTGCTTGTAATTCTAAATCAGGAGTCGCATGTCGAGTCGCGTATGCCCATTATGGACCGTCTTGCGACGCGGGGCGTATGTCGCAGACACCCCTGCTCCACTTTTCGGAGGGTTATGGCTTGAAGCTTCGTCTCTGCCTAAGGAAATGATGGCTGAGCTGAGCTCGTACGTTGCCTTGGGGTAGTCGGGGGGCCTCACGGGCCGTGGCGCAGGCGAAGCAACTTTCCTCCGTCTCAGGTCAGCTTACGTTGATCAACTTTCCGCTCTATAGCCAAGGCTGAGGACTTGACATGATACTAACTCCTTATAGGGCGTCAGGCGAGACATCCAACGCATCCTTCGTATAAGATCACAGTAACGCGTGTGCGTCGGTGTAGGCGACCAAATGGCTTTCACGTCAAGATGACCCGCTATTCTATGTGAGCACAAGACAGACAGATCCAGAAGGGGTGAGAAATAATTAGATGGTTTCTTGATTCGGAGTGATTATGTGCAGTTATGTACGGTAGTCGCTATTTACTACAGCTTGTGGCTGCTCATCGACCATACACATCGTAGTTATGGGCGTTGATCAGCGCCATACCCTCTTTCCTGTATGTGTCCGGCTCCAAATAACTTGTGACATTGGCGTCGAAAACCATGTCCATTGGGTTGGCGTTGTCGTACGGAGCCCACATGGCCTCTGTTCCATTGTAGTCGTACGTCTCCCTCCATGCGTTGGGGTCAAGGTCGTGGATGAAGCTGACCCAGTTGCTGTTCATGAATCTGGAAAGATCGCGGTAGTTTTCCGTCTTGTTCTCGAACGGAGGAGCGGCAGCAGGCAGGTAGCCGACACCCTGTAGGTTGAGGAACACGAACGAAACTTCTTGGAAATGTGTGACACCGACTGCGGCGGGAAGACCAGCCGGGATGGCGTTGAAACGGTAGCAGTATGCAGAAATGTTGGCAGCAGCCCATGTCTCGCAGGTCAATCTGCGGTTGGCGATGAAGACCTGATCACCAAAGTAGGACGCTGAGCGGCGATACTCCGGTCCCCATTCAGGGCCCAGCGTGAGGTTACCCAAGCTTTGAATCACGTTGACCGAAGGATCGTTAGGGTACGCTGCAAGCAGTTGCTCTATCAAATTGGCAGGAACTCCGTCTGCCATGATGAAGGTACGAAGATCCTCGGTGGAGTTCACAGGCGCAGGGCTGAAGGCCGAGCCCTCATCCGAGTTGGCACCCGAAATGATTGGGACATGAACGAACTCGCCTGTGTTGAGCTGGAGCGAAGTGCGCTTCTGGATGAAGTCACCATCCAGACAAGGCATGAAGTTCGTGATGTTGAAAGTCGGGGTCGTCGTATTGAGTGCAGTGTTGAGCTGCTCTGCGGGGAGCTGGCGGAGACATTCAAGTGGGCTGGTGGTGTTTGCGCAGTTTGTTCGGCGAGTGAGCTCGTTGTACATGTCGGCGTAGCCTACTGCTGGATCGGGAAGACGGCCGAAGTTGATAGGGTTACCACTCTGCATGATAGCACCACGGAAGAGCTTGTCATCGCGTCCACTGTAGGCTGTCAAGTGGAAGCCAACAGACGCCCCACCAGCACTCTCGCCGTATATGGTAACTTTCTCTGGATCCCCTGTTTCCTGTCAATTTATGCGGTTCATGTGTTCCAATAGGAAAACGTACCTCCGAAAGCTTCAATGTTCTCCTGCACCCATTGCAGTGCCAGGCGCTGATCCCTCAGGCCGAGGTTGAGGTTGCCAGTGTCCCTGACTTCTTCACTTCCACTCAGGAAGCCCCAGGCAGATAGTCGGTAGTTGATGGTAACACCAATGATGGGCTTTCCGATCTTTTGAGCGTTCTCCACGGTGAAGGACATGTTGTAGCGCTGATCGATACCTCCTCCTTGGGAGAAACCGCCTCCATGGATCCAGAATGCGACTGGAAGCTTGTCCTCTGCACTGCATCCTGCCGGGCGGATAACGTTCAGGTACAGACAGTCTTCCGATATCTAACATCAGGAAACCAGGTCAGTGTATGCGAAATGGCTGTTTGGTTTATTCAAAACCTACCGGGTAGTTCCATTGATCAGATCCATATCCGTAGCACTGCAAGGTATGTTAGCCATGCCCTATACGTCAGATCAAGGTATGTACCTCAGTAGAGTACTGCGTCGCCGGCTTTGCCTCATCCCAAGAAGCATTGAGGCTGACAGGGTTCCTGAAGCGAAGACTTCCAACAGGCGGTTGGGCATACGGAATACCCAAGAAGAAGTCCTGATCATACTCGGCAGAGTGTGTGCCGACGTATGTTCCGTTCTTCGTCTGAGCAGTGGGCACAGCAGCTTCGGAAGCTGCTAGGCCGAGGAACAGCGCGGCCGCTAGAGAGTTGCGCAACATCTTGACAAGCGATGACAGATGGGATCAAGCCCAAGCAATCGGTAAACTCAGCCATGCTTTATAGTGACAAGCCTTAGCTCGCTGTTGCTCGGTAGCCTCGTCTCGGGGGATAAAGTTCGTGTCGTCCAGCGCGACTAGACATCTGCCGCTCCGTCCTTGAATCCGGGGTATGACGGTATCTAACGCCAAAAATGAAAATGGTCCGAACCGAGGATGGAGTTTTGCGGGGATCATGACATCGTGACACTCGTTGGTTTTCTCGGGAGGTGGAGAAGCACGCACGATCGGGTTCGCTATTGGACAGACTCGACCCGATGTTTACCCGCAGACCTCCAGATGCCTCTTAGCGTGGCAATCTGGACGATGCTGTGGGGTGCAGGAAAGGCACACCCCAACGGCATTTCTGAGTCTGGGGCTCAGACTATCCCCGGTGTTTTGGCCCCCAGAGATCCTCTCCTTTCCACTTTGATCGCGGCACACGACACACGGGATCTTTGAGATACTCTTATGGCATTGAGTGGAGACGCACGTACTAAATGCGCAGTAAATACTGGGATGCATACACAAGACAGAAGGTCTACAAAAGCATTCGGCAACTCCATCGGAGACACTACGGCATTCTACCATCGGAACAGGCATCCGCTCCATGAGGCTCTTCTACCGACTCAGCTTTCTGTCCTATCGCCAAGGTTCCTTACTCGGTAGTATTGGTAATTGTGGTGCACATCGCGATTCACACAGAATCGGCCTCACCAGAACTGTCTTAGTCCTTTCTCTTCATTTCGGGTTGCGAGAATTTTGTCGCCGCGACAACTCCATTCGGTCTGCCATCCGCGGTACTTGACCTAGGCAGATATGCATGCGGCGATGTGATTGAGCTAGGCATCAGTGGTTTTGGACAGCACACGCATACTAACAGATGAGGGCTCCACCAGCCTAATCGTTCTGGGGCCGGGCCTGGGGTAACAACCGCAAATGCCTCCGCTCTGCAAGTGGCCGGTACTCCTTTCGAAGCAGCCTCCATCACAAAGAGGTTTCTCGAATCAAACTCCATTACATATGGAATCAGGCTGGAGAGAACTCGCCGTTGATCGTGTATAGCAAGGACTTGGGCGTGAAGTGATAGACTATCGTTTCGACTACGTGATATCATCTAAAATATACTATTATCTGCGCAAGTGAACGGTCCGTTCAACGTGCTATTAGGGTCATTGTAGATGTCAATAAGCGCCTTCAATGATGTGTACAGCCCTCCTATCATCAGGAAAAGAGTCACCATCATGATAGCGTAGTTGACAGCCGCTACAGCCTTCTTCCGTGGTGAGCTCCACTGTGTCTTCCAGTTCAGATGTAGCCAGAAAATGCTCGTGAGCCCGAAGGTGAACCATGAGATGAAGATGGCAGACGAAATATTGAGGATAGATGAGAAGATCGGTATCGCGTTGGAAATGACGAAGGAGACGATCCAGAAGAGGGCACCGAGGCCAATCCAAAGGGTCCAGGTGAAGGCATTGTGTACGTTAACAGCCTCGGGCTTCATGTTACGCATGATAGTGATGTACTACGTAGACGTTAGCTTTGTCTTCTTTTTTACGGTAAAAGAGATCGTACCATGAACTTGATGGCAGTAATACCGATAATCAGGCCAGTTCCCAATACAGAAGGGATAAGAATGCCGTAAGCAATCTTAGCCGTCAATTCTGGCGCTGAACCAAGCGCTGGAGAAGTAACAGCATCGCCTGCCAGACCGTAGATGACACAGGCGACCACGATGTAGATTACAACCTCGAAGGACTTCTGCATGAAAAGAGCAGGGGCGAAGTCCTTGGATGGGTCCCGCATTTCGGCCATAACGCTGATGAAGCTTTGGTTTCCCGCGAAAGCAAAGGCGACATTGAGCAGAGCATTGACAGCCTCTACAAAGCTAGGCTTTCCGACCAGAACTATCTTGGCCTCGAAACCTGGCGGAGCTTGTGGTCCACCGACACCAAGCGCGATCATGACGATCAGAACTGCAGCTACGATGGAAATCGTGCAGACCCAGCTAGCTGCGGCTGCAAAAGAGAGCTTTCGTGGGATGCAGAGCAGCCAGCAGAGAATATGAGGGAAAGCTAAAAAAGCCACCGTGCAGAGGGCGTGGCGCGAAAGTGTGTTGAGGGCGACCGACAAAGTGATGTTGGCGGAAGCGCAGATAAGGACGAGGTTGAAAACGAATGCGATTCCAAGGAAGCACTCGAATGGCTTTCCTCCGACGTACAACGCGCAGTCTACCAGATTGGTGACCATGGGATATTTCCTGTAGAACTGGAGAAGGATGTAACCGCAATAGGTCGTCAGACCACCGAACCCGAGGATTGCGATAATACCGGGGATCAGACCGAGCGTCTTTAAAGCGGAGGGCAAGCTGAGGATTCCGATTCCGACTTCGATGGTGATCAGGATCACGCACGCTCGCCATCGGCCCAGTGTACGGTAGTTCTCTCCCGGAGCGTTTGGATACTCGGTCGCTCCAGCAAATCCGTCGCCTGTCCATCCCGTCGTTATGTCGGTGTTGTGTCCGTATGCCTCCATGTCGTCTTTATCCGACGCGGTCGTGTGAGAAGCAACATCGCCGTTGGAAGGCGTTTGGGGCTCTTTCTTGAGGAAGGCTTTCAGACCCATGGTTGAAGTTCGACCGTAATAACGTGTTACAGGGTCTCAAAATGCAATGAACGAAATGTGACTCGGTAGCGAGGAGCGGCGACGCTGGGTCTTTTGAATCTCCTCGCCTCCTGTATCGGACCTCTGGGTCATCATCCTAAGACGTAACGTGTGCTAGTGGCCGAGCAGATCCTGGGTGATCGCCTCCCGGCGACTAATGCACATATTGACTTGAATTCTGGGTAGCATGACGCACCTTCAACGGATCCGCTGTCAAGCCTGCCATAGCGGAGTGTAGTTTGTGGGGGAATGAGCACGAGGAGGCTACATGCGGCATAGGTATCAGAAAACATCCTCGCTGCGTAGTGCCAGTGCAGAAAGGGTCCTGAACTTTGATGAGAAGTGTGGGTCATCGTGAGTAATAGTTTGCGCTGAGACGTGACCGTGTCGTCGCGAGCTCCACATATCACGTAAAAGTCTTCGAGAAATTCTTCGCGCCGGGATTGGCCGCTTGGCAACGTCCTTGAGCCACCCGAAAAGCGGTGCTAGGTGTGACGTATTAGCTGAGCATGCTAGATGTCTGTCATCAAAAGAGTTCGTCGGAGTAGTGTGAGAGATGCGGTCGACAAGGTAATGCCGTGGTCAGCGGGAGGGAGGTGGGACCAGAGCGGGCGCTAGACACTAGGCTGGTGCTCCCTCCAAGGCTGAGGCGGCACAAGGCACGCGACAAAAGCACGCAGTCGTAATGCTTCCTGTTGCACGGAATCGAATACTCCGGGACGTGTAGTTATTGTAGCGGATTCGATGAACCTTTGACTATCCTCCTTCCTGTCTTATCAATGTTAACACGACACTTACAAATTGGACTGGTAGCTTCTTGTCAGTTAAGAGCAGTGGCTGGTAGTTGCAATTATTCGCAGGCACACACATATGCGTTTTGACACCGGAATGCATGATCGCATAGCTTTGAGGATTGCGAATGATTTTGGGAGGCTATATGCAAACTTCCTATCGCGAGAAGATAGCGTATCGAGGCGTGTAGCACTACATCTAAGCTGGTGGTGTTGCAAAAAGGTACAGCCGGGTCTTGATTGGCTCGAATGCAGGGCAACAATTAGCTCGTCCTTGGCCGTCCGGGGCTTGAAGGTGGTTTTGGTGTCTGGACTTTCCATGTTGTGCTTGGTACCCGGTTCGTGGGATGGCTGGAGACAAGATTTCGGGAGACGATGCAAAAATGGGCAAGCGATTGTCATAGTAAAGATGACGTTCGACGGTTGATCAGTTGATGGCACCCGAAGCAAATGAGCCGCGGAAACGGCCATTGACACTAAGTCGCTTCCAAGTTTAGCGTTTGACTATTGCCACCGCGCCTTGTGGGGCTCACCGGGGAATAGAACAACAAGGTTCCCCAATGTCGCTCCAGCGGCATCTTTGCGGGAAAATCAGCGGGTATGTGAAAGTCAAGTAGACATCGAGATGGACAACCGCGAGTGAGAAGGTCTTGTGTTGAGCAGGCCAATGAGTGTAGATAGAAAAGCAGAGAAATATGCTCGCCAAGGACTGCCGATCGTCTTGTTCTAGTGCACCCGCTGGTTGGACGGCAGGTGGCACCGACCCAGGTGCCAGAACTTTCCCTCTTCTACCTTCTGCGTTCTTGTACCACACACACCGCCATCGCACAACCTTTGTTCCCGGCCTTCGTGCGTATTTTGTTTGTCACTGGGTCATTCAAGGCCAAACGCAGAGAAAGCTCTACTCACATAGCAAGCCACCCCCGAGCTAGACGACGACTGCGTGTTGGCGAAGCCGTAAGAACCAAATCAGGTTGCAGAATGTCATTTCTTACCAAGAACCGAAGAACAAGCCCTCAAGATGCCCCCGAAGCCACCCAAGACAAATTTCCCGCCGCTCAGCTCGGCCTCCTAGGTATGGTTTTCCCATGTCACCGACACTAGTTGTTGTTCGCCCGAGCCACGCACTGACAGCACACTCCAGCGCTGGTACGAGTCGCAGAGCCAATTGCCCTTACTTCGATACTTCCATACGCATGGAAACTCGTCACCAACTTCCAAGTTGGGTCTGAAACGAACGCACCGTTCTTCGCCGGTCTGCTCATCTCTGCCTTCTCCCTCGCCGAAGCATGTTCAGGCATGTATTGGGGCTCAGTCTCCGATCGCATAGGTAGAAAACCCGTTGTCATACTTGGATGTCTTGGGACAATGTCCTCTTTGCTACTTGTTGGCTTAGCTCCAAACTTTTGGGTCGCGCTCCTTGGACGAATCATCGGTGGCGCACTCAATGGCAACATTGGCGTCATCCAGACCATGGTTGGAGAATTGGTGAAGCGACCAGAGCATGAACGTAAGTGACCAAAGTTACTATGTCGGGCGTTGCTAACTAGAAGCAGCAAAGGCGTACGCAGTCATGCCATTCGTCTGGAGCATTGGTACTATCATTGGCCGTAAGACAAGATCAATCCATCGACTCCTGCTTATTTGTACTGATTACAACAGCGTCGATTGGCGGATACTTTGCTGAGCCCGCTCGTAACTTTCCATCTGTCTTCAGCCCCACAGGTCTTTTTGCGAGGTTCCCCTACCTACTTCCAAATATCATCTGTGCTTCCTTGCTTCTGCTCTCCATCTTCATGGCATACTTCCTTCTAGAGGAGACTCACCCGGACAAGCAGCCACGAGGCTACTTCGAACAATACGATGCGGCTGTTGCAGAGACACCTCTTCTGCCAGCTCAAGGCGCGACGGCCGATGCGTCCGCGAACCTGACCGCAGAATCTTATGGCACCTTCAACGCCGTGGAAGTCGAACACGACGAGATCTGGCGCGTGCGCTCCAACGGCGACTGGGTAGAATCTCCGACGAGTGAAAAGGTCTTCACACGTCCAGTCATCATGTTCGTCGTAGCGCTAGGTATCTTCACGTATCATTCCGTAAGTCTCCTAGTCCGTCACAACGAACGAACAGCCGGCTAATCGTGTACTAGATGACATACGATCACTTGCTCCCCATCTTCCTCCAAGACAAACGCGCCGACGATGACATGAACGCGCTCGACCTTTCGCCTTCGTCATTGGGAGGTGGTCTTGGCATACCCATCCAGAATGTGGGCATTATTCTTTCCCTCAACGGCATCATCCAGCTCGCGATCCAGGGTTTCGTCTTCCCTCTACTGGCGGATTGCTTTGGCGTATGGCGTCTGCTTCTCATGGTCACACTGGCACATCCGATCGCATACTTCATTGTTCCTTTCTTGCAGCTTCTTCCTGAGAACTTGCTCTATCCTGGTCTGTTCGCTTGCTTGACCGTACGAAACTTGACGTCGATTCTCGCCTTCCCCCTTCTTCTGATCATGATCAAAGAAGCTACGCCCGACAGATCGCATCTTGGAAGAATCAACGGGTTGGCTGCATCTACCGGCGCTGCCTGCCGCACAGTAGCAAGTCCCATCGCCGGTTTGCTTTACGGCCTCTCTATCGAGCTTCACTTCACACCTTTAGCTTGGTGGGGTTCCGCTCTGGTCGCAATTTGCGGAGCTCTTCAGGTGCCCTTTCTCAATCGCGCAGCGCATGAGTGTCGCGCTCGAGTGCGTAACGTGGCTAGCGACTATTTGACCAAGGAGCGTCGTCGGAGCGAAGTGGTTCGCATTGTAGTAGAAGATCAAGAGTAATCGGTGCAGCAGGTCTCGCGCATGATAAGGATCAGTTTGATTATAGACGAGAAGTTGGCATGGCATTTTTGTTTGTTCGTTTTTCCACATCGACTCGCTTGTAAAAAGCGAGCTTGCTCCTCGGCGTCTTGGGTACAACGGCAACGATACCAGAACACAAGGCATTGGCGTTTAGCATAGGTCTCTTGGCGTTTACTGTATTCACATTGGCATAGATCACTGTAATTATTCGCATGTTTGGCAACAAGAACAATACGACACATTTTCCACAGGCCCAAGTCACAGTAACTGCCGTTCTCGAGTGTGCAGCTGAGAGCACTGGGGTAGAACATAGCATAAAGTCGGTCGTTCATGCGAGGTCCTCCATCACGGATGAATTCTTGAAACGGCTGGGATGCCATGGACACGGGGAGTACGAGAATAGCAACGTGTCAGGGCTCTCCGAAAGGGCAACCCGACAATACCCCGAGGTAGTGAGATGTAATCGAAACAGCTCTTCAGCTGAAGGATGGAGGGTTGTTGCCATCTTCTGTGCTACTCCATAATACTCTGAAAGCCTTCGATAAACCCAAGCTCATCACATAGCCGAGTTCGCGTGTGTACTCGTGTCGTGACAGCTCGTCGCACGGTTCATCGCGAGTCGCGAACACTGCCGTCATTCCCGCGTTCACGAAGCCATCCATGGATCGTCTGCGCCTGTGTTCCGAGCTGACACCGCCACTCCCGGCCGTTCACGACATCTTTTTGCCCTGTTCCACACGCTGCAAGGTACCCGTGCGCCATGTCTCTAAAGCTTGTCGTCTTATCCTTGCATGATGCGCAATGTCTGAGAGGCAGGCAACCGCGACCTCCATTTAGAAGTCAGATCAGCTTTTCGATAGTGCACAGTATTGATTTGCAGAGGGATGTTGAGTTGTTTGCGGCCGATGAATCGCGCATCTCCATCCATGGGCTCGCTTGCCCGCCCAACTCGACCAGAAGTACCTGAGGTGTTGACACGACGAGCCGATGGCTTTCCCACGGCACTTCAAAGCTCTCGTTCATGCCGCGCTCCTTACAATAAAGCAACCAAGCCTTTGAGACACGACCTTCCGATGGGCCTAGGATGTATGTCACTCGAAGCTTGTTGTTCCTGACGCTCGTTGGCCGCAGCGATGGCGGAACACCCATGAAACACGCCCGTGCATATTCTTCAGAACGACAGCGTCATGGCTATAGTTGGTCGGCGGCTCCGCCCAAAAAGGAAATACAGGCAACGGAGATCGACTTGGCTAGGCAATACGGCTCTGGACGAATGCAGGAGAATGAACGGAGTGGAGACGACGCAGGAGGTGGGCAAGAATGGAACCCTCCAGATGCCCGTATGTACGGCATTGGTGCATTCGAAGTATTGCTACTGAAGGTGATCCGAAAGGCAACAGAGCTGGGTTGCGATGACCTGTCGACAGCCTGCGGCTCTGCGTTTCTACCCGTACGACTGACACTGGACCCCGACCAGTCGTTGGCCTGCCGCACAATATACTTGACGCTCTTGGCTTGCCAAAATATACACTGCCGACGCCATTGGCTCGTACCTGCATGATAGTCTACTCCGGTGGGCTATTTAGGGCGTTTCGGAAAGCGCCCCTGTTCGCTTACGATCTGCTCACGCCAAAGCCATCCGACTGGGATCCACCACCTTTAGCCAGGCCATCTTGTAACCGACGACCCTACTGCCGAGTGGACCTGCAGAGCGCGCGACAACGACCGACATGGAACCTCCTTGGGCGAGTCGTTCTGATCGTGGCTGAGCATGCGAGTCGGAGGCCCTCGGTGGACCAATCCTTTAGAAATGTTTCGAGACGGCTTGTTTCGAACGAGCGCTGGTGGTAGAAGTATATCTTGACCCTTCGTCCTTCCCCTCAGTGCATCTACACACGCTTTGTTTTCTAATCACAGCATTGCATTTGCTGCTACTTTCGCTTCCCAAGACGAACACAGTCGCACTCTTTTTGACTTTGTTCTCTTGTTAGACCGTCATTCGTTAAGGTCCAACTACAACATACATTGATATTCGCTTTACTACCTAAATTCGATTTCGACGTTTATATATCACCATGAAGTCAACATACGCTCTCTTGGTCACTGGCCTCGCCGCTCAACAAGCCGCCGCCACCTGGAACTTCTTCGACAACTTCGGCACTCCCGACTACAGCAACAACGTCTGCGACGATAAGCAGAAGGGCGGCTTCAACTGGGCCGATCTCATCGATGGCCAGGATGTCGGCAACTATGGCGACTTCGACTTCTCTGGGGGCTGGAAATGCTCAAACTCCTTTGGCAAGCGGGACTCTCTGAGCAAGCGTACCTTTGGAAACAAGTGCATCAAGAACACCATCCAGAAGAACAAGCCCGCTGCATTTGGCTGTGCCCAGCGCGGTTTCTCCATTACTCACATGGACGTCTCGGCTGAGTTCGACGCTGAGCTCGAGCTCCACTATAAGATGGGAGACGGATCCATCTGCAAGCAACACAGCAGCTGCTCGGCTGGTGGATCAACACTGCAGAACACCCAGTGTGGTGGTGCAAAGTCCGTCGAGGTCTACCTTGGATCTCACTACAAGGGTGACAAGGAGTCTTGCGAGATCGGTTTCCACAACATCGGCTTCGACTGTGACGCTGAGAAACCATACACTCCTCCTTCGCCTCCTTCGCCGCCGCCTCCACCTGAGGTCCCCGCCTCAAGCGAGGTTCAGTCTTCCACCATCGCCATCGAGTCGTCGACTGCCCCAGCCTCCAGCGCTGTTTCTTCCGCTGTTGAGACTACGGCTTACTCTGCCATAGAGACTACCGTCATCTCATCTGCTGTCGAGACCCCTGCTTCTTCGTCCGCTGTCGAGACCCCCGCCACTTCTGCCAACGAGTGTGGACAGTACGGTGGAGAGGGATGCCCACCTGCTGAGACACCTGCATCTTCGGGCGCTCCCTACACCAACAGCTCCATGCCCGCCTACACTCCCCCAGCTTCCTCCGCCGTGGAGATCACCAGCTACCCGGCGTCGGTTCCTTCCATCAGCACTGCTACCCCCCAACCGGAGTCTTCCACCGTTGTTGTGCCACCCACATCCGAGAGCTCTGCTGCTGCTGGCTGCGGCTACGGAGAGTCTTGCGAACAGTCATCCACTGTCGTAGCCTCCTCCGCTGTTGTCTCCTCCGCCGCTGTTTCGTCTGCCGTTGTCACATCTGCTGTCCCTGCTACCAGCTCAGCCGCTCCTCAGCCTTCCAGCCCCAGCTATCCTCCCGTCGACATCACCGACTCGGTTCCCAAGTGCATGAACTCGTGGCTCCAGATCTCCGCCCCAGACTGCAAGGACAACACCGACTCCAACTGCTACTGCCTCAAGCCTGAGTTCACCAAGAACGTTATCGATTGTATCTCTGCCCGCTGCGGTAGCGACGACGAGATTAGCAAGGGTCTGCAATACTTCATTGGTATCTGTGCCCAGCATGTCCCGGAGAACCCTTCCATTGTTGGAGACTGCCCTTCATACATTCCTTTGAACCCTACCCCTGCTGCTCCTTCTGCTCCTCCCGCTCCCCCTGCTGGTGGTGAGAGCTCTGCCGCTCCCTCTGCCCCTGCTTCCAGCGCGTACGGCCCCGGTTACCCTGATGAGACTCCTGCTGCTAGCACCACTACCGCTGCCGGCGAGACTCCTGTCATCACCACTGCTGTCTCTTCTGCGACTATGACCGAGATCGTTGGCACCACCACTGCTGCTGGCGAGACCCCTGCTGGGGAGACACCTTGCACTACCATCACATTCGGCACAACTACTCTCACCGTCCCTCAAGTTCACTTCACCACTCAGCCCGCCTCTGCCGGCGCCAACCCAACTGAGCCCGTTGCTCTTGTTCCCGGCACTGCTGAGCCTCCTCAGACCCCAGCTGCCACCACACCTGCCGGTGGTGCGCCTTACCCCATCCCCTCTACCATGGGAACCGCCACTGTCCCGATGGGTACTGCCACGGGTACTGGTGCCATCCGTCCCTCTTCGCCAGCTGAGTTCACTGGCGCTGCCTCGCCCTTCAACGTTGTGCCCAAGGGTGCTCTGTTCGGTGCGGCTCTCGCCTTGTTCGCATTGTAGACGCTATACATTTTAATGTAGTGCAGCTTTCCTTTTCTATGTTTTCACTGTTTGTATTTAGCGGTTAGTTCGAAACATGATACACAGCCCGCATCTGAAGAAGCGATGGTGTAATACATGGGGTTCCCTTGGAACCATAGAGTATATAGACAAGTATACATATGTGATTTACAATTCACAGCCGCTCTCTCGTGATGATGTTCGTTTGCGCAACGTGCGGTAAGAGATGCGCATACAGATCAAGCCTTTGTAGACACCAATATGTGGACCATGAGATAGCTCTCTGAGCTAAGGTAGCTCCAGACTAAGAAGTGCCGTTCGCATGTGAGAAGATGGGGGTATGTAGATCGCCATGTGCCGAGGTCCATCAAGAGCGGCTCCTGTGCGCAACCTCCAGGGATCGTCATCAATGCTAGCTTCCCCAGACTCCGCGTGTGCCGTCTGATGACAATAACAACAGCCCCTCGAACTATGAGCCCGAATACTAATCACGACGCCCACCATGTCGTCTGGCGCATCGCAGCCCACGCCGGGCCCCGGTAAATCGCAACCGATCGACCCAATATTGCGCAATGCGCTCCGCTACACCATCTCGGCAAAGGAGTACCAGCTGCTGCATCAATACCTCCTTTCGCGCGCCCCAGTTGTCAAGAAGCGCACCATAACCCCGAAGCAATACGATGCCATTGTCAAGGGCCCGGATGACTACAATGTAGCCGCCTTCCGCGCGGCACTGCGGTTAGGCATCGTGACCTTCTCGGGGCTGAAGGCATGGGAAGTGGTCAAGACCAGGCTTCTGTCGCGTGGGACAGCGAACAGGTGGGCATACGTCCTTTCGCTTTCAAGAAGGTGCGCGTTAACACTCCCTTAGGAACCAACCCAGAACCTCCGTTTTCAAGTCGTCCAATGTCCGCCTCAGCAGCTCCCTCGCCCTCATACTCCTTTCCCACCGCCTGCTCCGGCGCATCTTCGTGCGCATCCGCGAGAGCCTACTCAGCCATGAAGGCAAGTCGTTCCGGCGGCGGAATCCACGCATAGCACGTTCCTTGACATCCAAGTTGGCACCGGCCATTGGATCCAGCTTAGCAGGCTTCTTCCTCGCTGTGTACCCAGGGGATCAGCTGCGCGTCACAATCGCCATCTACATCATGACAAGGGCTCTGGAGTTTGGCTACAACTACCTAGAGGAACTAGGATACATGAAGAACAGGCCCAGTTGGTTCGGCTCTTGGATGATCATGCCAGTCGTTTGTGGGCAGCTATTGCACGCATTCGTCTTCGACCGCGACTGTTTCCCCTCTGGATTTGGAGACCATATCTTGAAGAACTCGCCAGAGTACATACAGAAACGCCCCGAAGACTATCCCAGCACAGCGCCGTGGCCAGGCACCTTCGACATAGTGGACAACTTAGCAGAGATCTCGCGACAGCGCTGGCCACCCTTTGTATCGCCCATCCTTTTCCCCAATGCTGAAACGTTACCAAAGCGACTGACGTCCATCTCTCCGATAACGTCTCCCGCACATCCAGCGATCAAGTCCCTGTCATGCGCCTTGCTCCACCCGCAGGACCCGTCCTGTCTACGTACCTACGTCCAATACTGGATCCAAGCCTTCCCCAAGATCGCTCGTTTCTTCACGCTCTTCTTCACAGCCATGAGCATCACAAAGTACAAGGCCTTCCTCTCCGCTCCCATTGCCTCGTTGAACAGTCTGGCTAAGCGTATATTGCGCATGTCGCTCTTCCTCTCTGGCGCCATAGGAACGAGCTGGGGATCCATCTGCCTGTTCCAGAACATACTTCCTCGAGCCTTCTTGTCAACGCAACGCTGGTTCCTGGGTGGCTTTATAGGCGGACTCTGGGCCTTCTTGGAGAGAAAAGGTGGAAGGGGCAACTTCCTGTATACGGCGAGGATGTCGATTGATTCCATGTGGAAGGTGGGTGTTAAGAGGGGGTGGTGGAAGGGTTTCAAGAACGGGGATGTTCTGCTTTTCGTTGTCAGTTTGGCGACGGTTAATGCTCTGTACGAGATATCGCCCAGATCGGTCAACAGTGGCGTTGCGAGGAAGGGCTTAGGTGTGTTACGGGGTGAGGGCTGGGTTGACAGAGCGGCGGTGCCGAGAGAAGATGAAGGCAAAGAAGAGTAATGATATCCAACTGTTTACGCATACAGCTTTTGCTCATTGAGCACGATGACAATGCGTTTCGAAGTCACAAGTACTTATGCAGTATTTTAGTTTAGTATGAAAACATTTATTCCTGACTACATTGCTCTCGAAAGGATCGAACAGTTTTGAGTGGGGTATAACAAGGCCTAAGCTAAACAAGCACGCTGAGTCGCTTCCTCCGTCTCCTACCATTACAATCTTCCCCTCTCCATACCACCAGTTCATGCAGCTTGTATCATCACTCCATCTTCATACCCTCAGCGCACTCAGCCAACTCTCCCCTCTCACCACCATAGCTCTTCGGAACACCCTTACCCAGCTCAGCAGCGAGCTGATTACCATAGCTCAGAACAACAAACTTCTTGCTCGTCTCCTTGGCCACAACCAACTTCATCGCATTGAACAGCCAGCCCATGACCACAGGTACATTAACGAAGAACTTCCTGCTCAGCGTCTCAGGGTAGTGGCGTCCTAGTATCTCAATAGTCTTGTTGGTTGCCGTTTTGACGAGGGGGTCGCGGCGGAGGAAGGAGACTTGGAGGTAGTCGTGGATTTGGAAGCCTTGGTATGGGTCGGGGCCTTCGCCGAAGTTGGGGATGGGTGTTGTGGCGGCGGGCAGGTTGAGCGCTTGGACGGACTTCTCCATGAGGCCTACGCGCCAGCGGAGGAAGCTGTGGGTTCTGTTAGCATAGTCTTGTTTATTGTATGAGGTTGGGAATGGGGGAAGCATACCCATCTAGATCGCCAAAGGTAGCCTTGTTGTCCTTGACAGCTCCATAGATGTTGAAGGTAACGATATCCTTCTTGTTGGGGCTCTCTGGTACACCCTCAACCTCAAGTACGTATCCTAATCCATCAAACTTGTTCTTCGCGAACGTCTCTCCTGCTGCCTTGATAGGATCAAACTCCTTCCTCCACTTCAGCGTGTCAAGCAGCTGTGACTTGGCTTTCTCCAAATCATTCTGGTTGGCGCGGAGGAACTTTTGTAGTATGAGCTTGGTGTGGAAGGGCTTCGACTTGCTCAGTTCGATGCCGTAGACTTCATTGTGTTGAGCTTCGGTGGTGAGGGCTTCGAAGGCATCGTAGAACTTCGTGAGCGGGTGGTCGGGTGCGGTCTCTGGCCAAATGGGGCCTTGGGTGGGTGTTACGGTGCTGGGCTCGGGTTTGGCGTCGCTGGATGCGGCGATGGGAGCGGCCTCGGGAGCGGCCTCGGGAGCTGGGGCAGTAGCTTCAGGTGTGACTTCTGTCGGCTTTGCTTCCTCTTTCTTCTCGTCGACCGAAAGATCCGCTACCGCTGCGGTTGCGCTGTCGACGGCATCTCCATCGTCCTTCTTGTCGGCAGAGTCGGCTACAGGAGTAGGTTCGGGCTGCTTCTCCGGGCCGCCTGCTCCACTGAAGAGACCGGCGCCTTCCGTGGGTGCTGTGCTCACGTCTTCGGGCTTCGCTGCCATCTTGATGTGCGTTACGAGTGCGTGTTAGCTGTGCTGTCAACGTTGGGTTGGGGAATTGTTTCAAAGTGTCCGGAGATCATTCGAGATCGTTCCCTAAACTCCGGAACCGCTGCGCGTCCCCAGTCCTGGTATCAGCTTGGACAAGGAAGAGACCGCATAACTTTCTTTTGCAGTTTCACGACAACAAAGCAACCATATGAATTGATGCAGCATTACTGCAGATGTCTGTATTGTCTGCTAACATAATTCATTCTGCAATTTCAATACATGAACAGCTTGCAGAAACCTCACGTCAGCGTACAGTTTGCATGATCACATGGAAGATTTGCAATAGTGAGTCTTTCGTATTTGTTGAAAGTGATGGACCTATGTAGCTATATACGTGTCGACGAACGTCTATCGACCGGACAAGCTGACCTCCAGTCATATCACCGAAAACTGCCTCGATCTCATCCATCTCGTGTTGATGCCACTTGTTCGGTCGAAAGAGGAGCAGTTGCCATAGATCGTATCGAAACTGAGTGATCTGAGGTTGACAGTTAGCATAGGACGTAAACTGTGATTCTGAACAAAGATGCAGGTAAGAGAGCAATCAGCCGAAAGATGAAAAGTCTCGAATGTTTTTTCAATCAGTGAGGCGAACCCCGTCTGAGTTAGCATGAATTGGTGTTCATCATTGCAAAGGGAAGGAAGAGAAGATGGATCATGTACCTTTTAAATGAGAGCTGGTAGCTGTGTCAAGTGAGCTTTCAATCTAGTGCATACCTAGAGCAATGTCAGTAACGGTTCCAAAAGAAGACGTTTTGACGAAGGCTCGAGGGTGGAAAGATATTCAGGTAATCGAACTAGTTTATTCCCCACGAAGTGGTCGGTATTTGATAATACATTTGTTGCTCATCATCTAAGGATGGGTGCTTGGGGTATGGGGGTGTAGTCTAACCTTTCAAACTCTATCGCAGCCCACGAAGCCTTGCCGTCTCGACCATATCATGTCGAGGTCTGCTATCGCTTGTAACCAACGGACGGAGAGGATATGCGATGAACGGAAGGCTTCGTGGAGCTACGGACCGCAAGACGGCTGCGGCGCATTTGATAGCGCATCATGATCGCGTAGTCACATTATGACTGAGAACATTGAGACCTTTATAATTTGTTAGCTGATGTCCTGAAAAACTTCTGGTAACAAATTGGTAGATGTTGCGAAAGATCAGTATTCTCGTTTGGCTTGAGTGGTCGGATCACCATAGAATGTATGATAGGGGCGACACAAGTGTTCATCATGATAGCAACAGAAAACAAAGAGAGAGCGGGTGTTTTGACTTACCAAAAGTTGGGCGCGTTGTTGGAGTGAGAGAGAGAAGCTGCAGGCTCAAGTTTTGTACGGGAACTTTTCGCGGCGGTGTTTCGTTTCGCCGGGCGGGTCGTGGCCCGAGCTTCGATCCAAGCGGGTCAAGGTTCTCGTAGACGCGCTCGCTGGTTGTCCTTAGGCCGACACTTACGCGCTTCCACTCCATACCAGACCACCACCACTACTCTCCATTTCCACCTTCGCTCAACATGGTCGCCTCAACCACCGCGTCTTTCGAGAGTTTCGTCAAGCAGACCCGCGAGAAGAAGAAGAATGAAGCCCTCGCGCAACAGTTCCTCGGAGCTGGCAGCCGAGGCCGGAAAGCGAATGCACCAGGCGCCGGCGGCCGGGCGCGAGTTGAATCTGAAAAGCCATCGCTGCTCAGTCGGATAAACGGTGGTGCTGGCGTCCAGAAGCGATCAGCGAGCGCGAAGCCAGCCGGCAACGTCGACGGAAAATGGCAACACGATCTGCACAAGCTGAACAACCCCCGCGGTGCCGCCAACAATAGGAACAACCTCGCTCGGACGGCGTCAGCATCGCAGATCGAGCGCAACAGCAAGGCTTACACCAAATTCGCTCCGGTCCTTGGTCGCGGTGCGGCTACACGCAGCAATGACGCTGCACCGGGCATTAGCATTCGAGGTGCCGCGACGGGCGGACCGTGTACCGTCATTGCTAGTAACTTTGCACCTGGAACAACGGCCGCTGATATCGAGGCTGTCATGACCCCGATCGGAGGAGAGACGCTGGCATGCAGACTCTTGTCTTCCAGCCCGACGGTCATGGTCGAGCTGCAGTTTGTGAGCAGGGAGGGCGCCGAGAATGTTATCGCGACGTTCAACAACCAGAAGGTCAGTGTTCCGGCGAGCTTCTTCGTTGGACTAAAACTAATTCCATCAACAGGCTGATGGCAGACTCCTCTACGTCTACATGAAGGACGTTCCCGCAAGCACCCACGTCGCTCGAGCGCCGCCTGCCCGCCTTACGCAGTCCATGGATGACATGGACATCGACACCGGTGCAGACGCACGCGCTGGTAGCTTCCAAGATGGACGATACGGCTTCAACGACGCTAGTCGCAGAGAACCACCACGTGGACCCCGCCGACGATACTAGATCTCAACTGCCGGCACACATCTTCTTCAATTTCCCCTGTACGATATACCCTTTTACAGACGATAGCAACGAGCAGGCTGCATGCAGCCGGGTTTCAAGACTTACAACACTCGGAGAAGCCATGCAGTTTCCATATCCGATGGCATAAGCGGGGAGTTGGGTGGTTATAAACACAACATGCACCAACGATCTCCTCGGCAAGTGTCTTGTGGCAAGAATAAATTTCTAATTAATGATGGATATCATCCCCTTCATCGTCGTGTCCTTGACTACTATCGCTTGTGACATTTACTTGCTAGTCCATCCTTCAATGGCGGCATCAACCTCCTTCCTGTACCTCTGCTGGCCCTCACACTGCTCCAAGAACACCTTGTATTTGGCGTCCAACAGCTTCTTGACCGTCTTGTCAGCTAGTGGCTTCACAGTCTTACCAGGCTTGCTCAGTCTGTCCATGATGTCCCAGAGTGGCTCGCTGTTTCCGTCCTTGTCGGTACTGGCCGCCTTTGCTCCAAGCATAGCCGCACCGTGCACCACGGCTGCGTGTACGTATCGCGGAATCAGGACCGGCATGTCGCACGCAGTGGCCATGAGCTGCATCAGCAGACTGTTCTGGCACTGTGAACCGGACATGAAGATGGAAGAGATGACGTGGCCGGAGGCGTTCATGGCAGAAACAATCTGGTGTGTCTGAAGGGCAATGAACTCCATGGTCGCGTAGTAGTAGAGTGCCAGGCCGTCGAGGCTCTTGTCGGAGCTCAGACCGATGACAGATCCCTTCATGTTGGGGTCGGCGATAGGGGAGCGGTTGCCAAAGAGGTCACCATAGAAGAAGAAGTGGCGTCCAAGCCAGGCGATGTGTGGGGCTTTCTCGGCGTCCGCCATCTCGCGGAGGTGTTCGTTGAGGTAGTCGTAAATGTTGGTGTTGTATGTTTCAGCGACAGACACGGCTTCGTTGAAAGCAGGGTGTGTCTCAATAACATGCTTGAGCAGTTCACCTGTCGCACTTTGTCCTCCTTCTGCCATCCAGTAGTCTGGTAGTAGGACGTCTCTGTATGGGCCCCAGACACCGTCGACGAAGACAGGCTCGCGTGACATGGCAAGGTGGCAGGTCGACGTTCCAGCTACGGCTGCAAGGCGCGTGAAGGCTTGCGAAACATCGTTCTTTGGCTGGTCCATGTCAAGAGTATCCCCATCCAGCTTGACTTTGGCGCCAACGGTACCGATCCAGCCAGCGTAGGCGTCGATGACTCCACTTCCGACTGCAATACCAGGTTGCAGACCCATCTCCTGTGCAGCCTTCTCGCTGAGTGTGCCGACGAGCTCGCCCGCAGTGAGGTAGCGTCCGTTCTGTGTGCATGTTAGCCGGGACCGTCAAGAATAGTAGCGAAGGACAAACCACATTGTCAACGCCTCCCATGCGCTTGAAGTTGTCTTCGCATAGATCTTCGAGGCCAATCTCCTTGAGGAAGTCTTCCTGCCAGCCCTTGACACTACCATCGACTCCTACTGGTACAAAGCCCTGCTTGCAGACCACACTGCAGTAGCTTCTGCTCTCACTGCCAGTAGCCAGATGTGTGAGAGCATCAGTCAGATCGTAGAACTTGCAACGATCGAAGAGCTCCTTCGGCATGTTGTTCTTCAGCCACAATACCTTGGGGATCTCCATCTCGATGGACATCTTGCCTCCGACGTAGCGAAGCAGGTTGTGCTTGGTAGCGTTGATCTTGTTTGTTTCCTCGACAGGTCGGTGGTCGAGCCACAGAATGACGTTGCGGTCGTTGCCGTCCTTGTTGTCAAAATTCGGTCCAGTGACGGCGACAGGCTCATCTGTGTCGTCTCTGAATACTGCGAGCGAGCAGGTCGCATCGAAACCGATACCACGGATAGTGCTTGAGTCGATGTTGTGCTGATCCATGGCTCGGCGGACTGAGGAGCAGATGCATCGCCAGATGTCTGTTGTGGATTGTTCCTGGGTTCACTTTAGTTTTGGTTCTCGCAATTTGCCTGTTGCGGGTTAAGTACATAATAGCCAGTCTGTGGTTGCCATAGGCCAATGTTCTCTGAGGCCAGTCCAACAATGTCTCCCTGATCATTCATGATACAGGCTCTAGCACTACCGGTACCAACATCGATACCGATGTAGTGGTCGACTTGAGGGTGGAGCTCATTGCGGGGATCTGTTGACAGTTGACGCGACTGCTTGCGCTGGGTCTGGCGGAAAGGAATCGACATTGCTGCGTGTGAGTATGGGAAAGTGAGAGAAGTGTGGTATTTTGAATTGAAGAAAAGCTAGTCGAAAGCCCGAGGACGCGAGAAATAATGTTGAGCTACAACACAGCTGTCAATGCGGGATGAGCTCATAAGAGCTCTGGGGAGCTCTAGTATGGTGGGGGTGGGGCAGCAACCCCAGCCTTCTGTGCAATCGGGCTACCAGTCGTCAGGGTCGTCTCGAGCCTGAGCGTCGATCTGCTCACAGATCAGACTGAGAATTGTGGGCATCGTGAGCACCGGATCCACCTTTTCAGGCATACCGGATGCTGTTGGGCCAATGTTGGCTGGTCAGGCAACGCCACGCAAAGCAAGTTGAGGTCTTGGATCACAGCTGGTCATGGCTATCGGTGCGATTCCGGATCAAGCGGAGGCGCAGGATTATTTCACCGTATGTAAGTCTCAGGAGATATGGTTTGAGGAGGAGGGGTTGTGGAAGCACGGCTCGCTTGAGTGAATGTCCATCGGTGATACAATTCGCCGTTGCTCTCGGGCGGCTAGCCAGCTCCCGTTGCCAACACCATTGCATTGGTACAGATAGCAACAGACCGCACCATCGCGCCAAGATGCTACTGTCAAGACTTCTACTGCTGCCATTTGCGGTCGCATCGTCGGTCACGCTCTACGTCTCCTCCGTCCCAGCCTCAGGTGACAGCGCCGTCATCCCCTCGCCGATTCCGCTTGCGCAGATCGAATACGATGCAGACCAACCCGTTGGCACTTTAGCCTCCTTTACACCACCCACAGGCTCCTATGCCTCTGATCACCTTCTTCGCGTTGGTCTCACCGATCCTAAGTCTGGATCCTGGCGAGGCATTGTCATGTCTGCGGCCAGTTTCTCCGACCAATACCACAAGAAGTTCATCATTCACGTTGATGAGAAGGGGGAGCCTTTCCACATTGGATTCGGAACAAGCGCGAAGGGCAGCGGAGATGAAGTGGAGGTGGAGATAAAGAAAAGGAATGTCGGGCCAAAGCCAGTTTTGAACAAGCCCATCGTACTCAATGCGGAGGGGAAGCTCGATGGAAAAGAGCCGGAGAAGACCTTCTTGCAAAAGTACGTAGTGGAACAAGGTTCATTATCAGAGGTTATGCTGATTATTATACAGATACTGGTGGGCCATTGCTCTCTTCATGGTGGTGCAGTTGGTTGCAGGTGGCGGAGGAGAGAAATAAGATACAGGTGGATAAAAGCCTCCCTGATCCCGTTTCAATACCAAACCCAGTACCAACCATCTATTGACGTTCCTGCTTTCTTTCGAAATCACAATGCAGGTATTGTACTCAGCCATCTCAAATCAATCCCGTGTACAGGTGAACAACAAGTTTTTATTGAGGTAAAAGGTCATAAGGTATTATACATTCGGTTTCTCTCCTTCATCCTAGCGTCTATGGTTGGGTATAAGTATGCATTCATCGTAAGTGTTTCAAGCAAGAGCTGTGCTGGCAGAACTGGGTCGAGCCTGGCCGGGCGTGGGAAACACAGTCTTGGGGACCGCGACAGCTGCAGCGGCGGCGGATGCGCTCAAAGAAGACAGTGTCGGGATGGATCCGGTCGAGGTCGCATTAGCCGGAGCACGAATAGCAGGTGACGGGGTCGACTTGGGCTGGTGAACGTCCATGGGCAGGATCTCTGTCTTCAGCTCCCTCGTCTTCTTCTGTTTGGGCTCGGGGGCCTTTTCGTTCTCTTGGACGTAGAATTTCCGGAGCAACATGATTGCTTCCTCTCGGAAGATGCCGCCGGTGACTGGATAGGGCTTGTCGACGCTGGCACTGTTTGAAGTCAGTACTTGCAATGCATGCATTTGTAAGGAAAGAAGGATGCGTACTCAGAGTGAATGTTCAGCACACCTCCAGTGCCGCCAAAACGCTCGTTCCAGCATCCGAAGTAGACGGCTCGAATGCCATACTGGCGCAGCATGGACGCGCACATGACGCATGGCTCAACGGTGACATAGAGGTCCGTCTCGTTGAGGATACTGATGGGGTGCTTTGACAAGATGCCAGCGATGGCGACGAACTCGGCGTGGCGGGTACCGTTCAGGGTCCGATTTGTCTCGTTCATGCCTCGTCCAATGACCTCGCCGTCCTTGACGAAGACACAGCCGACGGGGGTCTCATCGCTCTTGAGTGCAAGTTCAGCCTGCAGTGATGATGAGTCAGCATGAGGATCAAACAGGTAGTAAACTCAGCAGATAGCTGAATATGTACAAAGCGAAGGACGTGACTCACCATGGCAATAGCCTCTCGCATGAAGCCTTCATGATACGCTCTCTCCTTCGGATCCATGGCGTCTGGTACGTGAATCGCTTCGTCGTCTTGGCACGGTTCTGTATTCACCTGCGCAGGGTCCGCAGTTGTCAAAGTGGCTGTTTGCTGGGCATGTAGGTAGTAAAGCGCCAGCCCGAGCGCGGCCGACGCAAGCACGAGAGGCGTCCATAATTCCTTCGCCTTCCAAATTCCAGTCATCCCAAGGTGAGGCAGTCGCGGCCATACACAATGTTCTGAAACTGAAGGTGCAGGTCCGAGTTCTCAGGCGCAGAGTGCCGGCCCAAGACGGTTTCGGCAAGCACTAGCGCGTAGTTTACGTAGACGTGGAAGCCGCGATCCGACCGAGGGCTGAGCTACCAAGAAGCACGCAACGCAGCCATTGCCATCGCAACGCCAGGCACCGACCAACATTCACTCGACCCAATCCGATTCACTGCACAGCCACAATCACATTACGCAGCGCAACGTACACCAACGCGGCGCACGGCATTCCAACAAAGGATATCAAACCTCGCCTGATACTTTGTGCCAGAGCTTCATTCAGCCCGCGCCAGCAACAAAGCTACCGGAACCGCAATCTACACATCGCCAAACCACCACTTTGCGCATCACCTCGAAAAGCTAGAAGCATACCGCAGTCAATCACACCGCGAAAATGACGCTCGCAGAAGAGTTCAAGTCGAGGAATTTCAGTAAGACACCCGCTGCTTGACCTGTAACTTATTGCTGACATGGCATCTTTGCAGGTATCTACGGACAATGGTCAGTCACGCCAGCTGCTATGCACACGTCCACGGCTTGCAGCATGTCATACTAACTCTTCGGCAGGACCGGAGTACTGTGTATAGTCCTCTGCTTTGCGCTGGGCATCGCCAACATCTTCAACGCCAACTGGGTCATCGCGTTTAGTATCGTGTGCTTGTACGTTCTCCGCGCCCGTATCTTCGCTGGGAATACGGCTAATCAGTTCACAGAGTATGCTCCTTCATCATCATCTTCATCGAAATACCGCTGCTCCTCCGCATCTGCCCGACTTCACCCAAGTTCGACACCTTTATTCGCAAATTCAGCTCCAACTATATGCGCGCGGCCATCTACGCGGCGATGAGCGCCATACAATGGGCCAGCATCGCTGCCCGGGCTACAAGTCTGATCGTCGCGGCCGTCTTCCTTCTGCTCGCAGCCGTCTTCTATGCGCTTGCTGGTTTCAAGGGTCAGCAATTCCAGGGCAGCAAGACGCTTGGTGGGCAGGGAGTTGCCCAGATGATTATATAGGGCGGGAGCAGAACTAGGCAGCAAGCAACAGCCATGTGCGACGATTCCGAACGAACGACACGCGTATAGAAAGAAGGGCCGACGGACGAGCCGATTGATATCACAAGGACGGAGATGATGAGCTTAGCCGATTGGAAAGCGATTACAGGAGATGATTTGACTTCTTTGTAGCATCATTCTGCAGCTGGGCGTTCTGGGGCCATGTTTTGTACGAGAGCCTCTTGGATATGGAAGTGCTCGGCCAAACTGCTAGGCGGTTAAATGCGACGTGCTTTCTCCGTACTCATCGCGTTCCCGTGACAATTGTGCATTTGTCGTGTACGATGTCATCTTGCTGTGTGGGGGCACCTACGTAATTATACACAGATATTGATCGATGGAGACGAGCGCAGGGCCCACATGAGTCCCTATGACGATGTTCTAGAAGCTTTGGGTGACATTTTCTTAAGCGTACATTCAAGAGAGTGCAGCAGTCGTCTGCTCAGCAACCATTCGAGTTTGACTCTATCGTTGCTGGAAAAGCCGTGACAAGCACAGGCAGTGTCAGACCACGACAGCGGAAACGCCAAACTTGGCCTGGCACCTGCTCGCTTTTAGGATGACGATAACTGGCTGCCAGAATCTCGCCAGGAACCACACTTGTTCGGCGCGGGGAACGCTAACGTGCCGGAGCTTGCGAGGCGTTGAAGATCCTGCCACCCTGCCGCACCCAGCGCAGCTGATGGATGCAAGTCAAACAATGCACATGTGATGCGCTGAGCTTTTCAATGTGACTTGTGCAAGTCTTGATCAATGTTGGACGTCCCGGGCTGCGAAACACGTTGATGCGGTCGCATAGCTCCCAATCTAGGATAGCGTCAGCCAGCATGTGGGACATGGATTCAATGCATCTGTCAACAGCGCAGTTGACGTGGACGTGTCGAACATCTCCACTACAACAATTGCATGTGTGGCAACAACGACTGGACCATGTAAGAAAACAGTCAAACAACGTGTGGTAGGTACCTATGCAGGTTGTGGGGGTGACGATGATGGCCGCGTGCAGGCCCATACGCCATAATGCGGGTCGCAGGCCCTGGAGCTCTCCGACTCTGCTACATAAGTGCGCCATCCCAGCTTCCAGGACCGATTCATTTGCGCCATTTTGGCTGTATCCCACCAAGCTACCTGCCCCTCTTGCCAGCCTCACTTCTAGTCTCCACTTGAATTGCGGACTCCGAGGTCAGTACAGCACATCCGCTTTGTGCAGCATCATTGGGCTCTCAAGTCGCAGCCGCGCTTATTGGCCTGACGTGCAGGAAACTGCCCGAGCCAGACCTGAGCACTTTTCTCAGCTCGCTCACGCTGCACATCGCCATCATTCAATGGCTGGGACCTGTCACTGACATTGAACGACTTGTAGTTTCAACCGCACCTACACCCCACATCCCCGCCGAGCAACCGACACAGAAGCAATGAGTGCTCCACCAACAATACCTCCACGCCCAGCGCGGGCCCAGAACAGCTCTTCTCCTGCGCAGGGTACCCATATGGATGTCCCCAAGATCCCCCCACGCCCGAAGCGCGGTGTCGAACGCTCCGTCTCTCCCGCTGGAGACAGATACGCCCGCTCCCCGCTCAACGACCCGACCTACGTACACGGTGGACCGCCTAGAGAGGGCGGTCGCCTCAGCACCGATCTGCCCTCCCGCCCACCAAGCGTGTCCATGCCCTCCCTTGGAGAAGAAGGCAATGAATACGCCAGCTTCGAAGACCTGTCCAAGACTCTCACACCAGAGAACCAGGGCGGCTCTCCACAACATATGAAGAACGTGGCAGGAGACTTGCCTCTGCATGCTCCTACAGCCTCGGTCCCGAGCTCAACCGCCAAAAGTAGGATCCAGGCGGTGACGCGGACCGATTCACAGACAGCGCTCGCAGCTGGCGTCGGCTCGCAGCTGTCCGTTGACGATAGGGTCTCTCAGGCCAAGACTGGACGTTCAGGATCTTCCGCTGGATCGCGCCCCAGCTCGCTCTACAACGACAAGGACGAGCATGGCATTCCTGAAATTGGTGTTCAGGTACCCATGTTCCGAAATGCTGGTGACGTTCAAGCCCCCAGCCCTTCGCCCTACGCGCAACAGCCCGGAGCGCAAGGAATAGGTTTCCACCAGAAGGCCGGTGGTCGCCATCACGGGCGCACCAAGAGCGGCCGTGAAATCTTCCACGGGCCTCCTGGTAGCTACGGCATGCACGGCCACGGCAAGATCTCAACAGACGACTTTGAGCAGAAGTGGTACGAAAAGCACCCGGACGATCTGAAGCGCGAGAAGGCCGGCGAGTACGGTCCTCACATCCAGGAGAACAGGAAGGATTACCACTGGCGTGCCGATAACCTCGACAAGCTGGTACACACTAGGGCTCAGGATGTTGGGATGGGTAAGTCAATTGCGGCTTCGATATTCATCAGCTGTTGCTGATCATATTCTACAGGTACGAGTCGGGATGCAGTCAGTACACCCGACGAACAGATTGGCTACAGGGCCACAGAGGAATATGCTTCGCGCATGGCCTCTCCTCGACCACAATCATCGGGTCGCCCTGCTTCAATCAAGGGCGGCTACGTCGACTCACCCCTCCGTAACGAAGCTGGCCAAGAGGTCAATGACAAAGGCGAGGTCATCCATATCGACCCTCCTGCGCATCGCTCCAGCAAGGTTCATGGCGGAGGCTACGACCCACCAACCGAAGACCTTGGCCCCGAGGGCGGAAACACAGCTGAGAAAGGTGGATGGGTTACTGAGCGCGGATATGGCACGCCCATTCTAGCTTCCGATGAGCTGAAGAAACACCCAGACGCCGAATGGAGACAGCCTGCTGTATCGCCTGAAATGGAGCGCCATGGCAACGAATACACGCTCAATGAAGATGGCAACCCGCAATATGTCACAAAGCCGCGCACGCACAGCAGAAGCTCGAGTCGGAACAACAGCACCCAGCAGCAACGTGTTATTCCCAGCCCAGCCCAATACGATCGTGGCAGTACTCCACTAGAGTCGCACAAGGAGTATGAGCCCCTGTTTCCGGAGGATGAGGAGGACACCAAGAAGCCCAAATCTCAGGTCGACAAGCTCAAGCGTCCCAGTGTCGCCCGACACCATTTTCCCAGTCAAGATGTGTGGGAGGATACCCCCGGCAGTTTACAGCTCGAAACTACTGTGGATACTCCTCAAGAGCCGGAAGAGCCAAAGACTGCTGGTGGTAACGATAGCGTGAGTCCTGCGAAGGTTTTTGAAGACCCGAACACCGAAGAGCAGCGTAAGACCCAGATCAACAAGGAAGATCAGAAGTCTTTCCTCCCCGACCACACTAGACAGTTCGCCGCAGACAACAAGATCCTCGGGAAAGTACGTGACGAGACCATGGGCCGCCCTGGAATGCAGCAACGCTTCCCAAGTCAAGATATCTGGGAGGATGCGCCATCCCACGGATTATACGAGACTACTGTCAGCACACCTCAGATGGAGGATACGAATGAGTATGCCGACGACTCCCCAATCGACCAAAAGCCCCCGGTGCCGGCTCGCCCCAGTATTCCGGCACGACCAGCCAAGAGGGAACCATCTGCCGATGATAAGAAAGCACCCATTATTCCAGACCGACCGAAGCCACAGATACCTGCACGCCCAAGCAAGCCATCTACTGGCTCTGCGGAGAAGATTCCAACTGTCGACTCACAGACCGGCGAGAACGACTCTCCCCAGACGAAGGCGAAACCGCCCGTTCCCGCCCGACCTGCTGGCTCGAAGATTGCGGCTCTCCAGGCTGGTTTCCTGAAAGACCTCAACAGCAAACTTGGAGTTGGCCCTCATCCACCGCCTAAGGTCCGTGAACCCGAAGAAGAAGAAGAGGCGCAAAGGGAAACAGCACCACTTCCAGATGCTCGCAAGGGTAGGGCCAAGGGTCCGCAACGGAGGAAGCCTGCTGCATCTCCGTCACCCGCTGCTGCCGCTACTGTTACTGCTGAAGTTGCTGTACCAAGGCAGTCGTTGAGTTTCGGCCCTGTGACACACGTCTGGAGTTTTGGACACGATGGTAATCTCGAGGTGCCTGCTGCAAAGATGGCAGCCCAGATTCAACAGTCACTGAGTGCTTCGACCAAGACGGCCGAACCTACTCTCACTGAGGGTGAAGCGGGTCGGAATGTTGCAGCAGAGCCAAAAGAGCCCGAGCTTGCACAGACTACGTCAAAGGACGAGAGTGAACCTGCTTCTGTGACCGAAGCGGTCAAGGAGAAAGCTCCATCAACTCTTGAGCAGGACACTTCTCAAGTGTCGGAAGCGTTCGGATCAGTTGCTTCCAAGGTATCATCTGCCCTCTCGCCAGAAGAACCCTTAGTCTCCAAGACTGCACCCGGTTCTACCGATGCGCCCGGTGCATTCCCTGGTTCTGGTCCGGACCTAGACAACGAGGCTGATGTGAAGGGTGCACCTTTGGAGCAAAAGCAATCTCAGGACAAGCCCGTCGGTGTTTCCACTGAGGAGAAGAAGGTTGATGAATCTACCTCGCTGAAGGAGGGTGAGAGTTCCTTGTAGACTCTTGCTTGTTAAGCGGTACTACAAAAAGATCGAGTTGAGTGGTAGGATGGGCTGTATTGCTACACATTCTCAGTACTAGGGTGCACGTAGATATTTTCCAATCCATTTTCAGAATACGCTTCCAAGATTCAGTTGTATGTTGCGACTGTATGCCTTGATGTGCAAGGTGATAGCGACGTTGTTATGTGCTAGTGATACGTGATACAAATTATTTTTGGCACGAGCACCCATACTGAAGCCCATTTGATCTTGTCGGCGCGATAGGCAAACTTTTAAATGTGTTGTGTTGCTTATCTGTGTTGTCGCTCCGAGGCTTGCTAATATCGGCTATTCTGTACTGACTAATCAGCGGTCAGGAACGTCGTCCAAGCTTCAAGACAATCTATGTATGGCTCGCAGACCATCATCAAACACTCATTCACTCAAACTACCATCCCTTCCGTCCACTCTCCAGATATGACAGAGCCTCACACAACGTCCTCCTGCAAGCCTGCGAACGACCCTGGGCGCCTGAAGAGAAAGCGGCCACACGACGACCAACATGGCACAACAGCAGCCACTGACAAGCGTACCAATACTTTGCATTTCAAAGATTTCAACCTCCCCATCAAGGATTCATCAAGACATACGAGTGGCAGGGTGCGCGATCAACAAAACTTGGAACTCTGTACAATACCCCACGACGACAGAGCACACGATGCCTTCAAGGCGAAAATCCTGGAAGAAGACATACAACGCGAAGCGGAGGTAGACAAATGGCTGGAGCAGGTCACCCCACGTCTGGAGGCCGGCGAGCAGATACCGATTGGGAGCCTTGGCCACACGAGATGGCATGTAGCCTGCCGCGAGTATTGGGAGCAATACATTGGCCCGGACCACTGTTGGATTAATCCCGAGGATGGACGAATGCTCGTATTCCAGAAAAAAGCACCGGGTGTGAAGACCACAAAGCAGCAAATGGTGGTGGACCAATTCTGGATGAAGCAAAGCGCCTCACCTGGTATAGCTACGAGTTATCCCTTTGAGAGACCAGAATATGCAAGCTTAGACCCCGTGATCGTGAGCCTAAGGTACACTGGGAGCGATCTGAAAATATGGTTCTTGGGTAATGGGTATGCGAGGATGGAATGGAATACTACATTCCTCATGGGCCAGGTGGGAAGGCTGATGAAACCGGGAAGGCTAATGATGTCCTGTATACAAGAGGACACCGATGAACATGACTCGGGAAGCGACGCTACTGAAGAATCAGACTCTGAAGAAGATGAAGAAGACGACGAAGAAGAAGACGAAGAAAACACCGGCAGCGAAGAAGAATGGAGTCATGAAAGCGACGACCTGTATTGCAGAAACTACAGCAACGGCAGCGAATGCGGATGCGAAAGATGCCTTCGTACATGGGACGATATGTCTGAGAGCGATTTATACGACGATCGCCCTGAACCACCGGGGATGAGTCAGGCCAGGATAGACTACGAATTTCGGAGGTTCATGAACAGACGGGAACCGGCACCATGGGATAAGTATGCGTGATTGATTGATGCATTGATAGGATTTACTTGGACGGAAGAAGACTTGTAATCGATCTTGGTGTGTTGGGTTTAGTATCCCAGACCTACATAGCTCACCTACATTGTTATTTCACGCGCTCGAAATGGGATACAAGGGCAAGCTTGTTACCTTCTTTTCATCTGACAAGTCGGAGCCGGAGATATCATTGTACTGTCTCTACGTGGTGTAGCTAGTTCCTTGTCAGTTGTAATAGAAAACAATTCCAGTGGCTCCACTACCAAGTCATGCTGCGGCTTCTTTGGACATAATTCCACCGCCGTCTAAGCTACGTGTTTCATTGCAGTCACTTCCTTTTGTAACTAGTGACTGTAACTATTGAAAAAAGGCATAAGGGCCTCCAGCCACTACAGCCATCGCACATCTGTAGCTTCCTAACTGCGACATACTTGTTTCCACATGTCATAGCCTACGTATGTCTGGATATGCCGTTGTTTTAGACCAAGGCTATTCTTCTCTGCCCAATGTACGTCGCTGTAAAACTGCATACTAAAGTACAAGCCCTTCGTTGGACCAATATCTCGAGAATACAATTTCGAATGTGTGCTGTCACGAAATCATTGTACACTAGCATCAAATCCTACCATCGTTGTTCTATCCGGTAGGTGCACAGGTGTGGTGAGAAGGCCCGCTGTACAAATGACAATGTCGGTCTTGCCCAAGACTTCGTCTTCACTGCATACCGATTTCCAGATAACCTGAATCAGACTGTTCATGAGCCACTGCTAGCCTTTATAAGAGTACATATATAAGCATCGTACAGTATGCGCATGATCTATTAGCAGACCGGTTAGCGCAGCATGTGTCGGAAAAAGAGGTATTTGTAAAGAAACACAGTCTTCAACTTTATGCCAGATAAACAAGATATAGTGATCAAATTGGCAGCGTTGGTCCATAACTTCCACCATATCAAATATGTTCCCGGAACCTGCGCGTACCTGAAACATCCGATTCCGCTATAAATGGGCTCAAAAGCAGGTTGGAAGACTATTCTCCAAGCAGGCAATGCTAATATTTGCTCTTCAGCTCGAAATAGTCCCCTAGAGACGGTGTTTGCCGTGAAGACCAGCTGAGCTTGACCTCAACAACGCCTTATCTTGATCAAGGCGCCACAGTGGCTTCATGTCGGTAAAGCCGAAGCGTACCAGACCATACTACCGACCATTCGAGAAGAATACGAAAGTATGAATAAGCTGCTAGAAGAAACTTCTGCAAGACCCTGAATCCCGCGCCGCTTTACAGCAGCAACAGGAAACCACGCTGCGTATCCAAATTTCCCCAAGCGTAGTGTGCGCGTACTACCTACGCATTGCCGCGGCCACATGCTGCCGCAGAACGACCCACACCACGGCATGCACGCGCCTCAACACCAACGCAGAAATGTCACGATGATGCGGTGTACACCACCCGAGGCTCGGACGAGGCTAACATCCAGGTACCAGCCTCCCGAGGTGCTAGCCCCGACCATGGCGTGACACCTACACAGTACGCTAAGTGCAGATTTCGGTACTCGCACACACGCAAAAAAAGTTTTTCCTTCGTGGATCTTCGTAGATTTGTGTAAGAAGTTCCTTGTCCACTGGTGCTGGTGTACCGGGCATACTAGGCAGAAAATTCTCCATGGGCAAACTCACAGAACACGTGCTGGTATGAGGGGAATGCGTTGACCTCGGGAACTGGGATCTACCTGGATGGTAGTCGCCATCTGCCATGCCTTTTCTTTCCGTCAAATTCTCTTCCTGTGGCCGTTGAATTTGGCCAAACGACTCCAGGGCTCCTTTGTTCCGTGCTAGCTGCTAGAAGCTTCCTGCACAACATGTGCTGCCTCGGTGCGGGTCGGCGCGAGGTTCTCGAGCGGATCCGGACGTACGTCCGCTTCTGGATACGTTGCGTGCGCTGAGAAGGGAAGCGTTAGCCGACGGGCAACTTGGCCGTTGAAGACTCTGTTTCGAAATCTCGAAACTGTGCGAGATAGGTTTGCGATTGCAATCTGGGACAAAGATACGAAGTACGACGGAGTGCTTGGCAACCCGCGGAAGCCGTTGCTGTCGTGACGAGACTGATCGGCATACTATGTGCCGTATCCAGTAAGGCTGTCGATCTGTCGAGATGGAAAGATAAGATTCCGCTCCCCGGCGCGCGAGGAGAGCGCGTCCGAGGAGTCCGGCTCGACATGACTATGTCATAGACCCTGGTTCCGCCCTGACCGTTGACAGCGTCATCATGTGAACCAGCTTATCGAAGCAGATGAGTCCAGAACTCGATCAGGGAGTGATGATGCAAGTAACCTCGGAAGAAAAGCAACGGTTATCGCAAACTTGCGAGAGAGGGGGAAAATACGGAGGTCATGACCGCTCGCCAGATCATGCACGTGGCTGATGATGTGGCTCAATCTATCTTATCTTATCACCGGCTTTCTACATATGTCCGCTCCGCCCCGGATGATCAACATCGCAGCATGGTTCGCTCTTATTGGTGAACTATTGACGATCATCTAAAGCCTCACTCACTCACCGTTCAGTCACCATTGTTAAATGATGACCAGCATATCGTGCTGAGTGAGAGGCACACAGCGTGGTGTCCAAGTTATGTGCGTATGACATCAGCAACACCCGTAGACTGTTAATGATAGCGATCAAGGTAGGTTTCAGTGACAATATTGTGTTACTTGGTTGCGCAGCCACCACGGCGTAACCGCGGACCATGTTGGCATAGATGATCTGATCGTCAGATCGTGGTTGCCTAAGGCGCGCCCCATTTCCCTGTTTGAGCCCCGACTTCCCTGGACGGGACAACATTCAGGAACAGGGCACATGTTTGGGACGTGAGGCGTTGCTAGGCACGACGCGGCCCAGAAACATCCAAGGAGTTGAGTTGGCATGCCAGCTCAGCAATGTTCGAGATGACACGTTATCGCAAGAAAGCTCCGTAACTTGGAAACAGGGTTTCGCTTCATTCGAGCGGATTGCGTAGAGCGGGCTACGCGCAAGCTAGATTCGTACCTGTTTCACTAGGCCTCGCGAACCACAGCGCAGCACCAGCTAGCGGGTGTGACTGAGGCAGTCCGTCCCTAGTAAAAGCAAAATCGTCGATGGTTGTGAGAAGATTAACTGTCTGAATCGTTTCGTCCACCGCCATGTCGGAACGAAATGTTGAAACCTCGAGATTGAGGGCATGGACATGTTTTGACTCGATGTTTGGTACCGAGTCTGATATGAGATTTGATCATCTCTCGTGCCATGGTAGCGTTTCGAGACGAGCATCGTGGAGGGTCAGTGCCGGTATCGCCGCGACAGCAGTGGAGCGTGGGGAAAAGGAGAGATCGACGCTGTAACTTCCGTCTTCAACTTCTGACAGTGTGGAGACGGGAGACCTTGCTCAGATCAAAGCTTTCGCGGTCCAGAAGCCCTCGACGAGTGGGTTTCGCAGCAGATTGCCATAGACCGCTCATCCTACAGCTGTCAAGTGCATCAAGATGCGAGTGCGAACAGAGATGCATATCCGTATGCGACGGATAATCTGCTTCCAGATGATCCGCTCGAGTCTGGCTCATGTGCCCGCGTTTCGCCCGAGCGGAACCAAACGTGACCGTCCCTACGCGAGCTCCTGTTGTGTCCGATCGGATACACTCAAACCCCGAGCAGCCTGTCTGCCTGCGCACACTTTCCGGACGTGGGCAGAACCAAACGCCGAGTTGACCCGGCTGCTTGCGGCTGCATGCCTTGCATACACACCAGATCTTCCCAGGCAGACGTGGACGGTCACTCGACGGTGCGTGGGGCGGTGCGATCGGTGTACGCAATCAATCTCGCAACGCCTGCTCTGTGTATGCGGGGACACGAAGGTGATTGACCGGAAGTGCACTTTCACCAGGCAAGCGTTGCGACGACAGATCGCTCAGCCATGCAAGGCGCGCTCGGCGAAAAGCAGCCGCGTCCGCGATGCGAAGTGCCCGCCCTATGCGGGATGCATGCGAGGGGCCAGGGTCTGACGCACTGGCCAAAAGTCGGTCAACCCTAGGAATTTCCCAGCACCAAATGTGTGACTGGGCATGTTGACAGGAAACTGTAATGCGTGGGGTTTGTTGCTGTGTCGTGTGCTGTTGACAGTTCATCAGTCATGCATGGCGAGTGTACCTGTGACCTGCTAAGGCTCGATTAGCATGCAGCCTGCAGCGATAGCAGCGCATCACCTGAGAAAAGCGTGGAGATTGGTTTTTGTGGGTGTAATGATCATCATTGAAATTTCTAGCTATGGCGGGAGTCTCGACCACTGCCTTCGGGAGACGTCGAACCGCTCGAGACCAATATCCCAAATCCTCCTATCCCGTATCCATCCAATAATTTCTGAGTAGAGTTGTTCGTGAGATCCTCCGTGAAGATCCCGACCGCCCTGCGGTATATGCCAATAAAAGAAAACAGAGGATATAATGCTCGAAAATGCTACGCTATGCTGTAAAGGACTCGCTCGCTGAAAACGCTGGATCAAAAATCAAAAGGTCGGAACATGGTGGTGTGCTGGCCTAATAACTTGAGATGAGCGGAGCGGTGGTGTCCATGAATAGCGGATGATCTTCGATGTTTTGTGATTGTGGTTTGGCGTCGTAGAAGGTTGTTGTGAGCATGGCTTCTTTCTCGGTGAAGTTGAAGGACGCTTGCGGGGGCGATGTGGGTGGAGACTCGTCGTCGGACTCTTCCTCGTAGGTGAGCTCGGGCGGTGACTGTAATTGCGATGGTACCCGGGTAAGAGCCAGTTCTGAGTCGTCCTCCATGTCGTCGTAGAACTCCTCCTCGTCATCCTCATCCTCGTCCACCTCCATTGTGCTGATCTGAACCGGTGATTGAGCGATGCGGCGAGGGAGTGCGATCATGTCGAAGTCGTCCTCGTTCTCGGACTCAGAGTCTGATTCGGAGTCGTCGTCCTCTTCCTCCTCAGCGATGCTGTCGGCCCATTGGATGTGTCGGGACTCTTCAGTCTTGGAGGCCTTGGCCATGGTCTGGTTGAACCATTGTTCTTGCTGGCGTTCGGCGTCTTGGAGTTCGACCATGAGGCTGTCGAGGAGGTTTGCGTGTCCAACGAGGAGGCGGAGGTTGTGGTCGGCCCTGCATGCCTCCTTGCCGAGCTTGGAGCGGGCAGAGGCAGCAATGTAGTAGGTTTGGGTGAGAGACATCTTCTGCTTCTTTTGCGGTGGTGATGAGATGAAGTGGGAGCGGGTAGTCTCAGCCGTAAAGGGCTCGAAGGAAGTTTGAATGCGGAGGTGTGATGAAGAAGGCATGTTTGGTGTGTATAAGGCAGTAGTATATGAGAGCCTAAAAATTGTGAGTCAGGTTGGTTTTATGACTGTCGAGAACGAGGGTACAAACCTTAAAGCAGCAGCCAATGGAGGGAAGGTGATCCGAGCGTAGTTAGATTCCGAGATGTGTGATGTAATGTTGATCGACTGAAGATTGTCGAGTGATGTTATAATTCGCCGAGGAGTAGTGGACTGGTGTGTGAGCTGATGATGATGGAATCTGAAGCGAGGACAGGCGTGTTTCTTATGTTTCGCTGGCGCATGGAGGATGGATAACGGGTGCTCGGAATTATTGGCATGTTTCCACCGCTCTTGGCCGAGCAAGGACGGATGCGGTGAGCTAACACACTATGATTCACACCTGGGCACGACTGCAGGGGTGCTAGCGCGGCTTACGATACAGCCCGGTCGGTCGTAGAGACTTTCGCCCGCATGCACATACGGGCGTTACGAAGCGGACGCCGGACGTTGCGCGGATATACAGTCTGCCCATGCTCACATGCCACGGCGCTGGATAATCGGGGTCTCGCTCTCGTCGGCGTTTACTAACCCACGATGCATTGCATCACTCATCGTCCGCCCACATCGCGCCATCAGGGTTTTTTCTTTTTGGGCTCTTCGCTTTTCGCGTTTCCCCTGCTAATATCCTCGCGGTGCGTTGTTCGAGCTAGAGGGTGCTTGGGCGAAGCTGCGCTGCCTGGCTGCCTGCGGTTCCAGGATGCGCTGTCGTCAGGGCTAAGCCACGGACCTCTTTACAGGCAGAGCGGTCAGCCCTGAATCTGTGGCTGTCAAACGTGTCCACCGTCTCGCCTAAGGGGTCACTAATCCCTCCATTGCGCGAGGTTGGTCTGGCGTCGAGTCTCTCCGCGCGACAAAACCAACGTTAGGCTCACGACAGCAGTTCAGCCACACAGGCTGACGTCCGGTACCCTTCGTACCGTCGTATAGAGTCGTCACTTCGGCCGACGCCTTGGAACCTTGGTTTTCCGGCTGCCTAGCACATCGGCTTTTCGCTTCCTCACAGCTTTCGTCCGCGTCGTCACAAGCGACCCGTCGCTGTTTAGCTGGGCGGGCCACGCGGACCTGTCACTCAGTCTGACCCCCGCGCCCAAGCAAACTATCGTGAAATGACCCAGGGTACCAATCACACCTGGGCATCAATTGCGAGCAAAGCCCAGGAGCATGCTGCTTGTCTCCGACTCCCTGTTACTAACTCCCGCCTGCAGCTTGCTGCATCGCGCTGCCATTGGTAGATCAAGCTGGCTTTGTCAGAGATGCTGAAAAATACTCTCTGACAAACCCGCTAACGACCCTGCATGAACCAGTATAATTTGATGACACGATCATGCGCTTTCCTCTGGAGCGTCGCTATTGCGTGCTCCGAGGCAGTCGGCAGTCAATTTGCGACAAGCAACTCTGCACCGTCGTCATGCCTGATGGCTGAACAGTTTGATTACTTTTGCGCTCCTACAGCCCGACTGTCCAAGGTATTGAGTTTATGGCATCTGTGCGTTTATTGTCAGGCACAAACAAAAAACGGTGAACAGTGCGTTCATAGCATCCGTCTCCGCTCCGCCCTTTTCCACTACTCCGGCTCCGGTGAGGGCGTGCTTCCAGGACGAACGATCCCGAAAGAGGAAAGTGCATCTCGTGGCGCTTTCAGCCGTCGCTACGCATACCGAATTGCGTTTACCGTCTACCTTCATCTACATACGCACAGCCCTTTGCTGCCCTTGAGTCGTCCGATTCACATGGGCCCAATCAAGGTACGACTCGGTTCGACACGTTTCCGTCGGGTCGACTTCACCGCTGAGCTGTGTGAGGCTGATCAGGAGACCGCCAACGCTGGCAATCTGGCGGTGGCATATATGCATGCTGCGGTGCCATAGCAACGCAATGCTGCAATGCGACTCCGCGTCGACTGAGAGAGTATGAGTCGACTACCGGCTAAGCCCAGATTGCGCTTCAAGAGAGCTTCACCCACCACACGTTTGCAACTACCACAACCCCGCGTCAATAGCTCACTTCGCGACGCGTTGCAAACGTGTACGCCTCACGCAGACCAAAGCTTGCTCAGCCACGCTTTGTCCTTCACAACGTTTAGCCTAACGTCGACGCGGGTCTACGCTATAACGTTACCGCTTTAGGTGTGCCTTCGAATGAGGCATATTTATTTAGACTCAATTGCGGCATATACCATCACACTTGCGGGAATATCGACTTCACCACCCTCTCCCCTAGCAGAATTCTGGTCCGCGAGCCTTCGGAAAAGCACTCACTAAATAACGATCTCGGTGTGCGTGCATTATCAGCGTCTTTATCCCGACGAGCCCGAGCTATGTCCGGGTGCAACATGTCTAGTCATCCTCATCGTCCGTTCGGATCTCAGGCATGGTTCTAAGCAAATAGCCGAGTAGCTTCATGCATCACTAAGCAACGATGCCGCTACCACTGATGACCGATGTTCGCGTCTTTCTCAACATCTCTCTATGACGCGACAGCCGCATGAGGAGTGCAGGACAATGCTTAGTGAGATTCGAAACTAATGCTGCGATATCAACAAGAGTAGTGATAAACATATATGTAGCAATTGGTGCTATTTTCGTTAGAGTAGGAAGTTTATATAACAAAGTGCCTCGATTTTGATCGTTTGCTGCCATACTGCGGCTCTCTAAGAAGAGATGGAAAACGACAACCCATAGATACTTTATTACAATTATATAGTGGGTCAACACATACAGCACCAGCACCCTCAGCCTATCCGGTCACCCTGGCAGCTGCCATGAGCCTTTCCTTTCTTCCCTCTTTCCAAGCCTTATCCAGTGCCTCCAGTTTCCCGCCTAGCACTTGCACATTGCCGGGCTCAAGCATGATGACGCCTCTCCTCACGTCAAAGTTCTTCAGGAGGAGTTTGACGCCCATGGTCATGTTGGTATTGAGCCCGTCTATGCCTCTTAGCTCCATGGCGTAGATCTTGAGGCCTTTGGCATCTTGCAGAAGCAGCTTGAATGGCCCTTTGCTCACCACAGGAGCCGCGGCTTCAGCAGTGCCCTCATTCTCCTGCTCTATAACACGCACAATCTCCCTTCCTTTTGTCATCTCGCCTCGCTCCTGCGCTTCGATAGATTCGACCTGCGACCAGCGCGAGTGGCCTATATCTTCGATGTCGAGGACCTGGCAGACGACTGGACCAGGGACGATGCGGGATTTTGTGGTACCCTTGAGCACATCGTCGGGAAATACGGACCCTGCAGGCTGGCTGAGCGACGTGGTTATGTCGGTGGCTAGTAGGCGGAAGTGGGCTGTCTGCTTGACGGCGGGCAACGGCGTGTTGGGCCGGGTTGTGGAGAGGAAGCCCTGCAGCCAGGCGGTGGTAGGGTAGAGATGGCGGGCATTCAGGTGCTGTGTTAGCTCGGCTGCGAGATTAGCTGCCATGTCGGTGATCAACGGCACCTTTCTTGAGGATGCGCGGTTTTGCTTGTTCGCGAGTACGGCGGAGCCATGTGGGAGACGCGACGCGCCGAATGACGTGGGGCGCTCTTTCCCCAACGGTGGCCTCGGCCCTTCACATGAAGCTCAAGCTCCAACACTCAATCACCAAACCTCACAACATAGCAGATAACAGCATAGCGAACGATACCACGGCATGTCGACTATAGCCTCGCCCCGCGCCAGTTCTTCCGTCCGCAGCCCCTCCTTGACCCGCACCTCAATCGACAGCAGCTCGTCGCATCGCCCACCCCCAGCCGCACGCCGAAACCGCGCTGCCCTTCGCGAGTTCTATGGCCTCAAGAACGCGCCCCGCGATGCAACCCCAGACGCCAGAATATCCGAAGAATCTTCGAGAACACAGTTAGGACCAGAAGAAGACGAGACGCTCACAGAGCTCGATGCTGCGGATTTCAATGCAGAAGCCTTTGTAGAGGCATTGCTTGCCAAAGAGGGACTGAAAGGCGTATTGAAGGTCGAGGCAGACTTGGTGTCTCGTGAGTTCTCACTCAACTCATATGAGCGGACATCTGGAGTGCTAACATAGAAACAGAGATCAGAAATCTAGACAGCGACCGCAAATCTCTCGTCTATGACAACTACTCCAAACTCCTGTCCGCAACAAGCACAATCCGACGCATGCGCGGAAACATGGACCCCCTCGCACCCACAACCCACACCCTAGGTCCTGCCATCTCCCACATCGCCGAGACAGCCGCGTCTTTATCATCCTCGTTACAGGACAGCCACCAATCCAAAGAACAGGGCTTGGGCATAAGCATACGGGTCGAGCAGGACGACAAAGACAAATCTGATGCGGACAAGAAGCGGAGACAGCAGGAGACAGTAAAATGGGTTCTGGACACACCACGTCGGCTGCAGGACATGGTAGACCAGGACCAGGATGGAAAGGCGGAGAAAGAGTGGGCAGAGGTCAGGAGGATATTGGATAAGTGGAAGGGCGTTGCTGGCGTACAAGAGCTTAGAGAGCAGTGCGAAGCTATCATGTGCGAGGAAGATTCGGAAGAGTCTGAGTGAAACTGAATAGGACTCATGGACGATCGGATTTCACCCTAACTGCGCCGCGTACCGTGTCCATAAGGCTGGCTGGTACCATGCCGGATGATGGAGTTGCGGAAGGAACAACATGCTGGGCAAGCAACCATCTGGCTATCTTGTACTCGGCCACATTGGGCGAAGTAGCCAAAGAGCGGAAATCGAGCCCGAGAGTAGGATAGGAAGGCCACGGCCCTCACACCAAGAGGCGCTCACTTCTTACAACTGCGTTGCGCCAACAGCCCATCGACGTTGCAGTGGTTTCACAAAGCCTTACGACACAGTATACGTGTTTCTGTTCCACTCCTGCAGAAGGATATCAGGACACTTGGGTGGACTGGAGACATTGAAGCGTAATCGCTCGAGCATCTTCGGTTATGAAATGCATGGTGGTTTCAGCTGTATAACATACGATACTACTACATGCCATGAATGCAAAGCAAGCTTGATCGAGCTCAAGCCCCCGCGTCTCGCACCACACTCTCCCAAATACCCTGCCAGTCCGCTTCCCCACCCCCATACCTAGCCTCAAATGCGTTCATTGCCAGATTGCCCAAGAACGGCCTCACCAACCGATTCACCAGCTCTCCCCTGGTCATCTCCAACACCGCAGCACCTTCTTCCTTTTCAAGAGCCTCGATAAGCGGGTCTAAGAATAACGTCCTCTTGGGCTCATCCGTATCCGACCCATTCAGTGCAGTCACAGGAGCCGGAGGTGCTATCGATGATCTTGTGAGGACCTCATTGATCTCATCGGTAAGAGACATGAGTGTTTGCGGGGTGTCGGGCTTGTATACTGCGTCGATGGTGTCGGAGATGAAGAGCCACTCCATGAGCTGGAAGTCGTCAGGGTCTAGTACGACGAGTTCATCTAACAGCTTGCACGTCTGAATGATGCCAGCGTTATTATAGTGCTCTTTGTTAGGAGCGTCTGGTAGGAGTGCTGATAGTCCGGATGTCAGCTCGCCATTTACAACTGGCCAAAGCGACGCCAGATGGACGGGCGATGTCTTCAAGATGATAGCACGTAGAAGTACGATGACGTCTGTACGAGTGACTGAAGACGGCGACGACGCTGGCGTGGCGGTAAGCAGTTCGACGACCTTCTCCAGAACCTGTGGTATGTTTGGTGTGAAAGCATCTTCGGGACTCGCAAGGATGAGAAGGGCAATGCGACGTAACGTAAGCTGCGTTTTACGGTCGGCTTCCTGCCGCGCAGATGTTGCACCAACTCCAAACATTAAACCAGCAGTTGTTGGCGCAGATAGTCGTGCAAGTAGTTCAGGCAGTCGCTCCTTGTCAGATTGCGTCCACTGCGCAAGTATAGGCAGCCAAGCTTCTCTTAACAGTTGAAGCGGTGTGTTGAAGAATTTGGCGTCATTGAAGGCATCGAAGATGTCTTTTTTGAGAAGTTTGTTGCCTGGCGAGATCTTGGTCAGGCCTTGGAGTAAATCCAACGTGTTTCTCGATACGTTTTCAGGGAATGCTTTGGCGCGGAAGGTTGGCCCGATGACGGATGCTGATATGTCTGAGACGACCTTCGCAACACGGTCATTCTCGACGAGGATGATCGATAGTTTCGGTACGATGGTAGTCAGAATGGAAACGACATCGGTTGCTCGCTTCTGCGCCCGATTGCCATTTGTCACAGCAGCTGACTTTTCGTTTACCGCGTGGTTCGTGTCTTGCAGATAGCCCATGGAACGCGTTGTGAAAATGGCAGTCAATATCCTGGCAAATATATCCTGTTGGAATAGTCAGTACAATTCACCCGAAAGAACATATCCACTCACGGCAAGCTCCCGTCTCATCTTCCGTTGCTCCCCAAAGTTGGTATTATCAACTTTCTGCCCTATGACGGCGGTAAACTCCAGCAATGTAGGCAATATCTGTCGATGAGGAAGAGGATTTGCGAGCACATCTCGCAGGAACAAAGTACAGTCCTGCCAGATCTCGTCCATGGCGTCATCTTCCAGAGAGTTCGTATACTCGACGAGGAAGGCGACCAGTTCAGCGTCAGTAAGATTAGAGGTCAATGTCGATAGTCGATTGGTGTCCAACGCCCCAGGATCCGTCCGGCTGTATACAGCGTTGAATATTGCTGGGATGGTATGCTTCGGCTTCGAGCCATTGAGGACGTTTAGAAGCCCTGTAATTGCTGCTCCTCGCACATCGTCAACTTCCGCATGCGCCCATAGAACTACTAACGTCTCCAAACACTCCAAAGCTTCCGCAGCGAAGAGATGCTCCAACGTGCGGCGAGCCCGATTGCGCATGCGTAAAGAGGTGTAAGCGAATGATGAAGCTGACGTGTGATCCTGTAGTTCGAGCATATTTCCATAGCCACCCCAAGACCATATCGCGAAGCATATGCGAACAGTGTCTTGGAAGCAAAGCAAAACCGTGAGTCTACTATTCGCTGTCGGAGTGCGAGCCTGGTTCGTATCAGAGGAAATCAGCCCAGATACGACATTGCTGAAGAAACCCTGGGGTTGTTCTGGAGACTTGTTGGCAGACACTTTCGTCTCCTGCGTAGTCAAACGCTCGTGCGCCTTGGCCAAGATCTGCTCTAATCCGTTCATAAGCGAGATCAGAGTCGACTCGGGAGAGACAGTAGGTACGGGTTGTGTTTTTGCGAACGTAACCTTGAGCTGCTCGAATGTGAGATTGATCTGCTTGCAAAGACACTCTACAAGTGGCAGGAGGTTTTGGAATATCGTATCAGGAAACATTGGTAGAACTTCAACAAGGAACTGAATCCAGTCGTCAAGGACTAGGCGACTGGTAGAGGAGGAGAATCCAAACTTCAAGCACTCAACAAGTTGTGGAGGTGGAGGAATCGGCGCAGGTGTCTGATCTTCCGAGTCTCTGTTGATCGCTAGTGAAAGGCGCGACCGATTGGCAGGATGATTCGAAGATTTTGGCTCTGCTGTTGGTTCTGGTGGACGAGTGAGGCGAAGTTTTAGTGCCGCCAACTCTGCACTTAACAAGAGACTCTGCAGGGGCGGACTCGCTGATCTTAACCTTGCCATTAGAGGTACTTCAAGCTCCAGCTCTCGAAGTGGTGCAGCAAATGGACTTCGATAGATTTGCGATATCATAGAGACCGACAACCGGTGTAGCTCATGTATGTGAGGCCCTATAACTGTATCTGACGAGCCGATTTGAAGCGACAGTGTCGTCAAACATGTACGTGTGAGCCACTCCTGAATGGAGATACGCGGCGAGGAAGGTTCTGGCCAGGAAAGAGTGACCTCAGCAATAGTTACCCACGTGAAATGTGATGGCCGCTTGATGACATTAAAGACATGCCTGAGGTAGTACAGGCATTCCTTTGTGTCGTCTCTTCTGGAACGTGCTGATGGTCCCTGGGATGTCGTATTAGGTGCCAAATTGCCTAAAGCTGCCAGACAGTTGAGTGACTGGATATGAACTGCAAGGATCTCAAAGACTCTGTTCAAGCTTGGCGTATCTGGTAGCCAATTTTGCAAAAACGTAGAGGTTTCCGACCCTTCTTCTGCGAGAGTGTCAAGGAGCAAGAGCAGCGGCCTTGTCAAGACAGAGTGGAAGTCGCTTGCTGTTGACGAGGCTTGCAGAATGTTACCACTTGGTCGGCGAGTGATATTAACACGCTTTTCTGACTGCAGGTTCAGTTCGTGCATAACATGCGTCCATAGTGTCGCAAAACGTCGGGCACAATCTGATGAGCTCTTCGAAACAGAATCTTGACCGGTCTGCTCTACAATGATCGAAGCGATGGCACTTTCGACCATCCGACTGGCAGGTTCAATGGCATGTAATTGTAACAAGGAACGCGCTGTTTCGACATGGTATTTGGGTGATGTCGGCGAAAGGTATCGCCAGAAGTATCGAACCAAGGGATGGATGAGCTCAGGTAATTGACTTGAGGCGATGTGAGGTCTTGATGGGAGTGCGGTTTGGAGTGCGAGTAAGACGGCTGTTATAGCGGCCAGGTGCGGAAATGAAGGATCTGTGTCGGTCTTGTCCGATGTCTGAAGGACATTTGCAAGCATAGTGACTAGGTCAATGTCTTCAACGGCCTTAAGACACTGTGTTTTGAAGACCAGATTGGATAGAATCTTCGAAGGCATCTCGGCAGTGATACCGGAACCATTTGACTGCATAGATGCGGTGAACATGCAAGAGGCCTCACGAAGCGCAATCTGGCCAAGCAGTGGCGGATCGAAAGGCGGGTCAGCTGCATCCAAGCTTCCTTGAGATTCTTCATAGAATGCACGTATCTTCTTGGACACTGTGGCGCGCGGTATTTTGAGAGTTGCCAATAGCTGCTGCTCCGTTGCTTGATCACCTTGAAATGACCGATCTGGGACTATCTGAACGAGTGAGTCTGTGATCTCGAGGGCAAGGCTCACAACTTGTGCGTCTTTTGATGAGCTGTCGGTCTTGCCAGCGGTCTCATTCAAAGCATCAAGTGTGGATTGTACCATTAGAGGCATGTGATGCAATAGCATGTCTTCCTCTTTGAGATTGAATCGGGCCAGAACAAACTTGGCCAGCCTCATCTTTTGTAATGCTTCGTCATCATCCGTCTGCAGGGATGACGTTATGAGATGAATGAGTTTGCCCCAGATGAGGCCGCTATCGACGCCGTCGAAGAATGCACTGGCACTTCTCATAACTTCGTCGACTTGTTCCTTGGATGCAGTTTCGCTGTACACATAGACGCTCTGTAACGCCGGCAGGAATATCTCGGGTACAATCAAACCACCTACTTCCCAACGGTCCATGAGAGATAGACAGACTCTGAAAGGACGTGCTCGCTCGGAAGGTAATGTGCTACGACGGTTGATCATCTTGAGGACACTGTTGGTAAGCGCTTCAAGACCGTACCGCGAAAAGAAAGCAGCTTGATGTGCCGACGGATCTGCAGACACGTTGTGTCTGTCTGTTGTTGGGGATGTGGTGCTGTCGTTTACTTCAGACGTAGTGGGCTCTGGACCTAGGAACCATGCCCAGAGCCGGCGATTCAAACTCATGTCTCTTCGCGACACAACGCCTGCAGCTGCAGCTACTAGTCGCTCCAAATCCCCCTTTCCAACGCGCTCCTGCAAGACGGGTGAGTCGAGAGGCAGATGACTGACCAGAAGATCGAGAAATCCTCGCTGGATGAGTATCTGAGGGTCTGACAGGCCTGATTCAAAGCAGCGAATGAGGAGCCCTGGCTCTGGGGATGTAGCTGCCTCGGCCTCGCCCGATAGCGCGTCAGAAGGTCTGGAGACATCTGGAGGAGAGCTGCGCCTCTCTGGCCGTCCGAATTTAGGCAATCGTCGTACGAGGAAAGCAAGTGCACCTTGCCTCCTGGATGGGTTGGTGATGGTGGCTAGGAAGAAGCACTGCCAAAAGTGAGATGAAGCACCCGCAGTCTTGGCCTCGACTATGTCGTCCGAGTTGTCCTGCACTGCGCTCCGCAACTTCTCCGTTGCCGAGACCATGCGCTCAAAGTCCTCGCTCGTCTCATCTTCCAGACCAGGCAGGATTGACAGTATGATGGCCTTCAAGGCCGGGCGAAGTGCAGCTCCGTCGAGCTTTAGTATATGCTTCTCGAAGACGGAGAGGTAGAGTGGGCGGACCGAGAGCGAGGCGAAGGAAAGCACAGAGGCAAGGCCGGGGAAGTAGAGGTTGAGGTCACGAGCGAGGGCATCTTTCTGGACATGGGTCAGCTTGGCATAAGCTGACTTGGGGGAGACGGGCATACACCGATGGTGGAGAAGATGTAGTCATAGACGTCGAGGGCTTTCTGGTGAACGCCCGAGGGCAATGTTGGATTCAAGCACTGCGCTAATCGCAGTGCGACAGTATCGCTATGTGGTATGACGGGTATCTCTGGAGGGTGCGCTTGCAGGGCCTGGAGGGTAACTTGTATAAGCGCATTGTCTCATAGTCGCAGTAGCATGGCGGGATTGACCTTCAGCAGCCGGCCCAGGAAAGATATGTAGTCGGCCCATTCCTGCTGCGCAGTGTCCCAGAGGGCGAGGGCGCGTTCGACACCGGCAGCATAGCGTCGGAAGTTTTTGTCTTTTTTATACAGCGCTATTCTCGGAGTCAGTGACCTGGGATTGCATGCACAATGCGACAACATACGCTCTTGTACAGCATTGCGCGCAGACCGTGGTACGGGACTGGAGCGGCCAGAAGCCGTTGGGGAGAAGACCTGCGGGTTAGCAGTGGGATCAGCGGACATGCTGTGCCTGGCAGAGAATAATATGTCCGTGTATCAATGACAGCGCGCTGGACATGCTGCTCGTGGTGGTGCCCAGGTGGTGGTGTTGGGCGCTTCATTTGTTGCCTACGTTTACGAGACATGGCATTCCGACACGGAGCACTGACGGCCCGTTTCACATGCTCGCTCCGACGTGATGACGCGCGCCCCACGCGACCTCAAGTACCCGACTGCGACACCATGAGATCTCTACAGTTTCCCTAGATATCGCCGGGGCCAGCGCAATATGCACGACGCAGGATCGGTAAGCCATGCATGATTGTCATGTTCTGGCTATCATAACTGACTGTGGCAGGGCTCACATGATGCGCCATCTGCCCCACCAGCCGACACGTCCGCATCTGATCACCATTACCAACACCACCCTCACCATGATCCACCCATCCATCTCCCGCCTCACCAAGGTCCCCCATACGATGAGCCTCCGCCTTCCTACGACGACGCCGTTGGCCTAACGGGTGCACCCCCGGGTTATGGCACGTTCCGACCGTATACCGATGATTCCTCGATAGCGAGCAGCGAAGTCGAATCCACACATCGCGCACTACCAGAATGGTTCGGACAGGCGTTGGTCGTGTTCGTCTTCCTATGCCTCATATACGGATTTTGGGAATTCATCAACGCGCCTGATGTACCTTCTGAGCCGTGGCCTGGTCATGGGCGGTTTAGACCGTCAGGCACTTGACCTGAAGTCATGCGACGAACAGCAGATCCACAACATCGTTCTCCACTGCGACAACAGACTGCCGCTTTACAGGCGTCGGTTGTCCGAAGATACATATACCTATCATGCGCAAGAGCTATCACGCCCCAGCACGGCCATCCAAGGAAGGAGCAAACTGGTTGTCGGAGCATATCTAAAGATACAAGCAGTCAGCGAGGTAGCAATCACTCAGGCGAAGCAGCTGTTGGTCAGGCAGATGCTACCGTTGCGTATCAGGGCCAAGTTTCATACATGGTCCATGTGGAAGAAAGGTGCCAATTCGAGGCCAGGTCCTTCGAACTGGCTCCTCCATGCGACAGACAAGTCACTGGACGCAGGATCTTGTCAGCTCTGTTCACATGTGATTGTAACTGCACACCCCGCAGTTACGTTACGTTAGCCTGCTTTGTCTGGCTCATCATGGGCTGAAGAAAGGGAGCTTCACGAGCTGAACTAGACATGCGAGGATGCATGTGAAGTAGAAACTATTGTCATGAGGACATGCACATAGCGATTGCGAATCCGATCGTCAATCTTTCGCAAACTCGCCAACAACTCCCTTGAACCTTATCATGGACCTGCATTCCAACCCCTCCTTTCAACACCGCGCTCGTCATGTTCGCACAGATCAAGCATGCAACCTAAGAGCCATCATTCGCGCGTGTTCACACTACTGCATTGTCGATTTCGCGATTCAGCACGCATGGCTTTCTATATCGGGCCTACATCATCCCTAACCAGTGTACCTAGGTACCGATTCCTGCAACGCTTCGCTAGAAAATATAGTATATCGAAGTGAAACTTAAATCTGGCGTCGTGGTTCAAGCTACGCGCGTAGCGGGCGAGTGCGGGCGAGTTTGAGCCACACGGTCGTGATCCGAAGAAGCGAATACCAGTGGCTCAGCCGTATGTTAGCTCTACACCATAACGGAGCGTGGCCGAGGATAGCGGCGCTCATCGCACGCCCGCCTGGTAGGTGGTTCCTGATAGTGTGGCGCCGGGAATAGCGTTGGCGTTGATGCTGCAGTTGGGACTGCCCAAGTGGTGCTGTCTGTCCGACAAAGTTATGGTTCTTGTTAGACAACACGAGTAGCGAAGAAGGTGCATGGTGTTCTAGTGTGATTTTGAGTCGATGTGGTAGATCTTGGACAACGGATTCCCATTTTGGGACCGAACCGCCGTCGAAAAGGTTACTTCGTCGTCGGAGATGGTCATGTTGAACGGACTCTGAGTATCGGCGAGGTACGTCTGTTTTTGAAGATATGCGTTATGCGAATATGCGAGAGCCACTACCTGACTACGCCGTATTTCCATGTCGCCGTTCTCCGACCAGTGGACACAGCAAAGCGTGTCTCTCGTGTCCACACTCTGCACCGACGCGACCATAGTAGGAAGTATCCCACATGCACAAAGCAAAGCTAAATTCCTCCTGCGCAAGCAAGTCCAAGCGATACGCGACAAGCGACCCAACAACGCTCCCTCCGCCTGCGCCCGAGAAAAATCCCGACCACTTCAATCTCGCTCACACAAACCTAACTCCGGTCCCAGCCCAGTCCTGTCCATCCCGACAAAGACAATCCAAGGCGGCAACAAGCATGCGCTTCATGATCGGGTCTCACAACACGCGGGCTCCGCTTACCCCTGTACCCAGTGCAGTTCCCCATCGAGTGCGCAGGCATTATCCACTCGAGTCTAGTCTGCTCGTCAGAACCCACATGTGCACCTGGCTCGCAGCATCATACCCGTTGCGGCATTCTTCGCGGCCAGGGCACGCCAGCAGGGGTTAGCACGCCGCACGGCTCAGCTGGATTTTCTTCCAAGCAGGAAAGCTTCGGAGGCGCGTGCTGGCGCAGCTTTTGGACCCCACGCCGCGCTACACTAACCGCTAGTTCGGTGCGTGATCCGGGATCCCGACCGTTGGGTTTAACCGTAGTGTGACTTTGCTTGTGGGTATCGTGTGTATGATTCTGGAGGTGGAGGGGTTCAGCCATCTTGTGCAAACGGAGAAGACTGAATTGTGTCTAGGTACGCCCCGAAAGCACCGAATGGCACACCTTGCGTGTGGTAAGTGCCGTAGCCCAAGGCGGCACATTCGCTCCAAGACCAGGTGTTCGTGAGGGTGACGAACAGGTAGTATGTCTACTATCGCAAAAGCCTTGTTTTGTCCGTGGAACGCAGGTTCGTCCTCTCTAGATAGTGGTATCATACCCGATCTCACACTGTGTCATTCGCTTTCCCGGCTGATAGAATGGCATGATATGATCTTGTGTTGCAGTCGAGTACTTCCTCGATGTCGGGATATGCAAAGACGCTAACGAAGTCGTCGAGCTTTAACCCAACTTTAATCTCATCAATACGGTGATGGTGCGAAACAACAACTTCTAGATACTGTCAAAGATCTGTATCTTATGCAAGACCAAAGTCGCTCTTTGCAAAGGCCTGAGAACTTCTTCTCTTGTGAGTGTTTCGTCATGTAACACGGAACAGTTTTTGAAGCATTCATGTTCAAGCACTTTTAGCGAAAAGATTGTTGTACTTCGTTTATGAGCTTGGGTGGTCACCATGACTGCTGTGGATCAGCTGTATAATCGTTCCATGTCTTCTAGAATCGAAGCTCCACGGTGAAGTCGTGTTCTAAATGGCACTGCAGGAACATACTGATACATCATGAGGTACATGTAGAGAAGCATCCAAATTTCACCTCCGGTTGCTTCATAGTTTCCGTCAAGTACTACACGCAGAGGCATAAAGTACAGCTCACAAAAGCGCGGAGCTATTGTTCTTTACAGTACACGCGTTCGCAATATTATAATGGGTGTAGCGGAAAGTTACGTTTCTCGAACGTGTTGGCAATGCATGCTGACTTCGGCAAGATGGCACTAGTCGAAATGCTGTTGGTTGATTGGACAGAGCATGAAATCTTCATGTTGAACCGTCTTTGCTTTTTTCTTTCCAACAGCATGTGAAGACACATCCAAAAGGCGTACTTGTCAGGTTGACGATCGGAAAACGCACGGCGAATTTTTGCCGTTCGATGTTGCAAGGTTCTGGCACGTTTCGGTCCGAACAATGTACAGGGCTGATGCACGCGGCTGCATGCACCTTCGGAGGACCATTCAGAGCACTGCCTATAGCGCCCTCAAGTCGGCGACGTTGGGTTGTCATGATCGCGCGATATGCACCATTTGAGACATACGTTGCCGGGCGGAGTTGGGTGTTCCAGATCACGACTTTCTCCCCTCGCACCTTCCTTTGTAGACAAGATGCAGATGTCTGTGCCATCGTGCATCACCAAAGCGTTAGCTCGCATGTCTGCAGGCGCAGGAGACTTTCAAGGTTAGCATCCAGGAACGAGTGCGGCTATTCCGCGCTCTACGTGCGTATGCCGCCCCTTTCCGCTTCAGACCAGCGCCACAACTTCACTACGGCCTGGTAGCGTGCGAGCGCGGAATTGCGATACTTGGAGCCGTCTGGCTGGTGCACGAGTCAATCGGGTCGTTGGATGATTCGGGTCGGCTCCTGACTCGTCTCCATCATATCCGATGGTAATAGGTGCGTTGTGATTTGAAAGAGATCTGTCAGCCTGTAAAATGTGGACTCTGGTGGGTATTAGCAGTATCGATGGGACCCTCTGTTTCTCTTCTTGAGTTCCGACGTTCGGTGTAGGAGTACAGGAACGAAGGCAGACGGATACGTCATGAAGCATGGTGGTGTCTTACTAGAAAGCAGTGAGATTAACGCGGTTCGTCAAGTGCTGGAAGATCGCACGGTGCAACCATCGCAAAGCCTTCCCAAAGCCGTTGATCATCGGCAGGGTCCGAGAGGATGCTGGGAACCCCATATTCATGCACGGTCGGTTGACTGGCCAGGCCACTCAACATGCAGATGGCCCGCGAAGGATTTGGAGCACTCGGACAATAACCTGTTGACTGGAAAGGAGCAGGCCATCAGAGAGCTGTTCAAAACAAAGGCATCACAGGCATGTCGTGTGCGCCTTGCAACTGTGACAGAACCCTGATGAAACGCGCACTAGAAAGAAAAGGTCCAGGGCTATGTGCGCGTAACGAGGAGGTTAGAACGGATCGTGGGGGCCGTGTAAGGGCGCAGAGGGAAGAAATGAGGGTTCGTTGTAGCGCGACCCAGATCGACCCTTCCCAGCAGAAAGATAAGCTACTGGAGAAGAGTGGAGCAGACTAAGCCACTGGTGGTCCACGTCCCTGTCCACAATTTTGACCGGTGGAACAGGGGAAAGCATCCAACCCGATCACCTTGAGTTGGACACCTTGACAAGGAGACAAGTACGGTAAGCTCCACGTCGAGATGGGACAGCCACCTCGTGGCGGCACAGCTAAACCCCTGGCAACATGACTATGTCGAGCAGATCCAACTTCACGGGTTGCAATTTGTCCGAGCAATGACAGAGTGCTTGTGACCTGGACCCTTGTCTCCCATGCCGTCGCCATGCCGCGGCCATGGAAATCGCGTGGTTGGCTGCTGAACGGCCGCATCAAACGGCGCCATGTCAGGGCCGCAGGATTGCCGCTCGGAACATATGCCGTAAGCTCGCATATGTTCAGACAATAACAGGATATGCAAGCGTTACCGTAACGTCGAATCTATTGGACTTAGTCGCTCCATCGTGTTGTTTGTGCACTAGCGCGGCACGAGAAGCAGCAAAGCGTGACGCACCTTTTGTCACGAGCAACCACCATGAGTTTTTGATCGATGGATGCTCGGCGTCCGCGATGGGGTCGACCTCATCGTGCATGTGGTCCTCTGCCGTATGTAAGCTCGCGGGATGGAACCGCTTGGGCGTCCTGCCTTCCAATGCATGTGATGAAATGTGATTGGAAGCTATAGCAACAGCCTTCATCTAACGTGATGCGTCTTATTGACCCATTGACGTGCAGGTCTGACTGGAAGCATGCATGTACCAGACTCTTGAAACAGCTTGGCCTGGTGCTGAACCATGACGATAGCCACCATTGCGAATATAGGGTGCAGCCGCACAGCACCGCCATGTCATCGGGTGACATCTTCCTCGAAACTGGCTGCGAAACAGGAATGCTTGCGGCATGCCGTCGTTTGATCCGATGTGGGGCGACCATCGCTCTCGATCGCTGAACATGCCATATTCGCATTTCGATCCTTTGCTGGACGGAGCAGAACGCCCGCCAATCATCCCTGCGTTCCTAAGTAGTGTGCACAGAGGTGATTCGCAGAGACATTCCAGCCACCTTGTCACAGGGTCCCGGCCCACATGAGTGGACGGCACCGCAAGTCAGCCTTGTTAAGGCCATAAGGCCTCCCACTAGCAGGCCGGAGTCGCATACCATTAACCCCCGACCATGTCGACATCTGGCGTGACAACCTGCGGTAGACTCGATCGCGCCAGCCATGTTGTCGAGAATGGGTTTTGGCTTCATATATGACGTCGTATTTAGAGAGACAATCGAAAAATTGAAGAGTCGCAAAGAATCGTATGAGCCAAATGTTGAGATCATTGTCGCTATTGACCGACACTCATTCCAAGCTAGTGTAGGCAACAGCGGCGCCATCTGCATCTATGCACACCAATTCCCAACAAGCGTTCCAACCGTGCTGTATCCTCCTTGGATGCACCGATTGACTCTGCTCAAACTTCTCTAGTTTTAAAGAACGCCATAGCAATGCGACGACGCAGAAAATGCTGCAGTAATAGATGAATGGGAATGCAAATGCAAAATAAGGGTATCATGAACGAAAGTGAAGGGTTTGTGGTCCTAACGGTCTGTGACCTTTTCTTGGCGAGTAAATCTCCTGTTTTTCGCCGTAGACGCTCCTAGCGAAGGGTTATGGTGATGACTCGAATCAGAGTAAGAGGTATGGACGACGTAGGCGATGAAACAATGGTTTTGTGGGACGTGACAGTCGATAGTCGTATCAGAAGCGCAACATCTAGGAAGACGTTGTTGAAGATTTCCTGGACGCTTTAAGATGAATCCGCTTGACATGATCTCTCTGCAAATTGTCAGTAATGTTCGGCGCATAGGAAGCACGTCAAATTTACCATATTGTCCACACGACTGAAGACCCTGTCGCATCCGTCCCAGTCACACAACACGCCCGGGTTGTGCTTGGCCTCATGTCTTGCAAGATCCTTTTTACTCGAAAAGCCTCCTCCTGTAGACTGTGGGCAGTCGCCATGACGGCAGAAGAAGGACTTTGTGTGCCTTTTATAGTGCTTCCTGAGATCGCAGCCGCGAGTGAAAACTGCTCTTGAAGTGCATCCTGGGAAAGCACAGCTCCATGTACCGTTCTTGTTCGGGATACCATAGGCTCGAAGATCCGGCGAAGAAGGAGAGAGCGACCGTGACAGGGCAGGTGGTGATCTTTCAGAGGGGACGTTGGACGGCATGCCATGACCTGCGGACGACGATGTGGAGTGCGATCTTGACGGTCGAGACGCACCGAAAGATTGTGAGAGCAACGTAGAGTCATGCGCAAGCATCGGGGGAGATGCCATCTCGGAGAAAGATGGGTAGGAATACGACGTTACTTGGGGTAGCGGTATTGATGATGGTTGTGTCGACCAGAGTGCGTGAGGTGGGTATGGGGACTCCATGACCGGTCTGTAATCTTGAGGTGGAGTGTACATTCCTGCGTGTGCGGACATGGTCGTTTGGGGTCGATGAGCCATGTGGTGTAGTGGTGGTGAGTACATGATGCTGGGGGGTGATTGACATGTGCTAGAGGGGTAGAGGTGACCCATGCCGTCAACCGGCGCCATGAGTGCTAGTTCTGCTTCGGATGAAAAGAAAGTCATCGTGGGTGACGCCAGGTGTCGTAGTGTTCAGGAGTGGTTCGCGGAATGGCGGTGATATAACAGGAAGGGGTATCTGGTGGTCGTCAAATGGCCGCAAGTCGAAGCCAACACGGGTTGTATATCATGCAGAGAGAAGGCCAGTGCGTCTTAAGCGGGAAGTGCAGCAGATGGGTGAGAATGACCAGTCTTAAGGCACAGACCCAAACTCTAGGGATTAGGTATGGTAAGGCTGCTAGTCCGGGGTGTACAGGATTAGCCCGGGAGCGCACTAGGGACCACTCCACAACGGTAAGGCTGGGGCGTCAGATTTGTCGAGAAAGCGTAGTGGGCAGTGGCGGTGTTGTCATATCTTGCAGTGCCTGAAACTCCACTGGGCCCTGGAGGACGGCCTGAAAGGGACCAAGTTAGAAATTGCGAACGCTGAGCGGTGGACCATGTGGCATCGACTGGTCAATGTAGATCCGGGGCGCAGACGAAGTTTGCAATGCCCAAGAGGATAGATAGCTACGTCGGGTCAGACATCCGATAGAGGAGTAGTCGCTGCTGCTTGTCATAATGGGACGTGGGTAATTTTGACTAACGCTCGCTGCGCTCGTCCCAATGAGATACCGTCCGTAGTTCATGGTCCCAGTTCAGACCGGGTGCATAATCCATTCACAATTGCGGTGGAGAGCGAGTGAGCCTCGCGGGCCGGCTAGCTAATCCTTGTGGGTGAAGGTACCGCCAACATGGCGACCGCACCGCTCTAGCGCTGGTCTGAGGAGTGGCCTACTAGGGTTAGTCCCAGGAAAGCTTCTGCCATCTCGCTTTCGCCTGTGAACGATCCTTCGAGCGATTAATGCGATACCTTGCAAACGACCAGCAGCGCTTCGGCTACCGAGTTCTCTGCAACATCCAGCGATGTCCTGTCTGGGCTGAGATGGTACGTACAGAGCGACCGGGCGATGTGTGCAGGGCGCAACCACAACGACAGCCACCCTTCAGGCTAGTTCCACGGGCTGCGGACCAACATCAGAGGCGGTAACAGATGAAGGGCAAATGAGCGCTCCCCATGGCGTTGGAGATGATGGGCTGCCGATCGCAGCATGGGAGCAAAGCGACGAGAAGCGGCCCTGGGTGGTCGCTTACGCCGGCAAAATTTTTGGGCGTAGCGCATGGGGATTATACGCCCCGCGCTACTCTTGGGCCGGGTGCCGTGAGATATTTTTAACCCCTGCCGCCTGGAGCACAGCAACCTACATACAATCAGGAATCACAGGGCAGGGTCTGAGTAAGCGACGTTTCAAGCGGTCTGTCTGCCAGCGATTCTACAGCTTTCACCAGCATTGTCCCTCCAATAACACCTACGTCGCGCTCTAGACAAGCGACCCGTGTTTGCCAAGACAGCTCCTGACAGCAACGGTTTGATTGCGTTTCTCGACCTGGACACCTAGCTCCACTGCGTAGCATGCAGTGAGCCTGTTGTTTTTGACGTGGCTAAAGAGCGAAGGACGAAACATGACCAACGAGCGTTATAGATGCAAAGACGGATCCACTTGCTGGCCAAAGCCAACGACAGTCTTCGAAGCGCCCGTTGTTCCAAAGCGGTTAAACTTGCTTTGCAAAGACTAGTACATGGTTCTTCTTGATCGGGTTTTGCGACCATGAAGTATCTACACCGCGTTGCCTTCGGACCGTCGGACATAGACTATTTCGTCCGAGATCTGCATCAAGACTCTTGGGCAACTCGTCGAGGAGCAGGATCGGAGAAGCTTTTCCAAGATGATCAAGGAGGTCTGGATGTCAAACATCAGACGGCCCCATCACAACACGGAAAACGCCCGTGTAATAACGGATACTGAGGCAGTACCCGGGCTGCATTGCGAGCAGCAGTCAGCATGCGCTGTCCGGCGCTTCAGACACACTACGCTATATGGACTGTATATTCAAGCCAACACACTCGCATATGGAGAGCGACAATTCGGAGGCTGTATATTCCTACGCACTGCCTCCTTCAAATACTGTGAAGTCCCAGGATGGCTGACAATCAGCTCTGCTTCCTCACCAATTGGAAGAACGGTCGAGTGCCAGACACCACTTGCGGTAGGTAGCGTTGACCATGTACTCGATCGGTGACTGCCAGGCGAGCACTCACTGCAAATTGACTGACAGTCAAGATTCGGCGCTTGCGTCACACTGCACACTCTCGTCACCTTCATTTTCGCTGGATTCCGCCGTTGCACCCATAGCTCCACTGTCCAGTGACATGTTCAATACGGGAGCTACCATCCGTACTGCCTGTATGGACCAACAACAGCTCACACGCTAGTTCATCCGCAGTCGCTCAGAAATAGACAGCGTCCACTAACGCACTTGATCTCAAGCTAAACAAAGCCAGTGTGTCGCAGTGATGGGGCCATGTACAATCAATCGAACGATGCTGTTAATGAAAGTACGAATGGTGACCATCAGGCACTAAGGCAAGGCTGATTCCGCTCTGCGAAGGACAGGATGTCATCGCAAATCTAACATACAGTCGACCAAAGCCTGCACCGTGTCGACAGACAAGCACTAGTCTCTATTCATCTTCTGGTTCGAGGAGCCCGGCACAAGCTGTCATTTGATGTGAAGACTAGCTGGCAATAGTCACCGTGACAGGCGATGATCTGCATACACGCAAACGAAGGATTTGAACCGCCCTCAGGCTTTCCATGACAACCTCCTCTTAAGAGTCATGCAACAGTCATATCAACATTTCTAGAACTCATGTTCAAGCATTGTAAGACTCGGCCCGAAGCCGATCATGAAATGAGACTAACCATACTGAGGATGTCATACGATTGGATGAATAACTGTCAGGGGGGCTCGTTGATGCCGCACCGGTATGGACCGTCTAGGCGACCACCAAGACTACCGGCTATCCCAGTATGTCAAGCATCAAGACCTAACGTCCCGTCCGAATGGCGTGCAACGGCCCTAGGAACCTTCATCTCACACTCAACAGCGGCATAAGCCGAATCTATTTACCAGGAAGCCGATTCGACCTCAACGTCGCAGCTCTAGATCTGTCTACTGCATCAGTCCATCTCTAGCCAAAACCCAAGACATTGTACGATGTGTGGTTAGTGGGGCCTCCAAACTCCATCCAAATGTCGAGGAGGACCGGCTTCTCTCGTTCACACCAACCTGTTAACTTCATTCCTACCAAATCTATTATTAGATATCGCGGCTTTACAACACATGTTTCTTTTGAAAGGCGTTGGAAATCGGAAGGAATGTCGAGGGGTGAAACGTGGCAGTGCTTGTTAACACAGCCTCAAATCGCCGACATCATCTTCAATCGCCGACCTGCAGATCCATAATCGCCGACCTACAAATTCCCCAGCATCCAGCATCGGACCCCACAGTGGCTACGACGCTAGGAATGTTTCCCACGTGGGAACGCATGTCAATGCTGGGAGTCGCAGTTGAGCCGTAGCGGTGGGTACACCGTGATAACTACCGATGATGGGATGGGATGCCTAAGATGCGAGCGGCGAAATTCTACCGCAGGATGCCTGAAACGTTCAGCCTCACATCTGTAATTAAACTTTACACAATGACGTTTAGAGGCTATGCTAATCATTTCATCCAGCACCGAGTTGACAAATTCCCCAGCATCGGCTTGATAGGCTACAGCCATGACAAGAATGTGAATTTTGCAAAATCACAGTAAGAATCTCTATTTTTGGGCCCCAGTTCTCTCCGAGACGGTCTGACGGATATCCACCGGTGCATGAGAGGCTTGCTCAATCAAGTGATTTTTACCTTAGATCAAAGTGCGCGGTTCTCGGGTCCTCCATCGCCATGTTCTCAATTACACACCAGCATCAGTAATGACAAGAAGACTATAATGGAGAAACTCATGTCTAGACGAGAACCACTTCAGCAGCTGAGATGTGCAAAGGCCTGCTGTGTTCATATCGTTGTCCACTCTGTTACCCGTCGGATATCCATAACCTTCCCTTCAGCACCATATCTCCCTTGCGCATCCCACAAATCCCTCTCGGCGCAAATCTCTGGTCGCCAACGCATTGCCTCTTTCATTTTCCCTTCACTCTTGTTCTCTACTATATCTGCAACCAGAGAGCCGATTGCAGGGCATGCCATGAAGCCATTTCCAGATCCTCCGACCGCTACAATCAAGCCTTGGACATCAGGATGCTTGTCGATGAGAAAGACACGATCCACAGTGTCTACGTCCCAGCATAAACGTGCGAAGCTCAAGTCTCGGGTTGCAAACTGTGGCATTGTGTCAGAGAGAAGTCGACGCATACGTGCTTCTGCTTCTCTCGGAATCTGTTTTCGCGCAAACGGAACGGAGCGCATCTTGCCACTGTTGTTGATGACAGGATTGATGTATCCCGGATGTTCATCGCAGAGCTTTATTTCGTGTCTCTCGGTGTCGGGTTCGATGAAGAAACCGCGATCCACACCATATAGCACAGGTAGGTTCCGGTACTGCTTCGCTTCTTCGGCTGAGAGGGGTAGATGTGCAAGTGTCCAGGCTGTGGGTCGAAGTTGACTCTTGAAGTCTAAGAGCAGGTCACTGTTCGCACCAGCGGATACAATGATGTGCCGAGCCTTGTGCTTTGTGCCGTCCCTCGTCTTTACCCCCAATACTGCGCTACTATCCGAAGTATACAGTAGCTCTTCGACACTGCCCTCCATGCTGGCAGTTACGAATTCCACACCCAATTTCACGGCTTCTTGATGCATAGCTCGTAGAGCTCCACTAGCGAACACCCACCCTGCGCCTTTCTTTTTCCAAAAGCCCCTCCAACCTGGAAAGTCGCCTTGTAGCAACCCTCCTGGCATTGTCTGCTGGAAATCGTGTTTCGTGTTCAGGGCTGCTGGGAAATCTTTCTCGCCTTTGGCATACTCTAGACAACGCTGGTGGGCTTCATCGCCAACAGCGGCCATGATAAAACCGGTGTCATGGTAAAAGGGTGAGAACAGTGGATCAAATTTCCATGCATGCATTGCAAGCTGGGTCAGTCGATTCCAGAAGAAGTCTTGGAGGGAGTCAGACTCGGAGGGTTCATTGCTCTCTTCCGCGATCTTATTAAGGTCATTTCCTGCGGAGATGGGCGAGGGAAAGGAGCTGCCGTCCAGGACTTTGATGGAGGTGTGTCCGCGACGAGCGAGCTCGAGGGCAATGGAGCAGCCCCATGTTCCAGCACCTACGATGATAATATTGCTGCTCGTCGGCAACATGGTGGGTGCCCAGCTTTGCGTCATCAAGAATGACATTGGCCGACGATGAAGCTTGCCAAGCCAGGACGCGTGAGCACGTGGAGATAAGCACGCTATCTCGAAGCGGCTGGGATCCCCGCGGCGAAACTTGCGCGACGGTACTTTGGTGGCTGAGCGACAACCTCGCACCCCCTGATGATGCGCATACGCCCTATAATACCGCGCAATGTCTGGCGAGGAAACATATCTGTCCGCCAATGGAACCAGGCGCGCTCCGTCGCCACTGCACCTGGCGGTAAGCGGGCGCGCTCAAAGGAGCAGCACCACTACTGGACCGATGAGAAACTATCTACACCTGCCGAGTATCCCTTGAGTGCGGCCATGGCGGAAAGGATACATCCCAACAAGGAAGAAGCAGCGCCGAAGAAGAGGAGAACACGGAACGAAGGCGCGGCGATAGTAAAAGGCGGCGTTCACGTCAGAACACAGATCGTAAGTCCCGACCTATGCGGTACGTCAAGTCCCGGAACACCCATCTTCGCTGAGCGGGACTAACGCCAGATACCCTTAGATGACGTCCTCAAATACGCCGGCCATACGTTAGATAAGCACAAAGGCTGCGATATCCTCGACATCAACCCTGGCGCCGGGCTCTGGTCACAGAAGCTGCACGAATACCTCCAACCGCGCAGCCACGTGCTCCTCGAACCGCGACACGAAAAGTTTAAAGACTTTCTTGACCCTCTTCTCACTGCACCCGGCTCCAGGTACTCACTCGTCGAACAAGACCCGACCGTACTCCAGACATACCGGGACATGGTTGCAAACGGTGTGTTCCCACACCAGACTGTGCTGGACGCTGAAGACCCCAAAGCACAGGAACCAAACAACACCCTGTTAGTGACTGGCTCTCTGGCATGGGATCCAAGACTTCCCGGCCTTGGTTTTGACTCAATGGCGAAACAGCTCGCCTACCACTTTGCCTCCGCTGCTTGGACAAACGATCTATTTCATGCCTATGGCATGGTTCGCACCTTACTGTGGGTACAGCACGACGACTTTAGCGGCATGATTGCCCAATCTATCAACGAAATGACCAAAACAAACCGCCTCATGCAAATGTTACAAGACACAACCCTCTTCATCCAACCAGAGCGCGCCTCGCGCAGCACGGGCAGAGCCTCTTCGGGCCGTGAACCACAGTACGAGATCGAGGCCACTGTCCGCGCTCTGAAGAAAGGGAAAGAGAATGGGATGGAGCTACCATCACATCGGCGCGACCACATCCACGACTTTGCTGAAGAAGTCGACCAGATTTCCAATGGCACAGGCGTAATCAGTTTTCAAACAATTCAAGATTACCTTCGCACGCAACAGTTGGCGGGTAGAAACCCCATTGGCCTGCTTTCACCTGGTCTCATCGAATACTACGATTTCATGAGACGTGTAATCAACGTCTTTCCACAAGTCGATCTTAACGACCCGACAGATGCAAAAGGCAAAAGAACCAAACGGCCGGTACCCCCTGACCACCCTTATAAGGACGACATACGGAAATTCTACAGAGAAAGTACTGGTATGGCGCTGACTCAGAGAAAGAAAATGTTGGCAGCATCCATAGCAGACGTTGGCGAGGCTATATACAAGCTCGAATGCAAGATTATTGACATGCCAGACGGCCCTGAAAAAGCTGCTGCAATGGCCGAGCTAAGCGAGCTTGAAACCCAGTGGAAGCAGGGTCTCGACAGTCAAAATGCCAACTATGCCAAGGTACCGGCAACAGAGATCGATGACCGCCTCGCTATACGCTCGCCGCCCTCACCTCGTCTCCAATCCGACTCCCGTCCTTTCGAGCCCCTCGTCATGCGTAAGAATGAGGCTTGGCCCCAGAGCCGGCTGGCCCTCGTCTCTGCTGAGCCCTTCCCCAGGCCTGTCGGCGGATCCCCTGACTTCTACGAGTGGGCGCGAGATTTCATCTTCGGACTCTTCGCGCACCCTTCGGATGGCATCAATCATGCTCTCGATAAGCTGCAACATGGGCTCAGCGACATCATAAAAGATTGTCCTAGCTTGAAAAATCCGAAGAAAGGTGGTAGACTGCAAATGGATCATCTCAGAGTTAGGATGTTAACATCCGAGATGATTCTTGAGCTCGTGGAAGCGTACAGGACCTGGCCGTTTAAAGAGCCAGGCAGTGATAGCAATCAGTACTTCAAGTATAAGCATGCGGGACAAACGTGGAATGGACAGTCTGCGGATCGATGAGGGATAATGAATACACAGCATGTTGCCACTGCTTTTTTAAGAGCACAAAGCCGCGGGTGCCAGCTGTCATGTCTCCCTACGAGATCGAAGGTGTCAGAATGTTGAAGACTGTTGAAATTCCCTGAAACTAGTAGTGAGCTCTAATAGAGATATGCCGTACTTTTCCGCATAGTCCATCTACTTCTCGGCGGTCAGCTAGTTTGTTGGGAGTTCTCCTTCGTGCTGTGCAAAGACAGCCAGAGATGACGCAGGATCCCCGTCTAGTCATCTCTGAGATCTCTGAGATCTCTGAGTTTGATCCTCATTCCTATTGATAGAGTATCTCTTCAATGTAACGGAACATCCCCATATAGTACTGTCCACACGGCAATTGGGAGCGCAGAGCAAATTGAATGTTTGGCGCAAGCCGTCGACGAGCGCCCTTGTTTTCGTGGACCATATAATCAGCAGGCTTGCATCTGACAGCATCTGCGATCTGAGTGGACAGGATCTGGCTTTCGTCTGACGCAAGAACGACGGGATGCTCAGCGATAACATGGTAGGCCGCATTGCTGCGGCAATCGATGGACAGAGTAAAGGCTTAACTAGAGGCGTCATTGAACCGCCACACGTGCAAGGTCGCCGACATGCTTCCCGGATTGTAAAATTAGAATTGACGCCACCCGTCGAGTATGTCTCCAGTAGACATTAGAGGGTAGACGGCGCGAGGCTGCATGCGCTGGTGAGAGCGAGGCACCTTGGGAGGTGAATGGACCCGATGTCCCTTGGTACCTAGCTAGCTAACGCGGCCCCGGGGGAGTAGGCGCGCTAGTGGACGAAACAAGCCTAGTCTCTTTTTTCTTCCCGTGCATCGGGTGCAGGTGGCTTCGATCGAGCCTCCCAGTTACCATCACATCACGCCCACCCTACAGCTTCACCCGTATAATTGAAATGTCCGGAGCAGAGAGTAATCCGAGGAAGCGGAAAGCCGAGCCCCGCGAGCGGCACGACGGCGGCGACAAACGAGCTAAGGTGAGTTCTTTTCTTCGTATCACTGTCAAAACTCCTCCCGTACTTGCATTCTTGGCTTCCCAGTTCCATTTTCGTCATGCAGCTGCAGTGAGATTCATCATGCTGATCCGAGACATCAGAGTAAAAGAAACTGGGATATGCCCCGCAGGGACGGCAGTCAGTCTCGTACTATCAAACCCGGTGATGCGGGCATATGGGCAACATGCGCTATGAAGAAGGAAGCAAAATCTGTCTCTGATCTGCGGGATCTATTCCAAGAGGTTAGCGATATCTTGATGCTGCACCATCCGCGAGCGACAGTGCTGGTGATGCTGATTCATGATAGTACGCTACTACCCTGCACGGCGCGGCCGGCTCCAATGGGACGGCTGCAGAAGACAGCTCTGACTCGGAAGGAGGTGATATCGAAGCTGAGATCCAGAAAGAGCTCGCCGATATTCGTAAGCCGACTACGAAACCCTTGTTCACATCTCTCAAACTCGACACCCAGTGCTGTGAGGATAGCCAATCACACTTCCGACCGCTCGGGCTGACCCAACAAAGTGATATTTTTTAGGACACGCTCACCTCTCGAACCTGTCTCCTTCGTTCATAAGATCTGTCAAGATATTGCAGATGGCGCTCAGCCGAAGAACTTACGCTATGTCAAGCGACTAACACCAATTACTGCGACCGAGAAAGCCACGCCACAGGGTCTTGAGGCTGTTGCGAAACAAGTCCTTGCGCCTCATTTCCATGGATCAGATCAAGCGGGAAAAAAAGTGAGCATTAGCTTCTTCTATCAGATGATGTAGTGTCGTCGTGCAAAGATCTCCGCTAACGTGTGGTTACCCAAGTTTGCGATACGCCCATCGATCCGCAACAATAAGGAGTTTTTGAGAGATGGCGTCATCAATACAATCGCAGCTGCAGTTGGTCCTGGGCACAAGGTCGACCTCAAAAACTACGATCTTCTCATTCTCGTGGAAATTTACAAGGTATAGTCATACCCCACGTGGCGATCACACGTCTCACATGCACCGCATAATGAGATCTTGACAGCTGCTTACATCCGACAGAATGTCTTAGGTATGAGTGTGGTCGGTCCTGACTTCGAGCAGCTCAAACGTTTCAACATCGAGGAGCTTCGTCAGCCGTTGCCCTCCGTCAAACCTCAGGTTGATGATCAGTCAGGGAACATCGAGAATGGACGTGTCTGAGAAGGAGACGAGTGGAATCGGTGCGTGGGGCAGCCGTCGTGGTGCTAGAACGCCTCGCGCAGCAATTTCCACAAACTGAAAAAATCTCCGATCGGGACCACCGTGGCTTGCATACGTTTGCTCTTGCGATGAGGCAAACGTCTAGTGGATCATCGGAGTGAGCACAGTAGCCACCTACTCATCGACCTGACATCCGGCGTGTTGCTACTACTCGTCTCCGAACTGCCGGGTGCATACTGCGTGCGGGCTTACATAGCCGCCACAGCAATGGCCCACAGGCGTGGGATGTGTGGAAGTAGTTGACTAGCTACGTAAAACATTGGGCCGGGCGAGTTGAGGGCCCGTACAGACATGACACTGCGTTAATCACAGCGTTGTTTTTTGCACTGTCAAACCTACATCCAATCGTCTCTCAGATTCCTAAGGATATGCTATCGAAAGATGTCGGTCAATGGTATCCTTCAGCCTTCTGTCGGCAGAACCAATCATAATTCGCGATACGCGATATCCTCATCGGGTGCCTAACCACTTGTGGGTATCCTTGACGAACGCTGAGAGCGCCAATCTGAACGCCTCACGCGTCCTTCTCCGCCTCTACATCCGCCTTCGCTAAACAATTCGCTTAGAATACGCCGCTTACTTACCAGTTCCGTACGCGCATGATAGACTTTTGCTTTTCGGCTGAGCAGTGCATCGGCGAGAGGGTAGTCGATATGGCTCGGGGACTGGTTGGGACTTTCAGATGTGCTACTAAGTGTCCACTGTCATGCGATTCGGTATGGCCGAACCAAGGAGATGGCTTCATCAATTGAGATCTATCAAAGTCGGTCTTGCTCGGGCTGGCGTTACTATGCTTTTGTTTCCGACATTCGTCGGGACATTTTTGCGTTCAGATCGAGCATCCATGATTCCATGAGAAAAGAGCTGGCCTTGACTTTGTTTGCGCAATCGTCAAAACATTCTTAATGCATAGCGATGTCCTCGACATGCAGCATTCAGTCAGCTCCAGGCCTCCACTTTCGAATCACGCTAAGCTCCCCGCCGGAATCTAGGACGTCGCTGCTCGGCCCTTCATAATGCATCTTCCCCCACTGGATGTTGCAATCTTTCCCCTCACCAGTATGAGCCGTGGAACGTACGCTCTAAAGCCCGTTCGGCCCTCTTCGACCACTTCGTCTTCATCTTCGTCTTCATCAGCATCTTCGCGGACTGCTATCACAACAGTCGACTTTCCCAGCATACAAAGAGTCATCAGAGCGGTCTTTCGGTCCTCAAGAATCAATGTTCAGCAAATTGAAGTTCAGCAAGGGTGCATACACCAGGTTTATCTCGCAAGACTTCAAGATGGCAGCTGTTTGATACTCAAATGCCCACCAGCTTATAACATCCGACTCCTCCGGCATGAGAAGCACTTCCTGGAGACAGAACGCAAAGCACTCGAGACATTGCACGAGTATACACAAGTACCTGTGCCTCAAATCATCAAGTATGATAGCCATGGTGGACCGCTTGGTGCACCATTTCTTATGATGAGCCACATGCCTGGTCGCAAGCTCTCGGAAATCGCGCCATACATCTCGACCAGCGAGAGAAACTCCATCGATCACACACTAGGCACACATGTCCGCGCTCTGACTGCACTATCTGCCACCCAATTTGGTATGACACACCGTGTCTTCGTCAAAAAGGGCAGCAACTCCTGGCGCGAGGCTTTCTTTGCTCTCCTCGAAGCCGCACTACGGGATGCTGAGGATATGCTTGTTAACGCACACTCCGAAAGTATACGTTTCTGGGTTGGCAAACACGCACACTGCCTGGAAGAAGTTACCGAACCGCGCCTTGTAGCGCTCAATCTCTGCGACCCGGAGAACGTGCTCATCGACGAACGTACCAAGCAGGTCATAGGTCTTGTCGGATTTTCGAACGTCATCTGGGGCGACCCTCTCATGAGCGGCGGTATCGCGGATGGCAATGAAGCGTTCTTCGCCGGCTTGGGAGATTACCCTGTGAAGACTGGGGGCGCGAGGGTCAGGATGCTGATGTAAGTACCAAGTGCGGGTAATTAGAAGGCCGCAATGCTGACCGTAATAGGTACAAGACTTACCGGGCCACGGTGCGGATCGTCGCACACCATTACCGGCCGCATGACGGCATTGATGAGATCGGTGCGAGACGAGAGCTGAGCTGTGCACTCAACGACCTCGCAGCTATCTGAATCGTACTAGCGAGGCAGCTAAATCCTACGAGCGAGCTCTCGTAGCGCCTTGCTACAAGCGAATCGAGTGCCGAGCAACACATTTTGCTATAAGAATGAAGTTCCGGGCGGAAGGGTATCGTGTTTTTGGTTCTCAGGTGTTGGAATTCAAGGCGTAAGGCGTTCGGGTTCTGTACTACGAAACATTGAGTATAGTGAGAAAAACGCTCCCGAGGTCGCTGTTCACGCATGACCATCGGTTAATTGCGTGCGGCTAAGTGTAGCGGGCGGTGTAACGATGTCGCTGTACCGCTTAGATCGGATGCGAAAGGGCGCGCAAAACTGAGTTCCACGACATAGAGTCGAGCATGGTGTAAGCTTACATTATCTGACATTCCCCTCTCCCGTTTGCAATCTTCAGGACACTGTCGTCCAAGTAGTTGAGTACATGTATTTTCAGTCGTCAAAGAAGCTGGTGGCCAGAACGAGCGATAGAAATTTGAAAGAAAGCGGATGCAAATACCGTCTTGACTTCATCGTACACTTTGGCAAATGATGCGAATGTGCAGCAACCAGGGTAAGCGAACGTTGCGATCCGAAGCAACATCCTGGCGCTGTAAGTCGCCCAATCTGAAGACACATGGATACGCGAGGAATATACCATTCGCACATCAAACCCACAGATTTCGAAGCGGACGTGGCTGATGTTCCGCCCTCTACGTTGATTTGTCTTTGTCGACACGTTAGCCACGTATCCAAGTACGTAGGTACCTAAGGTTCTGCACATGCTATGAATCGGCTACCCTTGCGAGGGCGCCTGAGCCCACCACATGCCCGAATGCTCCTTCTCGCTCACCCCTGTTTCTGATAACACGGGTATAATGGGTAGAGTGTAGAAAGGCACCCACCAATCACTCGCGTGCAGACTCGCTTGATGGCGCTGCATTGGGAGTAGCGTTCGAGAGGGGTAGGCGAAGATAGACGACGCGTTGCGGACCGATGTTCTTCGGAGTCGTAAGTTGCTGGAATCTCGCTACGCATGTAAGTGACGGGCGGCAGCGGCCTGGCGTAGACAACGGGGTAGGGGAAAGGCTGTAGGTAAGGCAGGGGTACCGAGGTATTTGAGTCGACAGGTAGTCGCACGCGGTGCACCTTGAACAGTGACTCTTGAGATATAAAAACACCTTGGACAACCGGCTAGAAATTGGACTGAATGAAACGTCATCGGTCTTTTCCATCTTGAAGATGCGCCTCCACGAATGTTCTCGAACCATAACTCTTGCTCAAATCTCTGGTAAAGAGAAACTTGGAAGGTACCTAGGCAGACACTGCTCATCCCATCTATTGAGACGTCATTATTTCAAATATACAACACGCTTGTCTACATCGCGTCCTTCTCCCTTTCAGCTTTAGCGAGAGTCTAGCTTAGTAGGCATTGGATCTTGTCCAGGTGGCCAAACCTCCAGCTACAATGTGTCTGGCTTCAACACCAGAACTTAATTTTTTTTTTCGCACATGTAGAGAAGATAAACGGGGTAATTGTTTCATGCTACAGCGCCTTCAGATTCATCACGTACCTAGGTATGGTTGGATCGATTTTGTCCCTATCACAATCGCGACGCTACGCCCGATACAGTTAGTTGGCCCCCACGTGAAGAACGGGAGCTCCCACCCGTGAGGGGAACGGAAGACGCGACGGAAGGTTCGGGGCAGGCTTTCACTTCATATGACAATCGCGCGTCTACCTGCATTCTTTTACCTGGCGTTTCGACCGGTTCTCTGTCATGCGCAACGGGGATCCCAGATCCTGCCGCCCATTCGAAGGTTTTACGGAAGATCCCTCCACCGCGGCGCGTGCTTAACGCTGAAGTATTGGCGCGAACCGCTGCAACAATCCCAATGTCCACCCGGGCGCTTAGCCAACTATGTTATTGCACGATAGCCTCAAGAACTCTGCGCATCCGCTATGTCGGTACCGGATTTAGTATGAAAGTGGAATCAGCGGTGCTGTGCCGCAATCTATCTGCGCGGACGATCGATGCAGGTACAGCTTGAACAGCAGACGAAGATGGCTTAAGTAGCCTCTATGTATGCGCTTCTCTGTGCGATAACCTTGGATACAGCCACCGAGTCGCTGTAAGTTTTCTTTTGGGCCAACCCCGCTTGAGCGCACTTGGAGCATCTATCGTTATGGATCGAACATTAGGAGGTCATGTGCCTTCAGTCCAAGCGGAATCGTCTGCTCAGTCTACGACAGATACCATGACTTTGGGCACAGGTTAGTAACCAATTACCTCTGAAGATCTAGGCGGCTAACAAACTTGCCAGCACAAGCTCCAACGGATCGGAAAGGGAGCTGGCTGCCATTCACCTTTAGATGGTATTCTCTATTGATCCCGATAAGTGCCACCGCCATCCTGGGCATAACAATATCGCTACTTGTTTGGTACTCGCAACACCACTACGGACTCGGTGCCGACGACGGATCTTCTGCAGTACTGTTTGGATGGCGCTTCACTCCAACTCTGCTAGCAGTGCTGTACACACAATCCACGGTTATCCTATTTGAAGATGCCAAGAGAACGGAGCCGTTCGCTCGATTAGCTCGAGCACCTTCAGAAGGCGCCAGCGCCTTCGGAACAGTGCTCCAAACGCCCAGGGCCTGGTGGGCTATCTTACTGGATATCGTTCTCAAGCGCAAGTCGGTCGGTAAAACCAGTTGGTGTCTCATTTGCACGGCGATAATCAATGTGGTGGCCCTCCTCGCGATTTCTCCCTTGTCATCGGCCCTCCTTACATCTGAAGAGATTGTAATCACCAAAACGCTTGACATCCGCAGAAGCGTTCCCAAGATTGGCCTCCAGCTGCCCATTGTCGCTAGTAGAGAAGCCTACTTCAGGACTACGTCTGCGCTGATGAGAGATCTCTCTACTTCTGCATGGATAAAGGATACTTCCATCACCTTTCCGAATTGGCCATCTACAGATCCAGTACAGCTCGGCCCCGATCTGGTATCACGATTCGACTCTTGGACGGCAGAGACAACGACAATGCATGCGGACCTGGGTTGTCGGGACATGACATTAGAAAGCGCTGATCTTGCACCGAAGGAATATAGCGGGTACGATATCATGGGTCACGGGCCATATAAGGGCGTAGAACCCATGGTAACTTTTGCCTTAGCCTCAGACGATGGTTGCAGATACGAGGCGACCGTCCACCCTGCGGCTGAGCTGGCAATGAGGGGAGGTTTGACGTGGTCAAACACTTCTACATTCTACATCAAGTCTGGTACGCTTCCTCTCGGTAGAATCCCGTTTGCCGCCAACGTCTCTTCGACCAGTCCTTTTGCGCGCCACTACGCCTCTCCAGAATGTGCAGATCGCGACATTATCATTCTAAACACCCCATGGACCACGCCCATCAAGTTGGAGCTCAGTGCTGCAACGGTAGGAATTGAGACCAACAGGACCTATCAACGCTCGCCTGACTTTCGCATGAAGGCATTGCTTTGCAAATCTCAGTATTCTATATTAACACACAACATGACTGCCTCGATAGGCCACGGTAGAGAGCCGAACATTACATTCATGGAGTCGGACCACATCCAGCCCGAGTCGATTACGAAAGCTATGCTAGACATTCCCAAATTCGAAGAGATGGCACTACAAGACACTTGGAAAGACTATTTCAACGCCAAAAGCATGTCGTCTGATGCAGATCGTGCTATCGGTGGCTCTTTGAGTCCTTACTCTGATCCAAACACGACCGTTAACGCTCCAATGTTCTTTGGGCTTGGTCCGCTGCTCGGCGCCCTCTATGATTTCAACGTTACCGAAATGTTGTATGACAAGGAGCTTGCATCCCGCGCAGCAAGAGTCAAAGGAAGGTTCTTTACGGAGTGTCTTCGCGAGGCCCTGAATGACCCCGACGTAACAAGCGTCGAGCTTACGAAAGGGAAGGCAACAATGGTCGAAAACAGAATCATGGTACTTCGAGAGATCGGAATCGCTTTGGCTACCCTTTTTTTGGTTTCCTTCTTGCTACTCATCCTGGTACTATGGGTCTCACGACTTTCATTTCGGCCACTCGATCTCAGCATGGACCCCGGGAGTACCCTTGGACATGCTATGTTAGTTCAACATCAGCCGACACGATCATTAACATTCCGGGAGGGTCATCGTATAGCGCATCTCGATTTTCAACAACGAATAAGGTATGACACGTTCTTCATGCAGGATGGTGCTATACATACTGCAAGCAGTGGTAACCTCGCAACAACATGTAAGTCGCTACTGACAAACGATTAAAATTGTAGCTAATCAATGTGTTGAGTAGCTTCCCCAAGCACTGAACCTTCAAGCTACTGGCAGCCTTTGGTCATCCGACTACGCATGCTGTTCGCTCTTTCAAGCTTCCTCGTCGTTATCTTGGTTGCTGTGTTAGTGCTGAACGCATTCTCCGCGAGATCTCGACTTTCTCAGCTTGCATTCGTTTACGAAGCTGATGTTTCTAAGTTGGGGTTGAGCTTCTCCACCTTTGCCCCTATCTCTATCGCACCCACAGTTGTCAGTATTGTGATCGGCTTGTGGTGGGATCAATTAGATTCAACTTTCAGAATCCTCCAACCCTATTTTGCGATGTCGCAACGGCCAACACCAATTTCCAACGGAGCGGGTCTTACATACCGTTCCAAAACCTGGGCTGGTGCGGCTATCAAGGCTGCCCGCAACAAGCATTGGATGCTGTTCCTGGTCGCTACTGGAAGCGTTCTTTGTCAAATTCGTAAGATGCTCGCGATCGATGGTTGTCTAACTCGCTAACCTCAAATTTCCAGTCACCGTTTCGATGTCTGCGCTCTTCGAACGACAAGCTGCGAACGTGTCTCATCGAGAAATTCTCGAAAGAACGCTAGAACCTCGAGAGATACCCATTATAACTACGGTGAAGACCTACGAAGGGCGAACGGCAGAACCCCGTCCGAGTCTGCCTCCATTCGAAGTACTCGACAATCTTCTGATGAACCCGTCTAAAAATTGGCTACCCGGCGCTGCCATTCAACTGTCACTCAACGGCACTAAGCCTTCTTGGACTCAAGATGATTGGAGCTTCATACCTCTCGATCTTACCAGCATTTCCCAATTGGATGCCAAAGAAACGATGACGTTCCAGGACAACGCAACAATCACGACATCTGCTCTGCGAGCTCGGCTAGAATGCGAACAAATACCTGAGGTAGCCAACACATCGACTTGGCTCATTCATACCGATGAAATCCAGCGTTCCCGAGATTCCCCCCGACAGACAGATTTGGAGGGCCTGGAAAGATACTATTCTCTGAACAGTGAGATATTTGGCGATAGCCCGTCGAATACTTCAGCATTTGCCACCACCGCTATGCTGTCATGTTGCTCGAACGGAACCAAGGACGATCCGGATTCAGCAGTGGCAGGATACTGGTCGCCAGTAAACGTCCAAAATTTCCCAAACACAGACAAGCAGTGGCCAGTTCCATTCGTTACAAAATGGATCGTTGGTAAGCCTGTCACAGTCCCAGGTAAAAGCAAATTACAAGGACAAATGCTGCTCTTCAAAGATGCACCGGACCTACAAGCCGCTCGCTGTATGCCGATAGTGGAGACGTCAGACGCCAAAGTGGTTGTGGACGTGAAAACGGGCGTGATTCAATCATACGAGATCATCAGTTCTGTCGGCCCTGCAAAATCAGCCTGGTCCGAAGTGTTTGTCCGACACGCGCTGACCCATGGCAACGCAACGCAGCAATATGATGAAGAATACCGAGGGCCGTTGAACATCACCACGAGTTATGGAATCTTATTCATGGGATCCATGTTAAAAGCCGCTGACTCGTATTTCGGCGGTCCGCTGGGGACGTCACCCACGGAAGACCCTAGCGATAATGCCTTTGTCATGCGCGACCCTGAAACCGGTATGAACATGGACCTGATGACATACAGCATGTACAGCCTCGCCAACAAGAATCCGCGCGCTTTGCTCGACTACGCAACCCTTGTCACCCACGCAAACCATACCTTCCAAACGTTCTTCCAACACTTCATCAGCAATGGTCTATCGTTAGAGCAAGGCGGTTGGGGGTATCAAAAAATCGGCGACAACAGTACACAAGCATTAGGAGAGCCAGTAACACGGGATGGTAGGGTTCTTCCGCGACGCAAGTACGAAAGTCTCCGCACCAACCGAACAGTTGAGGCATTGGTATCCCACCGAACCCAGGTTCTTCATATGAATGCAATCGCTACATATCTATCGGTGGCGATCATCATCTGGCTTATAGGCACTACAGCCGTGGTCAGTTTTCTACAGCGAAAATACACGGGTCCTTTGATTCGCGACGTGCAACTCATCGCCGACGTACTTGTACTTGTCGCAGGAAGCGATCATCTTCTGCGATTAGTAGAAGAACGAGGTGTGGCACTCAAAAAAGCGAATGACATCAAAACTATGTTAGCGTGGTTCAAGGACAGAGACGGAGAGGTGCGTTGGGGTATTGAGGTTGTTGGGGGCAGTGATGCAGCAGAGTGGGTAGACGCCCCGAAGACCGGTTGGCATGCGCAGGGTGGTTCGAGGCGGGGTTGGATTCCGTGGAGAAAAGCTCAACCGTAGTATTAGAGAGGAATCGTGTTTTTTTACAGCAAAGCTATGGTAGAGGTGACAAACGTGGACATCGAGCCCTAGGGAAGGTAGCGCTAGATAGTCAAGAGGCATGTCTCTGCCGAGATGCCGTGTACTTTTTTTTTGTTCCATGGGAGCGAAGGCTCGAAACCCCAACAGACACCTGGTGCCGTGTACTTCGCATGTCCGTAGGCCCGTCCCAGTCTTCCAAAGAACTGTGCAATCAGGACCCAGCGGGTGCCTCAAAGGCACCGATGGCTACCGTCGAAAGCCGTGTCGACAATCCAGAATGCTCTGGTCCACTAAGCCGGAGTTTTCTTGCACTCCAGCAACTTTGCGATTAGTCCAACCGCAGAAATAGCGAACTAGGACGGTCAAGGCGGCCCGATGGCGTCTGCGCGAGTCGTATCGAGTTGCATCTCATCGATGTGGACCATGGCATGAGTACACAGCGGGGACTTTGCGTTCATGTGGACAGAGGAGTGGAGAAGCGTGACGCTGTGGAGCAGAGTAATCAACATGGAATTGTTCTAGAAGGCCGACTACTGCATAACGATGCAAAAACCTGGTGCAAATTCTGCTGAGCTTGTGCGCGATTACAAAAGAGCGAGCATGTTGTGTGGCTAGACACAAGGTGGCGCAAGCATGGCTATCCAGAAGTCGGTTCGCATTTGACGCGGGGCAGTAGTTAGCCCACAATGAGATCCAAACGCTGGGGTGATTGGCGGCTCTCCAACGGTCGTCTTGGTGCTGCATGCTGCAAGGAACCAACAGTGTTGGGCGAACTAAAAGCTGTTCCAATGGCCGAGGAGTGACGCAATGAACATCGACTCACAGTTCGCGGAAAGCGCACCTGAACGCCTAGATGCCGAAAGCCTTGGAAGTGGTAAAAGTGCTGATAGCACGTAGAATGTAACCATGGCTCGAAACGAAGCTAAGGCTGTGTGGAATGACCGGCTTTAGTCGCGCCGCTGTCAGTCACGGCAATGATCAAGGTGCGAGAAATGCGCCACGTAGTGGGAGCGCTGCACGGTGGTCCTTAAGACAAGAATTGGTTTTGCGAACATGTTTGCTCGGCACCGATGACCATAAAATCCTTCGATGCAAAAGCTCGATGGACATAACGCTCAGAACAGGCTCTGGCCTGCGTGATACTACAGCGGGACGTAAGGTGATCGCATGGTCAAAACGCACCAGCAGGCGGCGCAGTTGAATAAGCATGCAACAATGTTTCAAGACTTTGACTTCACATCAAGACCCAGCTTGAAACTAGTCTTGCTCGGCTGCTGCAACACCAAAAGTAAACGACTCCACCGAGAAATCTGCGCGAATGCTTGTGGGCATGATGTGCCAAGTTCAAGGTAACGAGTAGTGTCACGCAATTCAGATACGTGTGTAGACAGATCACATGCGACAAAGTCGAATCGGTCAAAGACCAAGTACAAGATGATAGCGAATTAATCTATTATCAGGCTAGGAACAGGGTCAGCAAGCCAGGACGTCTGCACATACAACCCCACGCCCGTGTTAAGAGAAAAGGAAATAAGTGTCCTTGACGAAGCGAATGACTGAAACAAGTATAGCCCGCCAAGGGGCATGGAATCCCTAATGGTATCCGATATCATGACTTCGTGAGAAAGAACGTGCAACCAAAAAATAGCACATGCGCCAGCGTCCAGAATAGCCAAGTACCGCACCCATGGTGTCGTTTAGGGAGTTTGGAAGGTGAGAGGTGAGAGCAAAGATGACGAGATCAAGCATGACAGGTGCGCGTCGATAACGTAGTGAAGAAATGAATAGATTGAGCCTGCGACGCTGTCTACCTCTGGCATTACTCGAGGGATTTCAACTCTGATCTCCTCTTCCTGATCTCCCCTGGGTATAACGCGAAATTGGTATCCTGAATTATGGACTGGTAGAATGTAGAACCAAGTAATCCTTAGGCACCAATGCCACAGTAAACAAATATTCGGGTGGCTTATGCGTGGAAAGGCTGGTGGCGGCGGGCATGGTCATGAGCGTGCCTCTTTGCGTTGACATACTCGACCGCGGTGACGTAGACAGTCTTGGTAAGCTTGTGGTAGGGCTTGTCGTCCTGCTTCTCGGGCGCAGGGGTGACTGCGGCAGCAGCCACTTCGATATCGGCAGTGTACGAGTCTTCGTAGGAAGCAGCGGTGGAAGTAGGCTTGACAGCGGAGTACTCGGCCTGCTTGCTGGAGCTTGTGGAAGGTTCAGCAGAAGACTCAGACTCGCTGGGAGAAGATCCGTAGTCTCCGGAAGGCGCCTCGCCACCGCACATGTAGAAGTCCATGTTTTGGTCGTTGTAGCAGGACTTGGTCTGAACGTCGTCGGGAAGGACGTAAGAGACCTTGTCGCAAGAAGCTTTATCGTGGCAGGCCAAGATTGGGCAGAAGGTGTTGGCAGCAGATGCGATATTCACATCACTCTGGGTACCGGCTTTGAGGTAGTATCCGTCGTTCCTTGCCGGGCAGTCACCATCAAGGCAGTCGACGTAGGAGACATCGAGGTAGTTGTATCGGAAGTCCACTGGGCCATCCATCTTGCGGAAGTACTCCAACTGAGTGATGTCGACTCCTTTGCACTGTTTGGTCTTGGAGATCTTGATAGAGACACCCGTCTTGCCGTCACCGTGCTCAGGGTCCGGATAGTTCTCCGAATAGGTCTCGCCGGTCTTTAGCGTGACCATGCCATCTTCGGGGCAGCCATCGCCTTTGTAGACGGACCAAAGATGCACGTCGTAGTCGCAACGGTTGATAACGCGCGCGTAGGGCTTGCTGGTATCGCAGTCCTTGGTCAAAGCGATAGCGCTTCTAAGGGAGGTGGCGGAAGTGGTCGCGACCATGGCCGAGGCCGCCGAAAGGAGGGTAATGAGCTGCATTATCGTCGAGTTGGACCGGTATAGTACTTGGCGCAAAGGTGAAGACTCGAAAGAAGCGATCGAAGGAATGTCGGCTGAATACCTAAAAGAGTGAAGTTATTCAGCGAATGAACGTGGGTGACGAAGTCTTTCCTGAGCGGTAGAGAAGGAGTTTGGGACCTGGGGGATGCGCAAGTAAATAAGATGGCTGCATCCTAGTCCACGCAGCCCAGGCCCACTTCGAAGCCCGTCCGCCATGGAACTAATCGTCGCCACGGCGTGGACTTGTTTGGGACGGGGCCAAACGTCGTGGCTAGTCCGGAGAACAGGCACGGACAGCATGCTAGCCGCGATCAGATAGGTTCTCGACAGGATGGGCAAGGGGCGATCCAATCGGACGAGTGCGGTGCCTGATCGTCAGGGCAATGGTCGTAACTTTGGCCATCTCATGTCGGGTAAAGTACGAAAGCAGAGTAAATAACAGCAGGGATGTCGCCGATCGGCATTGTCTTCCTTCTGGCCAGCATTGGCTGCAGAGATTTACGGCTGGGAATGAAGCAACTTCCTGGGCGCATGCTACTCTGCTTACAACAGAGATGCGAAGTTGTTATTTGGCTGCACCAATGAAGCTGGGCGCCCCTCCTTCATCGCAGTACAGAACTTGTGAGCCTCAGGTTGGTGGTGCAGAAACCCGAGATGAGTCCGCTTGGCGAGCCTGGCCATTGTCTTAAGCGATCCCCTTCGCAAGGCTCGAATAGGGGCTGTGTCCAGGCCTCGTCACCTCTTCCAGAGCACGATCACCTGCGACGAGCTGTTGAATCGTTGATTCACAGTCAGACATGCTGCGAGGACAAGTCGTAAGACAGCTGTCACGATTCCGTTGGGGCCGTCCATTCGCGCCATCCTTGTGATGATGACCGGTCGAGCATGTGTAGCAGGAACATGCATCGACAAGTGCGAGGTCCAGGCCGGTGCGCTGTCGCAATGTTGCAGAAAGCCGGTAGTTCGAACCATTTAGCAAGGGCTCCTTTCCACATTTAATTTCCCACACTCGCCAACCGGAAATCTCCCATGACGGCCAGCGTAGGATGAGATCAACTCCGCCACAAGTGCCAGCTCTCTGTTCTTTGTTGCGCTTGTTTGCGGTCAACCCAAGCAAAAACAGTCGCTGACTTGGCTGGCTTGGAGGTGCAGCGTAGCGCAGTGAAGCGTGCGACGGATGTCGTGGCACCATAACTGGACCATCTCAGCGACGCGATTCATGTGCAGAGCAATCTGCCAGCGAGTCGTCCCTGGTTGTGCGCCAGTTGTGCATCTTGTCGAGAAAGCGTTCCAGATCACAGACACTTCGGTTGAGTGGAATCTGGGCACGAGCGAATCTTTAGTGGGGCTCTCCTGGCCACCACGTGACACAAACACCTGTCAACGCCGCTCTTCGGTCATGAGATGTCTTTGCTTACCAGACAAACTGAAGACCTCGAAAGGCTGATAGAATTATTATTGGAGGCTGGCGCATACTTCCTGGGTGGATTCTGCAACAAGCCATCCAACCTGCATCGTCTCTCGGCTTTGCATCCACTCGAAAGTCTCTACAGTACAGTCTCAGTCATGGTGGTTTACACGGACGCGCAGCAAGTCACATCGTCCTCTCGTTTCTCGATTTTATGCCGCGCAAACCAAGGTGAACCGCTCGCATGCTGAAAACTATGCGGGCGATGTCTTAGCGACTGCCGTGTGAAGCACGACCTATATCACGACGTCGGAATAAGAACCAGACCTGTGCTATACGACTTGCACCTACAGGGGTTGGCACACGTGGAGCTAAATACCTTCTTTGGTCTCGACGCGTGTCTTGCCCGACCATGCCTGATGCGAGGAGTAACGTTCCGCAGCCTACTCGAGCCGCTGTGCAACACCCATACTAACCTTGCCGGATTGACAATGTACAGAGCCCTCGCGACACGTCTTCTCTGGCGGCTGATATCTTTTCATCTGCATGATGTGAGGTGCACCCAGGATTCACTCTTCGGGATGTAGCCGTCTATACAGTTTTCTCGGCACATTTGATGCCACGTCTTCTCGGGAAGATAGACGTACTACGATAGTGTGTTAGTAGCAATACCAATACGCAAATCGGAGCACAATATCCGCGCAGGTGTGGTTGATCTGAAGAGGGCTAGCTGCCTGGCCATCAAGTCGAAGGCTCTCGATACGTGAGTTGCTTTCCCGTGAGCCTGGTCACTGACACTCATCCTCGATCCGTCACTCGGCCCAGATCCAATGCCACGGGATCGCAGTGATGCGGGTGCTGTATCCTCTCGTGCTCAGCTATTCAAGCAACGATGTCTTCAACATGCCGTGGCACTACATCGACCGGTCTGCTGACATGCTTCCGGGTCCGTTCAGCGACGCCAACCAGATCTCACCAGCTGCTAGATATCGACTGCACTAAACGTATGTTGCGTTGTTGCCTGTCAGGCGGTGTATGATCCTCGCGCGTCAGTCGAGATTGGTGCTTGCGAGATCTCGCTGTAAGATGTCGGTTTCATCCCGATTCAGGAAAGCTTTAGCTAATTATCTTGGTCACGACAAAGGCTCTTCAGACACAAAGACTGTGGGCCACGTTGTGTCACCACAAGAAGCTGGCGCATGTTCAGGCTGTAGAAAGGACCTGACTGCAGATATTCAAGCAGACCATAGACTCACCTGTTATTAAAACAAGGGAAGTAATTATAGTCTAAAGGCACGTCGTTTCCTCTTCATGGTCTGAATCCTTATCTTGTTCCTATATCTCCGCGGAACGGGTGAAAAGGGCAACAGTATGCCAGCGCAATCTCATAACTCTACTTTCAGGGGGTGATGTATTTGATCACTAGTAGAGGTGTCTGCCCTTCAACTCTTGCTGGGTGGAGACGTGTTGCTCGAGCAAGAGCGATAGTCTCTACCGCCATTGATGATGGACGGCAGCCTTGATAGCATCCTACAACTTCTGCGCTTTGCTCTAGACACATATTGGTGTCTCATCTCACGTATTACTTTGCGTATCGCGACCCAGCGGTGCGGCTCAAGAACTCACTTGGTGCGTCGAACGGTGAACAGCATACAACTGGAGGTACGCGCCAGCCCCTTACTGGATGGAATAACCGGTAACAATGGCAAATCAGCCGGCGCTGCCAGCCGTGACATCCAATTGGAAAACGAGTTGGGCCGCAATAACCAGGATACAGATTCGCGGCAGTTTGAAGGACCATACTACTATAATGATAGGTACGCCCGAAGCGCATGGTAGGAAACCCGATTGTAGTGAAAGTGATCTTCCGGAGACAACGCACGTATACAAACCTTGCGCTGTGCATGGTGTTGGATTGGATCGGCCTGGATGTCATCTTCAACCGATCTTGGAAATGATCATAACAGCCGCAACTCAGTTCTGGTCATCCACCGGCCATCACTGATATACACCAACGATGTCGAGCGCTGGCGGAGCAAGGATAAGGCGAGGTCTGCCTATGGTACCATATGCAGGTTTCCTCTATGCACGCAATTGCACATCACATTGCATCACTCCGCTCTTCCTGCAGCGGTCCTGGGATTGATGATAATCCTGGGTACGCGCTGTGCCCAGGCTTTGTTGCACTCATGGCCGCTGATCGTATACAGTTGCTTCCAAGAACTGGCCGTGATGGCTTCCAGCATCTTGGGACAGTGAGTATGTGATAAACTCACGTGCACGCTTAACTTGCTGACACGCTTGCGTACGTTCAACCAGTCAAAGCCCGCACCATGACCGTGCCGCGCATGTGAACGAATGTTTGATGCATGCTCATGCTTGACGCAGCTGCACGGGACCGACGCCACATGCATCCGACACATCCCACGTGCAGTCATCTTGTTCACGACCGTTGTACTGAGCGACAATGTTGTTTACGGATATGTGTAGTGTAGGGGGGCGTACCGGCGTTCGGTGCACACGGGAGCGTCCAAGGGTGGGTCGAACGGCCACGGCCCGTAATCGGTAGGCTTTAGGTACGGTCTTCTAGGTTTTGCCATGAAATACAAGGCTCCTGAGAAAAGTTGACATTTGCTTCCTGACGCGTTGTTGCGTGCGCTGGCTGTATGCGATGCAACATGGTTGGTGACTTGTCGATAACCCATGTCATCATGGAATTTAGGAAATACGGATCGAGATTGGAAGACAAGCTCTAGATCCTAAGCATGTACAAGGTCCATTGCGGATAGAGGTTCAGTCCCCTGAGGCAAGCGGGTTATCTTAGTAGGCCAAACAGGAGGCGCCTTTCGTGGGATGTCTTTCGCTTGGAAACATTGTGGCAGCTTCCCCCCACTTGTGGCGGGCAATGGCGGATTCTGAGGGTGTGTAGTTCCCGCGATAGTCGAGTCCGACATTGAAGCGTCAAGGTTCCGGTAACACAATACCCCATCTGCCGGATTAAGCGTAAGCCGCCACTGCCGCCAGCCAACGAGAGATTTGCCATCTGAGTCATGCTGCTGATTCTCGGCATACCGAAAGATGACTGTTTCTAGAATCGGCAATGCAACCCAGTGAGGTTGAAGGAAGGCATATCGGTGTGCGGCTTAAATACCAGCTCGTGCCGTGTGGGTGTACAGCCGACCATTATCCCGCGTCGAGGCGAACCACTGGTTTAGGCTACTACATGACTATCAACCACTCGGTACGATTATTTCGGTAGGATACTGGAAGTCCATTTGGAGACGATGATTGGAGATTGGAAGAATTCTACTATGAGAAAGGAAGCTTGCTTTTGATTAACGGGTATATGGATCGAACCAACATGCAAGATCACCACGAGTCGCTTCCTGCACCGGAAGAGGTTACCAGAAGCAATGAGCGGTGTGACTCGCAGTATCAGAAAAGAAATGTGAAAGTTTGGGAGCTGCGGAAGGGTAACGCGCGTGGAAGGACATAGTACATTAGACACGAAACTTGAGCGTCTTTCAACCCCTCCACCTGAACAGCTGTGATTGAAATGAGTCTGCTGTTTGCTTATACCTCTACCAAGCGCCAAACTCCAAAGGATCAAATAAAACAAAAGCTCCTGCGTGGACTCGCACAGTAAGGATGATTGATGAAAGGGTGTAAACCGCATAACAAGCGCTAATGTTGAGTCCAAATGAGACGTTTCCTGCTCTCGTATGTGCTGGTCTCGATCACGAATGTACTAGCGCTACGAATGGCTGGATAGGCAGGTGGTCGGGTAGTAACGGGGTATATGTCGACCAACGTGGCCAGTGGGTGGCGCGATGATGTGTGCCGAATTTCAGGCGTCCTCTGCCTTCTTCCCATTGATGGCTTTGAGCTCGACATCGCTGCCATCGCGTTAGCATTCCGCTTTGCAGCCTGTGCACTGATCCCGCGATAACAAGGTGAAAGGAACAGCATGTGAGCTGTGCGCTGTGCGCTGTGTGGAGGAACAACACACACACACACACTTGTAACCCGTAAATGAGGCGTCGCAAGCGTGCTGTAGTGTTCCCGATGATGATGAAAATGAAGTTGGGCACCTACAAGATCAATTTGGCATTGGCCGGGATGTGTCCAGGAAAGCCACTGTTGTCCACATGGTCAGCACTTGCACCTCATGGTCTGATCAGATCGTCCAAGTTCAAAGATGCGGCGATGCCAATAGGCTGCAGACATTCGTGTCGTATAAGATTGGCGGTTGCTGCGGCATGGACGTCCAGGAGCGCGGGAGATTCGAAGAAGCATGGCTCAAACGATCTTCGGAACGTCGTCAGCCGTACTAAGTCTTGGCTCCGTCGGGCGTTAGTGTTCACGGTGGCGTGTGTACTTCCAAGGTTCGGTAACGTCCCGTCTTACTTGTTCCCGTCCCGACCACGGAATGTGCAGATTGTGAGTCGAACTTACCGAGTGCCATATGCATAATCACTGCATCGCACGTATCATTAGTACAGTACACTCGTGCGGAAGGATATGTCGTGGGGATTACGTACGATGTTATGATTAAAGTCGCCTTCTCTCCCAGCGTCATTGGAGAAGCCTCTGCGGAGCCTAAAATGCCCTCATCCCAGCCTGTGCATGAGCTTTAGCCAAATGCGCATTCAGAATGGTAGAATGCATATGCACCAAGCACGAACCGGGTTGGGTTGGCAAGACATACCTTTGATGACTCGGCCGGCGCCGATGGGAGTAATCAGGTCACCCCGACCTACGGAAGTATCGAATCTGAAGAATGATCAATACAGCGTTCTATTCAATGCCAAAGCCATAAACGCTGCCGGTCCGCTTACTGTCCGCCTTTGTGGTCCGGAGCATCGTCGTCAAATAGCCACCCTGTTATTGCTGTTAAAAGTTGATCTCTGGCGAGGAATACTAAGTCGCCAATCTCACCAGTGTATTCCATAGACACCTCATCATGCTTCTTGGGGAAGTCTATGCCATTGCCAGGTCTGATCACGAGCTTTTCAACGCCCATATTGAAGGGAACGAGCATGGATAGCGTCTAGGGCGGGTTTGGAAAAGGTGAAGCTGGAAGCAGGTGGCAGGTAGTGTATGTAGAGTATCCACTTCCTTTGGTACTGATCAAAGATAGCGTGTCGTTTTGGAAATCCGAAATCTGCAAAGATGGGGAAGTACGTTAGAAAGTGGGTGGACCCTAGAGTTTAATAGTGGTGCCGATGTGTAGGCCCAGGAGTAGGAAGCTCCGTAGATGCTCTGACTGGAGCTCAGACTTGCATGGCTTTTACTTTGACCAAAAGCATACCAGGGTTTTGCCGCGAAGCTGTGCAACAGATTGGTCTGTTCATCTGCGTCAAGCATACTTTTTAGCCTCTTCGCATACGCACACGTTCCACCTCTTTGGCTCCAAGGTAATTGCGGGCTACGTATGGTACGACCCACAGCCGTCAGAACGTGTCTCCCGGGGAATCCTGCCCGAAGCTCAGGCCGTTTTGGAATGTCAGAAGTAAGGTTGGTCTAGCCCTTCCAAACCATTCTTCATCTGCAGCATCCCAGCTGACACGCGATGGGGGATCCACAATTGACATGGTGGAAGGTTGTACCCGTACTAAAGTTTCCCGCGACTACCGAGCGGCCTGCCAACTTCGATACGGATCTTTGTTTTGTGATAACACGGGTATAATCATGTCCGATAGTGGCTTAGCTCTCTTAACGATGGTGATAGGATGACACAAGGGTTGATTTGTAGCCGCTTTGATGGAAAGGAAGCAGGGCGGTGGCGCGCAAGAGAGTGCGGTCAAGCTTGAAGTGCGGTGACGGTCACCATGATCATGAGCCATCTAGCACCAATGTGCGCATGGCGCTGGCGCCAGAACCTTAACCTCGTCTAAGGAAGCGGAAGGCGCAAATAAGCCGGCCGTGGTCCCTACCTCATTTGGAGTCGCACGATGGAAGCAAAAAGGAAAAGCGCCTCTGACGCAGCAATATTCGGTCTTGTCGAATGAGACACGGCCGCCACATTCCACCATGACAAAGGGCGATGCGTATACTTTGGTACGGCAATGCATAAGGACCTGCATGATCTAGCTGCTACGCTGCTTGTGTAAGGCGCAAAAAGATCTCCTTGTAGGATCCTCTTCCAGCTCCGTGGAGGCAGGTGGCGGTCATACAGATTTGAGTATGGATATGGACAGGGGTGACGTGCATACGCAGTACCGTTCTCGAAAAGCAATGTTCGGTCCTTCATGGTAGATGTACCCCGCGGTTTCAAATATCTAATCACTAATCACCATCCTGCTCTTCCACACCTCATCGTTCCCTTCATGCTACCGCTATAGCCGCATTCCTAATATACGACCAGGAGACTATCGTATCTCATGGGATTCACTTCCCCTGCGTCTCACGCCGGCCCAAGAACCTAGCTGTGTTTCTGCTTTCGAGTCTGTTCTAGTTTGCCAATCACAGACGCGGCGGATACACACCCGCCTGCCGTACGGAGCTAGACCCACCCGAAGAACAACCGTATTTCGAGCGGTTCGTCGAGATAACCATATGCGGAACTGCTGGCTATCGTGCTTCTCGCGGCAAACGAATAATTCATTTGAACTAGAGGGACAAAGCACAAGCACAAGGGGTGCGGGGCTAAAGAGTAAATCCGATGGCCATTACACGTGGTCTTTCAACCGTGCTCCAGCCATCCCTTCTCAGATCGCGAGCCCTGTGCGCTGAGTCGGGAGCCCAACAGCGTGGTCTGGGAGCATCGTACGCTTTGCATTGGCTAGACAGAGTGCGCTTGCAGCGGCAGCTGAGTCGTGGAGAAGAGAAGCCCCCACGCATCTGGAGTGCAGTATCGTGATAGACAGCATGAGCCACAATCGAATAGTGATGTGGACTCGCAAGTTGCATGTCACCGAACCGTCGGATGCGTTCGCTTCTATTAAATATCCGAAGGCCGTGGGCGCTGCATGTAGGCACCCTACCAACCGTTGACAGAAGGTGCTCGATAGTGTGGCCCCGGCATTTGGGCCCGAAACTCTCCTTGCTGAGAGTTTCAGTGGCGCGTCTAACTACCGAAGGGCTATCCATCGCGAAGAGTATATCACCCTATTTTGGCCCAGAAGGGTAATTGCGCCAGGTCGGTTACAGCAATGCTAGAGAAGCCCGCGTTGGGGAAGCGGCTGTCTTTGCGCTCACCGGCCCGGTCAGCAAAATGTATCCGGTCTATCCCTGCCTTCTGTACGAAAGCCAATAGTCGCGCATAGTTTGTACCTATCTGGTCAATCCCATGACTGTCATCAGACATGACGAAACCACCTCCCATGCTTAAGAACATCTATGACATAGGTTAGTAAGTTGACGCCGAGACCGGGCATATGGCGGTGTGACTGACCTGACATATGGGCAAGCACGGATACGGCTCGGCCAAACCTTTCCGCAGCCCTGATGAGTTCAACTCCAGTAGAGCGCCATAAGAGGCTACGTATTCCAGATTGCGCTTGATCTTTTCCCAAACACCAGTCATGCCCTTGAAATCAACATCGCGATGATCGCTAAGTAGGCGAATGAGATCGAAGTGCCCGACCACTGGTGGCCGCAGCTCTTGAAGCATTTCGTACTGAGAGTCGAAGTAATCTTCAAAGAGCCGCTCGTCCGTCCCGCCTGCATTTTCCCGAGCTTGTTCGTACATGGTACGGTCGTAGTCGATGGGTATGGTGTACGTATGGTGGACAGAGCCCATGAAGAAGTCGAAAGTATACTCGTCGAGGATGCTTCGGATGAGTTGCAGTGTCGATGGACGAATCCATTCCGTCTCGAAACCGATGAGGATCTGGATCTGGCCTGAGTACGCGTCTCTGAGTCTGTGGGCTTCGACGATGAAGGCGTCGAACAATTTCGCGAGGCTCTCTGCGGTGTGAGATTCAGATTCTTCGGGGTAGAAGTCTTCGAGAGGTCTAGGTATATGCTCCGTCAGCGCAAAGGTGTGGAAACCTTTGGCTATCGCTGCCTGGACAACTTCCTCGAGTGTGTTTTGCGCGTGTCCACAGAACTGACCAGAGTGGCTGTGATGCGAGTACGGCATTTTCGAGTAGCCGGCACACGTTCGATTTGGTACAGTGTAGACGTGTAGCGTTGTGCAGTAGATAGGCAGCACAGACTGCGAAAGTCTGCAGTAAATTAGCGACGAGGAGCAATACCCCGTCAACTGGTGAAGTTGCTAAATTGTGAACAGTGTAATGACGGTAAGGGTCAGCTGTGCGTTTAAAAAGATGGTCGCGCAGAGGGTTCTGCGAGCTTTGTATCGGTTCTTTCCAAAATTTGGGTCATGTCATCCATCCATGGTTCCATCCGTTGAGCCTCGGAACTGTGCCTAAGCGGGCCTAGCTCACCACTATTCTGAACCAACCGTGGACGCACACCTCAACCTTGGAGGCCAATTGAACTCAACGCGAAGTAAGCTATCGTTTTTCCAACACTTGATACAGCAGCATTCTCGAGTAGCTCAAGTCTGCCGCACAGTACATCTCACACATCATCCAAATCTATAGCCCTCAAGAACGATCCCACTACCAACGACTTTAAAGGCCATCAATACAGCTCAACATGGCGAATACCCAGCTCCCCATCACACCACAAACCTCATCCGCAATCTATTTCGGCTACGGTTCCAATCTCTGGCTCCACCAAATGAGCACCCGCTGCCCAACTTCCAAATATCTAGGCGTCGCCCGCCTATCCAACTACCATTGGATCATCAACGACCGCGGCTACGCCAACGTCGTCGAATCCTCCAAGCAAAACTCGACCTCCAATTCTTACTCTGACGTCGTATTCGGCCTCGTCTATTTTCTTCTACCAGAAGACGAAAAGAGGCTAGATAAGAACGAGGGCGTACCAGTCGCATACACAAAAGAGATGCTCACATGCGATTTCTGGCCTTCAGACACAGAGCACAAGGTTGACACTAGCAAGCATCCGGAAAAGAAAGAGTCTATGCTTGTTTATATTGATCGCAATCGTATTACGCCAGATAAGCCGCGGGACGAGTATGTTTACAGGATGAATCAGGGCATCGCTGATGCTGTCAAGTTGGGGGTACCAGAGGGCTATGTAAGAGATGTGATGAGGAAGTATATTCCAGCCGAGGAGGATGCCGAGGGGAAGGAGGGGGAGAGGGAGTGGATGGCAGAGTTCGCCAGAGGGCAAGCGGCTGAGTTCAGGGATGAGAGTGGTGTAATCCAATAACATGGCAGTATGATCATCACGTCACATGGACGATTTTGGTCGTAGCAGTGCGGGCATGGAATAGAGAAGGTATCAAATGAGTTGACAGACTAGACCGTCCCAATGTGAAGCAAGACATGCATGATGACATCGACGACGCACGATACAACGAAGCTCGTGGCAATCCATGTCCAAGCAATGAAGCGGCATCAAGCTAATTACTGCCTTGGGTGTCTCCTGTCGCTTGGGCTTGTGCATCAGAGTCGTCCTACAACTCCTCACGGGCCCTGCGGTAGCTGGCCTATGAATGCAATGCATCAGTTGGGTCCTCTACAAAGAAGTCTAGTAGTCGGAAGACTGATGTCTACGCACCTCCTGTTCAACCTGCAGCTGCTCGACGACGGGAGCCAGCTCGGACAAGATGTCGTAGGCCTTCTTGTGGTATTCGAGTTGGGCGGCGATAAGTTCGGCGAGGTTGCGGAGAGGCTCGGGGGTGTCGAGGACCTAGACGGGGGTTAGTGGGGTGCTCGCACATTGTGGTGTAGAGTGAGGGGTATATTCGCACATTCTTCATGACGCCGACAGCCTCCTCAGTCTGTCCAACGAATTCGTCCTCGGCCTGCTCGATCTTGGCTCTGGCGTCATCGCTGAGGTCGTCGTCCATGACGTCCTTCTTGGGAGCCTGGCCAGGCAGGGAGAAGGCAGGGCCCTTGGCATTGGCCTTGGTGGCATCGAGGCTCAACCTGGAGTTCTCGACGGCCTTGCGCGCACGTGTGGCGAACTGGATGTTGGTGTTGAGCGTGGTGCTCCAGCCGGCCAGGAAGCGGCTCTGGATCTGGGCGTCCTGCGCCAGTCGCGCCTCACCGACCTTCTCGCTGGCGATGGCGTACTTCTCGAGCGCCGTCGCCAGGGGGTCCTCGCTCGAGCTTGTTTGCTCCGAGGTGAGCATGTGCGAGGCGTTGAGGGCGGCGCGGGCAACGGCATGGCTGAAGGTCTTGGGCTGGGGCTTCGCAGAGGGGGGAGCAGTGAGGGCTGCCTGGGCCTCGGCGGGCGACGTGGCGCTGGAGAGCAGGTTGACCTTCTCCGAGACGGTGCGGCCCAGGTCGTTGAAGGACTCGCGGATGTTGGCTGGGTAGTCGTAGGCTTCGTTGGCGTATTGCGAGCTAGACAGTCAGACCAGGCACAGCGGCAGGAATCGGGTGTCGTACGTGACCTGCAGCATCGTCGTGTGCACCTTCTTCAGCGCATCCACGCGCTTCTCCAGCTCGATGTAGTCCGGGGGGAGTTGGGTCTGCCATGTCTGTGTCAGCACTGCGCCGGCCACTCTCACACAGCGGCCGTACCTTGTCCTCGACATTGCCGACCTGCTCCTTGACATACTGCTGCGTCCTGGCAGCCCACGGTGTGAAGGAGGCGCTGCAAAAGCAATGTCAGCATATCGCGGGCTTCCACCTAGCAGTCCCAGGGACCAGGCATACGAGATGTTCTTTCCAAACGCCGAGATCTTGCCGAGGTTATCCATGGTGCGTGCTTCGTGTGGTAGCTGTCACGGGCTTGTCTGTGTCTCGTGGCTGGGCGTCGTGGTAGTGGTCGCGGTGCCCTCTCCTCTGCCGACTTTCATGTGTTCCGCTGCCCGCTGTCAGGGTCGCGCCTTATCCCTGCAACGCGAGCTAGGCCCGTTTCGATCATCTCCAACGCTCCACATGCACACTCCACAACGCTTCAACAAGCATCTCATTGCCTTCATTCATTCCTTCTACAGCTTCAAAGCCATCACATGCCGCTTTGTCAGACCTCATCTCCAATCACGGCAGTGCTATCATATCTTTTGATTCTATTATCACACACAAGTCGCATAGAACCACCATGCGCTGCTGTGACCGCATGTGTACCTGCCTTGTCTCCGTCCCCGTGCCTCACATCGAGTCCACATAGCAGTTGCGTCTCCTCATCTCGCGTGAATAACATTTCCATCAAGTGCATCTTGTCAGACCCTACTCCTTTACATCTCCGTCGATAGGGCTATGGAAACCCAATCTATATGCGACGTCGGATCTGACATGCGGTCCAGCAGCTGACAGACGTCGCACCACATGACATGCAGTGTCAGTTCTATCGCTCGTTTCTTCCTCTTTGGCTACTACCCACTTCGCTCTCTGTGCACTAAGATGCAATGTTGTACGTCACGGCAGCACTGCCTCCAGGCAAGCCAAACCTCTTCTGTCCTCAGCCTAGCACCAAAACGCCTCTCGGAAGGCCATCTCGGCGATCGACGCTCGTCCTACAGGGCTGATAGAGCGTTTCCGATAGACACACTCTATTGCAATGCATCCAGCCGTGATCCAAGGCAACGTGGGCGTAGGCACTACCGACGTGGCATTGCATCTGACCGACACAACAACTCACGTCTTATCGCAGCCGTGCTGGTGGATTCGAATACTTCTTGTGCCCAAGACATTCTACTGCACAGCGTACTGTTGCTGTGACCCCGGTGGATAAGCCTCTGCGTTTGACGACTTGCGGTCGCTTCCGTAGCCCGGAGATTGCCAATCTGGAGAATTGTACGTTGAAGCCACACCATCGGCGCTCGTCACCGTCACGTTGTCCGAGGGCGGGGAATCCGAGATGGTCAGGGAGCTGAAGATGCCTCGCATCTCTCGTAGATCGTCCGAGACTTGGTCCTTGGGTGTCTGTGTGCGGTCTTTAATAAAGTCTTTGATAGACCGGATGATAGGCGGGCAGCTTTCGTCGTTGGGAAGCCACCAGTCCGATGGGCCAACCCCCATGCCTTCGAGCATACGGTTGCGAAGAATGTCGGAATATATGTACCTGTCCCTCATGTTAGTCGACTTGTCGATAAGTCCCATGTACCTGGTCTACAACGAGGAAAACATGTTCCACTCGTCCAGCTCCGTACAAGCAATATATTTCACTTACCCTGATGCTTCGATTCTGGCAAATGTCTGTCGAACCCACTGCACAGTCTTCTGATCTTTCGGCAGGAACAGAGTCGCGATGGCGAAACTGACTTGTGCCTCCAGTACCGCGCCCGGCGGAGCCTCCGGATATGCGCATATAGCCTCGAAGACTTGTATCGCTTTGTACGCTTCTTTGGTGACTTCTGGGTCAAGAGGCTGCTTCAACGCCATGGAAGACGAGATGGTAAACATGAACATGATGCCCCACGTGTCCAGCTGCAGGAAGTTCGATGTCCAAAGCGGCCCGCCCCATAAGACATCCGGCTCGTAAGGGTTGACAATGTCCTCTGGCTTTGGCGTTCCCGGAATCTGGTGGACCTTGTGACTGGGATCCGTCAAGTCTGTACCCATGTTCCTTTGTAGCGACTCCACTCTCTCCTTGAGTATCGGTAACTGGGCCATGAAATCTTGGGGACTGACAAGACCTTTGGCTGTTCTCGCAAACAGATCATTCGAGTCTTTCGCCACGAGTCTTGAATGCGCAAAACGCTCTTCGTATTTCATTCCAATGTCCCCTGGCATGTCGCGTACTTTCTGCACATAGCATTCATGCACAGCTTCGTACCACTCCCGACCCAGCACTGCTTCCCCGCCAGACTGAAAGCCAACAAACAGATCAAACCGGACATACCACAGTAGTACTTTGCAGAGAAAATCTGACTTGGTGATAGTCTCCGGCGTGAACAGGCGGGTGAGCATTTCGAACGCAGCTTTCTGATGACCCATGAGGTTGACCCAGTCACCAAGCATCTCCTGCAATAGACGTCAGCACAGGAATCGTGGGCTATAGCAAGGCTACATACCTCAATGCTCGCAAGCTGTAATATAGTCAGAAACGTTGCGAGCCCCTGTTTCTTGTTCTTGGTGATGGCTATCCTCAACCGCGAAACAGACTCGTTGTAGAACTGAAGAAAGCTGTTCATGCGGCCATCTGGCTGCTCAAGCGTGTGGAAGTATGCCGCGTACCCGGCTACAGCGTACTTCAAAGGCTCGAATTTCATCGCCCAACTCAAGAAGTCGCCTTTGAGGAAGCCGTGCGTGTCGCGTTTCAGAGAGTAGTGATGCACACTCATATGGTCCCGGAAGTAGTTCAAATAAAACTGGAGATCTCGGGCCATAGCGGAGGTGCCCTTGGTCACAGGACCAGTTTTGGTGGTTTGCGCACTGCCTTTCCGAGACAAGGACGGTCTTATCGTAGGCGGTGCGGTTGATGACGCTTCGGTAGATGGCGACGTACTTTGATCGAGGAGCGACCCGGGTGTATGTGAAGAATCTCGAGCATCTTGACTCTTGGACATATCGTCGTCATCGTCGTCGTACTCGATGTAGTCATCTTCCTCGTCTTCATCCATGATCGCGGGAAGACGCTCCTTGTTCTCCCCCTCATGGGTTTCGGGCGAGGAATGATCATCCGCGAACGCCGACTTGCCCGACTTGGACCCATTCCGGGTCGCCTTTTGACTGGACTGTGAGTCTGGGTAGATGCACTCGCGGCTCCCCTTGCGACAACCTAGCGAACTTGGTCAGACTTAACGAACTTCGGACTTGTCAAGCAAGCGCAGGTACTCACGTTCGCAGACGGGATGATTTTCGTCACACTGTTACCAATCAGCCAAGCCTGACACCTGGAAGTTGATGCGCATACCTTGACTCTTCGTTGCCTACATGTAAAACAACCGCTCCGAGTTCTGCGGTGTTTGACCTGCTCGCCAGGTGCTGGCCTTCTTCGCGCGCGACCATTCCCACCATGCGCTGAGCCCATGGGGCCGGACATATCCTCATACTGATCAACGTAACTTGGTTGACCAATGTTCTCGTATTGTACAAAAGGTCCCGTCACGCCAGGCTGAAATGGGTTGTCTGGCAGGGTGGGTGCATACGAGCCATGTGAGATGATGGTTGGTGGGGCATGTTGAATGTTGGAATTGGGTATCGCATTAGAATCGAGGTTGTAGTATTGAGGCGGAATGTTGTGCCCTGGGGGAGGATAGTATCCAGACATGCCTGAGAGAGATGGGAAAGACTGGAGAGCGATGGAGTGTAGGTTGTTTGTATTGGTAAATGTTGGTGAGCCGTGGACGGTAAGCTTGCCGTAAAAGGATCAACGTCATTCAGTTGCAAGGGTCCGAGGTCGATCGCCGTGTCCACGGGTGTGACAATGGCTCGGGCGCCAGGTACGGGATTTTGAAGGGATATACTTGTAGAATCACGCTTGCAGGATCGAAGCCGTGATTTAGTCCAATGCACGCTGGTTTGGGCGCGCGGGTGTTGGCCCCAGCAAGCACTAGGACCAAGCCGTCTTAAATAGACCAGAATTTTGTCCGCAAAGGAACAAGCCGATCTACTGCAACACAATCGCTGACGATGGAAGCATGTACAGTACCAGTCTGAGACTGAAACTGGACAACGTCGAGGAGGAGAGCACAGCAGCCGCAGGCAGCGGTCGTGTGAGAGCCGGGCCGTGACAGGAGGCTTGTGTTTAGTTCGGCCAAAGAAGCAATGTCCAATACCAGGAATGGATAGTTTCAATGTTCATCAAACGTCTGCATCTAAAGCCGGGGTGCAGCGAAGGGGAAAAAGCAAGCCGCAAGCCGCTGAGTTGTCTTCCAGGCCGCTGTGCTATGGCCGTGCACGTAAACGCTTCCGCCTTCCGCGCACCCATGGATTAGCTCGGTGCAAGATGCGCTCTGCGATCCCAGGTTTGATCGCTCTTGATCCCCGTGCGAACTGGTCCACTCGCCAGCATCCACATTGGATGGATTCTGGGGAGAGCAGAAGGGTCTGCCCGGAACAATCGCTCCAAAATGCCGTATAAGGCCATGTTTGACACATCCCCGCCGTTGATCCCGCCTGTCAACTACTGTTAGGCGTGCTGGCACAGCGATTATAGACTCGAGTACGCTACGGCTTGAGCGAGGTCGTGGATCGCCTTTGCAGCAGACGGACCAAGCCTAGCAGAAGGCGAGCACAAAGCCGGACATGATATGCATCGGCCCCGATTTCACCAAGGTGGTGAGGCATGTGGGGCGTTCAACGAAGCCATGGGGCTAGGTCAATCATCAGCGAATGGCGCCTGGACTTGAAGCTGCGCTGGAAGCGGCTGTCAGAGTTAGTGCACACACACACACTCGAGTGCCCTTACTCGGGACTGCCTGATGGGCGTCGTTGAGTATAGGGCAGGGCCGGTATATCCATGGACTTTTCCGCGAACTCCACTCTCCTGAAGTGGCGAGTGCGCCGATGCAATGCAGTGCAATTGCCCGGTGGCAGCCTTTAGACTTTCAAGCCTCATCAATGTGCCTGTTAGGAAGAATATCAATTTGATATTTCATCTCACAAACGCGGCTAGCGACGTCGGGCTCAAATTAGCCAGCCGTACAACGCCACCGGCTCCTTCGCACTGAGTCAACGAGGCCGTTGACGGGAGAATAAAGCCTGCTTCGAGAAGATGGCGGCACTGCCAGCTAACCACTACAAGCACCGTCGAGCTCAGCCCCGGGTCCCTGTCCCGTGACAATGGTAGCTCTTGGATGCCTGCGTCTCCCCAGGGCATGGAGGCGCCACGGCTGTTTGCATGTTGACGATGCTGCTGGCATGCCGCGGGAAGATTGGCGCGAAAGTGCGAGCTAAGTGGCATGAGCAGGATCGCCTCATCTGCACACCGTCGCCCCAGCGGCGCAAGGCGGCAGCGGCACTTGGATCAAACGGTACAGAGACAGCGGACATTGCCTTTGCGGTCAGACTGGCTCCCTTGGAGGCACTATGAGGTAACTGTCTCTGTGTCGTGCCATGCAGGAGCGACCAACGGGACTGGAGCGGGGCAGGACTGATATCGTCATGGGCCCTGACAGATAGTGAGACCGACCTTACAGAGGTTGATGTCGTGTTCTGCCCTATACCAGCATGGTAGATGGCGGATGCTGTAATCGCGAATCCGGCAGCAGCTGACTGGTGGAGCTATGAGCGAGCGAAAGAGCGGGACGCGACCGCGACCGTGCAGTTGCTGTGCGTCATGCAAGCGGCGCGTCTTCTGGGTGGATCTCTAGATGATTGACGCCGCGTCTCATTTGCCTTGCAGCGACGGTGGCCCATATGCTGACGAGGTCTAGATATGCTGTGCAACGCCTGGCGGAACCTTGGAGCTTCGTTCTCGCAAGCCTGGCCGCAGCTCAGCGCAGTCCAGGTGCATGCCAATCGCGGCCTGCGTGTGCCGGTGGCTTGCGTCTTGCATGCCGCGAATGACGGGCTGGATGCTACGGCAGAAGATGAGGTAGTGTGTGGGGTGGCCGTCGAGCTTTTTCTGCCGTCGTCGAGAGGAAGGTCAGATTCAGATTGGACGACTCATCACACAGCCAGGTGCGAGTCCGAGGTACGCTATTCCACGGCAATGGACCCACGTGTAGCAGACAGGGTTGCGCCCATTTCTACCACGGCGACCCACAGCCACATATTCACTTGAAACAATTAGACCGACTGCCAAACGCTCCGTACCCTCTCGCCGGCAGAGCGCGACGTCAATCTTACGCTTTCTGGCACGCTGACGACATTGCCAACGACTGGTTTCTGTCTTCCTGCGAAGCAACAACTGCTGCTGACACGAAGCAAGGCCTGAATCCACTCTCAGATGCGATTGCAGTGGAATCCCTGCGCGATCCTAGAGTGCCATGTTCTCAGTCGCAACGTCATTCCCATCTCTCGTGGGCACTATTGGATCATCTCCACATCTCTCTGTCATGTGAAGGGCGACCTAGCCTACGGATCATCCCATTCGTAGTCATGGGCGGCAGTCCGCGAGATTCAGAGAAATCATGAGCTACCATAAATCCTTCCGTATTGACCGGAAGACACTGTTCCTGCCCGAAACGGTAACCTCATCTCCGAGTCAAACGAGTGGACCAGTAATCCTGGACTTGCAACTGGTCGAGGGTTGGCAATCAGATCGCACTTACTGGGATGTGAATCTGCGAACGTTCTACATGGCCGGTAGCTGAGATGGATCGCGAGTTGAAGTGGGATCTGGACACGACATCACGCAACGGTCCGCCTTTCTTTCATATTGGCTAGGATCTGAATTTGCTGTAGGAACAAGCCGGTAACCCTGGTCTCCTGTGACTACATCCCAGGTTGCGAAGTGGTCTTGAATCATCGAACCCAATCTTACATGATCCTTACGGCTGCACAAGAATCCTTCTTGAACAGCTCATCGGCTTGTGTTAATCAATCTATCGTGGATAGCTACAGCTACCGAGCAACCTGTGAGAGAGAGTTCATGACATCACGCATGCGAAAGCTAGACATCTGTGTTCCTGACGGAACGCAACGGTCGTCTGATAGATCGCCCGGCCAGCTTGTATACAACCATACTCCATGATATGCAGGGTCTACAATTCCGCGCAACCAATAACAAATCCGTACACACGTTCGTCCGCATTCCGAGTTGTAGCCCATTTATCCAGTATGATCAGCAACGTGTCCCTCCGTCCCGAAAGCAGGCGCACGCCATTCCGGTATCTGCACTCATCCCGTCCTCACGCAGGCTACATCAAGCTACAGCAGACCAAGAGCCGTTCATTCATCAGCAACTCCTTCTGCGCTCCGCGGAAGCATCAGCAAGGGGACTATCACCAGTCTACGCCCCATTCAGAAATACCCGGACGCTATTGATCGAGGATTCGGCGGCTGGCTGTGAAAATGTCAAAAGGTGTGTGTGCACTGATATGCGTGTGTGTGTGGACCTTGTTCTGATCCATCCACAAGCATCGTATGATAACTACGGTTGTGGCGGCCGCTCGCCCCGGCAATGATTACTCCTACGACGCTATCGGGTCAGCACTACAAGTTCCAGAACGGAAAACTCGCCCTGTGCGTCTTCGCCGTTTATCAAACTCGTTCCACCGTATAGCTATACGCTGCGTGGTTCACTTCCTCTCCTGTTGGGCCGTAAGGAGAAAAGTTTCGGGCATTTCGGGGTACTGAGACCGAATAATGGCCGGCACGACACGTCCCGTAACATGTGGGTGACTCGTCGCACTTGGGCGGATGACGAGCATCTATATCAGCTCTGCTAATCCACCCATGGTACGTGATGCATGACATGATGCAGGCTTATGTGAGCGGATATGCATCCCCTCTCTCTTTGTATCACTCCTTCAACGCGATCCCGAGAAGTTGCATGCCGAAAGAACGCTCCTTGTCATTATTACTGCTGGCAGGCTGGCCTTCAGCACAAGCGTAGCAGTTGGTCATGTCTGCTTAATAATGTAGCTTTAGAAGCTAAATCACTTCTTCTGTCTTATCCTACCGCATGTACAAAGAGAGATTCGTAGCAAGTCGTTGAGATGCTGCCCGCCGAAAAGTCCAACCCCCATCCCTTTTCCCTGGGATGCCGTGATGCCAAATATGCCAAGATTCAAGTGGTAGATTGTGGACGCCATGAACGCTCCAATTTGCAGGAAATACAGAAAACAGCCTGATACGATAATCCTTCGTATCCAATGGACTGGGTGGAGCAGCCAATCATATAAGAAAGGGGTATATGTGAAGAATGAGCGGAGCCGGAAGAGCAGAGCCTGGTCTGCTGCAAGTGAGAATTGTTCAAGCGGCTGCTTGCGGCGCGGCAGGCGCAGCGGCATCGGGAGTGGCATCAGCTTCTTTGACCGTTTCGTGCACGCCCTCACCTCTACAGAGCGGACACGAGTTGCGTCCTGTTGTCAGCCACTGGAATAGGTTAGCATATGCAACTCCTCGAACACAAGAGACCAACTCACCTGATCAATGCAAATCTTGTGGAACATGTGTTCGCACCTGACCAGCTTCCGCGCCTCCTCATCCACCTCGAAGTCGCATAGGCAGACGAGGCAGCGCGCACCCGGAACGAGACTGATGGTCTCCTCACCCTCAACGGCCTCGGCCACAAGAGTACCAACACAATCTTGTATCCTGAAGAGACCCGGAGCTGAAGCCACATCCTCTTCGCTCGCAACTGGCGGTTTGGCGGGCCCGAGTATAGAAGAAAGCAACATCATGTCTTCGTAAGTTGGTGAATCGGTGAAGAGACTTGGAGTAGTAAGAATGGGGTGGTTCTCTGGGTAGCTCCCTCCCAAGACGTATATGATCCAGCTCCTCGAACCCTCCCCAGGATTGTTGTCGGGCTCCACGACACCTCTTCTACGGGGTGCACCCGACCCATACCTCGTGAAATCCGACTCGCTCAAGCGTCGTGGGCGAGCATTGCGGGTGTGCGTTTGTGGCTCTTCTGCAGTGGGCTCGAGAGTCGAGCCGGCAGCTCTACGGACGAAGCTATTCCGCCGTGAAGGTGCCGAGGACTGTGTGGTCGGCGAGGGGGGAGAGGTGGAAGTCGCTGGTGTAGTGGCGCCTGATGGGCCGGCTGAGAAGTTGAGCGTCGTCGCGGGCGTGGAAGGTGGGGGGAGAGGCCCCGGGGGAGAGTCAGTAACGGATGACCATGGACGAGGGCGTTCTTGCGCCGTGCCGCGGTGATGCCTTTGACTATCGTAATTAGAAGGAAAGTTGAAGCCGCCCATCGAGGCTCGCCGCCTATGGCTGAAGCGTGTCCCGTTCTGTGGTGGTTGTAGGATGTTTGCATTGGCATCGCCTGGTGACGTTGGAGGTGTGGGGAAGCTCGAGAGGGCATCAAGGAAGGGCGGTATGCTGGCATCCTCCTGTCCAGTGCCACTTCCGGGTTGTATGGATCTGATGCCCACGATGATAATCGGCACCATCCTGCCTTCCCCATCCTCGTCGCCTTCTGCTCCGCTATTCCCTGATGCACTGCCACCGCGCCCAGTAGTATCGTTCCGCCCGTTGTCGGTGCTGGTGCCGAACCTGAACATTCTGAAGAAATTGAGGGGCGCCTGGCCGGCGCCCGGAGTGTCGCCACCTTGTCCGTCCTCGTTGCCTCGGAGCGCCGATGCTATGCTGCCATTCTGCAGCGACTGCAAGAAGGTATCGAATGTGCCGTCTCGGGTTGCTGCTTGGTTGTCGTCGCCCACGAGTGAGGCTGCCGTGGCTGCGGCGGCCAGCGATAGCAGTCTTGACAGCACGTCAGCCTGGTCCTCGCCCTGCCGCAGCTGCTGCACGTTGTCCATGTTCTCTCCGTCCTGCCATAGTGATCGTCTCCTCCGCGGATGTCCTATCATGTTGCGGAGTCGCCGCTGAGACGGAATAATGCCGAGAGCCCGCCCATCCCGGCGCAGCGGGCTCAGAGGAACCAGCGGTCGCGGTCGATGTGCGTCCGGCCGCTCGCCCTGCGAGTTGCTCCGCAGCAGCTGGTCAAAGTCGAGCCCCAGCTCCGGTACCTGCACACGGGGAAGGAAGGGCCCCCGGTCGCTTGCTGCGTGTCTCAGAGCGGAGCGGCTTGGCGTGCTGGTGTTGGGTATGCTGGCTGCAGCGACGCCGGGCGCGGGTTCAGTGTTGCGGGAAGACATGGGCGGCCGCCTGGACAGCAGGCCCGTCATGGAACCGAGCGAAGAGCGCGCCCGGTTCAGCCGCGATCGCGAGCGACTGGGCAGCGGAGCATCTCCGGGCGCTGACGGGCCAGCATCGTGGCGCCCAAAGTGAGAAGAGAGGCGGTTGGAGAGTCTGGTGGTGCTCGTTCGGGGTCGTGAGGGCGTGTCCGGCGCTCGCTGCAGCAGCTCTGGCACGGTGTCGCTGTCGGGCTGGGACGAGGCCAGCAAGCCAGGCGCCCATGACCGCGGCCGCGAGCGCCGCCGTGTTTGCGCGTCCGCAGCGCCCGTGGAATTTGCCTGGCCCATGTTGTGAGGCCGTCCGGCGAGGAAGGCGCGCCTCGAGAATAGAATCGGTCGGGGAGGGTGTCGTCGGTCGATGTGTCTTGGGTCAGAGCGACGAGGTCCAGCGGCGGCAGGCGGTGATGTATGGCGCAGCCGAGCCTTCCCAATTCGTCACGCCGCTAACGCCATGGGGCTACCGCCGTCGATTGCTCTTGCCCAGGTGCCTCGAGTCTATTACTGAAACCACTCGCCGCACCTTTATTCTACAGACTCCAATTTCCCTCCCCTCCGCTCAGTGTGTGTGCGTGGCCGCTATCCTGCATAGCCTCACCGCTGCACCCCGGCCTTCTGAGCAGGGGCCGTTGCAGCGCAGAAGCCGCATGAGCCTGCAGTCCTGCCTCATCAGCAGCCATGCAGCACTTCACCACGCAGCTGCGCCATGAACAGAACAGGACACGCTCGTTGCGCGCGAGTCAGTACCACAGGGCAAGAAGAAATAAAGATAAAAGAAAGGAAGATGAATCACTTGCGGATCTAGAGGCCGACGACGAAACGCAGCCAGACGCCATAGCCCAATCGTACGCCTCGTCCACTGCGCCTGGAATAGCTCAGCTGCGTGTCGCAGGCCTATTGCCCAGTCAAGAGCACAAAGTCCCTCCACCACCCTTCCCCCATGCATCTGCGAGCGTGTCCAAACAACACAATGGCCCCGCTAAAGTCCAAGAGGAAATGGCCAGACCGCCTTCACGCCTCTACGCCGTCCACGCCTCTTCAAAAGGTGGTGCCGTCCAAGGCCATCCAGAGGCTCAGAAGAGGGCCCATCTCGATTCTCTGTCGACGCTGATGCATTGCTGTCTGCTCAAGGGAGACTACGAGCGTGCGGGGAGAGCGTGGGGCATGATTTTACGGACGCAGGTTGCTGGTGGCCGCCCTGTAGATCCCCGTAACCACGGACGCTGGGGCATCGGTGCTGAAATAGCGCTGCGTCGCACGCCACAGACGCTGATGGAGCACAGATTCTCTCCAGAAGGCTTTGAGCTTGCTCGTGAATATTATAATCGTCTCATTATCCAACACCCAACCCGGAAATTGCAACCCCATGCTGTTGACGAAAGGACATTCTACCCACCCATGTTCTCGTTGTGGATCTACGAAGTCCGCGAAAAGAGCAAGCGTGCAAGACAGCAGCTGCACGACGACGTTGCAACCCAGTCGCGCTCCTCTCGAAGCATGTCAGTCGACAGTAACATTAGTGAGACCCCGGACAACTCTTCCGCAAAAGAGGCGACAATTCAAGCGGAGGAACTTAATCAGGCTCTGGAGATTGCAGAGCGCCTCGACCAAGTCATATCATCTCCGCCATTTGATAAGCAGGCAAGTCTCTTGGAACTCCGTGGTCACATTTCTTTATGGGTCAGTGATCTCACAATGGGGGATATGGGCACCCATGCGGACTGGGACATGAATACATCTACGCACTCAAGTCCAGCTCCAGAACAACTCAAACGACTTGCAAACGCTCACCATGAAGTGCTAGCAGCGCAGGCGTTTCTCGAACGAGCTGTTGCGAATGGAGCTGAGAACCAGGCAGCAACTCTGTCAAGTATCAACGTCAAGCGTAGAAGTCTGGTCAAAACTATGGAGCAGTTGCGTACTGCCAGGTGAGGCAAGCATCTCACGGATGAACAAACTTTAATTTCCGCATTATACCCAACCTCTTCTTACAAGACTATTACAATTTGAGACCATCCACCAAGCTCCCGATACGTGAGTATCCGCTTCTCACGTCTCTCTTCTCATACATTCCAACCCTCCTCCAGCAGTATCTGACTGAGGTCTGATGCCTGCAAGCAGCGCAAGTCTACGCGTAGGAGGCGGCGAGGACAAGACAAAAGCAATGTCAGCCACCTCCCAATCATACACAATCCCGCACAACAGCCTCGTATGTCGAACGATAAAGATGGCTCCTAGCTCAAACCTAGAAGGCGGCGCAATTTGCGATTGAGCATGTCGCGTCGTATCAACATGATCAAGGATGTCACATGAGCTTGACATGACATAATTGCACGACAATAAGAGGAGAGGCAATGTTGAACTCGAATTTCATTTGGGCAGTAGAGTCTTCGCCCGGGTATCCTAATGATTGAAAGAAAAAAGCTAGTAAGAAAGCCAGACCCGTATAAACGCCAAAACACCCCGGGGAAGCCAAAGCCAACCATACCCTTCTGGCCATTACTACATCAATCGAGGAAGCCACCAACGATAATCCTTGAAATACTAGTCCAAGCCGTCTAGCACTGAGGCGAGTTGCAGATCTTGCGCACGTTCTGGGGTGCGAAGGTCTGGGGTCCACCAGTGCAGACGCGCTTGTCGCCCTCAGTGTGGCAGTTGAGCGAGTCGATCTTGACTGCGGTACCTGAGATCCACTGGTTGCTGGCCTACTGTTAGTCTTTGCATATGAAGGAATGTAGGAGTGGGCTCACCCTGAGCAGGTCCAGGAGTGGCTGATCTGGTAGTAGGCCTGGTCTTGAGGTCCACGGAGATCGAAGAGAAGACGGCGGTCAGCGACCTGGCACTCGTTGTTGTTGGGGACAGAGGCACCGGAACCGCCGCAGTGAACGCCGTTCTGGATGGGGTCGTCGTTGTCGCCCCTGGAGAAGGAAGACTTGAAGTTGAAGTCAACGCTACCAGAGGTAGCAGAGGTGACGAGCTTGTAGTCGGAGATGGTGTAAGAGACCGGGATACAGCCTTCATCGCCGCGGACAGCAAGGCTGGCAGGAGCAGCTACGGCAACAGTGGCAAAGGCCATTGCGAGGGTGGAGGAGAAGCGCATCTTGAGGGGATGTGGCTTTGGTAAGAGATGGAAACTTGGTAGCAGATGGAGTTAAGGGGCTGCGTGAGTTGAAGAGTTGATACTTTTGTGAATGCAATGACGAGAAGGAAAATATATTGGAGGAAATTTTTGCAGTTATATATACTGGCAGGAGCGTTCGCTATGGCGCAATCCGGGGCCGCTACCGGCAGGGGCGATGGGCCAGATGCGTACGAGAAAGTAACTGGAAGGCGATAAGTCGGGTTTGGGTCCGTTCGTAGGTCGCGAGACGAGCAAGATGAGCAAGTTATTTGGGGCTGTACGGAGAAGAGCTAGCGGGTTCTCGAGGTTCAGCAAGGAGACCTTGCGGCTGAAGGTGCAATTGGGCAGGTCTCAGTATAAGCTTACGCGCAGCTGTTGGGTTGTACTACCAGTAGCTGAGCCATGTGATGAGGGACTAGAGTAAGGACAAAGCGAGGTTTGCGAAACGAGCGTTGGAGGTTCCTATAGGTAGCACGCTATATAGAGACAGACAAAGGCAAAGACGACTGGCAGATGATCACTGTCAGACAAACCCGCAAGAGATATGGAAACAGGACATCATGGCCCGTCAGTCAATAGTAGGAGAGACTATGGCAAGAATGCAAGATGCAGAAGAACTAGAACAACAGCACTTTTTGTCCCCATTTCACTCTATAATGTAGTGACGAGAACCTCAAAGGAAAGAGATGCAACATATAACCAGAAGCAAGCTTTGTTCTTTCATTTCTTGATCAAGGGCATTGTTGTGTTGTAACATTCGAAGATTCACCTAGGTATTCTAACTTGGGCGTTCTTGCGAGAGGACGTATGTACCTTTGCAGGTACTCGAAGACATACTCAGAGAACAAAGAGCAAGCCCGGTATAGTGCGGGAGGTAGTAGCTTGTAGGGCGATGGTGCGTCATTGGCCCGGAAGCGAAAGACCAGCATGGCACTCCCGCGGGGAGCATCGTCATTTCACATGAGCAAGTTGGCTGCCCAGACGCACTCCAACACAATGGACATCACGCCAGTATTCAACCAGATACTCGCCAAACACAATGCGCGCCCGATCGAGCCTCCTGTATTCCGTGTCGAAGCCCTAGATGATTTTGTGAAAGAGGCATACCGCATTGTAGGCCACGTTGCGCGCCTGTACTAGAGGGGAGGTGGAAGCTAACTGCCGCAGCGAGGTCACATTGCAAAGCTCCACACGGACCTGAAGTCGATACGGCAAAGTTATCTCTCGACGGCGCATCCTCCCCGCCGGAAGCAATACACGCGAACCAACGGCTCTGCGACGTCGGCAGACAAAGATGCAAAGTACCTTAGCGACACGCAGCGCAACGAGATCGACGCTCAGGCGAAAGAATCGATACACGGGCTGAACGATGCCATCAAAAGGCTAGGCATCGCTGAGCAGACACGGCAGGAAACGCAGACGCAGGTTGCTTTGAAGAAGCGCGCAAAGCAGGGCCTCGGTGCGCTTGGACGATGGGCAGCGGGCGGGGCAATCACAGCGAAGAGCGTCGAGGAGGAGATACTGGAGGCCAAGGCAAATACGATCAAGGCGCATCGAGAGGGCATAATATGGTCGCTGCAGAAGCAGCTGGAGCAGTGCGGCCAATTCCAGAGCGACATGATGGAGATACGGCTCATGCGCGAGGTGGAGAAGAGCAAGAGCGTGTTGTACAAGACGAGGCATACGGGACCAGCGAGCAGCGACTACAGCGGCATGAACAGCAGCAGTACAGGCAACGAGTCTGCAGGCTATCGCGCGAAGCCGACGTACAACCCCGACGAGTCGAGCGCTGTGATCGAGAATCAGCTCGACCCCGAGCAGCTCCAGCTATTTGCGCAGGAGAATCAGGACATGCTCAAGCAGTATGAGGACCAACTCGACAAAGTTCGGTATGTACTCGGACGTGCGCATGATGAACAACTACTGACACAGGCAGCGCAACCGAAAAGTCCCTCACCGAGATCTCTGAACTACAGTCGACGCTCGCGTCCAACCTCAGCATGCAGGCGGCGCACATTGACCAGCTCATCGAAGACTCGTTCAACACGACGGAGAATGTAGGGAGCGGAAACAAGGAGCTCAAGCGTGCGACAGAGCGGGGCAGCACTGCGCAGAAGCTGTTCTGGGCGACAAGTGTCTTCTGCACGACACTCGTCTTATGGGACTTGTTCATCTGAAGCGTGCAGGGAAATGGGCTGGTGATGTTAGTAGACAGTCTACATGTGAATCAATCGCGACCTCGCCGTTAGTATCCGCTGCGCTCTGAGTGGACCAAATTCCCAGAAGCAGGAAAATCAGCCCATGTGGGGTGGGCAGACATGAACCAAGTGCAGCGCAGACCCACAACGGTTCATGGCAAGAAATGGTCGTGGTGATGCCCTGCATGTGAGACGGCCTGTCTGGCTGACACGATGGCGCGGTAACTTTTGCCTCGGCTTGCCTGCTCACACGACGCTGCGGCAGACCTTCCGAGCACAACTCTATATAACGAGCTGGCCGAGAGCCGTGGCCATGCCTGCATCTCTTGCTCATCGTCTCGCGCCGGCCCTCCCGGTTCTCCGCATCTCGTCTCCAAAAGCAAACTGCGGGGTTTAGCGTGGGCGGACGCGGCTTCCCTTTCCTAGGCAGCGGCAGCGGCAGCGGTGAAACGTAAACGTGGGAGCGCTCCTACGCCGTAATCATGCCAGACTCACGCACCTCTCCCTCCACTCCTCCCCAGACCTCGTCCAAGACACGCCTCTCCCAGATCTCCTCCCACATCGAACCCATGGCTGCCACCGCTTTCGACGCGAATGTCGTCCCCCAGGCGCCCGAAGACCCGCTCTTCGGCCTCATGGCTGCCTTCCGTCGCGACGAGGACCCCAACAAGGTCGACCTGGGCATTGGCGCCTACCGCGACGACAATGCAAAGCCCTGGATTCTGCCCGTCGTCAAGAAGGTACGCCATCGCGCCTTCCTTGTATCCGCACCACACAGGCTAACATCACACGTCCACAGGCCGACGACAGACTGCGCGACGACCCCAACCTCAACCACGAGTACCTCCCCATCGCCGGTCTCGCCGAGTTCACAACCGCCTCCCAGAAGCTCGTGCTCGGTGGTGACAGCCCCGCCATCAAGGAGAAGCGGGTGCGGCCACCCCTCCATCACGTCATGACTTGAGCTCACACCACACAGGTCACCAGCTTGCAGACCATCTCTGGCACCGGCGCCGTCCACTTGGGCGCCCTCTTCCTTGCCAAGTTCTACAAGACCCAGAGCCAGCGGACCGCCTACTTCTCGGACCCGACATGGGCCAACCACTTCCAGATCTTCTCCAACGTCGGCCTCGAATACAAGACATACCCCTACTTCTCCAAGAAGACCAAGGGCCTCGACTTCGATGGCATGATCGGTGCCCTACAAGATGCGGCAGAGGGCAGCATCATCGTACTGCACGCGTGTGCTCACAACCCCACTGGTGTCGACGCTACACAGGAGCAGTGGAAGAAGATCGCCGACGTGATCAAGTCAAAGAAGCACTTCCCTTTCTTCGACACCGCATACCAGGGCTTTGCTTCAGGTGATCTTGCAACTGACGGCTGGGCAATCCGCTACTTTGTCGAGCAGGGCTTCGAGCTCTGCATTGCCCAGTCCTACGCAAAGAACTTTGGTCTGTACGGCGAGCGAGCAGGCTGCTTCCACTTCGTCACCTCTCCGTCATCCGACGCCGAGTCCACCATCAAGCGCATCGCCTCACAGCTTGCCATCCTCCAGCGCTCCGAGATCTCAAATCCCCCTGCCTACGGTGCCCGCATCGCCTCGACCGTCCTCAACGACCCCCAGCTCTTCGCTGAATGGGAAGACAACCTCCGCACAATGTCTGGTCGTATAAAGGAGATGCGCAAGGCGCTTCGTAGCAAGCTCGAGGACATGGGCACACCCGGCACGTGGAACCACATCACAGAGCAGATCGGCATGTTCAGCTTCACTGGCTTGACAGAGCAGCAGGTCTTGAAGATCCGGGAAGACTCTCATGTGTACATGACCAAGAACGGCCGTATCTCCATGGCTGGCCTCAACACACACAACGTCGACTACTTTGCGAAGGCTGTCGACAAGGTTGTGAGGGAGACACAGTAGGGTTGAAGAGCTCGAGAATGTAATACCTTGAGCAGACTTCTCGGGAGTCTTGCTAGCCACGACTGGCCGAAGCTGGAATGTATGACGATTGGACGAGACAGCAACCAAGCTGTACTGGTGGAGCGGAGTATCTACTATAGACTAATCCTCACCTCATCCAGAGAATCAGACTCCACCAATGAACATCTAGACGTGACTTCATGTCTTTTTCCGTGGTCTGACACTTTAAAAGACTGTACAAATACATCGCATTACCAGACACCACGAATGAAGGGTCTCTGGACTGTCACATTCAAGAGACTCGGTGTGGCACATACGATAGCAGGTAAAAGAATGATATACATAAATCAACACATGGGGTATACAGCTCCAGCAGTCCACCTGACGACAAAGGGAAGAAACACGCATACAAACAGTGAGACAGACAATAGCCGTCCAGCAAATCTTCAAAATCCTTATGAAACGCTCCATATTCATCATTGTCGCAAGCTAGCGCGTCTACTTAACCCCTTTGCTATGCGTAAACCTCGCAATACTGCCAATACTCCAGCTTTTTCCCTTCCTCGCCTTTTCCTGAATCCTCTTCTCCTCACGTTCCCGTACCTCGTCACTCGATTCCAGGAGACTATCCCCACTAAGCCGCTTCAACATATCGAGAGTCGAAGAAGTTTTACGCAGACGGCTCTTTTTCGGGGGTGGTGGCGGCACAAGATCGTCGAACATTGGGGTACGCCATTGTAGGACGTTCGTGTCTACGGGCAGAGGTGGGAGAGGGGCATCGTTTCGCTGGATAGTAACAAATCTATCCTCCATGGGTGGGAGAAGCATGGAAGATGCGACGGGTGATAGGATGTGTTCTTCTATGTCATCGCTGTTGTTGTTACCGTAGCTCCATGACGACTCGTTCGTTCCCTGGATGGGCAGACTTATTGCGCTACTGCTATTTGACGAGTGGGCCGAGTACTGGTAAGGGTGTGGTAATGGTGCTGAATGGGGTGGTTCATAGTCGTCGGGTCTAGGTTCAGGTCTATTCGCGTCCGCAAGGAGGGAGTCTGATTGCGCACGTTCTTTGGGTAGAAAGGGATTGTCTCGGAAAGCCGGGTGGTCAGACAGTGATGGTGGCGGATAGGTTGGTGCTCTCCACACTGACATTGGTGGCCTGGGTTGTCGCTGAGCGTGTTGGGATGACCTGGCTGATGTGTCTGCGGAGTGTGGACGCGTCGTCATGGTTGGTACAGTCAGACTTGTCTGCGACACGGTTCTGGACAGTGGAGACAGGAGCCGTGGTGAGGCGGATCGCGCGCGCGACTCGGAGGCGGTCTTTCGTAGAGCATGTGACTCAGGAGGGGCCAGTGACTCTGCTATCGGAAGTGGCTTGGAGAATGCCTTCTCTTGTGCCTTTAACCAATCCGGTGTTGGGCATGCTGATATCGCTGACGCATCGTAACTCAAACTAGAAGGATCCGCTTCACCCGTGGTGAGTAGCTTCTCGATCGCTTCACGTAGGTCCTGCGGGTCGACGTTGTCAGAAGCACGCGTAACGGCCCATTGTGGGTGGTTGACTTTTATGGAAAGCTGCCTCGAACGGGAACCTTCGGACGATACGGTGGAGGTGTCTGAGAGACCGGGTGGGTCGCCTTGAGAGTGTCCTATGCTATCGGTACGCCACTCCTCTGATACCGGTGGCACCTGAAAGATCTGAGAGGACTTTGTCGCTAGTGGTCGGATGCATGGCCATGATAGCGACTCTCGCATGAGGTCGTGGATTTCCGGTTCTATTGACATTGTGTCCAACTCCTCCAACTTCTTCGCTACCCCCGGGTTCTGCGTACATCGGAGCTTGGAGAGATATGCGCTACATGCTTGTGTGTTGGAGAGTGGATGGCCGTAGTCGATCAGATCTTCCAGTACCGTCGTGAATTCAGTGTTGAAGTCCTGGATGCTTGCGTACTGGTCGATGTGCAGATTTAAGAAGTGGCAGAATGCGTGGTGGTATCCAGAAAAGCTGAAGACATCGAAATTATCGTCCAATGCTTGCAGCATTTCTTGCGAAGTGTAGTTGATGGGAGGTAGGGGTGGCCCGACTTCGAAAACGTCCTGCATCACTTCCTCTGCCACAGAAAGAAACATGTCCAGCTTGACCTCGCGATCCTGTCGAACCCATGCTCTTCGCTCCTCGAGCAGGCTCGGCTCTACGTCTTTCGTTTCCTCAGAGGAAATAGCTGGAACTGGCCGAGACTTTGGCATAGGCATGGGCAGAGCGCCATTGCAGTATTTCCAAGTATCTTTCGATTCCAGTGCAAACTGAAGACTGCGTCGCCAGCGAGAGTACTCCGGCCCGCTGGAGTCTAGTTTGAGGATGGGGACGCCGGGTAGGCGTGGAGAGGTTGGTGGCTGCATTAGTCCTGAATTCGCAGGCGTAACTGCACTTCTGAACGGTGCAGTTGATGGAGGGAGCTTGTAGAGGAATAATCACCGAGGAAACCAAGCACATTTGAACATCACCGCATAACACAACAGCCCATCAGCATCGTCTCACCAGAATATGGCCGCATGCGCATCAGCCCTGACACCCTAGCTCTTTGTTCCAAGGCCGGACTTCCACAAAGGCGAGCCAACCGTAGCTTGAAGCATACAGCCATGCACAACCACCATGATCCCAGATTAGGTGTCGCACGCACCAGGACCCCTTACCTACACAGTGATGGAATTGGGTTTGGGCCGTTTTCATCGAGTACCAAGACTGACGTGTAGCAGACTTCTGGCCGTTGACCGTACTCCGCGTCGGGTAGTTATGTGTGGAGTGCGCGGCGCAAACGAATCAAAGCTATGGAACGCGTGGCGGTATGAGCATTATTGGTCGTCGGAATCCGGTGGTTGCGGGGAGTTTCTCTGTTCCCGCCTCATCTTCATGTCCGAAACGCAACGTTGCGGCTCTTCGCGGGATCAGGCGAACAATCGAAACTTTTTGACATCGGCCCTTTTGCCGCCCATGACGGTGTCAACGTCAACTATGATGACTTGGATCGAGCAAGATTGAGCTCTCGTCTGCGAAAACAGTAAGCGGGTCCAATGTACACAACCAAAGTACCCTCGCGAAAAGACCCTTCAGGCTCGAGCGCGAAAGACAGAGAAGACGGTAAGCGGGTGGGGTCGTTCTGGGTATCACGAATGTCTAGGTGGAGGTGTGGAGGCACGGCAGCTTCTGGATCGCTTAGCCCACCCTATGGACGCACGGTCTAAACCACATGTAACTGGTTTATATTCTATCTAAACTCACCGTCTTCCATCGAAGCAGCAGTAGCAGCAAAAACAGGGGCGTTGTGGCGGAGTGGTTATCGCGCAAGACTAGAAATCTTGTTCCTTCGGGAGCGTCAGTTCGAATCTGGCCAACGTCGATCTTTTTGCCCACGCGGAGGTCAAGGAGGAGGCCTCTGTGGTTGAAGCCTAACTTTTTGCGCTTTTCTACTAACTACTAAACCCCGTCTTGGTGTATACACCCTCCCCAGTCCGGACAGCTGCTATCTAACATCCTATGCCACCGCGACCCTTTCCGTTCCCCTTCCGAGTGGGCACCGACATCTGCAATGTCCAAAGAGTGCGATCCATCATCACGCCCCGTGCCGGTAGCGAAGGCGAGCCTCTGCGCCCTCTGCGTCACTACTTGAAGCGAGTGTTTACCGAGCATGAGCGCCAGTACTTCTGGAATCGCTTTGGGCCCGAAGAATCTGTATTGGAGAAGGCAGATGTGATCTCCAAGTTTCTCGCTGGCAGGTGAGTATTCGCATCAGCTTAATCTCTCGACTAGGCGCTTACGTGATACAAGGTTTGCAGCGAAAGAAGCTTGCCGCAAAGCAATCCAACACCTCGACATTGTCCAAAGAGGCTTTAAGCATATCATGATCCTCCCGGTTACCGCGGTTGATCGCAGTAAGCATCAGTCGCTACGGCCCCAGGGCTTGATCTTGGATATGGTCTACGAGGATTTCGAGCCGACCTGGGTCAAGCCTGACGGCAAAATTGGAGTGATCGATATGAGCGAGATCGATGGGCAGCTGTGCGAGATTAGCATCAGCCATGATGGAGACTATGCGACTGCTGTTGCTATAGTGCCGATGGCGGACAAGTGGGAACGTTGATGTGGATGGTACTGGTGCGACCTTTTTCGTTCGTCATGTTTCGCTGGACCAAACCATGGATGCTGGTACCATAGATCTTTGTCAAACATGGAATCTCCACCCACGACCGTCACATATGGCTATATCCATCTCGTTGCCGCCTAGAAAACGCGTCTAGCCACCTACACAAAGACACATTTGCAGTGGCTTAATTTACACATTACATCGCAACATGACAACCACAAATACACGGTCTACATTTGGCAAGTCCAACCTCTTCGCGCCCGAACTGCCATCAGTATGGCAACGCTTGCAGCAGGGCCCAATAATATTCATCGCACAATGGCTGTATGCTCATCGACCGCCTTCAACACTGCCAAAGCTATATTCTGCAACATCGAATGACACGTCTACCATACCAGTTAGGGTTGTCTGCATATCCGATACGCACAATGAGCGACCGCGTATACCGAACGGCGACATCTTGATTCACGCGGGCGATCTGACAGTCAACGGCACATTCGAAGAGCTGCAGTTACAGCTCGACTGGTTGAACAGTCTGCCACACCAACACAAGATCGTCATAGCAGGGAACCACGATTTGCTCCTCGACCAGTCCTTTCGCCGCAACCCACGACCTGCAAGCCTAGAGAATGATGAACGCAGACTGCGAGACCTCAGATGGAGAAGCGTAGTATACCTCGAGAATGAGTTAAGGGTGCTCAATGTTCGGGACAGGCATGTAAAGGTCTATGGAAGTCCCATGACACCGAAATACGGCAACTGGGCATTCCAGTATCAGGGAGAAGACGTATGGTCCAACACCGTCCCGGAAGCGACAGACATACTCGTTACGCATGGTCCGGCCAAAGGCCACCTCGACTCGTCACCATCGAACCCATCTTACTTGCAGGGCTGTGCTTATCTTCAGCGAGAACTTTGGCGTGTGAAGCCGCGACTCCATGTCTGCGGGCATATTCACCCAGGAAGGGGCGTCGAGTGTGGTGACTGGGGATGGCTACAGTGGGACTATGACGCTGTGTGTTGTGGCGAAGGAGGATGCGTCGTCGTCCTGAGGATGCTGGCTTGCTGGGTCTGGCTGTGGATACTCTGCATGCTGGGAAGAGCAGCGAATGGACGGACTATGACGAGTGTTAATGTAGCAGTTGTTGGTGAAGGGCTCGCAGAAGGCGAACAAACTCTTCTCGTAGCGTAGATCTTCGGTAACTTGCAACGATTGCCACGTCATGACACAGCTTTCCTCGTTGTACACGTAACATGTACTGTTTGTACGTCTCAACACGATGTCAAGGTTTACGTGCTGTCTCTTCATCCCCAGTGGCACTCCACAAACAGCAGACGGAGACACACATCGTGCAAACCATATACACAAGTCTAACGGGTGGCTTCTGGAAGCTGGTCATGCCCAGATCTGAAGACTGCTTGGCCACAAAAGTGGAGATGGAGTTCTAGGTTCATGCGTGCCGTCACGCCCCACCGATCCTCGTGGAAGCGATACAGAACGCGTTTCGGGAGACATGCTCCATAAACAACGACCCTGCGAGAAGCTGCGGCATGTGGATCTGACAGGAAACAACCGTGGAAGTCGAACATGAGGTGAAATGCAGCCTCAGCCTCAGCCTTGTGAACTCCGGAGTATTTGAAGCCTGCATAAAGTATAGGACCAGAGACATAGCATGAACACGATGATCGCAGCCGTGCCCAATGCAGATGCGGGGCCTGGGGCTATATGTTCAGATCGTTAAGCAATGTTCTTCTTCTTCTAGTCGGCAGGAATGGTTTCGAAACGCTCAAGCGCATGCTGGCAAGGGTAGTCTCAGGACTCAGCGTAGGAGTACCGAACGATACGGCATTGGAATGTCACCCAGCACAGTACAGTAAAGCGCGTGCATGCTGTTCAAATCCAAAGGATCAGCATCAATCGATATGTTTAACCGTGGCGGCGGAAGTCTCCTTGCGATGCGATAGAATTACGGGTATGTTGGCCTCGACCGAATGGTAAAGCCAAGCGACAAAAAGGGGAATCCCAGTGGACAAGGGAACAGCCCGACGCCGCGGTGCATTGGCTGGACCATTGGATCGGCTCAGTCTTGTGTGGGTTGGATTCGCACCTTCCTCGTACAGTGCTACGCAGGAGCTTGAAACGAGTCACAGTACCCGATGGCAAGGCGAGCCTCGGCACCCGTCAGGTGGAATGTTTGTAGAACGTCGACAGACAGCCAAATATAGCTGTGGCAGGCGTTCGTAGTCGCAGACCGAGGGAGAGAGATGAAACATTAGAGGGCGGAATGTGCATTTGAGGCGCTGATGCAATGGCGTCAGTTAAGGCCATGCTGACTTGAGAGATGAAGGACAGTCCAGTTAGAAAGTACCGGTACTAGCAGCCGATGTCGAGGCTGCAGTCTAGTGAAGGCTAGCCACGGACAGGGGCTGGTACCTCGAACCTAGGGCGCTGTAAAGTTCATGTCGTTCGCTGGGTCGCAGGCGTGGAGGCGGCGAGCAGAAGTCGAAACCAGCCGTCTGCCCTAGGACGAACTTTGGCGAGTCGTCGAGGACGATGCAGGCAAAGCGCACATGGCTGTCAAAAACGATAGCGTGGTACGGTAGTAGTTGGTCGCACTTCGGAATGACTGTGGACACAAGGCCGGCAAAATGGCTCAGGAATTGGGTGGCTGCAGGCGATACGCAGCCCTGCAGGTTCCTACAGTCAGCCGGTAGAGACGTTGGAATAACAGCGTGCAGGGCCCAGGAAGGTGCCGCGATATTGCTTCTGAGCGAACAATCAAAGCATGTCCACGGGGTTGGGTGCGGCATGAGGCGTGGTGAGCGATCATCATCATTCGCATGCGAGTGGGACCCGTGTCATGCCGAAATGAAGGGCTCGGCAAGCAAGGGCGAGGGCTGCGCCTTCTCTTATTGGCCGCCTGATGGCCGTCCCTTCCTCAGCAGCGTGCGCATCGAACGGTGGGGAGCAAGGCGCTGGAGATGGACATCAACACTGCGCCGTCAGCCGTCTTCAAATTCCTCGAAATTGAGGGTTCAGTCGCCGTGTCGTAGGCAAGGGATACTCCATGTCTTGGGCTATACGGTAGCACAGCCGGGGTATATATTACCCTTGCCTAGTGCGGTTTGAGCTCACAGCCGTCTGCACGACCAGGGCCTCGCGGCCAGATGCAAATTAATCCACAGGCGCACCGTGGCGGCATGCGCAATCTGCTGCTGATGGAGACACAATGTCCGCTTCGCCTTTTCGTCGTCGCAGCCTCTGAAGTCTTGCTGTCTCCTGTCACATAGCCCTCACATCGTCTCCACCAGCGACGTCAATAGCGAACTACTTCCCTCTGCAGCAAGCGCCGTTCTATTTTGCGACTATCGAATGCAGAGGCCCGCCGCGCGAAACCCTGGCTTTCCCCGTCCTGGACACTGGCACTAGTGGTGGGCAGTTGGTTCTCCTGCAGGGAGCACACGCTGGCGACTCGCAGCCCACGGCGCTTTCCCTCTTCCGCCCCTCGCCCCTGCCTGCCGCCGTTTTGGCCTGGACACCTGGGCGACTGCTGCTGCTGACCGGCGCCCTGTCTTCTCTTCTTCTTCACTACCCGTCGCCCACGCCCCAAGCCGACCTCTTCTCCACCACCCGCCGACAACCCCCAACGGGCGCATTCATATATCGACTCTGCGCATCCCCCGCCCGTGGCTCCCCGTGGCTCTCTCCTCCGACCGTCAAGCACCGCTCTCCACGTCGCCCCAGGCCTCACGCTCCCTTGCACGATTCTCCGAATCACGACCACTCCTTCAAAAGCAATTCCGCTCCGTCGCCGCAATTACTAGTAATCTGACCGTTGCCTATCAACGTCGTCGCCGCTCGTTTTAGCATCGCACCGTCCACGAAAACGCGTCCCAGCCCCGCTGACCACTTACGACACGCACGGCCACCCGCTGCTCAGGAACAAAGAAAACGCAACCGCTGCGAATCGTGCTCAGAGTGCCTCGACCACTCCTACGATTCTTTGTCGCCTGTCTGCTCGCTCGCTGTCATCCACGTGCGTACCAATCTCTGATCGGCCCTGGTTCGGTACCGCGTGCTTCTAGACCCACGCGACGACTATTCTCCGGTACCTGTCAGTGTCAAACATGACAGCATAGTCCCGCGACCAGCCCGAGAACATCGCGACGACGCAGTAATCGTATCGCCTGTGCAACCATCTATTCCTAGCTGCATCGACAGTCTAGTGAGTCACCCAGCTCAGCGACGCGCTTTCTCCGCGAAGACTAACATGCGACAGGTCCATTCTTTATCCAACATTGACAATCGTCAAGTACACTCGTTTACCATAGCCCTGACAGTATGTTCTGATGCTGACACTGCAAACGCCATGGCTAACAACCGCAGGCTTCTCGTACATTGCCTTCGAGACTCTCGAGATATCTAATTATACATAACCAGGCATCATAATCGTAACAATGCCTCGCTCAACTACAGTATGGGCAGCCGCCCTGGTTCTGGCCAGTCTTTCTGGCTCTGGCCCGCTCCTCACGACAGCAGAGGCCATGCCTGCACCAGGACCACAACAAACCCAAGGCCGCCCCCGATACTACTTCCCTAGGCACGTAAAGCGACAAATCGTTACCAATGCGACGACCCCCGCGGCTACTCCAGAGCCATCCACCAGCTACTCGTCCAGCAGCACTACCGAGCAGCTCTCGTCCCGCCAGATGGACTTCCCATCCTTCATTGAATCGCTGTTCCGCGGTAGTTCCGATTCATCGGCTCTTGCCTCTTCCTCAGATGTGCTTGTCAGCACCAGCGACGTAGATACGACTGGCACTTTGTCCTCCACGTTGGCAGAGAGCTCCTCTACCGCACCTCTCTCAGAAAGCTCAGAAAGCAGTGTCTTCTCACCACCACCACCTGTGGCATCGAGCTCTGCAGCCGCGTCATCTAGCTCCATCGCTAGCTCATCAAGCCAAACTCAGGAATCTGTCACTGAGCCATCGTCTACAGCTGCTCCCACGTCTGCTTCCGAAGCACCGCAAAGCGAGAAGCCTGTCGAGACCACCACGTCCGAGCCTATCTCTGAACCTCAGCCAACAACCGCTGTTTCTTCAGCGGCAGACATTGGCACTACCAGTGGTCTTCCCGAGACTATTGTGCAGCCCACATCAACCGCCCAAAGCAGCGCCGCTTCTTCTACCAAGGCTGACAGCCCTATTCTGGGTCCTATCCTCGGCTCCACTGGTCTACTGCCTGACATCATCGTCCCACCAACTTCCACTGTCCAAAGCTCAGCTGCCGCTTCTTCGACTGCCGTTGAAGATACTCCAGCTTCCTCGATCGTTCAGAGCTCAGCGGCTGCCCCAACTGGAGGACTGCCTGATGTGATTGTCCAGCCATCATCCGCCGTCGAGAGCAAGCCAGCGCCTTCCACCGGCAGCATTCCCGAGACCATCGTGCAGCCCACTTCAGCTATCGCACAGCCAACCTCGACTCCTCCTGGTGTTGAGAACACCCCTGCCTCGACAGGCGGACTGCCGGATGTTATTGTGCAGCCATCGTCGTCAGCCGTTGACACACCTACTGCAACAACGACTTCTGCTGGTCTCGTTGGTGGACTTCTCTCATCGCTTCTCAACCCAATTATTGGATCCACTGGCGGTGTTCCCACGTCTGTTGTTCAACCTACCCAGGTAGTTTCATCGACTGCTGTCCAGTCATCACAGCAAGCTGTCGGCTCCACTGGAGGCATCCCGGAGACTATCGTGACACCCACTGCGTCTCCTGCTTCCTCTGCTGCACCAAGCTCTCCTGCCGCATCCAGCTTCCAGGGGCCTTTCATCGTCCCTGGATCCACAGGTGGTGTTCCTGAGTCGATTGTGCAGCCTACCTCATCCGGCGGCTTGGTTGGTGGTCTGCTTTCAACGCTACTCGGACCCACCCCTACTTCTGAGGTCGGCTCCACTGGTGGTATTCCTGAGACGATTGTTCAGCCTACCTCTTCCGGTGGCCTTCTTGGTGGTATCTTGTCGTCAATCCTTCCACCTGTGCCTACTTCTGAAGTTGGCTCGACTGGAGGCATTCCTGAGACTATCGTTCAACCCACTTCGTCTGGGGGCCTTCTTGGCGGGCTACTATCGTCGATTCTGCCACCTGCCGCCACTTCCGAGGTTGGTACCACTGGAGGTATTCCTGAGACCGTTGTTCAGCCAACCTCATCCGGCGGCTTAGTCGGTGGGCTGTTGTCCTCGCTCCTTCCATCAGAAGTCCCGACAGCCACCTCTCAGATTGCTTCGACTGGCGCACCCCTTTTGCCATCATCCGGCATTGTCATCGGCATCACTACGGCTTTGGGCACTGGTGATTCTGCTGCTTCAACTGCGACACCGACTTCTCTCTTGAGCTCTGGAGCCATTCCTACTTCGGAGACCGTAGCTACCAGCTCACCGATCCTCGACCTACCGGGACTTGTATCGTCGGTCGTATCTGGTGTCCTGCCTACCGGTAGCGGTGTTGCATCTACTGCACCCACCTCAGTAGCTTCTGCCAGCGCGTCGGGCATTCTTCCTCCGGCACTCTCCTCGCTGTTGTCTTCAGCTGTCTCGGATCTCCCTGTGTCTGTGGTGCCCAGTGCTATATCAAGCATCTTGTCTGATCTGAACTCGGCTCTTCCCACCGGCACTGGTCCTATTATCATCCCGACTGTCTTGCCCTCAAGCTTGCTGTCTTCCGGAGTTCTCCCGTCGTCTGGCCTGCCAATCTCGTCAGGTATCCTACCATCGTCTGGCGTCCTTCCTTCTTCAGGACTCTTGCCATCCGGCGCTGTGCCTACCCCCACCTCTGAAGTTGTGCCTTCGTCTGGCGTGCCTGCCTCTGAGGCTCTCTCCTCCAGCGTTGGGCCTACAGCCTCCGAGACTGCAAGCATCACACCTTCAGCATCTTCAGGAACTGCCTTGCCCTCAGGCTCCGCAAGCTTGGGTATCACTCCTTCTGGTACAGGTTCTATCGGCACATCTGCATCACCGGTTCCAACGTCGTCGGGCAGCCAATCTCTCACTGTTCCGGCTTCAGAAGGACCTTCGTCAGCTTCTTCGACTGCCGCCACTACTCTGAACCCTTCAAGTGCTGGTAACGCCACCCTCAGCGATGCTCCCACTTCGTTCTTCAGCACTGGCTCCGTTGCTCCGTCATCCGTCGTTGTGTCCACTCCACCACCCACCTCAGAGACGCCCAAGCCTACATCCTCGAAGGGCTCTGCTTCAATCACTATTCCAGCCCTGCCGACTACCACTAGCAAGGCGCCGCCGGTCTTTTCCCTTACGCCGACCGCTACCGATAGCGCAACTTCGCTCATCGTTGGTACTAGCATCATCGTTGAGGCTTCGACGATGCCAACCCCCAGCCCCACCGTCAGCAGCATCCCCTCGAGTCTACCACAGATGATTGCGCCGCCTGGAGGAGTCCCTCCTGAGAGGCCGGATAACAGCTTCATGGGCCAAGTGTGTTTCAAGTGGCCGCTCAACTACCCGTTCGTGTCTGCAAACGATGGTGGGCAGCAAATTTTCCACTACCTGCCAATTGCTATCGCAGACGGTTTGAACATCTCAACCTCCGAGGTCAAGAACTTCGGTCTGAAGCCTCTTAACACCATGGAGTACCAGGGTTTCATCACCACTCTTGCCTTGTTCACCATTCCCCAGGATCTGCAGACGAAGCTCGCAGCGCAGCTCCGCAACCCCGCCGATGCTTTCTGGCATAACAAGAACTCCACAGTGAACGACCTCACGACCTTGATCAACACCGCCTGCCCTCTTCCCGCAGGCAAGCTGCCGGGTGACAACAGCCCTGCCAATGCGGCTGCCGAACCAGGTGCTGAGTCCACAGGTGGTTCCGGCGATGGCGGTGCTATGGGAGGCGACATCGGTGCCAGCCGCACTGTCAACAAGACCAGCGCCATCGTCGCTAGCAGTGCCATTGTCGGTGCTATCGCCTACGGTGCAGCCATGTTCTTTGTTGCTCGCCGATACAGGAACAAGCGTATGGCCCACCAGCGCTCGAGCTCTGTCCCCAGCACCAGCCGCATGACCTACGGTTCAATCCCAGGTGGCGCTGCTGCTTGGATGCATGGCGCTCGGAATGGTCGAATGACGCCTGGTAGTCGCGGCAGCCAAGGCAGCAGTACCACTCAGGGTCGCAGTGTCCGAACACAACAGATCTCGGCTCCGGTCATGGCTGAGAACTCTCTTGGCTGGAACTAAAGCATCACTACCCTTACCCTCCCCCACAAAGTCTGCGTCGTTGTACCATAGACTGGACGTGGACGGCTCCACCCCGTGCCTCCCAATACACCTCCGTCCCAGCGACCTGCTTTGTCCCATATCAACAACCACTTGTCGCACCGACCTCATCCAAGCTGGTGTTCAGGATCCAGCCGCGAAGCAAATCTCTCATCACTACCGTTCGGACACGTTCGCTTAACCCAACATAAACTTACACTCTATACTTTAACATATATTCTCCTTTCACTGTATTTCACTTCTAAGATACCAGTCTACGCTTGGTCAAGCTAGACCGTTTTTCCTCTCGTCATTTTGTTGATATCTGAAATGGCTATTTCATGCCATGGGTGGAGGGTTTGGGGTTGCTGTCGATATATTCGTTATGCGTTGTACATGCATGAGCGGCAGCGCGCAGGGGCTACTTGTGGGGAGGCTGTCGTTCCGAGTACATAGTTGTAGGGTCGGAATTGAAGAAGAATTCACTTATCTGTTGAGCGTCACAAATGCACTTGCGTGATTTGAGGTACGCAGGCGCAAAGCCGCAGGGTCCCACATGAGCAGCCGCAATGTCCAAAGACTGCTCGCATGGTGCATAGATGAGATGATGTGTTGAACGTAATTGCCTTGTGGACACGGCGTAGGATCTACAGCCCCGTGCAGCTAGCGGAGGCGGTAATGTTGCGCATTTCGTCTGCTATCGACGGATTTTCGAACCTGCCGCAGTGGGAAATGGCTGCGTGAACCCTGTCGCTGTCTTGGCGCAGCTCCGCTGAACATCGAACACATTGCGGAGGACACCAAGCAGTAACACCCCAGCGAATCCCGTGACTGGCTTTCTCCCTCTCTGGACTTCTATACCATCGATACCCGTTCACATTTCCTTGTCTCTTTCCGCGACTGCCTGCGCACCTGTGGACTGGCTACTAAAGCCACGTTCCCATAATCCACCCCTCCGCAATACACAGTTGAGCTACAACAATGCGTCTCGACGTCAAGGTACGCAACAACGCGCCGTTGCATACGTTAGTAGCAAAGAGCAATTCTAACCCGGCTTTGGATATAGAGGCAGCTTTTCGCGCGATCGGAGCGTGTCAAAGGTGAGTAGCCTCGATGGACAAACTTACCAAGACGTACACTAACATGCTACAGGCATTGGTAAGAACAGCAGCTCTGCTAGACATGTTCGCCGCTAAATATCCCCAAAGACTTTCACCCGACCGAGCCATGGATCCTCACGACTTTATACAGCGGTATGCACAGCTGGTCCTCCCGCTACAGGCAAAGTGCTGACAGAGGCAGGACACGTCCACATCTGGTCGTATATATCACAGTCGATTGTCAAAACCTTCGAGCTTACCGACGTACCCGTACGCGCTGGTCGCTTCATTGCGAGGAAGAACTGGATAGTCGCCGGTAAAGCCCAAGCAAACTGAGACTATTAGAAAAGAAGTTGACATGCACATATAGGTTCCGATGACTTCCAGTTGCGCGTCTACAACTACAACACCTCCGAGAAGGTCACATCTTTCGAGGCACACCCCGATTATATCCGCGCAATCGCTGTCCACCCGACACAACCTTTCGTCCTTACCGCCAGTGTGGGTAACATATCTGAACAACGCAGAAGCGAAGCTGATGTGGCTTTAGGATGACATGACTATAAAGCTTTGGGACTGGGACAAGTCGTGGAAGTGTATGTGGAGTGGTCATACTAAAAGACATGGCATATGCTGACAGATGGCAGGCGTACAAGAGTTCGCTGGCCACCAGCACTACGTTATGGGTATCGCGATAAATCCCAAGGACCCCAACACATTCGCCTCCGCGTGTCTCGACCGTACCGTCAAGATATGGTCCCTCGGCAGCTCTACTCCCAACTTTACGCTCGAGGCGCACGAGACCAAAGGTGTCAACTTCATCGACTACTACCCCCAGTCGGACAAGCCATATCTCCTTACAACCTCCGATGACCGGACAGTCAAGGTTTGGGACTACACAACAAAAGCGCTGATTGCGACACTCGAAGGCCATACTTCTAACGTCAGTTTCGCTGTTTACCACCCCGAGCTCCCCGTCATCATCTCTGGATCAGAAGACGGCACAATCAAAATCTGGCACTCGTCGACCTACCGGTTGGAACAATCCTTGAACTACGGGTTGGAGCGCGCATGGTGTGTATCGTACCAAAAGGGAAGAAATGGCGTGGCACTAGGATTCGATGACGGAGCTGTTGTCATCACCATGGGTCGTGAAGAGCCAGCTGTCAGCATGGACGGTAGCGGAAAGTTACTTTGGGCGAAGAACAACGACATTCTCACATCGGTGATCAAAGGCAGTGATCAGCTCAAGGATGGAGAGAGACTCTCGCTCCCTAGTAAGGATCTTGGTTCAACCGAGCTGTACCCACAGTCATTGCTGCACTCGCCCAACGGACGTTTCGTAGCAGTTTGTGGTGATGGCGAATACATCATCTACACTGCGCTTGCTCTTCGTAACCAAGCTTTCGGTAGCGCTCTCGACTTCTGCTGGGCTTCGAAAGAACACGACAAGGACTACGCCATCCGGGAATCCTCCACCAGTGTCAAGATCTTCCGCAACTTCAAGGAGCGGAGTGTACTGAATGTTGGCTTCTCGGCTGACGGCTTGAGTGGCGGCGTGCTTCTGGGTGTGAAGGGTCAAGGCGGTATCGGCCTATTCGACTGGGACTCTGGCGCCTTGGTTCGACGGATAGAGGTCGAGCCCAAGAGCGTCTACTGGTCTGAGAGCGGGGAACTCGTGACGCTTGCCACGGAAGACACATTCTATGTCCTCCGCTACTCTAGGGAGAACTACCTAGAAGCCGTGCAAAACGGTGAAGTGGACGAGGACGGCGCCGAGTCTGCATTTGAAGTTGTGTGCGACATCAACGAGAGGTACGTTGTAAAAAGTCACGACTGAATCCACAAGCTAATGACAAGCAGCGTTCGTACCGGTACCTGGGTCGGAGACTGCTTCATCTACACAAACAGCACAAATCGCCTGAACTACCTTGTCGGCGATCAAACGTACACCATTTCCCACTTCGACTCGCCTCACTACGTCCTTGGATATCTACCTCGTGATTCCAGAATATATGTCGCTGACAAGGATGTCAATGTGGTCTCCTTCGCGCTGTCTTTGGCCGTCGTTGAGTACCAGACACTTATCCTCCGAGGTGATTTCGAAGCCGCCGAGGAGACGCTTCCCTCTGTGCCCAAGGATCAGAACAACAAGATTGCTCGATTCTTGGAAGGTCAGGGCCAGAAGGAAATGGCGCTCAAGGTTGCCACCGATCCCGAACACCGATTCGATCTCGCCTTGTCCCTTGGAGATCTGCAACAGGCTGTTACAATTGCTCGTGAGCAGGACACAGAGCATAAGTGGAAGACTGTCGGTGATGCTGCTCTCACAAACTGGGATGTCAAGCTCGCGCAGGAATGCTTCGTCAAGGCCAAGGACCTTGGTTCCCTTCTCCTCCTCTACAGCGCAACTTCGGATGCCGCTGGCCTCCGGGAACTCGCTTCCCTGGCCGAGAACGCCACCGCAAACAATGTAGCCTTCTCTGCGCTCTGGCAAATCGGCGATGTCCAGGCGTGCATCGACCTGCTCGTCAAGACCAACCGCCTCGCCGAGGCTGTTCTCTTCTCACAAACGTACAAGCCAAGCGCTACCGCTGGCCTTGTCAAGCAATGGAAGGAGTCCCTGGAGAAGGAGAACAAGACCAAGGTCGCTAGACTTCTTGGCGCACCACCTCAGGACGGTGAGGGCGATGCAGAGATGTTCCCCGAATGGGATGAGTACCTGCGGTTGGAGAAAGAAGGCGGAACGGTGGAGGACCTTTTGATCCAAGAAGACGAAGTAGAGGCGGATGATGCCGATGAGGAGATTGCAGCCGATGCTGAAGAAGACGACGAGGAAGATGACGAAGACGAGGAAGAGAGCGAGGAAAGTGAGGAGGAGAAGTAGGCGTCTGCATCAAGCGTTGTTTTGCTTGGCGGATCCGTTGTAGCTGCAGTTTGATTTTGGATGTGTGGCTGCTCCACGTAGCGTAGGTACGGTAACGGAAAACGATACGATGATATAGATGTCTCAAGGACATGGTGCTCAAAGTTGTGATTCGATATATTGTAGCATGATGTGACGTTGTATCACGTCCCTTCCTTAAATCTATGCCTAGCCCACATAAACGCCACCCATATGTACGTTGGTCTTGTCTTCGTGATATTCCAACATATACAAACATTTTACAGGGCCATACTCATATTCAATGGCAGCGTTGTCATTACTGTACGACAGCCTCGTTGGTCGCGCCCTGGTATGCCGAGTCGCGGAATCTCTCCTCACCACTAGCTGTGCTGTCGCTGCTGCTCGCTTCCTCCGACTCTTCGGAAGTAGTGTGAACTCGACTTCGTACGCGCGCATTCATCTCCTCACGTGTATCGTCCACCGTCTCCATCTCGCGCAGCCCCTTTCCCCGGCCGAAGAAGTCTTCTGTCCTCAGTCCACGGACATCGCCCTGTGCCATACCTTTGCTGCTCCTCAGCGTACCGTCTGCCTTCTTTCTCCTGATGTACTCCCGCACTGGCCCCATGGCCGCATCCCTACACGCCTCCTTGATGTCCGAACCGCTCATACCAGCCGAGACGCGGACTAGGTAGTTTAGATCAAAGTTCTGGTGGTCGATTTTGGTGCCGCGGAGGATCAAGGAGAAGATGTTGTGACGCTGTGTGGCTGAAGGGAGTGCGACGGGAAACTTCTTGGGCATGCGGCGGAGAATGGCTTCGTCAATGTCTTGGATGCGGTTCGTGGCGCCGAGGATGCATATTCGCTGGGGGGTCGATGTACCGGAGGAGGTGCTGGATGCGAGGCCGTCCCAATGGGTCATAAATCTAGGAATTGTCAGTCCTACTTTCGTCGCAAGTGGAATGGGATGGTATTGAGACGTACTCAGCTTTCACCATTCCGCTGGCCTCATGTTCTCCGCTTCTTCTCTGTCCCAAGACTGCGTCAATCTCGTCGATGAAGACGATACTTGGTTGTAGCTTCCTCGCCAGACTGAAGACGGCGTTGACGAGCTTGTTGCTGTCGCCGTACCATTTCTCCGTCAACGTCGAGATGTGTAGGTTGATGAAGCAGGCGCCGGATTCGTGCGCGAGGGCTTTTGCGAGCATAGTCTTTCCGCAGCCGGGAGGGCCATAGAGGAGGACACCGCTGGGTGCGCTGAGGAGCGAGGAAGAGTGGGAATAGAGATGGGGCATGGTCAGAGGGTAGATGACGGATTCTTTGAGCTCCTCAATAATAGAGTCGAGGCCACCAATGTCTGGAATGTGTCAGCGTTGCACTGCGATCAGGCTTCCAGTAGGCCAATTCGCGCGCACTCATGCGCATAATTCCACAGCCCACGGCTCAAGCCCGAACGAGGTTGTGACGTACCCTCGAAGCTCACGGGAATCTCCTCGGGCGCAACTACCTCCATGGCAATCGTCTGCTCGTAGGTATTCAAATTGAGATCCTGTATCCTGGGCCGTCTGTGCCTCGATTCTGTGTCTTCCTCATCTTCACTGTCGTATTCGCCGTAGCTTTTCCGCCGTTTGCTTGTAAGGATGGCGTCGAGTTTACGTGTGGCGGCTGAGGCTTTGGCGCGGGCTTCTTCTTTTTGTTGAGCTTCCGGATCGAGGCGTGTGAGGAGGTTGCGAATTACGAAGTAGGCTATTAGTGGCTACGGGGATATGAGCATGTAGTCGGAAATTCAGTGAGGGGCACAGCGGGTGTGGGGAGACTGTGGCGCGTTCGTAGAATAGACGTACTGCTGCAGCTGCCATGAGGATGTCTGGGAGATAGCCCGTAAGGCTGCTCTTCTTATTTGCGCTCATGCTCGCTTGGCTGCACTTTCACCAGTGCGCTCGTCTCTGGAAATGGCGGGGGCTTGTGCTCAAAGAGCGAATGTTGGTTCGGGAGGTTGATAGAGCGTGCGGTGTCGATACCAAAAGTAGGGACCGATGCAGGAACCGGGCCGCGGCTGCGTCGACCTCAAGCCCGGCGTCATACGAGCTCCGCTCCGCATCCTTGGATCGCATCACATCGCATGCCTTCAACTTCACCTTTCACTCGCACGCATAGTCACAATGGCCGCCGCATACAAGCCCACTGAAGCCATCGCGCTCATTCGACCAACATTCGTCTTACCGCGCATCCGTGCCTCAAATCGCAGAGCGCATATCGGGCGCATCGCCTTCTCCACCACCCACCATGCACAAGCCACGCATACGTCGACGAGCAGTCCGACGCCAAAACCGCAAAGAAAGTCGATTTCTTTGACCGGTGACACCGGCCAAGTCCGATGGTCTGATCTGTCACCGGGCGAAAAGGCAGTGCGGACCACCCAGCAGAGCTTCAACTTTGTAGTGGTCCTGGTGGGCATAGTAGCAACTGTACAGCTTCCCCTCACCGAGTCCACTTTTGGAAGCGCAAGGCTAACCACTCTACCAGGGCGGCGTGGGCTACTTCCTGTTCTCCGATGTCTTCAGTCCCTCCTCCAAGACTGCCTACTTCAACCGCGCAACAACACTTATACGTCAGGACCCCCGTTGTCAAAAACTACTGGGTCCAGGCGCCGAAATTGCAGCTTTTGGTGAAGGCTCTTGGTCGCGATGGGCGCGCAATCGCTACCTCAGCAGTACCGAAGAGACTGACAAGTGGGGCACTGAGCATCTGCGCTTCAGATTCTTTGTCGAGGGGCCGTTGGGACAGGGCGTGGTACATGTACATTTGACCAAGAGACCAAGTCAAAATGACTACGACTACGAGACGCTTGCTGTGGATGTAAAGGGTCATCAGAGGATTGATCTGATTTCCGAGAACAAGAAGGACAAGGTTGCGCCCAAGATTTTTGGCGCGCGGTGGTGGTGAAGACAAATCTCACAGCTCTTCGCAATGGGCTCTGGTGGTCGAGTAGCCATACATCCCCCCAATCAAACCTTTAAATTCTCGCTGCTGAACAGGCAGTTCGTGTCAGCCAACATGCAATTTGTTTTTCCATCCTCAAACGGGCCTTCCCGATGCGCACAGATATGAGAACAGAGCAGGGGCAAGGTAGAAACCTGTGTGCTAGCGCACCACGGACTACACACGACTCTCTTCCCCTGCCCGGGCAAACTTGGTCAGCAAGATTGGGCCAAACCACTGCATCTTGTTTGTGCTTGCTCTAATTGTTTTGCTTCTAGATCCATCAAAATACGTCACACGAGGCTGACAAAAACCATGTGACCCCTCCAGCCTCAGCCATCAAATCCAACCTGACCACGTTCACATATGCACGCTACGACCTTGTGCATCGCCCCCCTAAACCCTGACCCAGAAGCATCGTCTCTTGAGCCCAAACATCAACCACAATGCCCGTGTCCATATCCCCAGCCCGGCCCAAAGATGCAGTCGACATCGCCGCCCTACATGTCCAAGCGTTCAGCTCCAACGCCCTCATGCGAGCCATTTACCCCACCCCTGCTATATGGGCAGCACTTCAGGGCTGCGTCGAAGAAAAAATCTTAGCTGACATGAAGGAGCCCAAAATTACAGTCCTAGTCGCCAAACACACGGACGAGGCTGAAGTGAGGGAAGAGCAAGGTAAGACTGTAGGCTATGCCGTGTGGTGCCATCCGATCAAGGCCGAAGAGCAGGACTGGAAACTACCAACTTGGAAGTTGCCGGAGGGCACTGATTGGAATGTGTTGAAGCCTTGGTTAGCGGCCGCTGGAAAGACTGTGGAGGAAGTCATTGGGCATACGCCGCATTATGGTAGGTGGTGTTACGTGCTTCTGCATGACCCGAGATGCGGACTAATTGGAGGTCTAGATCTTATGTGGCTCGCTGTATCACCTGATTATTCTCGAATGGGTATTGGTACCTTGCTACTGCGTTGGGGCATGGACTTGTGCGAGAAGGAAGGGGTGCCTGTGTACTTGGACAGTACCGTTGAAGCTGCGCAGACGTTTTATCAGAAAGCGGGCTTCATAGAGAAGGGTAGAATCAGGTTGGTAGTTAATGGGGACATGTACGAGGAGGTCGCTTTTGTGTACGAGCCCAAGCGATAGATGATACCAGGAATGATAGTCGCCGAATTGCTATGAAGATGAATGGTCCTACCCGCTTGTTTCCAGCCTACGTCCAGGTCTCGTGTGCTCAGGCCGCATTTCCAGACCGTTCAAAATGAGTGACCCAGTTCCCTTCTCGCAAGCATACTCACGATCTCTTTGGTTAGCATCGTCGTCATGGCCAGGTCAGGATCATGATCTGGATTGACCTCTGCGATGGACAGTCCAACGACATTGGTGCTAGCCATGACTACTGTCAGGGCTTGCATCATCGTCTGAAATGCCACACCTGTAAAGTTTGGGACATTTGCCAGCGGGAATTCGCCTGGATCAATGGAGTCAATATCAAGATGGATCCAGATAGCCTCAACTTTGTTCTGCTCAAGGTGCTCCAATGCTTCGTTTGCACGTCCTTCCGGATGGTTTGCCACCGCTTCTGACGAGATGACTTTGAAGTGCTCGTCGTTCAAATATGCTAGGTGCTTCGGCTTGTTCCCCGGGTGGGGAAGGTTTGTGCCAAAGAAAACTGTGTTGGTACTATCGCAGAGCTTCTCACGAGCGAGTACAGGGTCTCGTGTGCCTTCCGACTCATCACTAATTGCCCCGGGCCGCGCCATGAGCTGCGTCATCGTCTGCAGATGAAGTGTACGAAGTCAGTGTTTGGCTCACGTTCCTCTTGCGTCTGAAGTTTGCTCACCATGCTTGCAAAGTAGCCCTTCCAATCGTCGTCCAAAGGTGAGTGCAGATCAGTGTCCGCGTCGATATAGATGAGACCAATAGTAGAGTCTTGGTACTCTTGCTTGACAGAGGAAAGAATGGCTGGCAGCATGCAGCACTCGCCCCCAAGAACTAGCTGGAATGCTCTGGGCTCCGCCTGGAAGTTTACCGACATCTTCTTTCGCACTCTGCGAAGAAGCTCCAGATTACCCGTCCTGTTGCGGATATTGCCAGGTACGAAGGGACTAGGCTTGTAGGTCACCTCTCCGTCGAGCACGTCCGGTCTCCGAGCCGGGCCATCGCTGTCGGGGAATTGACTTATGTCGATGTCAATAACGTTTACGCCCGCTTCGACCAGTCTGCGGTAGATGTCGACCGTTTTGAAAGCCGCAGCCGCCCTGGACTTCCCTGGTATGATGGAACCGCAGTCGGCAGCCACGTACGTTACGCACGTCTTTCGCGACTTGTCCATTGTCGTGGTTTATTGATGCGACTGGGATCGAAAAAGCGTGTTTGGAGTGTTTAGATAAATGCCATGACTGGTCTTCACTGTAGGCTGGGAAGGATGAATCTACACTGACATGTTGCTCGTAGGGCGTGCATGCTGGAGTCTGACTACTGTGGCAGCGGCATGACCGCAACCAGCTCACCTCTTCTCACATTCCATTGTGAGTTGATTCGTTTCTTCAGTCAATGTGTCATTTAGGCCTTGGCGTAAGCTGGCGTGAGTCTGCTTCCAATGATGCCTTGCGACGCTGGTGCCACCTTGCAAAGGCGCGGTGACTGTATGCTACCAGCAAGCTTCTTACGTCGCCCCAGCAGGAGAGCGAGTGACGATGTGAATGTATCCCTGGAAGGTACAAAGGAAGTGTCATGGATGGTCGCGGCTGATGAACCCGACACGCGTCATGGTGGGAACTTGATGAGAGACAGCGGGTACTTGGTTGTGAAGATTGCAAACGAGGAGTATGCCAGCACATGAAGGTATATACCGTGCAGTGCTGCTAGCTCAGACATGGGCTGAATCCAATCAAACGATGTCGCATTCGCACAACCTCGCATCCGTCAAACGACGATAAATTTTCAGCCACCATGACTCGACGCAGCACCAAAGAACAGAGGAATTGAGTGCACGCTTATGCGCACGCCCCATGGGGATTGACATGTTGAGTCGGGGATGCGCGCCATGCTTTAGCAGCTGATGCAAAGATCCATATTTCAAAGATGGCACGGATAGAGCGGGCGTGGTCTAGTCACGCAACGGACCAATGGCAGCGATTCCTTGACACATTCGCACCTCGCGCACGTTGGCGTTGCATCATGGCTCACACAGTCACGACGCGTTTGGGCTCCAGTTTGCAACTTTGCTTCCCATTTCGGCCACCCCTTTGATCGCTTCTACCCGCCGGCCCTATGTTTCGGATCCACAGCCAGGTCGCGACCGAACGCAAATGTATTTTGGGTTCCGGTCCGACGACCATTACGCACAGCAAAGTGCCGGACCTTCGTAGCCGGAGTACTCAAAGTCTCATGGCGCCTCCAACGTGGCGGTCGCCCTCATCTCTTCTTCCTCTTCTTTTTCAATAAGCACAGCATCCGCACAGCGCTCCCCTCTCCTACGCAGCACCCGCCGCAATGGAGCCCTCCACCACCAACTCGTCGGAGCACACGCACGTCGACTCGCACGAGATGCAGCAGATGCCGCCCACGTACCCCTCGCCCTCGATGCAGCCCGAGCAAGCAACGGGCAAGACGCGGGTCAGGTTCAACAGCTCTGCCAACGTCGAAGTCCCTGCGCCCCTAGAACACGTCCAGAGCTACACCCGCATCAGCGAATCCGGGTCGAATGAAATCACCACCAACGAGCACACCACCGACGCCGAAGAGCTCTGGAATGCATACCACACCGGCCAACAAAGCCACAACGCGCCACCGGTGAGCGAAGTGGATCCCGAGGGCGCCTACACTGTCACCGGCAACACCAACGGCGGCATCTTCTACCAGCTCCTGCAAGCCTACAAGCAACCGGTGCGCGGTTATACCGATACATCCTCCGAAGCCAGCGAGACATCACCCACACAGAGGTCGCGACCTGGGTCTTCTTCAGGACCCAGCACCCCATCGAAGAAGAAATGGTACAACGCAAACAAGCCAATGCAGTCAACAGAGACGCTGGCGACTCTCGTTGGCGCTTCAGCCAAGCTGGCAAACCCCAAGGATGACAAGAAAGATGCCGCTATGCGCCCGCGCCATCACAAGCGCAGCAGCAGTGGAGGAATCATTGCCAAGGTGTTGAAGCCAAAGGAAGACCAGGATGCCAAGATCAAGATACACGTTGCAAACATCCTCAAGCGACAGCAGTACATCATCCGCATGTGCCGCGCTCTCATGCTCTTTGGCGCACCCACACATCGCCTCGAAGAGTACCTTGCCACCACGGCTAAGGTCCTTGAGATCAACTCCCAATTCCTCTACATCCCCGGGTGTATGATCATCTCTTTCGATGACAGCATGACCCACACCGCTGAAGTCAAGATCGTTCGCACCGATCAAGGCGTCAACCTCGGCAAGCTGAAGGACACTCACGACATCTACAAGGAGGTTTTGCACGACGTCATCAGCTTGGACGAGGCTCTTGCCCGCTTGGACGAGGTCATCAATGCAAAGGATCGCCATCCACGTTGGCTGACTGTCCTCATGTACGGTCTTGCCAGTGCGGCAGTATCTTGCTTCTTCAAGGCCCGCCCCATCGACATGCCCGTCATCTTCGTACTCGGCATTGTCCTCGGGCTGCTCCAGCTTGTCATCGCTCCGCTGTCCAAGACATACAGTACTGTCTTCGAAATCACTGCGACTATCCTCATGAGCTTCCTTGCGCGGGCGTTTGGTAGCATCAACAACGGGAACCTCTTCTGTTTCTCGGCCATTGCACAGAGCGCCATCGCTCTCATCCTTCCCGGATGGTTGGTGCTCAGCTCGGCCCTGGAGCTCCAGTCTCGTGCTATCGTACCGGGATCTATCCGCCTTGTCTTCGCCATCATCTACTCGCTCTTTCTCGGATACGGCATTACTGTCGGCACAGCTATATACGGTGCGATAGACTCCAACGCCACCAATTCGACCCAGTGCCAGGATCCAATGAACCCATACTGGAACTTCCTCATGGTCCCACTCTACGTCTTCTTCACGACCTTCACGGTACAGGCCAAGTACAAGCAGATGCCGGCTATGATAACCATCGCGTTTGCTGGTTACATTGTCAACTTCTACGCTGGCTTGAAGTTTTCGTCGTCTGCCCCCATCGCCTACACATTTGGCGCCTTCACTATCGGCGTGTTGGCAAACTTGTACAGCCGATTACGTCATGGAGTTGCAGCTGCCGTCCTCCTACCCGCAGTATACGTCCAAGTTCCGGGCTCTCTTGCGTCGAGTGGCAGTATCAACTCTGCCCTACGAACAGCATCAGCTCTGATCAAGGGCGCAGAGACATCGACCGACGTCAGCAATCCTTCATCTCGCTACGAAAACATTACTGACGTAGCGCAGACCACCACCGACAGCCTCAATGCCATCGTCTTCAATGTCGCTGCGTCCATGATCCAGATTGCTATCGGCATCACTGTCGGGTTGTTCATGGCTGCCCTTCTGGTCTACCCCATGGGCAAACGACGCAGCGGTCTTTGGACACTCTAAAGTATACATTCTAATATTTTCTGTCATGCATAGCGATATGGCGTTACAGCGACCCAAAATGGGAGGAGTTTGGGACATCTACCTGCTAATGATCTATAGTACTCGAACACCAAGATGTTCAACTTCAATGACCCACATGGAGATGAGTGGTGTCGAGGTGAAATGTGAAGGTAAGCCCCATTGCAACACGAGCGACTCTATCCGAAGCAGTTGTCGACTCGCCTTGCGACAACCAGTTCCAAGCAGCAAGCCGTTGCGACCACTCCACATTGGTTTCCATGCGACATCCGGACCACGCAGCCCTCGCCGGATTTGGACTTCCACAGCGACCAACCTACGCAGCATTGGCCCTAGCAAAACATCCCAAAGAACACCATCATCCGCCTGGTTCCACTGCAACCCATCGCCGGATTTAGACCTTGCGCCCAAGCCTCCCATCGGTCAACTTCTGCTCCATGCACCTACTCCCTTTCACGGCACACGATATCTCACCTATACCTCCGCGCCCACTCGTCCTGTTGTGATGCTTCGCTTATGATTGCGAGGCTCGCACAGGTTGATGGCACCATGCACTGCGTAAACGCCCTGATGTTGATACCCCATCCATAGCCATCTTTTGCTAACCGAAGCTATTTCGTGCAACGTGTCGTGACGTGTCCTATCCCTTCTTATGTGTTTTAGGAGGAACAGTATATACAACGGAAGAACTGTTCCAAGAGCAAAGCGTTTAGATATAGCATCTAGATATGAAAATATACCCTTGTTTTCCAAGACCTTGCTTTCCACACCTGAACTATACTTGAATCTTCTGAAACAGCAACATGCTCGTCGTTGCATGCTAAGATGAATGTCAAGCGTGGGCACGAAGTCACAAGCTGTCAGTCAGACTCTTGCTAGTTGTTGAGGAGTACAAAGATGAATGAAGAGTGGGAAGGTGTATATCACATAAGCCAGTGTATCTAGCGGCGCCTCATAGCAGTGACGTAGCGTGAAGGTCTGCACTCAGTGACATCACCTCCGATCAGGAACAGAGGAGGTATTAGGTAGGTGTACAAGCTTTGTAGTAATCCAGCGATCACGGCGACTTCTTTAATCGGAAGCACTGCTAGCGAAGCATCACCAAGCTTCTCATACCAACACTTCGTATCTGCAGCCCTCCATCAAATCGCAATGGAGCCTCGGTGCACAGACTTCCCCCAAGACTTGCGCAACGTCGAAGCTGAGACACAGTCACCTTCTAGAAGACCCGTGGAAGACGCACTGACACATGTAAGACCATGTCCGTTGAGCTTTGGAATGGGAACGGTCTTGGATCGGGTCCGAAGCGTACAGGCTGTGATTTGATTGGTGCTGGACGGCTTACGCGATACGGGTATGCAGTCAGCACTGTGGCAGTGGTGTCATCGGTGGTAGTTCGGACCCGCTTTGACTTAAGACTCTAGGTATCAAGATGGATAATAAGAGGAGTCGTTGGCATGCGTAATGTCGCATAGAGCTAAGCATTTGCTTTTGCTTGTGTTGAGTAAAGTGCACCTCTGACAACCGACCCTTATCGAACGACAAGACGGAGCGTATGCATGTATCCAGACTGTTGCAGGTAATAACGTACATGATGCTATTGGTACATTATCAAAAGCTCTTTCTAGATGATAGATGGGCAGATGTGCTGCAGGCGGCGATCATCTGTCTTCCCCGTCACTTGTTGAGCACTGTATGATATGGCCAAACATCGTACGATAGATCTAAACGGTGGGGCCTGGTAAGGCAGCGGTCCTAAAAGCAGCAATGGTTATCGTAGGGCTGTTAGTGTCCGCCAGGATCTACAAGCGCTGGACCCTGACGTGCATTCTACGCTACTACGCCTTGGGACCGTGATAGATGGCTCGAAAGTTTGAAGGTGAGTTGGACTGAGATGGTTGATCCAAATCCATAGCATTGGGACGGGGATGTGGTACAGAGGCCGTCTAACTGTATGTCACACGTCCTATGGTATTTGGAATGAGCGAAACATGACAACCGACATTGCTACTGGACAGCCTCGTCTATCCTGTGTAGATAACGCAGAGCATTTGCATTAACATTCCACACTTCGGTCTAGCGTTGTGTATGTTTCCTGGTGCGCTGTGCCCCGATGCGGATGCAGTGAAGCGGCTTGTAACTCGCCTATGTCCGCCAACTCACAGGTTCATCTCCTTTCCTCTCCCGCTACTGACCGTTTAGCCGGTGAGATAGTCTCGAAGTTTCATGGGTCTAAGGCGTAAGCTGGGGATTCATGTTGCGGAGAACGAGATGTGTCAGCAGCGGGGCAGAGAGGTTGTGTTTCCGGTTAGGGATGGCACACTAATGACTTGCAGCGCCGAGACCTAATCGGCGCAGGCTTTAACGAGTATGCTTGACGGCAGCGAATGTGGCGGGAGAGGGACCATCAGATAAGATACACGACTCGCTTGAGGATGCATCGGCTGGCAATTCTAGTACCAGGTTAGACCAAATAGCCCCCCATGCGGACCCGGTGGATGCGTAAGACGGCGGGCGGTGGTTTTTCAGCCTACAGGCTCGTTTCGCGAAAGCAGCTCCAGACCGGCAGCCCGAGCCGATGCGTCCTCTTGCGAACGTCACTAGTGCGCCGCTACGCTGGAAGTGCAGAATTACTGGTTTTGGTAAGTAGTCCAGCCTCTAGTCAAACCGCGGAAGTTGGAAATAAGCTAATGGTGGGCAGCCTACACAACTCCTCAACAACACAATTTAATAATATTCTAAAAAGATAGAATTACTCGCAGTACTCTTTTGTATGTCTCTGCTTTTTCTTATAATTTAATTCTAACGTTGTGGTGCGCAGTAGGAAGAGAAAGTGTTGGTGTTCCGAATCTTACTTCCAGCTTCCGCGGTTTGACGAGAGTCCAGCGTAGTCACAGCAGAACGCCGTAGGGCTGTCTCTTTCCACGTGGGTCGTGCAATGTAAGAATCACACCATACCGGCCAGATGAGACTCTCCACAGTCTGGCACAAGGCATCGACAACGTTTCGAGCACCAGACATAGGTAGTCTGCATCCTGTAGCCTGCTCGGGTGCATACGGTGAGTATATATCACCTTACGTCGCCGAGCATTTCCCTGATGTAAGATGGTGGTCGCTTGGAATTGTTAAAAGACAAGGCTACTGATAAGTCATGGCAAGCGCGCTTACGTAGGTAAACTTTCAGCTCAGTTAGCGTTCCACGTGCTGCCACCATAGGGTTCTTTTTCGGCCACCCCCAGGCAGCTGTACCCGACGCTCACCGATCGCCTTCCGACTTTGCGAATACCTGCTTTCCTTCCAATGCACGACAAGACATGTGAAGGAGCCCATTTCACGCTCTGCTCTCTTGTATCAAGCTAGCAAAGCATACGATAGCCATCTTTTCTCCATAGTCGCACCTGAATGTCGTAACGCATCCGAATGCGCTAAGGCCTGGGATGGTTGTTCTCGCCAGAAGGGCGCAATACACATGGTAGCAGGTTATAGCAGTGGTAGCCGATATAGCCCCTGTGTCGGTACTCTCGCAACGAGCGAGGAAGAGCGGTGACAGAATTACATGCACTTTACATCGTTCCCAGTTAGCGCGAACGACACTTCACTACGACCGAACTTCGGCCCAAGGCTCGCAGTGGAAGCGAAGGCTCAACAGCCCAGCTGAACGTAACTTTGAGTCAGTGCCTCGCTCTGACGTCGTCATACAGACACGCTCCTTAGACTCAGCGCAATACAGAGCATCTGTGTTGAAGTATGTGAGCCCCTCACTACGGATGTCGTTCGATTGATCGTTCAAGATACCTCATCACAGCCAAGGACTGCCGAGCTTTTGGAGATCCAGCCCTACCATGCATCTTGTGCGGGACGATAATCCTCAAGTGGGGTGGTTTTCTTTGAAGAAAGGACCAGGCACCTCTCTGACTGTCACCAAATGCGACAGCGAACTACTTTGATACCGTGTCTTTGGTTGGCTGCACATTGTTGCAGCTAGTTCAGCATGCGTACTAATCTTTTTATCAAAGACTTGAAAGAGTATAGCGCACGCCTCCATGCAGACCCCTGTCTCGTGGACATGGCTGGTGTAACTCTGGGAACCACTGGAAGACGAGAATAACAACAACTGGTGTGCTTGCTGCACTGGTGGGCCGTGCTTCGGACGCGTGTGCCGGTAGCAGCTGTATGAGCATGCAATTCAAGCTATCTTCTGCACATATTCCGCTGCAAGCCACATCTTCAGGGTCCACCGTGGCCGTTGGGGTTGTTCGCGGGCATAATTGCATGGTCAGATACCCCTGCTCAAGCCACTGGCCGCCATCTCATGTGACTCGACGCGGTTCCGAAGGAGACATGCGCGACGTCCGCACAGTGTATAAGATCTCAGCTTGCCCACCGTTGTGTAAGCCATCTCCACCACATACGTATCTCAACTTGGACTGACACGACACTTGCACATCATCTCAGCAGCGGCCTCCAACACAAGTCTTAGTCACAAGAAGAACAATCGCTCATTACTATATACCACTCTGCCTTGCGCAAAGATTTGTCAACTTTCTCGTCATCACTTATTTGCGATCGCAAATATCACACAATGGATTCTCAATCATTCGATTACTGGATGGCACAGGGCAACTACATTGCCCCAACACATCAGCCAGCCGTATTTGAAATGCCTCCCGATCTTTCCAAGGTCCCGAGTCTAAGCGGATCGCCCGTGAGTCTCATGTTGAGATCCACCAGTCTATAAAACTAACTCGCTCAAGGTATCATCCACATACGACCAATTTCCTGCACCCATTCATCAAGCTTACTACCCTCACATCGTCGATGAGCCCATGCAGTTTGGATCATATCCCATGCCAATGACACCCTCCGATTTTGGATCCGATCACGACAGTCCATACTGCAGTCCTCGTCCACTGCAGCACGCTGAATCTACTTTCGGAACTATGCCTACGCCCGCGCCAGCCGAACGAACACACACTACCTCAGGGGTATGTATCCCATATCTCACAAATAAAACATAAGGCTAACACCTGTACAGCGCCGAAGGGCTCAAAACCGTGCCGCTCAACGTGCGTTTCGAGAGCGGAAAGAGAAGCACGCCCGAGATCTTGAAGCGCAGCTCGCGGTCTTGAACGACAAATACACTAAGCTCGAAGTATCGCATACGGAGCTCAATGCAGCCTACGAGAAGCTTCGAAAGACTATCGAGCTTCTTACACAGGATGACGATGCGGAGGGCGAGGACGAAGAGGGTACTGTTACCCGCAGGCGAGGGAGCAATTCGGATACCCTCCGCAAGCTCCTCGATATACTACATGGGGAATTCAAGGGTGCGGTACCCATGAAGACAGAGATATGCTAGCATTTCGTTGGCTAAAGATGCTCGGGTACTACGTTTCCTTCTTTTCAACTTCGCTTCTTGTCTATACCCATTTTGCTTTTGCGTTCAAGCCAGCGTTCATTGGGCACTAGCCTACAGGTGTCTCTCAGCTACATTTACTTTTTCGTCTGCAAAGCCCTGTTCACCAAGAATTTCTGAACTATTTTCCAACGCGGGGTGTGACGATCACCACTGGTTAATACCAGCCTTCACTACACGGTCAAGCCCCACGAAGCTACGGCCAATCTATCGTAGATAGTACCTAATACGGAATTGTACCCACTGTACTGTAAGATAGACTTCGCTTACGCACTTTCAGCCCCTTGAGGACCTGCATGATTCACATTCCTGGCCATAGGCGAGCGTACATGAATACGGTCATCTGGATACTTGCTTCCTGTGATTGACAACAGCCTCAAATCGCTCCCCATATTTCCCGATTGAAGAACTGAAGTGCCGATATAGGAAGCCGGCCCGTCAGCGTCAGCCAAATTACCTATACATCTCCGCAATGCCGCCAATGAACGTCGCAGAAGCTCCGATCGGAGTATGCTCATCTCTCACCAGCCCCCAAATCTCACCGTGGCACCCGGGGGTTGATCGCGGAAAAGTCAGCTATGTTAGATAACCCGAAGGCTAGAAACTATGGTCTCACGGTACCTAGTGGTCTCGCTTCGTGGCCGCAGTGAAGTGGCCGTCTGCTAGATTTGGGCATGCTACGTGTTCGACGGCATTGGGTTTTCCGACCTATTTGCGGGTTAAGAACTTCCTGATATGGCCATCGGATTTGCATCGTGAAGTTTGAGGTTGAAGAAGAGGTCTCTTGTATATATTGTGTTTTGGGGGTGGATCAGGCGTTGCGGAAAGGGTACCCGGGTGTTCGACCTCGGTGAATGCCTACGCACGTGTATCGCAGTCGCCCGCAAAACCACCATCTTCTCAAAAGTTTGGTTTCCAGAGTGATAATATGTTGCAGCAAATCTTCGCACCACCAGTCTATCATATTGTACGAACCAAGCGTGTTTCTCGACTGTCACTCTCAAAGGAAGTGTTGCCGGCAAGGATACCGCCCCATAAACCTTGACCACCCACTACCATACTCTTGGGACGAAGCGCACTTCACTTTGCCAAGTCCAGCTCGCGACCTCAACGATATGCGCTTCCAGCGTATGACGCAAAGCAAATGTCAAGCGATGCACCCAAAGCGCGACGCGAGCGTGACCTCGTAAATGCAAGCCCTCACACGCGACAGATGGAGGCGCATCACGCCAACCCCAAAATCGCCGCCGCTCGCCCTCCCGCACCGCTCTTGCCTCACCCACAATTGCGCCTTGCATGTTGTCATGTCCAGGCAGCACGGTAATAGCGAAACGGTAAGAATAGACGAGGCAACCGTGGACTAGCATCTCGTATCTAGCGCTTTCTTACTTTGTACTGAAATGACCTGGCAAAGCTTAACTGTTGCCGCATTCGAATTTTCTGCACGACGGGAAATCGCGCTGCACCCTTATCCCCCAAAAATAGCTGTTCTGCCGCACGATACCACCTCGCTATTTTGGTGGTGGGAATGACGACATTGGCGAATTTCATATCTAGAACAGCTTCCGGTGTTGAGGGTCTGCTAGTGTTGGTGTACCAGCTTTGGCCCATACGCGGATGCTGTCAACAACTTCTAGCCCGGGAACGGTCTTTCCCAAAGCGACCACATCGATGAGCTACTTCATGATTTGGCCAAAAGAGGAAGCAACCAGTGGGTAATCGTATCCAGACACTAGCCACATCGGTCAAGTAGTCAACGAAGCATACTGAGCCTTTTCTCGTGGTACTTGATCTCTAATCGTCGGTGAACCTTAGGAACCACGGAGTGACATCACAGCCTTGGGGGAGATCTTGATGTGAGCGAAAAGTATCAGGATTATTACGTAGTGTTGTCTAAGATCGTTAATTAGTTGCCCTAGTAGAAATGTGAAACCGTCTCCGCATCGATGTCCTCATGTTTATCCCATGACGTAACGCCAGACCCCAAACTCCATGTTTCAGATCGTTGCTCATTAATCGACCGCCTTGCCGGAAACAAAGTTTCATTATCGTCGTCGATGCTTTCAGCATGCAATGTTACCGGCCGTCGCACCGGTGCCTTGGCCCTCTGGCGCAGCGACGAAGTCGTCGCTGGTCAAGGCTCTGCTGAACATAAGGCAGGCCGTCTCTAGTTGACCGCCAGCTGTGCCATAGTAACCTGCCGGTACTACCACGTTCTTTGCCCAGTATGATGTCTTGCACTCAGTATGGTATCCGTATCCGTAGCATTGTTGAAGGCACTGCTGTGCCATTGCGGTTGTATTCGACGAGTAGGAAGGATAGTAAGAGCTGTAGAGGATATCGTCGTGGGCAGCTGGCGACGGAATGTAGGACGCATTTGACCCAGTGGGCAGAGGGTCGGTAACGGTGCAGGTCGCTGGAATAGGTACAATCGCAGGGCCGCCCGCTCGAGGAACCGTACTCGACGTGGGTAGCGCGGACGCCAGCGAGCAGAAAGCCGTAGCGAGGATTGTGGTTGAAGTGAACAACATATTTACTGAAGAAGTCGAAGACTAGACAACGACTGTTGGAAAGATATATGTGTGGATTTGAATATGCGGGTTTAAGATGCTGTTGCCGGTGGATGGCTCCACGATAATTGACGCGTTGGAAGCTGTATAAGTATTCCTGCGACTCGCTGCATGATGCCTGTTGGTGTGATGTCAATGTGGGTAGGTGGTAGGGCCAACTCGCTCGTCAGTGTTCAGCCGCAGCGCTGTGCGTCCAACAGCATTTAGCCTGGTAACGATCGCCGCTCAAAGCCACTTTTAGTGCAACTATACCTCGCAACCTTTATCCCTCCCTCGTACGTATGCCCTCTAACAAGGGGCGATGTAACGGGCATGACCATTTACGAAGAGTTTGCTGATGCCGCATTGTCCGAGATGATGTCAAGGGCACTTTTGTTGTGACACCGGCCCATCAAGGTTGGGAGCAACGCAGGGTAATCCTGGAATAGGCCGCCTTCGTCATATCTGTTCGCTGGTAATGTCTCAGACCCGATGGCGCGCGCTTTATTGTGTTGGTGGTGATATTGTCGTGCGTGAGGGATGACCAGAGCCGCGGAAAGAAGCTTTACTAGAAGCGGAGGCGTTTATCTCCGCATGGGGAAAGGAAGTGCAACTCGACACGCCACCAATATACCAACGTACTGGGATCCACACCTCTCAATTGCAACGGTCTTTCGTAGAAACGAATCTGCACAGCAGACATGTCGACACGCAACAAACAAGGTGAGTAGTTTTAGAAGAGACTGGATCTAGGCAATGCAGGTGGTGACGACACCATCCCACACCATAATGGCGCTTCGCATCATCTTCCGTAGTCGACCATCTCACTGCGATGAGGAACATCTCAGAACCCATCATCCATCTTGAGCATCACACACCATGGCTGCCCCCCCAAACAAATCTCTACAGTCCCTTTCCGGCAAATGGCAACTAAACAAAGCCTGCTCCGATGACTTTGCCTCAGTCCTCGCACTGCAGGGCGTCAACGTCCTAGTCCGCAAGACAGCTACGGCAGCATCTATCCACCTGAATATAAGCCAGCCAGACGACCAACACATCAAGATGGCCCAGTCAATCACAAGCGGCAAGATCCCCGGTACGACCGAAGAGTACACGTTAGACTACGAGTGGCGTACCAATAAGGACGGTTTCTTTGGTGAGGTAGCCGGAAGAAGTCAATGGGTCAGCGTTGAGGAGGGGAGGCAGACGGGCGTAGTTGATGAGGGTGAGGGCGAGTGGATCGAAGGAGATAGCGAAGGGAAATTGATCCACGCGGAAGGGAAGAAGGAGGGCGAGTGGGAGGCTAGTCATCTTTGGGGCTTCGAGGTTGTTGATGGAGAGAGGAGACACACGAGACGTGTGAGGGTCAGCAATGCCAAAGGCGAGGAGCTGAGGGTGAGAATGGTGTATGACTTTGTGGGCGAATAGATTGTCAAGCTGCAACACGCGGTGAAGGCAAAGTAGCACACGCGAAAGGGAAATGTATACCCAGAGCATTGATTGCGATACTTCGTCTCAGTGTGAAATTATGCCAAAAGCTGATTGCGCATGTCTGATGTTTCCAACTATCTACACCTGCCTTGACAATACACAAATGTTATCCACTGTCCGCTCTTCAGAAGACCTTGCCGAATGAACTGAACCTGTAAACTAACTCCAACTCTGCGCAGTGAGACTGTCAAACAGTCGAAAATGACCCGCGCCAAGACAGCGTGCTCTCTCACTTTTCACGTTCCTTATTTCCAACCACTTAACCCTGCCCATGGGTCATTGCCGTTCTGTCCTTGCGCTGGCCTCTGCTGATTCGCATATCCACCAGGTCCATTCGGATACCCTCCTTGGCTAAAGTGACTGTAATCTTGCTGATTGTGACTCGGTGGCGGTCCCGGGGGAGGTGGCGGTGGAACATAACCCTGTGGTAGATTGTTCTGAGGTGTACCACCCCATTGTTGTTGCTGGTTTGGAGGGGGTTGGCCCCATGGCTGGTGCTGCTGATGCTGTGCAGGTGGCGGGGAGAAGAATTGTTGATGTGCCGGTGGGGAGACCGGGTTGTATTGGTTGTGAACCGCGGGATTGTAAGCCGAGGAGCCCTGTGAGTTCTGGGACTGATGTGTGGGGTATTGTTGTTGGTAGCTCTCTCGACGTGGAGGTGGTTGCTGGCTGTAGCCGTTCGAGGGTTGACCATAGGACTGCTGTGGGGACATGTATTGTTGCCCTGGGCCTGTGGTCATCGGGTAGCGCGGTGTGACTGGTGGTGAAGCCGCGGGGTTATAAGCAGGATGGCCAGCCCCCGAACTTGATGGATAGCCCGGTGTTGAAGACAGTGGTGGTGGTATACTCTTCTTACGACCTCCACCTTGTGATACCGGCGAACCCGAAGGCTCCAAGGACATTCTCTCCATAAGATCTTTCATTCGTTGCTGTTCCTGGTCTGCACCCTGTGCCTTGTTTCGCTCCTCGATCTTCGACAGTAGCTGTCCGCCTTCACTCCGCCTGTTGTTGACGAACGTCTCAACATTCTTCTGTAAACTTAGCACGGTGTCTTTCATCTCCGTATAAAAGCTTTGAGCGCGCATCAAGCCAGCGACGAGGTCATTGAAGCTTTGATACACTCTGCGATACTTCGTCATAACTGTGTTTCGTTGTCGTGAGAAGGCTTCGTATTTGCTCTGCTCTGATCGCACACGCTTGTCTTTTAGCAGATCGGAGTAAGTCCGGGTCAACTCTTTCAGAAACGAAGCTTGTTTGTGATTGGCTTGCAGTATACGGTTCTGATGTGGTCTGAACTTCTCCAGCTCAGCTTTGAACAACTGCGACTCCTGATTCGCAATGGCCTTTTTGTTGAGGATGAGTACATTAGAGATGTCGTCAGAGTGAACCTGTTTCAGTCAGTATACATCATGAAGGGAAGTCGACGGCCATGTACCTTGTCTTTGAGATCCTTCAGTATCTGCGTCCTCTCCTTCTTTACAAGATTCAGCTTCCGTAGGATATCCTCGACGGCTGCTATTTGATCGGTGACTGACGGACCCTCATCAATGTCATCATCGATAAGGTTGCCTTCCATTGGCCTAGGGCTTTTGCCCTTGCTTGCGCCTGCCTTGACCATAGCGCGGGAATATAACACATCGGCTTCATCTGTCTCGCCAGCTGAACGCATCTCGTCAAAGTCGGCCTCACATTGCCTAAACGTGTTGTATAGCTGTGCATCGCTGGTGCTCGCCTCTTGAACTGCCCCTCGATAGTTTCTGATATCGTTTCGCAGTGTCGAGGTTAACCGCGAGCTAGGCTGTTGTGTCCACTCGGATCCGTACTTGGACCTCATCTTCTCGCAAACACTCTCTTCCATGTCTAATTGCTTCATACTGGCATCGAGAGAGTTCATTATCTCGGTCTTGTCCCTTTCCAGTTGTTCGAACGCAGGGCCAAATGATTGATGTCCAGCGAGCTCTTCGCACCACTTTCGAAAGTCGTTATCCACCATCATATCTTGGTCCATGCCTCCTCGCAGCACATTGAGACTGTCAGGTAGCTTGAGATAGTCGAGACTAGCGGCCATCTCGTCGTTGGCGACCTCGACACGCTCGCTCTCAGCCCGTATAAGCTTGGCCTTCTCTTCATCGTAAAGACTAGCTGATTCAGTGACAGCTAGAGGTACAATCTTCTGGAAGATATCTGGCCCGATGATTCTCTGAATGTCCTGACCTTGGTATAGCTCGCTGACGGGTATCGCCTTGGCCGCAGGCATCTTGGGCACTGGTGTCAAGGCCGCTTCATTCGGAATGCCTTGGTGATAGATGAAGTCGTTGTCTTTGGAAAACTCTACCAGCTTTTCCTGGACGTTGGTTAGGTGTTTCTTCGTCATCTCTGCTAGTATGCCTCCAGTCTCTGAAGTCAAATTCGAGTTGGCTGGCGCGTTGTTGGGGAAGCTGTGGGCTGCTCGATTGGCGTCTTTGGCATGCGCTTCGGCGACTTGTAGCCTGCAGATGGCTGCACCGTGGATATTGGCGTCGTCGTCAGCGAGAGCTTGGTAGTACTGGGCTAGGGAAGCCATGTGGTGTGATTTGATCTGCGCGACCGTTAGTTTTGATAGCAAGGAATACTGCAGTGTTCTTACCTGGCAAACCAATAGCCAGACCTTCTCGAACACCGCGTTTGTGACGTTTTCCTGCGCTCCTTCCGTTGCCTGTGTGTACAGAAAAGCGGCCTGACTGGCAAGTTTTGCCAGCAAGCCGACCTTCTTCCCATCCGCGATCTGCTTCTCCAGAAAGACTTCTTGCGCCTGTGCCAGCATGATGGCAATCAAAGTCTTGACAGTCTCGCGGCTAAGGTCGGTCGAGGGTGCGTGCAGGAAGTTCTCGTTGATGTAGGTGAACATGCCAGCGGAGGCCTGGAACGAATGATACGAGGTCTTGAGCCCAACATCTTCGTGGCGGTTTTGGTGGGCGGCGTGGCAAGATAAGACGGCTGAGATGTTGAAAATTATGCTGGCCTTTTCGTATGCGAGGGAGTATTGAGAGGTAGGTTTGTGTGTAAAGGCATCGAACCTGACGCAAGTTAGTCCTGGGCATACTCTTGCCTAATCCCTCTGCTTCTCCGGTGCTCCTTCCGGGTTGCCAACGTACCATGTAAAACTTATTTTGATGTGGTTCTCATCCACCGGAAACCTCAGGTCGAGCAGTTCCAGCTGCCCGTAGTATCTGTAGAGCAGATCCCGGCCTGCTGCACTGTCTTTGCCAGCGCCTCTCATGTCCTGACGCAGGCGATTCAGCGTGCCACACTCCTCCGAGTAGCGCTCTGGGTCGTCGCCATACGTGGCGCGTATGTACTGCTTCAGCGGGGCTATCCAGTCGATCTCGCTGGTCTGCTTCATGGGCACCGAGATCATGGGTATTTGCGTCGTCATGGTGGGCGAAGGGTGCGCTGAGGAGGCCGCCGCTGGGCGCGCTTTCTGGAGAGGTATCGCCGCGAGGGGAGGCTCTTGGGCTCGCGGGTGTGGTGATCGGCGACAATGGCGTAGGCGACAACGTGGGAAGTGGGCTGTCGTGGGCCTCGGATGGCGCGCTAGAACAGTAGCTGCAAATGCGCGTGCCTAGTACTCTGGGATAGATATGTCGATGCTTTGCTCGCGAAGTAGCAGAGCATTCACGCAGCAGATGACGTCGCGAGAGTGTACATGCACAGCGGGACGATGCGTTGGTCGGGTACCTCGTTCACGTAGTCTATCGTTCGCGGGTGAGAAGCCGCATGGGGCACGATCTAGTCAATCCGAGTCCTGGGAACGATTGTGATGCGGCACAGCGAAAGCTTAAATGCCCAGGTGGTAACAATGCAGACGATGTTTGGTGTCGTCGGTGAGCTCGGAGGGTGCGAGTGATGTTGGTGGGGAAGACGCAGGCACATGCATAAGCAACACCAGAGCCGCGACTTCCTCATCCACGCTCGCCTATCACACCTCTAGCACGCCACGCGAGCCAGACCGCTATCGATATGTGACTCTTCAAGCTCGTCACACCGTCGCGGAAATTCAGCGAGACGTTCAAGCCGACCCCAGCTGTGCGGCTCGCGCCGGCCAATGACCATGCAAGGAGACCGAGAGTCTCGCCTTGGTTACGCGCCCGCGATATTGGGTAGGAGAAGCTAGCGAGTGCCTCAATTCGTAAACATCTTGGGCTTCTTTCCGTGCATCATAAACAGCGTGATATTCTACAAGCCTGAGTCGAGAGGCCAAATACTAATACTTCTATACATCATGCTCAACCAGTCTCCATATGCGCCTTGAATGCTCTCAATCGTCTTGCTGCAAACATGATACCATGAGTCGCATGAGTCGTCCCGTACGCCCGCCTTATTATACAACGTATCCTCATATCATCGACGTACGCTCAACCAGATCCTCGCTTCTTCTCATCCTCTTCCGCCTTCCGCCTCTCCTCTGGGTCCAGGTGCTTATGTTGCCCAGTCAGGTTATGCCATGCGCTCTTCAAAAAGCCCTCGTTCGAGTGATCGTTCCCTACATTGTTGCCATGTTGGTCCTTCATCTTTCCAGGGTTGATCACGCGTTGCGCGTTGTTGTCTCCCATCTCGTCTGCCAGCATCTCAAGAATGGTCCGCTGGTTGACGCTGAGATACTTGGGCATGTTGACCTTGAACTCAACGCGCAAATCGCCCTTGGCGCCTCGTCGGCCGGAAAGTACTTTCATGCCCATGCCAGACAAGGTGACGCGGTCACCAGTTCCAGATCCAGTGGGGACCTTGACCTTGACTTCGCCTTCGAGGGTGGGTACCCTGATCTCTCCTCCCAGTACAGCGGTCGTGAAGGGGATGGTGGCTGTGTGAAGAATGTCCGAACCGTTGCGCTTGAACTTCGAGTCAGCTGCTACGCGAATGAGGACGTAAAGATCTCCTCTCTGGCCGCGGATGGTGCCAGAAGACATGGCATGACCCGTGAGTGGTGCGTCTCCCTCGCCGTTGACGCGCAACCGCATGCCGTCTTCTACACCACCAGGGATGTCAATGGTGATGGTCTTGCGCTCCTTGACTGCTCCGTCGCCGCCACAAGTGCCACAAGACGAGCCCCGGGGTATCGCAAATCCAGATCCACCGCAGGATGAGCAAGTTGCACTCATGTGGAAGCCGCCCATGCTCGTTACTCTCTGTCCAGTACCCCCACAGCTCTTACACTCTGCTCTCTTGGCACCCTGCTTTAAACCACTGCCACTACATGTCCCACACTCTGCCATCGGGGTAATATGTATGTCCTTCTTGACACCCTTGGCCGCGTCCAAGAACGAGATGTTTGTCTGTACTTCGATGTTGTCGCCAACCATGATCTCTTCTTCAAACGGATTCCTTCTCCCACCTCCGCCTCTTCCTCGTCGTCCCCCTGTGAAAGCTCCGAACAGATCTTCGAAGTTGATGTCCTGGAACCCGCCCGCACCCTGGGCGCCACCGAACCCACCAAACCCGCCGAAGCCTCCTCCTCCGAACGGGTTTCCTCCCGGTCCTCCAGCGCTAGCCCCAGGGTTGAAGCCGCCATTCGCATCGAAAGCACCGGCGCCATAAGAGTCAAAGGCCTTCTTCTTCTCGGCGTCTGAGAGGATTTCGTATGCGGATTGTGCGGCGGCAAACTTCTCTTTCGCACCCGCGTCTTTGTTCGTGTCGGGATGGTATTTCTTGGCCATACCATAGTAGGCCTTCTTTATGTCCGCGGCGGATGCGTTCTTACCGACTCCGAGTGTTTGATACGGGTCGGCCATGGCGAAGGACGGGGGAGAGGCGTGGAAGAACTGTGCATACTGTGTTAGTAACTCAGCCCGGAACAGAGGGAAACCAGATGCTACGTACTCGTATTGACTGCGCATTGTGCGGTTGTTGCCTCTGTGCGATTGACGGTCTCCGCGATTGTTTTTGCGAGGCTTGTGTCGCTATACATCGTCGTTGACATTTGGCGAAGGACCTCGAGCCGGCGATGCGCACGGGAGCCACCGCTTTGAGCGGCATGGGACCAGCGAAGCTCATCCTGAAACGATGTGGAGGTGAGTAATGACTGTCTTGATACTGCTTTTCGCTACGGGCTTCGACCTGTGGTGTATAATCAGACAATCGACAACTTTTTGCGGGCACGGGCCGGTGACGCAACATCATTGGCTGCCCTCGGCAAAGAGCGCGTCGAAGCTTCGAGAGTTTACTATGACGCGACTTAGGTTTAGCAAAGCGCCAGCATAGAGAAACGAACGGATGTATTTATTCTGGCTGATGCTTGCATAACCTGACACTAGCTCTGCCATTTGCCCTTGGTTCGCCATGCGGAACGCACATGGCAGACATGCTATAGACCTGACGCACCGAGGCGCATCCGCTGCACCCAGTCCGATTCCTGGTATTACCAAATGCTCATTGCCGACCATCCTTATCTCTGTATTTTCCATGCTCGGGGTCGTATGTGGACATCAGACCGACCTACGCGGTCAAACCAAGCCGTGATGCGTAACCCTTCCCTATTCATTAATGCCCAGTATCCCAAACTCCTGTTCAATGCTTGCATGTCGTGTGTAAAATAAAAGTGGTGGCTATCGTGCCAAAGAGGGGTATCGTCGAAGAAAGGCGGAAATGCAGCGATGTGTAGGCGCAAGTGACACGGTCACTTCCTTTGGGGTGCGAAGCGCACGCGGAACTCCTTGTCTGTGTTATGGATTAGCATAGTCACAGTATCAGAGTATGCTCGCAATGCGTACCCTGGTGTTTCGACTTGTAGAGCCAGTCGACAATCACGTCGCTCTCTGTCACAGCTTGAGAGTTGAAGCTTTTCTTAACGGCCATGCCCAGCTGGTCCTTCTGAACACGTCGTTTCCCCTTTGGTCGCGCCATGGTGGGAGACATGCGCCCAATGCCCTGGCTCAATACGACGTGGCTGAGCGGGTTCTTGAAGCTTGACGGGCAATCGAGTCGGTAGGCTCTTCGGTAGCCTTGGAGGACGGAGGGCTCTTGTGATGACCATTTGATCTATTGGAACGAGAGCATGTTAGCAATGGAAGGCGCAGGCGTGTGAAGGGGAGAGAGTGAGGGCGCGACGAACGTTTCCTGATGAACTGAGATCGGTCGACGTCTGGCCACTGTTGGTTGAGGCATTGTCCACTTCCTTCAGGCTGCTGCCGTTTAGGGCGCCGGCACCGCCGTTGCGACGACCGCCCCGCGCGTTCGAGCCCTGGAGGTTCTGTAGTTTGTCCTTGAGCGACGTGTGCGCCTCGTCGTGGGCTTGGGTGCGTTTGGGCGGCATGCTAGAGGACCAATGGCGGATTTTGACAGAGAAAGAACGATGCTGGCGCTTGCTCTGAAGGTAGATGGGCCTGTCCGTGTTTGGCCAAAGTCAACATGCAGCGGTCGAGTGCTGGTCGCCAGCGAGATGGAGAGCAAAATGACGGCCAAGGCCCAAGCGCGCAATGACGTTGGCGCGCTTCTCGGTCAGGGTCCTCCTTTCCCTTCCCCTGCATTAGGCCATCTATCGCGAGCTCCTCCCAATCTCGACGAGATGTTCGTCCCATGATACATCGCCTTGAGCAAGTCTGTCGCTCTATTCCCCCGACGGAAGTGACGAGCATGCCTGGTGCCGTCGCCTGCTTCACGCTGTGTCGCGTATGTCGCGTGTCGCTCCGCGGCTTCCCCTCACCATCCCGGTCACGCGCGTAGTGCACCCCGAGTCGGAACCCGCTACTCGTCCATGTGCGCCGACCCACGACTCGCAGATACAACTCGATGCTGCACATAGGCTCATTGATGCTTTGAGTCTGCGCCTGATAGGAAGAGAGCGGACCTCGGGCGGTGATCGGACTGTTGACCTCACAGCTGCGCGTTTTGAAGCGCCCCATCGACTTCAACATCTGGCAGCACCTGGGCGGAAAGTAAGACTTGTATTCATTGGGCCTTTGGACGCGCATCTCTGCAGCGTAGTCGTCGACCTCGTGAGCGCGGGGTACCAAGAGCCAGACTGGAACCACAATAAGCGAAGGGCCACAGAACCAGGGAATTTTGCCGACGTCGTCGCGAGTGGATGCCAGAGCATGGAGAAAGAGAAATTGTCGATGGAGTCGGGAAGAGCTCGGGAGCCAAGTGCCCGCCTCTCGTGATTAGCTCAATTCAATACCCAACAGGAACAGATGCATAGGTATCAGACTTAAGACGAATCCTTGAGCACAGTCGAGGCGCGAAGCTAGTGCTATAGTCTGACTGTAGGGGTAGGTAGGTGATACGTGCTTGACAAGCAGATTAAGAGCAAGCATTAAACTCTTAGAGAGCCCAGTAACGCCCACATCGACTCTGGGCCTGGATAGAACCTGCGATCAACTTTTCGTCGAGTGCAGAGCAGCAACTACATTCTCGGCAAGACGTGACATGTCTAGTGCCCAGCGACATCCCACCAGCGCCGTGGGAAAAGTGTATAGTGCCAAAAGCTTCCCAAGATCCTGCGTGGTCAACGCAATGGCACAAAGCTTGAACGTCCTACTGGTGCTTTCGATGGGATGGACTTCACCTCATGCTCGTCTGCAGACACCACCACCTCGGTATCACCCCAACCCCATCTCTTTTACCTGAGATAGCATGGAGCTGCCGCTATGCCACCGCCTCTGTTTCCCAGATCCACGACTCTCATCTGTGGCCTATATAAAGTAGTCTGCTGAGGTTTCCAACCGTCCCTCCTCCATTCCTTTCTATATTATATGTCCCCAGCATATAACCTCCAGCACGTCTCACTTGATCACAATATCTCACAGCGATAGCACGTCGGTTTACAGTAAGACTTTGAGCCTCTTACTCTTAGATCCATCTCAAGCTGACAATTTCCTACAGTCTCAACAACTTCGAGTATCCGAGAGCTACAAGTCATTCTGGTTGGAGAAGTCTAGTGCTCTCGTAGTACAATGTCTAATCGCGATCCAGTCCTTCACGGCCAACACTCGCAGCGGTTCCGCAACATCAGCTACACGATGAATCCCGCGGCCAACAACTTCGCCCCAAACGGTTCTCGGCACGGCGCGCCCAGCCAGGTGAGCACCCCTTCCTCTCCATACTTGGAGGCAAGGACTCTCAACCTGGAAGAGGGGCATACAAAGATACGCGCAGACGTCGACACTCTCCAAGAGTTGTACCATGGCCTCTCATTATCCGTCGACAAGCTCAAGAAGGGCGGTTGGCCGGTACATGTTGGCCCATTCCAAGCGGTGGATGTACAGAAATCACACCAAAGCGCCGTAGAGTTCGGGATCGAGCTGGAGAAACTTAAGGAAGAGGTTCAGGGATCTGTGAACGGTGGCGCTGACGTACAAAAGGTGAACAACAGTACACCTCCCCATCTCAGGACTTCCAGCGTCACCAGCAGCGGTACAGTCAAGAGCTCTCTACCTCCACACTTGCGAGGTAAAAAGCTCGAGTCTACCAATGGCCAAGTGTGAGTGCATCCTATATGCATGGAAGAGTTTTATATGTCTGGAGTTACTTGGAGCTAACAAGGATAAAGTGCCCGCACCACCAACGCCCATCAAGTCGATGTCGTTTCCAAGCAGATCCCCACACCTGCTTTAAGCCCACCCGCTTCACCACTAATTGCCGTCCAAGATCCCGCCCTGTCCATCGAAGGCGTTTCTCTGGATGCAGCGTGGAAGCCTTACCATCTTACAACCCTGCCCGCGTTCTCCGGTCAACTTTCCACAGGCAACACCACCGTCACGTTCCATCCTGACTTCCTCGCCAACACTTTGGGCGGAGCTTCCTGGTCACCTGGCCTGCGTTTCGTCTCAGGCAAGGGTCCATGCATGCTGAAGAATCGTACATACTACCAGCTTGATCCGAAGAATGAACCTTACCTGCCCAAGGCGCCTGGCGACCACGGTGCAAAGCTCACTGCCTTCTTCAACAAGGCCCCAGAAGAAGAATACGGCGATCTACTTGACGAAGACTCCAACTCGTACGAGGATGTGCCCATGTTCGTTCTCGTCGGAAAGCGCTATATGTACTTCGGCAATTATTCGCAGACACGGTGGTCGGATAAGCTGGACTATGACACCATGACGGCTAGAGTACCTCAACACGTCAAGGAGTACTGGGCTGAAGAGCTCACCTCATCGACGCGCGAGAAGTGGGTTACCGAAGAACTCAAGAAGCATTTCTTTCGCAAGCCGGAGTACAGCGGCCGTCTCTTCGCTGCACCGGATCACGAAACCACTGTTGACTCTCAGGAGGAGGTTGTACTTACAAAGCAATTGACCAAAGACGTGCGCAAGTATGTTGAAGAGCTTCGTGAGTGGGAGCGTGAGGCCAATATGAAGACCGCTATGATCAAGAAGCAGTCTATCCTTGAGGCATTTGACGCGGTAAGTCATGTTGAATTGTACGAGTAGTTCAAAGCTGATCAATTACAGTCTGATATGGATGAGGCGCCCGCACTTCGCCTCTGGTGGGAGTACCTTGAGTGCGTTGACTGGAGGAAGGACTTCTACGAGCTCCTTGTCACGCTCCAAGCGCGCAACGCTGAAAACTACTTACAGTAGTTCGATCTGAAGCACGCCTGGTTCAAAAGACGAGGTGACTGTCTATTGGAAATGAGGACCTGGCTGGAGTCCTGCGATTTGCGTGGGTTTTGAGTCTGGCCGATGATGTCATGCATGTCTACGAGATCTTGCCAAAAAGTATTTATGGTGCGGTGCATCTACTGGCTGCCGAGGAAGCGGGAAAGGCAGGGTCTGCGTACCTCCCGCCTCGAGCTCTCGGGTCCTTTGCCGTTCTGGTTTTTGTCTTGCAATTTTGGCTACACAGCACATATGAATGGCTTGGAACACACCATTACCGGTGAAGGAACTAGGTATTGCGTAAAAGTGTTCTCTCCATTATCAATTTCTTCTCACACATTGGTCCACGACTTTGTTAATACGTCGACAGCGACTGACAATTCAGCTTCAGCACTCGCGAGGCAACAGCTGTGATACATCTAGGCGCTTGCCATGGGCTTGAGCAACCCTTTCGGACCTGGCGCTCGGATCAGATTTCATCTATCTATCCTGACGTCAATATTTAGTATAGCGTCCCGCGGGATGCGAATGCTTATCTAACGGTGGGCATCAATGCATCACGCTATTGAACACTCTATCGTCTTGTCAGGCGACCAGATTAGGTCCACAATCCTTCCCTCACTCCGATCTGGTCTTTCGTCTGCTTCTACCAGCGAAGTAGACGACACATGCTGTTGGGAAATCATGCCCACTATTCACAGTTCCTGTTCTGCCAAACCAGCAGGTCCAGCCTGGAGCTGACACGCTATACATATGGCTAAGGCCCTCGACCAGGTTTTCGTTCGGCTCAGCGTATTCGATGGGTCCATATTGACCGGGCGCTCCGTACATCTCACGATTCAACTGAATCATCACATACAGCAGACCCTACCGTGACCTGTTGTATTCTGACCACCCATGCATAAGCGAGGTATGCTCTTCTCTCCAGCCAGCGGCTCTTCAAATCAGTACCGTATACTAATACTTTCACACCCAGGTCTTTGCTACACTTTGCGCGTGCAGCCCATTTTCACAACCCTTGTGATGTTGTCGCTAACGAACCCGATGAGATACTCAAGCTCTGAGCTTCATATCTTATGGTCGAACAAGCAGCGGCCATGTGTGATCAAGATCATCCTAAATTATAGATGACCCACACCTCATATACCAAGCATTCAAGTCATGGGTACACGCTACCGTTTTCCCCGCGAAATGTGACCTCCGGCTATTTACATCCCTGCGCACTTCATCTATGCATTCCCCAACGGCTGTCTGCTCCGTTGAGACTACCAGAAAAGTCGAGCGTGCTTCTTCGCACCATTGGCCCATTGATCGGATTATGCAGTATTGCCCAGATCCGGCCCGGTCGCACAAACTCCTCCAGAGGTCGAGATGCCATGCGGCTGTGACGGACCAAGCATATGGACTAGTATCACACATCAATCTACGGTACGCGTGGAGATTTGCGTCGTAGAGGCAACACAATACCCGGTTTTCTCACGCGATACGCGCTGGTGTGGCTTACGGGGCCAAACGGAAAGTATATGAGAAGGTGCACTCTCTGCTTGTACCACCGCCCATCTTTGCGCATCGACTTGCTATCTAATATCGGTCCCTCTAGTTTGCTCTACAACATCATAATGAAGTTCTACACGGCATTGACGGCGGTTGCTTCCTTGGTTGCAACTGCGACCGCTCATGGAGGAGTCGATCAGTATATTGTAGGAGACACAACCTACCAAGGGTACATCACCTTCTCACACGCACTCTTCCCATGTACTGACAATTCCAAGATGGTCACCGTACAACTCAGCTTCAGGTCAAAAGTCCATTCAGCGACAGTACTCGACTTACGACCCCATGTACATCAAAGACCTCTCAGTACGACCCTACAAAAGCGTACATCAACCAAAAGCTCACTTATTCTAGACAGTCAACATCCGCTGCAACAATAACGGCGCTCTCGGTACAGGCATGACTGGCACCATTGCCGCTGGTGCCAAATTGAAGACACACTGGAAGCAATGGACTCACAGGCCGACTTCTCTTCTTGTATACATGGCCAAATGTCCGGGATCTTGTGACGGCTTCGATGGAGCTGGTAAAGTGTGGTGTAAGTACACATCCCTTAAGTAGACTACATCTCTAACAGGACCGCGATGTAGTTAAGATATATGAGCAAGGCCTCATATCCGGGACTGAAAATTCCGGCATTTGGGCAGGTGATGCCATCCTCGACACTCTCTATGCCACAGTCACTATCCCGGCTACACTTGCAGCAGGTGACTACTTGATCCGTCATGAGCTCATCGCTGTGCATCAGGCGAATAACCCGCAATGTGAGCCAGTTTTCCACATTGCCATGTCGATGCTCAAACTGATACTCTCCAGTCTATCCCGAGTGCGCTCAATTCACCGTGACAGGATCAGGCACAGCCTCTCCTCCCGCATCAGCGCTTGTTTCATTCCCAGGCGCCTACACTGGAACAGAACCCGGTATCGCTTTCAACCTTGACTCCCCTGAAGCCAAGCAAGCAACCACTTATCCTGTCCCTGGCCCTGCTGTTTGGGATGGAAGCGGTTCTGCGCCCGCGCCGTCTGCTGCACCCACTGCTGCACCCACTGCCACAGCCTCCCCCACTACCATGATGACCAGCGCATCTGCTACGCCCACAGTGCTGGCTGCGCCCATATGCGAAGTTGCGAAGTATGGGCAGTGTGGCGGGAAAACCTATAGTGGATGTACAGGCTGTGCGAGTGGGTCGACGTGCAAAGCCAACGGCGATTACTACAGTCAGTGTGTTTAGACTCGGATAGCTCGTGACGGTCACATCAAATAGTAGTTCATGCCTAAGCAGAAACACAGCAGACCTCGGGAATAAGTGATTTCGGTTTTGGCCAACATGACATCATTAGTGACGATTTAACCCGAAGGGGTATAGCAGTCACAGTCTTGGCAGGGGTTCGTCGCCCTTCCAGATTATGGTTCTCCAATCGTTCAACTCACATCATCCATGTTAAATCCGTTTTCAATACTTCAGAATTTGCTCGTTGATTCAGTCGGATGTCTAGCTACCCAGCGCCAAGACCTTCGCCAGGACATCATCGTCGCTTAATCCGTCTCCCTTGATAGTCGCATACGCTGGCGCAAGCACAGCCTTCTCGATCTCTGTGTATTTTCCGTCGCAGGCAAAGATGAGGTCTCCGTGACGAGACTTGTCTACCATCAAGTAGGCCGCTGCTCGGGCAACGACTGAAGTAGACTGGCAGTTGTGCGAAACCGCATCTAGCAAACCTTTCAAATCGGGCAAGACCTGAGTTGCCGTCCATGAAGGGGCGAGAGTGTTGACGCGAATAGGCAGACCGGCAGCCTTCACCAACAGCGCGAAACTCCTACCAAAGCCTAGAACACCCGCTTTGGCCGTCGCTGAGTCGTGCTGTTAGTGAGAGATTCAAACGTGATCGACGAACTTGTTACTCACAATAATCAACTGCTCGGACGGGATGCAAGCCGGTGCTGGACCCCATGATGACAATAGACCCCCCCTCGGCCTGGCCCTTCAGATAATGGGTAGCGAGTGTCACGGTCCTGACAACACTGTCCAGATTGATGTCCAAGGTGTCATCGTTTGGTTCCTTGGGGTCACCGTTCTCATCGACTTCGAGAGCCAAGTAATTTGCGCGTGGCCCAATTCCAGCATTCGCAAACACAAAGTCAACACGACCGTGCTTTTCTTTCGCGGCCTTGAATAGTTTCGTTAGATCGCTCCAGCGCCTGACGTCGATTTGGACGAAGTGACAGTCAGCCACAGACGCCGGTGGTGCCTGAATATCACCAGTCACAACTAGTGCGCCTAGAGAGAGCAGTAGCTCTGCTGTGGCGAGACCAATACCAGACGACCCACCTACGGCATTGTCAGTGTTCTGGAACCTGAAAGTTGATTGGGCCGAATCAAGGTACCTGTTATGACGGCAACTTTGCCCTGAAAGCCCGTCAGGTCAGAGTCTTGGATTTGGAACGATGTCATGGCGGAGCTAGGTATGGTGAGAGTAAACAGATGGAAGTTTCAGCAAAATACAGAAAGGAAGAGGATAATATGCAGACATAATCGGGGCCCCGGCGCATCAGCTCGAGCTCATGCAAGAGCGCACTGATTTGGAACAGTCATGGGCTGGCATTGTGAGGCTACCCGTGTTCTGGGCCCAGAAACATCATCTCAAACGAAATCTGAGGAGCTGCCGGAGATTTACAAGGAACACAGCGAGCTCGGGAGGGACTTCGTACGGGGCCCGTTTTTTTCATCCGCAGGGAAGGATTCCGCTCGTGGCAAGCCAACCGCGACCTCGAGGCTGCTCAATCAACATCGCAACACACTCGCGCGACTGCGCATCTATCAGTCAAGATACGAAGCGCGATGGTAATCGCCTGAACCAGGTGACCACCCAACTTTGCTGCCGTCTTGGGACGAACATTTTCTAATCAGGCAGTCTGAGCGTGGCGCCGGCCAGTGTTGGAACCGCGTCCATGGGCGGACCAGCTGTAAGACCCACTTAAGCTAGCAACGGCCCGACAGGGGAAGAAAATCACGACACCTGCCACCCATGTACCGGTCACTACGGGTCACCAACGCCTCGCGGGTACTTCGACGATTTAGATGGATAGCAAGTCTGGTACGCATAAGGCGTCTTTGATGCGGGTAGCTCCTCTTTACGACGCCGCAGCCCATAGTGGGACCATGCTCCATTGATGCTCGCTTCCACAAAGCAAGGTGTCGGAAAAAACGTAAACAATTCGGACCACGCGGCAGTCCTATACACTAAGCTATTCCCGAGGGCATCCTCCGCGGATAGTTGACACATTAGATCCGATCTAGACGAAGCCCTTTACGTCTAGCGCCCGCGACCTTAGGACGTAACACGAGGCCCTGTTTGCACGGCTCACGATCCACGACATGAGTCGACAGAAAATTGGGGTTCTCCTGTGGTACAGTGGTAGAGATGAAACGTCCAATATATGTCATCCGGCGAGCTGCCACCGGTCTCATGTTCGTCATCTGCTTGCTTCATTTCTCGGTCTCTGATACGTTTGTCAACATTGCGCAAGGAACATGACGACTGTCGAAGTGGCCAGAGATGGAGTGGCGTTGTTGTACTGCGCAATCATATTGCTCGTGTTGAGTTGGATCGTCTTCTCCATAAGAGTCGGGGTACGGATGTGGAGGAAAGCGTGGGGCATGGATGACTACTTCATGCTCGTCGGAACTGTAAGTACCCAGCACCACCAGCATGGGATAAGCCAACTGATAGTTCGCTGCAGATTCTCTTCTCAGTGACAGCTGCTCTTTGCATCGTCTGTTGTCACTATGGCTCTGGACAGTTCGCACGAGAGCTGCCCACGGTGACAATATCCAAAGGAACAAAGGTACATACTCCCTATCTACGAAATGCTATAGGCTCCATACTCACTGTGTTCAGCTCTTCTACATCGCAGAGTACTTCTACGCAGTCAGCGCCATGTTCGTCAAGATCAGTGTTGCAGTAGCGCTTCTGCGCATCGCTGTTGGTCGTCGCTTCTTCACGTGGGCTTTATGGGCGCTGATTGGTGCTACCATGGTTGCTGCTTTAGTCTTCTGCATAGGAATTGCAAACATCTGTGAGTTGACTTGTTCTACAAGTAGGAAATATCGTTGCTAACGTTTTGCCGGCCATCCGATCAACACGCTATGGGGTGAATCTAATGGCACCTGCAACCTTCAACTCAATACCAACGTCAGTCTGTTCTACTCGGCCATCGAGATCACTGCGGACTTTAGTCTCTCGATCATGCCGGCTATTCTGCTTTGGAATGTCCAGATGAAGGGAGCTGTGAAAGCTTCAGTTGCTGTCATGCTTGCGCTCGCTTCTTTGTGAGGCCTTGACGATCCCTCATGCTATGGTATCAAGAACTAATCCTGACTCAGTGCCTCATGTGCTACCATCGTCCGCCTCAAGTACCTCACACTCTACAGTGACCCTGGCGAGTTCATGTACAGTACGGGCAAAATCGGCTTCTGGTCCTTGACCGAAGTCGGCATTGGCCTCATCGCCGGTTCGCTACCTCCTCTTCGCCCTCTCCTATCCCTGCGCATTAGGGTATCCGCCGGCTCCAATACTCCTGCTGCATCTGGCGGACAAGCATACCAATCTGGAATAAACAATCGGCAGCCCACCTCGCGCTCCCGCGTGATAGCCATGGACACGTTCCAGACCTTAGGCGACAACGACGAGGCCGATAATAGTGATGGAGACTCTCAGAAGAATATCATAAAGGAGACCAAGTTTACAGTAACTTCGGTCATTGCTGGAGGTCCTCGAGACCCGGGGCCTATGGCTTGGGATCGTAAGGAGGGAAGCAACGTCTGAGACTGTTTGCTTATGATGAGAACTTAATGAAATGAGCGCGAGTCTTAGGTAGTGATAGCGAACGCGGTAGACTCATGATATACTCTGTACACTTATCAGAGCCGGCGTGGAAAAGTGCAGGATAGACGTGTGACGGCTGCGGAGAAGGTTCATATCTGAACCACGAGCTAGACCAGAGAGATCTCGGTGTCTTCCAAGCTCATAGGTTGTGTTGATCGTACGTTCTATATTCGAACGGGAACCGTAGACCTATGTAGTCCGCCCAGATAGTGCACCTCGGCGAAGTTGCTATGTGTGGTTGTGTATTTGCCGCTGGCTCGATAGAGGCATCAGTATTATCCTAGCAACAGGAAAGTTCTGCTCAAACAACAGCTGCAGGCCGATTACCAGACAATGTCTCAGGCGTGTGGGGCGTGTAGATAATTTGTCGTTGAGTAAGAAGTCTTGGCAGACGGTCTCTTGTACTACCTAAAGAAGTTAGTAGAAGCGAAGTGAGTGAGTTGTTGGCCGTCGCAAATGATCGTGAAGGTCATAAGAACGCGTGTAGGGCGTCTAGTTTCGGCGATAAGCGTGCTAGCTACGTCAGGCCGCCTCAACCCGAACCCCACCACTTTGACCTACACGGCAATCGAAAGCAGCAGCACAATCCCCACGATACATAATGAAGGCCGCCACGGTATCCAGACGCTGCTTGTCAGCTCCACGCAGCCTCGTACCCACTCTTCCGCGACGCGTCCCAACACCTCGACGACCGTTCTCTACTACACGACCAGCGTCCTCTGAGATGGATACAGCAGCATTCGGCGAGCAGCATATTGCAAAGGGCATTGGTCGCCTCACCAAACATGTCTTTGAAGATGGAAAGGGCACATTCATCACCACGGACAAGGGCGTCAAGCTGCTTGACATGACGGCCGGCATTGGTGTTGTGAACCTTGGTCACTGCCACCCCAAAGTCAGCGCTGCCGCAGCGGCACAATGCAACAAGATCACACACGCCCAAGTCAACATTGGCTTCAGCTCCGCCCAGATCGCTCTTCTCAAAGAGCTCATCCCGATACTTCCCCACGAATCGCTCGATACCGTCTTCTTCTGGAATTCAGGTGCAGAAGCAGTTGAAGCAGCCGTCAAACTGGCCCGTGCCGCAACAAAGAAGCCGAACATCATCGTTATGCAGGGCTCATACCACGGTCGTACAAACGCGACAGCCTCGATGACGAGATCTAAAACTATTTACGGCGAAGGTCATGGACCTCTGATGGGTGGCGTCTTTGCGTCAGCATTCCCATACTACAGCCAGTTCGGCATGTCTCCAGACACACCGAAGGAGCAGCTCGTGAGCCAGGCACTGCTTCAACTGAAGCTTACCCTGCAGCAGCAGACGTCTCCCGCAGATACCGCAGCTGTCATTCTGGAGCCCGTTCTTGGCGAGGGAGGCTACGTCCCGGCACCACCCGAGTTCCTTCACGGCGTCAGGCAGATTTGCGACGAGCACAACGTCCTTTTCATCGCTGACGAGGTCCAGTCTGGTATGGGCCGCACGGGACACATGTGGTTCGTGCAGGAGTCTGGCGTACGACCAGACATTCTCATCTTCGCAAAGGGCATTGCGAACGGATTCCCTCTATCCGGTATTGCGAGCAGTAAGAAGCTCATGGACCTCCAAAAACCAGGATCCATGGGTGGCACATATGCGGGTAATGCGGTCGCATGCGCCGCCGCGACAGCAACAGTCAAAGCATTCCACGAGGAGAAAATTCTTGACAACGTCGCCGCGCGCTCCAAGCAGATCTTCTCGTTCCTCCGCGATCTCAAAGCTTCTGGCACCAAGGCCGGTAACTTGATCGAAGATGTTCGCGGGTCGGGTCTCATGGTCGGTGTCCAGTTTGCAAACCCAGAACTGCAACGCGACTCATCGAATACTGCTGCACAACATGCTCAGAGCCAGCCACAAATTGCACCGAAGATTGTGCAGGAATGCGTCAAGCGAGACATGCTTCTCCTCAGCACTTCGGTGTTCGACGTGCTGAGATTCATCCCGCCACTTACGATCAGCGAGGAGGAGTTGAGCCAGGCTTGTAACATCTTTAAGGAGTCCCTGGAGGCTGTCGCGAAGGAAATGTAAATTTATTGGGCTTGTTGATATGATGCACGCCATGTTGGGAAGTTAAGATCGATTTTGTCTGGCACATATATACCCTTTTTCGCGCTTTGATGTACGGCCAGTCACAGAACTGTCACTCAGTTATTGATGCATCCTTTGCTTGAACGATGCGACGGAGCTGCGACCGGATAGAAGTTGGGCAGATCGATCCCGTAAGCCGCCTCGCGTTCGCTGTTCGGAAGGCCGAACACCAATCAGCGGCGTTCGTCTCAGCTGCTGCCAGAAGCGGGCGAACAACCCGCCGGCTCGCACGGTCGCGGTGCGCAACACCATGTGTACGAGCAATGCTCAGCAGGGCTGGATTTCGCATATGCCAACAAACATGGCAGAACGATTTGTCTATAAAAGATGTAAGAATTACTTCAATCTCAATCGAACGAAGTCGCAACCTTTTTCTTTTTCTCCTGATTATACTATATAATATCCGATTAGCCCTCAATGGCTCTCAGAGCAGTCCTCATCACAGGTGCGACTGGTAAACAAGGTGGTTCAGTCGTTGATGCCCTGCTCAAATCGGACGCACCATACGAAATCCTAGCAGTCACCCGGGACGCCCAGTCGTCATCCTCCAAGAAGCTCGAAAAGAAGTCGTCGAGGATCAAACTCGTCACGGGAAACCTCGATGCAGCCGACGAGATGTTCAAGGCAGCGAGAGAGTCCACTAAGATGCCCATTTGGGGAGTCTTCAGTGTTCAGGTGAGCATGTTTCCAGCGGTGATAGTCGACCTTCGCTAAATACTCGTACAGGCGCTCGGAAAGAATGAGGAGAAGCAAGGAAAGGACCTTGTAGATGCGTCTATCAAGAACGGTGTATCGCACTTCGTCTTCTCTTCGGCGGATCGAGGCGGTGCAAAATCAGACTCGGATCCGACAACCGTCCCCCATTTCATCACGAAGCATAACATCGAGCAACATCTCTTCTCCAAGTCCGGAGAAAGCAACATGACATATACCGTCTTACGACCTGTGGCATTTTACGAGAATCTGACTCCAGATTTCTTTGGGAAGGTGTTTACAACGAGTTGGGCAATCAAGCTGCCAAAGGAGAAACCTTTACAACTTATCAGTACTAGTGACATTGGGTTCTTCGCCGCCCAAGCGTTCCTCAAGCACGATACTTCGGTATACCAAAACAAGGGTATGTCGCTAGCAGGGGACACACTTTCGTTTGAACGATTCAAGGAGACTTTTGGAAAGAGCACGGGTGAAAAGCTTCCGATGACGTACCGGTCTGTCGCGGGGGCGCTGTGCTGGATGTCGAAAGAGCTTGGGTACATGTTCGATTGGTTTCGCGAGAAGGGGTTCGGTGCAGATATTGAGGAGTGTAAGAGGATGCATCCGGAGATGAAGGAGTTTGAGACTTGGCTCAAGACGGAGAGCTCGTGGAAGAAAGGCTAAAGAGCAATGGACGTAGACGTGGGATGGCAAACTTGACTTATCCAAACACATAATATGTTCCTAGTATGAATTGTAGTACATTTCGATCACTCGTAAACATCATCGAAACTCCTCCGATAGCCAGAGTAGGGAGCAACACATACTACTCGGTCGACCTTCGTTTCACTTCAAAGTCTGGACGCTTCTCGTCCAGCTAACCTCATTCCTTCCTCACCGTCAACAAGTACGCACCATCCTTCTCCTCCCCTGCCACCATTGCCGCCAATTGCCGCCTTGAAGTTAGCTTTCGCGTACTCTAGAACTTCGGCATCGAAACTTCCAGGCTGGAGCCATACAGCAGGAATTCCAGCCTCCTTCGCCTCTTTGAGCAATTGCTTCGTCACTGCAGGTGGCGTAATGACTGACAGGGAGTAGCTGGATGCTGGTGGGTCCTGAAGAGCGGTCGGGGAAGGCACGGTGGTGTGGGCACGGTTCAAGATGGTAACACTTGGGCTTCGCGGGTTCAAAGGCGTTGCGGGGAGGGAGTGCTGGAGATACCAAGCGAATACTGTGATATCGTGTTAAAGATGATAAAATCCAGGTAGCACTGGGAGAGGATATTCTAGCGTACTCTTATGTCCGTATTTGTGTGGGTCGGACGACGCGCCGGCGACAGCAAAGCGCGGGCTTGAGAAGAAAAGTTTCAGGGCAGCCTCCATTTCTGCGTCGCGCTTTTGCCCTCGCGTGGTCGGCATCTGAACGTTTTCTACGTTGGAGGGTATGCGGTTTACTTATGAAGAGTTGCATTGTACTGGTGAAGGGTACCAGGCTAGAGGGCGCCTTATCGATAACGTTCCATAGCCGAGGCACGCGTCACGTCATCTTCTGCACTTGCATCGGTGGCATCTTTGCTACGCGCGTCGTTTTGCTCCTGCGTTCATCAACATGCTCACATCACGAGATTACGTGGTGCTCTCTGACAATGCGCGTCGTTTTTGAGATTGCATGGTTCCCACATCTATCGAATTCTGATAAGAACACTAACATATTTCAGCGGCAAAGCGATGTGAAAGCTCCAAGGAGACGCGCGGGATCTCGACACTCATCAAAGACTCGTGGATTGAGTCATTCCTCTGCCACTCCACCTTTCTTTCCTCTCTTGGACCTGCTACATTGAGGCCCTCACTCCGCTCTTCGACGCTTCCTCCGCTTCTTTGCTCCTCCATACCTTGTTCTTCGTCCTGAAAATCCTCGGCTTGCTCTGCATCATTCACCATCTCGGCCGTTGCGGGAGCTCGGAGCACAGGGTGTTCTTTCTTGGATATATCGATCACTGCCAGAAGATCTCCCTTTCGCGTTCGCGGATAATCATCGCACGCGCCCTGCCACTGTCCGGCTCCGACAGCCTCGTGTGCAAGCCGCTGTAGCTGCAATGTATCGTTTGTGACCCACTCGATACTGGAAAATGGCTTCTTTCGCTGCAAACGCGCAGTGACAGATGGCAGACCGGCAGCGATAAGCATAATTAGGCCTCCGATGGAAAACATTAATATAAGGCCGAGCACGTTGAACGAAGTATAGGAATCACTTCGGATCTTCTGACTACCACAGAGCGCTCGTGCTTCCGGAGAGGTGGGCGCCGAAAAGAATGGCACAGCCTCTGAGACAACTGGACCGGTCGCTTGGTCGAGTATGGCCCGTTGTAAGTCGGCCATCGTGAATTTGAACCAATGCTCCAGCTCCAGCTCCCACTGATTGTCTGGTAAACCACCCTGCCCACTATCTGAGACATAATCACTCGCGAGAAGCGATCCGCCCTTGAGCTGTCTGACGAGTTCATGGAAGCCACCGGCCATGTCCCTGATGGCGCGTAGGGACCAAAGGAATCTCTCAGAATCTTTGGGCTGTGGAAAGAGTGTTGAGGAGGCTATTCTTGTGGCCTCAAATATACCATTCAGCGGCGTACAGTTTTCGACTTCTTCTAAGGATGGCCGGCAAAACTGGTATTGCTGAACACATGCTAGTGCTCTGATTGGCAGCTCGGTAGCGTAAGAAGTCTGGTTCCCAAACTTCTTACCGCGGTTGACCACCTTGTCCAGAGCTTCAAACCATAAGTCGGTGACGGGTTCGAGATACCTGATATCCTTCATCTGAAGGAAGTACACACCGAGGTCTGCGTCAGGAACTTCCAGGTCCTGGATTGGCCGCCAGGCATCGTTTGAAAAGACTTCGTCGTTGTTGATAACGTTGTAGCGTGTGACGGCACTTGTACGCATGTTTAGTTGTAGAAGTATCAGATCGACGAGAAGGACTTACGAAACCGAGTACTCGCTTCCTAAAGGTCCTCGATGAGTGTTCGCATCAGCAAACTGAAGAGTGCACTCAAGGTCGTTGCTTTCACAGAAACCTTCATTATAGTGTCCATACAGGAACTGAACACTCCACTGGGGTTGCGTTGAATTTCTGTATGTGTACCACTCGCCGCGTATTGGGGCACATTCGTTAACGGTTCGATAGAGAAATCTTGAGGAAGGTGGCGAATTGATACCTAGATCAGAGTGACTATTCAGGAACCCGGAATCCAAACGGAGGGCCGCTGTCGGAGAATGACATATCTTGTTTTTGCCCGGGAAGGGGCAGGAAATGCCAGTCGTGACCGTCACAGGGAGGGTATCTCGGACAAATTTGCGGCAGCTATCTGCTGACCCCGACTTCCTATAGCAAACTGACTCATAGTTGGCGCTTGCTCTGGTCCTACTGGCAATATACGATTGAGCTACGCGGTAGTTTTGTCCGGTGAACAGGGAACTGTTCAACGTAGCGCATCTGTCACCAACGAGAAGAACCTCGCCACCCCTCGTAGTGGCTACTCGCGAAGAGAATACTCCGGCTGTACTGAAAGCGCAAAAGGTCGCTAAGCTGAGGACTAGTGGTAATGACACCGATCTGAATAAAGCGGGCGGAACCACCACCTTCCGCCAGGCCCAAGACATTCTTGATAGTCTCCATAAAGCCGCTGTACTGGTCTCGGAGTTGCGAAGTATCGCTTGCTTTTGGTGGTATAATGCACTTTGTGGTATTGTTCGGCTCATGTTCTGATGGATGGCGAATGAGACGATGGTCCAGAAACAGGTTCCAGTAAACGTAGTGAACAGCGCAAGGAAAGCGATGAGCAGACCGCCATTTTGAAGAGTAGTCGTGAGTGTGAGGCCGGCTATCGAGCCATGAGACCAATTTGTCCAGACCCCAAGGTAAACTGACTCGTGTTCGGATGCCATGGTATCTAGGTGACGTTTTAGGGTGACGAATATTATCTTGGAGATGTACAATAGATATACAGGGTCTTGTTAACGATTGGAAGTAGGTTATTGGTAATAGTATACAATGTTTTTGTGGAAGGTATGTATCTAGCTATCGAAGCAGATTGTAAAGAGTTGTGCATCGCCAGAACACGATAAAGTACGCAATGCAGCTCATAACTCTGCTACCTGCTGTCTCTTCTATATTTAACGGACGAGATAGCGTCTGATAGAGCGGCTGCGCGAACATACTTGTCGTTAAGATGCTTCCACGGTGTAGAACGAACCATTGGAAAGGTAGAAGCGACTTGCAGCGAGGCGCAGTTTGTTGCGATGATAGCATTAGCCGTATTGGGTAGTAGGCCAGAGCTAAGATAATAGGTTTGTGTTCTTCGAAGTGGGGGCGGGGAACGCGGAGAGATAAGAGGACGAAGGCACAAGGCTGAGCAGCGAAAGTCTCACTGCTTTTCCCACACGAAGATGCAGACGTCAACTGTATGGGTAACATATTCCACATTACCTGCGATTTAATGCAGTGGTAAATCTTGGGAGGTTTCTTCACCGCACAATTACATCGAGTTTCAGCTCATGAGGGTCAAAGGCCTTGGACGCCGTGGCAATGGTGCCTGCGGATGGGTCAGCCTTCCCTGGATACACAGCATCATGCATATTATTATAAGCTATGCTGTAACACGAAGACGGAGGAGGAGTCGACACATGCACGAAAGGTCGATTTAAAATAGCCCCAGAGAATGAAAGGGTGCTCCCATGAAAACAATACTGGCATAGGGACCGTCTTCATTTGGGGGCTGAAAATTAGCAAACCATGGACTGATACCGAGAATAGTAGATATGCGAATGTTGTGCGACAGCCGACGGCCTATCATACCGCAGATAGCGCAGCTACCAAGGCTGCACACCATCCTTGTTGATAACTTTGCCGCTATCCTCGTCTCTGTTCCCTTCCACAACATCCTTGATGAACACGCCCCCAATACTTGGGTCGCCCGCACCCCATTTCTTCAACATTTCCGGCCCCATGCCTCCCAATCCCGTAGCCAGAAATCCGGGGCTGATGCCAAAGACTTTGACTCCATCCACGCTAAGACTTTGTGTCCAGTCTAGCATCATCATGTTTATCCCAGCCTTACTCGAGCGATAAGCTGTTTGGGCCATGGATGGTGGTTTGGGCCAACCCTTTGGCGGCGGTGCGTTCATGAGCTTGGAATTGAAGCTACTGGAAGAGGTTTCGAGGGAAGACAGACCAGAAGTCACAAAGAGAAGCCTAGGGTGTTTGGAGGCTATCAATAGGGGCGCGAAAACATGGGTCACTACTTGGGTGGAAGTGACGTTAAGGGAGTAGCTTCTGTCCCAAGCTGCGCGGATGCCTTTGGGGCTAGGGTCCTTGCGCATAATGGCATCAAAAGATCCGCCTTCGACACATCAGTCCATTGCACTGCAGAGGAAAAGGGCAACACATACCGGCATTATTGATCAGCGAGTCAATGCGACCATAACTGCTCTCGATGTTCTTGAAAGCGTTTTCGATCGACGCATCGTCCTCAATGTCGATCTGAACGGGGACGATATCTGATTTGGACTCTGAGACTTCACCTTTAAGCTTGGAGATGGCATCGTCGGCTTTTTCGAGAGAGCGGCTACCCATCAGGATGGTGTGTGGTTGTGGCGAAGCATAAAGAGCCTTTACGGTCTCGTAACCAATGCCAGTGTTGCCGCCCGTGATGAAGACGATCGAAGAGTCGGCCATTTTGGTTCCGATGTTGTGATGCTGGCTCGGGTACCGACACAAGTATATATATTCTTGGGAAAAGTGTCACCGTTGTTTCGTTGTGTCAGCTTTGTCCCCTCTTTATACGTAGGCAGCCGAAGAACCTCATGGGCTTCCTCGCCCGGAGTTAGGAAGGCGTCGCCCGGAGTTAAAGCCCCCCCCCCCGCATCGCGCACAATCACTCCACGCGTGAGCTTGATACCTGCATTGAGAAAAATATTGATACGCAAAACGTCGCTAGTAGATGTGATAAGTCGATCGCACGGTGAGGTGATGACGTTGCCGCCGACATGGATGTTGGACAGCTGGCAGTCCGCGATCCCGGAGTTAGCCCACTGTCCATAGCACTCCATTTGAGCGGCGCATTGAATCATCTATCCACTGACAAACCAGTATAGGAAACGGACTGTATTAAGAATACACTGAGGGTGATTGACTCGTTTCCTACATCACTGCCTGCGATTGAAACATCTCATGTTGGAAAGAGTTCCCGAATGACCATACCCTAAACGACAATCTACATCGCGCGCGCGTAGAAGGCACAAGGCCAGGAATCGAACACAAAAATTCAGCAGGCACAGCCTAAAAAATGTACGATAAGAGAGATGGCAGGAACTCAGCTGCTCACCTTCCGAGTGTCTAAACGGGCTCATCCACTTTGATGACTTCCGTCATTGCTGAAATTGCTGATAAAAACGACCAGGACGGCACAGTATGCGGCACTGGCCGCAAAAAGCTCGTGGCGCTTCGCTTTTGTGAGCAAGCTCATGGCGGCTGAAAACAGCAATGTGAATACAACCAGAATCCCAACGGCGTCGAAGGTGGAGTTACGATCACCCACCGACGTCAGCTTGTACATGGCGACAACTGGGAGTACCAGGAGGATGAAGATGATGAGTGTGATGATCAATCCGACGAGCTTCTCAATCCGAGACTGCGAATAGTAGTATAGACATTTATCATCTGTCTTCTCGCGGAGCTCCTTGGTCGCGAACAGTTTCTTGATGACAGGTTAGTCACGATGAGCAAAGGTTTCGTAAAGAGCGGATTTTACCTGAGTGAGAGGACCATGCATCTTACGTATGCACGTCTCAATCAGTCCGTCGAACCCGGACCACTCGCGGCCATGACGCAGCGAGACCAGGTCCTCACGACGCTTGATGAAATCTTCTTCAGGCTCATAGTTCAGCGGCTTAACGTTCCAGAACCAAGTCCGAAAGCTATGGTAGTCGCGATTTGATGGCCGCTGGAAGGTATTGAGATCACGAGCTTTGGCGAGTATGTCGTCTAAGAGAAAGTCAGATCGTCACATCAATGCGAAGTAGTTGGTGGAGAGATGACGTACCATAGGTGACAAGCTTGTGCTGTATGGTGCTTATGAGACCCACCCGTACACTTTGCGTCTCCTCCCTCCTGGCTTGCTGAAGGTCGTCTTTTCGAGACATCAGACGAGCTCCATCCCCATTCTCCAAGTCCATCTCATCGAGATCTGTCAGCTGCTCCTCCAAACTCCGAAGTTCATCTTGGAGTTGAAGTATGACGCGGGCATGCAAATAACTGAAGCCGCGATATATCGACCAGCTAGATTCACTTGATTGGAATGCGGCCTGGAGAGGGTACCCAAGCGAATAGCTTTTTACTTCGCATGATTAGTAAGACTAGATATCCGCCATCATTCGTGAAGACCTACGAGGTATAGTTTTAGTGCTGCGTATCTCCTTCTCCACCTCCGCTGGTGAAAGTTCGGATTCTTTTAAAGTCAGCGCAGTTAGGGACTCGATACTGTGGATGCTTTACCATGAAAATCTTCTGGTTTGGCGTCTTCAATCGGTATCGATATGTGCCCCGAGGATTGCGATTCGCTGCAAAGACTCGACTTTTCCAAACCGCTCCTACCTTGCGAACTCATCTTCGCTTTGCCAGTGTAGTTAAATACCAGTTGAACGTGTCATCACAAAACATTGATTAGAAGAAAGTTATAGCAGATTAACTGCGGCATTTTCCGCTTTAATAGGTATGTTTGCTACGTGTTGAAGGACAACAGAGGGCGCACAGCTTAGGGCTGAGGCAGCCAACCGGGATACCTGATTACTGTGGCGCATTCTAGGTTCTTTTAGGCAAAATTGAAGAGATCGAATCATATCTCATGTCGGCTTGAGCTTGTTCTCCGAAAACCAGTTTTCACCTTCACTGTACAGCAGGCCTTTCCTGTCCTTCAACTTGTACTGCCATCGACTCTGGTGATAACGACGCTCAGAAACGGTGAATGCATCGAATTTGACACGCGTCACCTCTGTTCCGTCGATCATCACACGTTTGCTCACCCTCATGTTGACCTTGTCGTCTTCCTTGAAGCCTGCCTTGCGCTGATGGAATGTGTCAGTGGCGCTCACTTTCAATTGAGCGAGCTCTGCGTACCCTATTGGGATCGAGATTAGTGATCGCCGCCGACTTGCTCTGCTCGCTCTCGGGAATATCGTTCTAAGCACAGGTGGAGACCACCGGTCAGTGTGAAGCGCTCTAGTGATGACGATAATGAGGCTTTACCTGATCTGCCATGACCGGTCAATTTTCTTGAACTCGATGGCTAGGCGTAATTGTTAGGTTCGGAATACAAGAGGTCAGGCTGAGCAGCTGTAATTCGGGCGCAGCCGGCCTCTATTTAGACTGAGGCTCCCAAGGCATACAATGAGGAAGGCTGTGCAATGACAAACTCTATTTGAGCGAACTCACCGTTCCCAATATGCCACCTTTAAGCCTCATATCACATGTTGTTCAGCTGAACGATTGTCCGCATGACAGTTTGGTGGGGTCGGTGCGTTGTGGTTGGAGGACATATTTTGTGGCACAAGGGAGCGCCCGCTCAGCTTTGGGACAGCCAATGGATGAGCAAGCATTCTGATAAGCAGTTCTCAGGGAAGCATGCGATGTTGGGGCCGGTAAACGCCAACGTAAGCTGTCCCTAGTTGTTCCAATTCGTGTTTGCACCGCCGCTGGAGGTCCTTCAGAAGGAATCACAGCGACGAACGTAACGATAGGATAACATAAGAAGGGCGCTTCCTGATGGGTAGCCCTACAATCAGTAGTCTGCTGTATCACCTGAGATATGGCTGCGCAACGTCAGTCAACTGCACGACCTGCGCATACCAAGACTACCGAGCCTTGCCAGAGCCCTAAGCCAATCAATCCTTCCCGGCAGAATTCTATCGTGGTACCAGTCACTGTTGACGATCTCACCTTCCTCGACCCGGGTAACGAAGAAGCCAAGAGGGAGCTGAACCGCGAGGCTGAGCGGCGCACATTGTTCCAAAATGTGTCGAATGGTGTACTTCAGATACCCAATGGTTATCGCAAGGTTGAAGTGCTGATAATACGTTGGGATGAGAGTGTCGACGAGTTCAAAGGCCACGAGCAAGAGGTGAGTCTGCGCATCATTCGAAGAAAATTGCCTAATTAAAGCGGCAGATTGGTCTCCTTGAAACGATTTTCACAACTGGCTTCGGGTTCGGATGTACCGTGAGAAGAATTCGGAACAGCCGGAATCCGCAGATCGACCTTAACCACCATATATTGACCCATGTGCACGAACACGACGGCGAAGACAATCTGCTGATTATGTACTACACGGGCCATGGTGTCCGTATCGAGGATGACAAGGGCTGCAGTCGACTGCAGTTATCTGCGTAGGTAGCCTGAGGAGTTCCAGCATTCGGTCATTAACACGTAGCAGGTCACGAAATTGGGATGAGAGCAGTGGCCATGCTTATGCTCCTACAGCATTCTGGGATGAAGCAGAAGCACCTCTCAAGTTACACGCAGCAGCTGATACACTAGCTATCTTGGATTGCTGCTCCGCGAGTACTGCTGCTGTGACCCATAAAGGCAGAAACGAAGAATTGCGAAACTATCAGTTGTTAGCGGCTTCTTCAGCAGACGAGTATACACGTGGGCTAGGACAAGAATCTTTTACTCATGCATTGTGTGAGTCGCTTCGCGAACTCTTATTCGAAGCAAAGGGTGGAACATTTCCAGTCATCAAACTGTGGGAAAGAATCAACACTAAGAGAACAACACAGGCCGCTCTGATGTGGGATCGCTTACAGCGATACAAACGTAATGTGGAGCTTGGACGACTCGATCCAAATCCAGAACGGGACGAGTCTTTTCGCAACGAAGAACCGGAAAAAGCCTCACTTGTTTTGCGCTTCTCGCTCAAAGAAGAGGCGCTCGGCAACTCTCAGGTTGAGATGCTTGCCCGACAATTGCCCGCAGTCTTCAAGGAGGCCGGGGTTCTTGTGCGGCGAATGGAGTACGTGGAGCTTGAGCGACGAGACGATGTAGCGAAGGCTTTCCGCGCCGAACCTGGAAGACCGTATGATCCAGCGAAAGCTTTCCGTAAGGTCGTTCACCAGGTACAGGAAAACATTTCCAGCGACAAGATCGGTCATGGCGAGCATGAGAAACAGTCTGCGACACTTAAGCCAAGGAAGCGCAAAAGCTCGTACTCAGACACGCTTCTGGCACCTAAGAGAAATGCGAGAGAGAGCTCGCTCACGTCAGAGGAAGCCACCGATTCAGGCTTGTGCACGCCGCCGAAGAGACATACAAAGCCGGGGTCTGAGGCTCATAAGTGCTGAGGGATGTTGAAGGTACTGTCGTTGCACAATTTCAATTGCCAGGGCTTGATCGAGCCTCAAAGGGCGTCTGAAAGGTGCGCAATCCTCACTTCGAAGAATGCATCTGAATGCGCAATAGATGGAAGTCTGGTACTCTAGATAATGGAATGTCAATGGTTGACGTGTGTACCTGGGCAGCGACTAAGAGGAAAGCGTGACCTCGTGACGGATGATCTGCCCGTGGACGCGCTTGGCTGAAACAGGACAGCTCCGCCGCTATCTCCGCATCATCGCGTTAACCCAGCCACCGTGCCAGCTGCCATAGACGTTATCACGGTTCTTGCTAGCATCTACACTCCAGCAAACATGAAGTCAACGACGATCTTACTACCTCTGTACACTGCAGCCCTTGCAGCTGCAGTTTCGCATCCCAAGGACCCTCAGGCGGTCCTGCAGGAGCCGCAGCTTACTATCATCGAGCCAGACGAATATCTTATCGAGCTGTCTCCGGGCGAGACAAGATGGGTTACCGAAGATGAGAAGTGGGAGCTGCGTAAGGTATGACATTCCAGCACCGACAGCAGAACACGTGGAGCCTACCGCTGACACGATGCAGCAAAACATCAACTTCTTCGACATCACGAACAATGAAGAGCTCGGCACGCTCGACCGCCGGTTCAAAGCCGAAAGCGTCAAGTTCCCCGAAAAGCCTGTACACAACGAGACCATCGTTCCCCTGCTCAAGAAGCTGGAGAAGAACAACATGCGCGAGCATCTCGAGACCTTCACCTCGTTCCACACGCGATATTATAAGTCCAAATACGGAGTCGAGAGCTCGGCATGGCTCCTTGGCCAGGTCAACAAGACTCTCGCGGATGCAGGCGCTGTCAAAGCCTCCGTGAAGGCGTTCCCTCACCCATGGGGCCAGTCCTCCATCATCGCCACCATCCCTGGCAAGAGCGACAAGACAATTGTCATCGGCGCTCACCAGGACAGCATCAATCTCTTCTTCCCAGCTCTCCTGGCCGCCCCAGGCGCCGACGACGACGGCAGCGGTACCGTAACTATCCTCGAAGCGCTGCGCGTACTCCTCAAGTCTGAAGAGATTCTCAAGGGCGAAGCAGACAACACAATTGAGTTCCACTGGTACTCTGCTGAGGAAGGAGGCCTCTTAGGATCGCAGGCCATCTTCCAGTCATACGAGAAGGAGGCTCGCAAGGTCAAGGCTATGCTTCAGCAGGACATGACCGGCTACGTCCAGAAGACGCTGGACGCGGGCGAGCCTGAGTCTGTTGGTGTCATTACTGACTTCGTTGACCCCGGTCTCACCGAGTTCATCAAAAAGATCATCACTGTCTACTGTGGCATTCCGTATGTTCTGACCAAGTGCGGTTACGCCTGCTCAGATCACGCCAGCGCGTCTAAAGCCGGCTACCCGTCAGCCTTCGTCATTGAGTCCGACTTCAAGTATAGCGACAACAAGATACACACAACCGAAGATAAGATTGAGTATCTGAGCTTCGACCATATGCTTCAGCACGCGCGTATGACGCTTGCTCTGGCGTATGAACTTGCTTTTGCCAAGTTTGACTAGCGGCGATGAAGTAAGATAAAGTTTACTTCCCGCCGTCGACATGATTGTTTCGTAGTTATTGCACGAACAGCCAGCGGTTTTTCAGTCATGGATCAACGTATTGTTAATGATCCTCCAAAACATCGAGCACTCCATATGGTGTATATGAATGCGTCTGTCGCTGCACATGTGATTCGGTGTAGGGCGTACGCGCTAACACAATGCCCTAGTGGTGACCTGTTTACCCTCATCCCGGAGCCGCGTCCGCATGGCTAGCTGAGATTCCCGAACGAACGTTGCTCTCCCACATTCTGATCTTTCTCGGTCTGGTCAAACACATCCCCAGTTCCTAGATACTATTCACACGTTGTCGTGGTCACTACTTCAGATGAACAAGATGAGTGCATGCAGGTGCAAGCAGAATCGCCAGAAGGAAGATGTATCGCGAACGTACCAACAATTACAAGAGTACGCTCTTCCCTTCACCCTTGGGAGTACATGAATTGATCTACAAATAGGGCTATGCAACAGACGAGTTCCATCAACAACAAGCTTCAAGGATTGAAAAAGGAAAGAATGCGGCTTCTGGTCGAGAAGCGTGCTCTATACGCGAAGTATGTGGAAGAATGCATTGTTTTCGCTCTCAAACGTACAACACACTAACGCTTTGTTCCAAGGACGTCGCGAGCCACTGTAAGATCTCACAGTCGAGCTTGGAATATGGCCTTCTGCGATGAGATGCAACGTCTCTTGCCACGTGAGATACGCGAAATGATCTATGGAGAGCTCTGGAGCGCGAATGGCGGCGCAATCGCTCCAGCGGACAAGTCCTTCAATTACCTGTGCGACCTTGTAAAGGAAGACTGCTATTGTAAATTCGGAACTTTGGAGGAATGTATGGGACACAAGGCAGCTCCACACTTCATCAAACAGTCCTACGTTGGACTTGAGACCGCGCGCGAGGCGCTGGAGATGTGGTACAAGATGGTACCTGGCGGATCGAATTACCGCCACCTCTTCGCAACGACGCTTTCTGAGGCAATCCGGCTACTCACTGCAGATGCTTTCAAAGTTGGTCTCAAGCCTACAGCGGTACTGAGAGGACTGATTGTTGAGGTCCCCATTAAGGACCTTGTTGCTAGCCCGGCCGAAGCGCAGGCCATGGTTGACCAACTACTTCGCATCGTTCATAAACGCGACTTCCACCTTTACATCCGACTGCCCCAGAGAAACATCCGACTCAACCTCTGGACCCCCATTTTTGAACTATTGCGACCCGTATTGACAGCTTTCAAGGAACACAGTCGGAACATACGCGTTCAATGGTTCTACCAACCAGACAGGACTTCGACTATAAAGTACGACCTCAACTCACATATCCGATATCCCAATGCGGAATGGAAGGAATATGTGATAGAAAGTTTTTTCAACCCGCGACAACAGTGCATCCAGGTCAGACACAGGGACTATCTTGTGGAAGACAATCCGGATTACGACCCTCAACATCACGAAGATACAACCAACAGAATGAACAACTGCTTCGGCAACGATCCAGAGACGGATTCAGAGGACGGATCTGACACTGGCTCAGATGATGGGTCTAATACTTGCCCCGACGAGGAAAGCCCGTATTGTAGTTCGGATGAGTCGTATGATTCAGATTGAGATGTAGAGACGCGGAATGAGAGCGCGATAGCGGGGCTTGGTTTGGTGCCTAGCCCTTTGATTTAATCTATTTTAGAGATAAGGAACCTTCGTTTCCCTAGGCCACGGGAAAGCCAGAAGCAAGGTACGGCTGGTTTTAGTCTCATTGTTACTGTAGGACTACTTTGGGACCGTATCCTGATATATGCCTCAACAAGCTTACGTTTGATGAGAAGCACCTGACTGCTGTCCGCCTTGAACATCATCCATCTCTTCACCGTGGCTTCCAGCATTCTCGTAGCTTCCATTATCATCACCCTCATCACTTTCCTCATCATCCTCTTCGTCCTCCTCGTCATCATCATCATAATGGTAGTAGGTGTGGCCACCATTCTCGTCATCCTCGTCGCTCGAATAATGTGTTGTCGCCCGTTGACCTCCCACGCGCGGAATGCAATCGGGGCACCGACAGACCCCTTCCTCATGTCTCAAAGTCCCAGTTTCCATGTACTCGCGCAGAAAATTATGGGGCGGAGGTCCGTCATAATTGTCAGCGTACATGATCGAATCCATAATTGATTCCTGGCGGTCGTAGATTTCTTCTTGAGTGAGATACACCTCACTGTCGGGATCGAAATCTGGGCGATTCTCATCCCGGTACAAACGGTGGATATCGGAAACATCGGGTTGCTGACGCATTTGGTTAGCTGGATGCAAAGAGAGATCGAAGGAGAACGAACTGCATCAAAAAAGGTCACGGCGTTCGCTTTCCATTCCTCCTCGGGCTGTGTCATAGCATCCAAAATGTCGTACGTTACCACACCGTCATGAATAGAATAACCTTCCTTGTAGACAAAGGTGGCTTTCACGATCGCCCCTTCGTCCTTCATCACCTTGACGGGTTCTCTCAACGCGTCAAATACCTCTTTCCAGAGATTAAGCCGAATATGTTTCTGGCTGACTTTAATTACCAGCTTGAAATTCCGTTTGTTTTGGATCTTGAAAAGAGGCTCGGTGATGAGTTCTCGACGATGGTCTGCACTGCCAATTTTTCCCCAACGCTCTACTCCCTGTTCCCAAGGCGCCTGTGGTGGAACAAATTCGTCCACTGTCATGTCGATCTCCAGATTTCTGATGAACTGGGCCGGCTCGCGTCCAGTGTTAAAAGCGTCCCTGCAGATGATTTCCTTCACACCCTTGGGATTGTACGCATGAAGTAGTCTATCGTGCTTGGTCGCTGCAACGTAGTACCATGACTCCACTAGTTCTGTCGCCATCTCCCGTCCGACCAGCTCCGGTCGCACAAAGAATGGGAGACATAAATGATATGGACAATTCAGGTCTTCGGGTTTGATGCACATTTGGCACGTGGCGTTAATCGTATTGCGCATGTAAACGAGGCTGTCTTCAATGGTATCTTCGTCCCAAACCTGGGCCCATACCAGATCCCGAACCTCGCGAGGGAAGTAAAACTTCATCCCCTCGTATTGAGCTTGTGCAAGAGCCAAGAGCATAGGGCCGCCTTCGCGGTGAAGAAGCCTAGTGGTAGAATTAGCGGTTGCGTACACGTGAAAAGGAGGCAGCCGCAAGTACATTGGTTCAATATCACAACGGTCTAAGTACCACGATGGATGTTTCCAGTACAAATGATGGAGTTGGGTGTTGTTGTGCGAAATCATGTCCTTGATAATGTCAGGCGTGCTTTCATCATTCAGATACCTACGACAAGAGTAAGCTTTTCTGTAAGTCGTTGCTATGTGAATATAATGCTTACTGGGAGATTTTGGTGGCGTGCACCTCGGGCGTTTGCATCTCAGTCGCCATGTTGGTACTTTTATGAGGACGATTGATGGTAGCAACGCATTCGAAGTTTGGCGCGATCAAGGGTTATATCCGTTCGCTCCAACGCCAAGACCACCCCTCACGACTATCATTTGGAAGGATGTTCAATCCGATTCCGATAGGAACACCCTTGTCTTGTGGATTGTAGCCACCTGCAAAAGCGGGACGTTGTCCAGGTATGGGGGTGCGCGACAAGGACATTCGATGCGATGACGAACGAATTACATCGGAAGGATTGTTCCTGCAGGCGATCTTCTTATGCGAAGTAACGCATGAACGCCACTGACAACATTGTGTGATCCTAGAAGAACAAGTCTATGAGAGAGTCAGGGCACGTAGCATGGTCCTAACGTTCGCGACTCATGTGTGCATGCACAGCACAAAGCCGAGCTAAGAGGTTTGCCTTGCTTTGCGCTGCGCGACCGAGCTTTGGGTCAGGCTTACTTCCAATCGAGCATAGCATCAGCAACACGATTAATTGTTCAGTCAAGATTCCTACAAGAGGATGATGTGTGATTCAAAGAGTTACAGCCCATCCATCTATACGGAGATGTAGATGCAGATGCGCATCGGAGCGGCGACAAAAATCATGAAAAGGTGTGCGTCCGAGATACAGAATCACGTCCATGCCGTGTACATGAGTAGAGCAGACCAAATGAACAGACATGGAGTGCGCGACAGATCTTGAAGGAGCTCAAGAGGCCATGAGCAAGCTATACCAAGCCATAGAGCGGTCGAGGCAAGGTGCCACAGACCTGGCTGCCAGTGTTGCCAGCCTGGAGCTTCGTACCCTTTAGGCCAACATAGGCTTCGCGCCTGGCCGGGTTGCCAACAGTGACACTCCAGGTCTTCAAGCCATAGTAGACCCCGATGTGGTGTACGAGCCAACGTCCGAAGCTGCCTCCAACGTCTTCCTCGGGTGTCTCAAAGAGCATGAGCTCCTTCTTGATAGCCTCAGCCTCTGTAGGCGAGCGGAGATCGTTCATCTGCCCGTTCCTTCCAACGAAGACGATCTCGTCGTCCTCGCTGTCCGGATCGGCAGGTAGGCCGTCTTGCTCTGCCTTGCGCTCCTTTTCTTCCCAGCCCTCTACGAACTTGCGCACTTCGCCTTCAAGGTCCATCAGCAGACCCTTGGCACCGCGCGATCGCTTCAGCTTCTCGCGCAGCTCCTTGGGCACGACACCGGGAGTTGTGGGCTTGTTGGCTACGGTCTTGGTCGCGGACTTTTGGGCTACGGCGGCGGTCTTGCGTTCGTTGGACTGGCGCTTGAGGCCGGCGTCCCAAAGCGGAGCGAGATAGTAGGGAACATTCTTGGACGTGTAGGTAGGATGGACCTCCCAGTCCTTCGGCAGCGGAGGCTCCGCGTAGGGGTTGTTCAGGAGGCGGTCTGGCTAGAAATCAATTGACGCGTACTTTAAACGATGAATTACTCGCAGTGCATGGGAAGATCAGGACATGGTGTCGCGATGCGCAAAGCGTCTCCAGCGGAAGGGGGAGGGGCAGACCCTCAACGTACCATTCTCCCAACGCTGCCTGCGCCTTGACCCCTCTTTGCCCCGGAGCAGGGCTTCACGCCTCTTCAAGCTGTCGCGACGGAGTGGTTCCTTGCGATGATAGTAGCCACCCTCCTTTGCAGCTGCCGAGGCACCTACGGGGTGGGCGGCAGCGGCAGGCGCATCATGGTCAAGCGGTATCGCAAGCGTAACCGAGGTACCCTGAAGCGCATCACCAGGGGTGGATATAGCCACCGAGCTGAGCGCAACTGTTGCTTGCTCGGTCCACGCTTCGATGTCGATGGGCTGAGGCGGGGCAGCTGCCTGCTGAGGGCTTGAGGGAATATCGCCGACGGCCATTGTGGTGGCGTTGAGGGTGCGAACTACGGGAGGCGTGGTAGGGATGGGCTTCAACAAAGGGAGATGCTACGAGATCGTAGTAGATAGATATCTGGACAGAGGACAAGGAGACAGAAGTCTATCACCCACTGAGCATGTGTTTAGGGACAGATGGCGATAAAGGCCGTGGCGCGATAGGAGTCATTAGGTCATGGTCGGTAGTTCGCGTCATGCTCGCCAGCCAATCAAGCCGCAAACGTGGGGCAAGCCACATACCTATAGGTACCATCCATGGATGGAGTAAGACAGCAAGAGTCACACGTCTGTGACTGTACGCGCAGTCATCTCTGCATTCAAGCAGGCCAAAAAGTGATGGAACAGCTGTTGAAAGACGTGGTCTCTTCAGGTATTACTCATGTGAGCTACGAAGCCGATGCAGCAGCTGTGTCACATGTGAATCGTCATCTATAGAGCTTCCTCCCTCACATGCTTCCAACCGCTGTTTTTCCCATGATTACATTGAAGCTGGGTCAATCAATACTGTCACTTGCCAGGACCATCATCACCGAAACTTGTGAATACATGGCCTAACGAGGCTGTGCGATCATATATGACCATGAGCGCAACGAGCTGCTTCATCTTCCTACTGTTACACCCACACGTTCTGAGAATGTCTGTGTCAATGTATCGCATGATCCAGACTCCGCTGTTACAGTAGCTTAGTGTTACATAGCCTCGTTGTTTGAGTAAGATAAGCATACACACCAGCCAAGTCTACGTCTCGTCTGCCCAGAACTTGTCAATGTCAGCGGGGGTTGTGATGTCGTTACGTTCAGCAAACTCCTTCCAATCTAGCGTTGGCTGATGCCATTTGCGAATCGAGACGAACGACCTCTTCGACGACCTGCGCTTCCCATTCGCACGACGTTTGACTTCCACAAGCGGCCAGTCCGTCTCTTGAATGTCTCCTCCCTTGCCCTGTATAGCTAGCTGTAGGCATTTCGTATACCACTCCGGTAGTCCGTTGATCTCGACGTCTCTGATACCCCGAAGGGATGCCAGGCTTTCAAGACCGAACATGAACTTTCCAGTGTCTTCAGGAATACTAGGCTTTACGACCTGCGGCCAGGTGGGACGATCGCGCAGCATCCTCTTCATCTTGTCTGGTGAGACTAGCTGAAAGTCGACTTTCAGATCTTGTAAAAGAGAACTTTGATCGCTGTCATCTGCATGCTCTTTCAGGATTTCGACAAGATACTCGAGTCTTGACCGCTGACGCTTGACCGCCCAGTGGCTATCGACATCGGGTATCACGTCGATGTGAATGCTCCGCAGGTTACGTAGTAGAGGGAGCCGATCGGGATGACCGAGAGGTCCAAAGACGAACGGGCTCCGTAGTGATTTTGGCCACATAGAATTTCCATGAACAGTAAAGTTGTAGGTATTCGACCCATACATAACCGCTGGAACCATTAGTACACATCGATACGCGTCAACGGAAGACTTACACTTGGCCTCATTGGACACAAATTTACTCACACAGAATAGTTGTGTCTCGACAGTGAAATGGTTATAGCGGCGCACTTTCGTGTTTTTGTAGTATGGGTTGCTTCCTATCTTGTATGGGACGTCTTCGCCCTTTTCGAAGGCATTTGTGGTCCAGTCAGGTTCGTTGCTACTCGACCATCCATACCGCTCGAATGTAATTTCCATGTTGTGTGGGATCACGAACGAGTATACGTGGATTCGCAGTTCCGCTGGAAGGTCGAGCAGGCGGAAGCCTATCATGGATGGTGGTGAGTATTTGCGAGATGTCTGCACACTGTCGTTGGTATACTCGGATTCGTCCTGAAGAGTAATGACTTCCTTTCCCTTGTATGTCTCGTGTAGGAATTCGACTTCATCAGAGTCCGAGTCGGTGTTAGAGGAAGTCATTGTTCTGCTGTAACGACGACCTGTGGATGTTGAACTCGTGAGCGGTGGTTTGAAATCTTCGCAGGAGGCCGAAAATTGAAGTTGATCAGCTTGTCGACTGAGCGGTACCTTGGTACTACACAGCAAAGGCTACCTGCGCCAAGACCCAGTGTTCTAACGAATCCGCAACCCGAGCGAAGTGATCGGGGGCGGTCGCTGAAGGATTATTTCTTGAAAACACGAGAAACGAGGAGGATGTTACCAGTGGTAGTGTGATATCCACGACTGTAGAAGGCGCGGTGTTGGGGCGGTCATTCAGGCTGCAGGCTGCAGCGCCAAGACTTTCTGCATGACCGAAGCAAACGCGACTGCGCCGCCGGTCAAGGTACAGATGTTGACCTGAGTCCTGGTTGTTCCATACTATCGAGTATAAGAAAACTCGTACAGTGTGTTCGAAGACTACATTTGCTCGACAATGAGGAAATGCGGAAAGTACGATGGCGCTCAAGCGAGCGGACGGGAAGAGAGGGGATGACAGCGGAACGACAAATCCAAGATTTATCAGTGTTGGGTCTATGGAGGGCAATCATTTATTGCAAGCACACTGTTCTGAACTGCAAGCGTCTGCATATCCACCATCCATCATCTGCAAGTATGAGGCAAGGCTTGAGTCCAACGTGGACGCCATTGCTTGCAGTAGCTGCGATGCATATAGTCTCCGAGTATAGCATCATGGTCCAAGAAGAAATCACCTAGACAGCGCGTTGGCCATCTTATGCAGTCCCTGCGGTTTGCTCGTCGCGGGCCATCTCCTCTGCCAGCCATTCGGCCTCTTTCTGCATCTCTTCGTCGCTTCTGGGCTTGCGGCTATCATTGTCCACAGCAGGAAAGCGACTCTTTCTCTCTTCTTCAGTGAGACCTGCCCCAGCTGCCCTCTCCTTGTTGGCTAGCTGCTTACTGAGGTCTGCGTCCTCGCTCTCCATCATGGCGTAAATAGCATCGGTGCCACCCTTCTCTTCTAGGTCGTCCTTCTTGCGAGGGATGATGTGTGCATGAACGTGAGGCACGCTCTGGCCTGCATCGACGCCATCCTGTATGGCGATGTTCAGAGACGAGGCACTGAAGACTCGCTCCACCATGCGGGATACGCGTTGTACAGTCAGGAAGAGGTCTTGCACTTCGGCAGCGGATAGATCGTTGAAACGTGGCACGACCCGACGCGGCGAAACCAAAACATGGCCGGGCAGTAGTGGCTTGAGGTTGACTATGGCAAAAGAGAGGCGGGTTAAGTGGAAGACCTACATCAAGTTAGCTTGAGCTGCGACTGCGGCGGCGGCTGCACGGGCACAACACACCTGGTTGGTGACGACAAAGGAGCCAAACTTGACGACCTCCTTGGTGAGCGGCATCCTCCCCGTGTGTCGCCTCAGATGGCGTCTAAGCGTCGTCGCAAGCACTGAGGCGCCAAGCACCTGGGCAGTCTCAACTCAGCGCAAGCGGGCGACGGCGCACGGAACATTCCTCGTGCGCTTCCATGCACCATGCACGCCATACCTCTTCACCCCACTGCCACCGTAGCGCCCACGCTACACCGGAATCTCGAGGCGAGGCGACCAAAGGGCCCCGTTCTCGGCCCAATCTCATATCGTGTCACATGCTGAGTTGCAGGCGGCGCAATCCGCGTCGAACTGATGCGACGCGTGCTGAGGTGCTACTCATCCATTCGCACACCCAGACGCACGTCCAACACCGTGGGGACGCCGACGCCGCATCGTGGGGTTGGCCGCTGTCCGCGCAATCTGCAATGACGCCGCCGACGCCCTCTGCCCTTACTCCTCCTCCGCCGGCCGCCTATGGCACTATAAATCTCACTTCCTCTGCCTGAAGCCAATGCCCACCTGCACTGCTTGCTCTTATCAATTCCCGTTACTACTGTGGAGCGCCTAGTGGACCCTTTTCACTCAGACCTTTCTGCTAGCACCCTCTGACTCCAAGCTTAGCTTACTTGGACCGCCTACTCCACCAACAGGACACGCCAAGAGGGTCTCATAACTGAGCTTGGCTGGAGCATAGGGTTTCGAGCCCGGCCCGGCTTTCAAACAAATTACCCTCCAGCGCAAACACGCCTCCGCCTCCGCCTCACCCGCTTCTGCCTTTGCGCAGACAAGCTACTATTGATTGACTTGGCACTCTGCACTGGCGGCGATCCTACATTGTGCACGACGAGACAGGAAGGATCCCCACAGTCCCACCACGTACGCTTGTTTCTCAAGCGTAGGAACCAGCATCAGGGTTCGTTGTCGACCTTCCTTCGCTTCAGCTATAAGAGGGTCGGACCTCCGATTTTCTGCCCGTCTCAACTCCAATCGGACATAGCATATTCCACCACGTTCCACTTCGATTACATAGCGCGACTACCACATACGCCAGCCCACGTTCTCGCTGTATCCATCCAACCACGGTTCCGTTGATCGGTACCGCGCATCATTTCTAGGCGACTATATAAAGGGTCTCGGCATCGCTTCTTGCTCACAAGCATAAATTCCCCGACACGCCTGTTCCAAAACCGACCACTACACCTTCCTCTCATACACCCACATACACAACCTCTACGATGGATATCGCCACTACTTCCCGCGCCTACTTCGCCATGCCTTCCCCCACCCCTGAGGAGAAGATCTCCCTCCAGGCCAGCAACACAGTCTACACATACCACTGCCTGTGCAACCACCTGTTACTCGCAACCACCACGCCGCTGCCCTCTCTCCCCAAACGCCAACACACACGCGATGCCGCACACATCATGCCGCTGCCTCCAGCGCCCACTTCCGGTCGCAACAAGAACGCGGCTTCGCAAGACCACTACGGCCTCCTCCTGTCCACCCGACAAGATCGCCAAGCTGAAATCATAACCAGCGACGAGGGCTTCGAGAAGCGTTATCTACAGCGCTGCGGACGGTGCAATCTGGTCGTGGGCTACCAGCTAGACTGGCAACAGTTCTCCGTCGATCGGTCCGGCAGGCGCGAAGACTACGTCTTCCTTCTCCCGGGTGGCTTCGTCAAGACGAGCGACATGATCATGGGGAAGACGGCTACCGCACCCGCATCTTCATCCGCAGTGGGCGGCGCAGGGATGGGCACTGTCAATGTCACTCAGGTCAAGGCATAAGGCGGATCCGTCAGCCGTTGAGTTCTGGGGCTCCCCACCTTCCGCATACTTCCCCCTGGGGATTATGCACAGTGCTTCTCAACAGAATTTATGGAACCACGATTACGATTACCCTGACGAATCTGGGTCTCGGCGTTTATTGATTTCGGTTGCTTTTTCCATGTCGCTCGGAGTTTGGCCGCGTGGATAAGCGGGACGTTTTTATTTCCTCACCCTTCTCACATCTAGATACCCCATTGGTGAACGCGCAAGGCTTCTCATGCTACAGGAGGAAAGAAGCCTACATGTCTATAAGCACACAGCGTCCCTTATGGATCCAAAAACAGAGTTGCATTCCCTGTTTACAACAACTTTTCACTTGCACATGCGTGACTTGCATGACTCGACTTATTATCATATTGTCTGTGCATCTTGATTCGCTGCTCGCAGCTATCTGACTCCCATGCCCTGCAGCCCTACTGTGCAGATATCGAAGAAGTGTATATATATCATGTTAAGACAGTTCCAACGCCGACGTAATCCGCATGCAAAAAACCGTGACCCGTTTCAGACATGCTCGCGTAAAATCCTAATGCAGGAGAAGAAGATGATGACGAAGAAACGAACAAGGACGGCAGGTACCGTAGCCTAGTTCTCCGCAATCGTCTTGACGAACTCTGCAGCAGGGAGTTAGCCAATGTCACTGTGTACGTGGATACGTGAAGACTCACCCCTGTAGTCCACCTCGTTATTGCTAGCATCGATGGTGCTCTTGAACAGCTCATCGACCTCCTCCTCGCTCATCTTCTCGCCCAAGTTGGTGAGAATGTATTTGATCTGACCCTTGCCGACGAAGCCACTCCTATCCTTGTCGAAGACCTGGAAGCCACGGATGTACTCTTCGATATCAAAAGGTTCGCGGAAGCCGCCGGGGCGGTTGAGGATCTTGGAGAAGGTGTCGAAGTCGACTGCGGAGAAGTCGTTAGCCTTGAAGTCCGGATGCAGCGAGGATGAGACACCTGGGAAGGCGAATCAGGGCATGTGGAGATACGTACAGTCTGCACCAACACCACGCTCGAGGTCGGCGATTTCAGCCAGTGTAGGGTTTTGGCCACATGCGCGGAGGAGGTCGCCCAGTGCGCCGCGGTCGACACGGCCGTTGCCGCGCTTGTCGAAGAGCTGGAAAGCTTCGCGGTAGTTTGTGGAGGCCTGATTACTGTTATCCATTGCTCTTCGATTTGTGTGTTGTGAAGTGGCTAGTAGCGGGGTTGTTGTTGTGGGATGAAGCGTTCGGTCGGAGTGTCGCTGCTGCCGGAGTGAAGGGGCGCTGTTGACACCATGTGCGACAAAGTGAAGCACGCGCGCTGTGCTGTTGCGGCCACCCGCCGCTGCCCATTTTCCGCTCGCCAGGGCAAGGACGACCTGGCCGCGGCCAACCAACGATAGCGTGGAAGCCACGAGTGCTGCGGGGTCCGAGTTTCGGGGGGAAGGAACATCTTTTACATACCATTGTGAATATAGGTGTATGTGTGAGTTACTTGGTGACAAGAAGGATATCTAGCAAGTCCAAAAACGGTGGTATAGGCGGTGTGAGGGTTCAATCTGGTGTTGAAGGGGCTGTTTGATGTAGCCTGAGCGGGGGCCGCAGGGTGCGTCGAGCGCAAAATACTGCCCGCCGCCAAGGGCGAAGCGTCGTCGTCTAAGCAACGAGCGGTGTACTAGGTATATCGATTGATGTCTATGCTAGGCACAACAACAGACTATAAGGTTTGGAGGATGACGGAAGCTCATCAGCAGAACTCTCTTTACTTGAATTTGGCACGATATGTATCCGGCCGTACCTGCGATGGGCAAGAATACATTTACATTGACATTAGCAGATATTATACCTCGTGCAGGCACTTTACTATCCTCATGCAAGACGTTCGCACGACGGACAGCAACACTGTCCGCAGTTCATGGGAGAAGACAATTGCTTGTTGCAAATCCCATCTTTTTACATAGTCAAATCTATTGAATACCTCTAAAACTTCTCCATCAAGTTCTTCCTGACAGTCCACATGCGTGCCCTCTTTCCGTAGATGTACATGGGGATGCTGAACAACATGCATCCTAACTGAATACCGCCAATCGCTAAAAATGTATCTTTGCTGCCGCTCGATTCAAGCCAATGCGGGAAGAAGAGGGAAAAGATGAAGCCGTGTAAAACGTCTGTCAAGGTGCGTTAGCATGTTCGTGCTCAAAGTAATGTTGAGGAGCGACTTACTCTTCGAGAAATTGAGCGTGACAAGTGCCTCGCCTGCGTACATGCGGTAACTGTCAACAACGAAAGTAATCGATGTCGTACTAGCCAGCGAGCAGCCGAAACTGATGACGCCAAAGAATACGGTAGGGACAATCCAATTGTCCTTCTCTTCTGCGCTCCAGCCGAAGCCCATAAGTCCAATAACAGTGCTAATCGCGATTGGCAACGCCATGAGAAGACGGAATTCCGGCTCGTATACACCATCGTTCTTGCGCGCCATGAAACGTACTACAAGGTCGGAAACTCGACCTGCCACTGCCGTACCAAGAACGCCACCTATGAAAGGCGAGATGTAAACGAGACCCACTTGAAGCGGGGTAAAGTTATACGAGGTATCGCGGTAGATGTGGGCGACCGATTCAGAAAGCACAATCAGCCAACCAACAGCGAGAGCGTAGACGAGCGACGACCAAAGGACCGCGGGATAGGCGAAAAGAATGAACGGGCGGACCGCGACGCGAAGCCATTTGTCCTTGACAAGACGTCCGTTCCATGGTCTGAGGGACTGGCGGTACGACTTTGCTGGGGCATCACGATAGTAGTCGGTGTAGTGGATGCTCAGCTGCTCCGAGATGTGATCCGCTGCAGCAGGATCAGACGGCGGGTGTCCGCTGTCAGCTCGACTATCCTGCTTCTCAGGGTCGGACCCCAAATTTGCCGGGAGCTGGCCAAAGTAGTCGTGTCTTGGGTCCTCTCCGGGGGTAGAATGGATACTCATCGGGGAGCGGGGAGTTGGCGGAACACTTGCATGGCGTGCAGTATCGTCAGTCATATCCACGTGGCCAGTCTTTTCATCGGGATCCGGCTCTGCAAATCCAACGTGGGCATTCTTGTGGCGTTTGGCAGGCTGCTCGTGAGGTCCTGCCAGAGGCGATGCTGGCAATGGCGTCGCTGGCATCGACGATACGTGCTGCGCTTGTCCGTCTGTGGCCTTCTTATGATGAAGATTTGGCAGGTGGAAATGTCCATGGTGTTTTCCTGGGCTCTTGCTGCGGGCGCGAGTGTGTCGCTTGGCTGGCTGAGGTGCTCGGTCCCAGAACGTTTCGGGTACGAAGAAGAAGATGAGGAAGAAGCAGAAGCCGACGACAATGGCGGTGATCCAAAACACCCATCGCCATCCGAGGGTTTGCACGATAGCGGCACTGACCAAGGGAATCAGGTTCTTTCCGCCGAGCAAAAGTAGTGTGTAGATACCCAAGCGATACGCTCTTTCATGGAGGAAGAAAATCTCGGCAATGGTAGCACTGGGCAAACACTCGACCGGAGAGACGGCGAAGCCTTGGACAATACGAGCCACCACGAGTGAGGCGTAGTTAGGCGACACGGCGCACCATATCGAAGAAATGGTGAACAGTATGATTGCGCCCAGGTAGACGGGTCGCTTGCCAAACAAGATGGCAGTAGGCGATGCAACAACGCTGCCGAGACCAAGTCCCAACATGTACAGGCCTGTAGTCAAGGCCACCTGGGGAATCGTCACGTCGTATGTCTCAGCCACATCGTTGAACCCAGCAGCCAACAGCGGCGTCATTCCTCCTCCGACCATACAGTAGAAGCCAAGCGACACGAGAGCGAGATCTCGTCGCACCTGGGCCCAGTTGAGCGGGTCGTTTGCTGAATCCTCGGGCTGAGGGTCCAGAATGAAGCGGCCGTCCTTTGTACGCTTCTTCTCGGGCCGTCGCGAACGGGACGACTGGCGGGAGCCATGCGAGGCAGTCCGCAGGGGCTGGGGGCGCTGTGTGGTGGGTAGCGACGAGGCGGATGTGCGTGCGTGGGCATGTTGCAGTCCTAGCGGCTCGTTGCGGTTGTGCGTCTTGGACAGGAGGATAACGGAGCCTGTGAAGAAGGTATTAATTGTTTGTTCGCGTATCGATTACAGGGCAGGAGCGTCCTTACCAGGCACTTCGTCCGTCTGTGGGTCGCTCAGGATTCCCAGATTCCACTTGGGTCGTGGGGCATCCTTCTCTTGTGTGGTGGATGTGGCAGTCGAACTCTCAGCACTCGCCGCCGCTGGTTGCGGCTTCCGCCAGGGAGTGAAGTTGACCATGCCGTCTGCGCTTGGAAAGGATACTCACAACCAGAGAAAGAGGGATGTCGGAGAGACAGCAAGGTCTATATCACACGCCGCAGCCTATAATCGATACCAAGCCTCTGATGACTAGTCTGTTCAGCGCAAGACTCACGAGGACCCTCTCTCCACACCAACACCCTGAGTCTCCACGACGCTGCAGATGCACGATAAGGACAGGTGACGGGATGTGGAGTCTCCATATCCATGTTGGGGAGGCAGCACAAACATGTGCTTACTACGAACAATGCGCGTGCTCAAGAGAGAGGGTTATCGCTGTCCCGCGGTCGTGCATATCGCGGCTACCAATGCTAGCGCCGCGGCCATGACGTACAGCCAAGGTCCATGTGACTTGGGACGCGTCCAGCAGCCCGCGTTATTGGCTGCCTTGACCTTCACCGCCAACATCGTTAGACGTGCTCAGACGTGCTCAGACATGCTCAAGACATGGTTCTCGTTGCAACACCTCAGCCACAGCCAAACTGCACGCGATACTTGCCGCGTCCGCCGTTTCCGCCACGCTACTTTTAGGAAACGCGTGGTTGCAACATGTGCTTCGCTAGCCTCTGCAGCCTTTGTCTAGGAAACGAAATCTGACCGCAAACGTTGCCGCCCGACAATCGCATTGCAAACTAGCAATATTGGCGAACACGAGGCGATCACGTCTGTGTGCCAGGCTGCCAGCGAGCAGCATGTCGGCCATACCGCGGCTCCGCAGGTTTCGGCCAAATGAACCGGGTCGATCAAAAACGCCTGACTGCTCACCACCACGGCATCTCGATATTTCCATCCACTGGTACGATGATGACGATTCATGACCTGACACGTACAGATGCCCAACGTCCGATATAAGCACCGCATCGCACATCGCAGTAATATCGGACAAGGAGACGCGTCGATCACGCATATCTTGACATGTTTTGGAATCAAGATCGAAAAACTGTCCTTTGATCGTTCCTCTGATTTCTCTTGCCTAGGAATGTAGTCACAAAGACAAGAGCACATCGACCGCTTCCGGCGGCTCCCAGATTAGGATACAGAGCGTCTACAGTGACTTGTCGTCACGACACCCACTTGTGTATAGATTCCAGGTTTCGCTCAAAGGCGTACTCTAGCTCGATGCATGTCCCCGCAGAAAAGTCCATCATACGTGCTGGGCGCCGAATATCTACCAGCTTTCGCCTGGCAGGTCTGATGAAGATTGTCATGTTCCGATCAATGGAATGATGATAGTTTCAAAGCATTGCAGAATATGCCATATTGCAAGCATTCACGCCTACATGCTATCCTCTCTCCATCTACTCCTAACCTTCTGCCAGCCTTCCATCTCTCCCTTTCCACCCCTCTTCTCAAGACCCAGTCCGCGTTCAACCCACTCTTGACTTCCCATCTCACTTAATCTCGACAGCGCTCTAGCAAACGCAAATCTCTCTTCATCGCCAGAGAAGATACTGCTGTTCTTCAACATGTCCATATTCATACCAAGATCGTCCATGAGATTGCGCATCACGTCCGAGATGGCTTCATGGTCGTCCGCTTGCGCAGATTTGGCAGGCGGCTTCGGTGAAGGAGAGACGGTGGTAGGAAGTTTCCCAGCCTTTTGTGTAGCGGTTACCGCGTCGTTAAGTTCGGCTTGGTCGAGGAAGAGGGACGTTAGTGGAACGGCTGTAGTCATTACTAGCTTGGCCTGGGTTTACGTTAGCATGGTATACTCCAATCACAAGCCTTTTGCTATAGGGTCTTGTGCTACCAGTATCTCGCTTACCCTTGATTCGTACACGGCATCTATAAAGGTGATGAATCTCCGCGCCAAGTCTCTTGACCTGTGGTTCATCCCAGGCACCCCTGTAATGACGAACGCCTCATACTGTCTCGTGAGTTCGAGGTAATCGGCTGCTCCCGTAGCGCGTCCGATGATGTCGTCAAAACTAAATACGGCGCACTTCCCACTGGCCTTCGGCACGCGGACCTCCCTTCCCCATACTTCATGGATTGCGGGGTGTGGGGGGTCGTTTTCGAAGTCGCCAAGGAAGCGGAACCATCTCTCTACATGCGTTTGTGCGGAGGCATCTAGAGGATGGTGGTATACACCACTTGGTGGCCGGGGAATCTTCCTGTAATCTGTCGAAGAATCCAGGTTCAGGACCGTAAGCCGCGTTTTGAGAAGGTTGATGCATGGTACAAAACTCTCTCTTTGTATTCCGTTCTTGTAAAGGTCGTTTGGGTGTCTGTTACTCGTCGTGACAATGACGGTTCCGTGGGCCATCAAGCTCTCTATCAGTCGCCTTAGGATCATGGCGTCGGCAACGTCCGTACACTGGAACTCGTCGAAGCAGAGGACAGAGGAGCGCTCTGCTATGCCCGCTGCTACAAAGGGTATACTGTCAATGTCATTCCCATGCTGCATCTTCATCTTGTGTAAATCCTTGTGTACGCTCTGCATAAACGCGTGGAAATGTATCCTTGTCTTCCTTTTGATGTTCGGCGGCAGAGTGTCGTAGAACAGATCCATCATCATTGTCTTCCCACTGCCCACATCGCCAAACATGTACATGCCCTTTGGCAGCGAATCGGGTATAGGTGGTAGGGCCGACCCCGCGGAGTTGGACGACGTGAGGAAGGAAAAGAACGACTTCTTGGGCGGCTGTAGGGACTCGATAGTGGGTTGTTGAACGGGCGGTTGCGTGTAGGATTTCAGCATGTCATGGAGATCTTGCAGGTTCTTGATGATGTTGCGTTGGTGCTCGTCGTCTCGCAGTCGTCCGGACTCTACGCGCGCATCGTACTCGGCCATGGGCCCATGGGTCTGCTCAGACTGGTCCGGCGCATCTAGCAAGGTCAGCACTCGGTCCATGCAGTCGCTCTACTAATGGCCGAACGTACACTCTTGCGCAACCTGTGCGTATCCTCTGTGGCCCACCGGCGCAAACGAAACTCTGTTCGAAGCATGCGCCAGCCTGTTCGTGCGTGCCAGACCAGGCCCTCGTGCATTGCTCGTCGCCCTCGAATGCCTTGCGCAGTCCGTACATAGCGCTCTTTTGCTGTCGACAGCCAAATTCTGTCCGGCGGCGATGCTCCTCGGCGCCGGGCCAGCGCATCGCGAAAGGGTCCTCAACCCTCTCAGGGCCTCGGATGATGTCATTTTCGACATTTCGCGCACAGCCTAAAAGCTCGCGACGATGACGGTAAGGAAAGAAACGATCGGGATCTATGGCATTGCGGAGAAGAAAGCTCAGCAAAAACGCCAGGCGACCGAGCTGAGCAGGGCTGTGGAGCGTCGAGCATGTGCGCGACCCACGACGGGTTGTTTAGGGTGGCGCGGGGAGTTTCTTCGCTGCACCCTCGGCTTCTGGCTTCCGGTATGGCTGAAGCTGCAGGGGTTTCGGCAACACTTTAGTAGCCGATTTACATACAGCGAAAGCTCATCGTATGCACTCGCACGTGTCTATACGCAGATACTATTCACATTCTTCATCATCATTAATTTAACATTACTACCGTCTGCATCATCATCATGACTCCTCTTCCGCAGCTACGCTCTCATATCTCCCTCCTTCACCCCCTCCACCCCGCTGATACCTCATCTTTGGCACCTCGTACAGCCTCGTATAATCTACTCGCTCACCACCAAGTCTCGCATAACCACTTTCCTTCGTGCCAAACATGGGACTGGCATCACACCAGAAATCCTTGCAATTCGTAACGATGCCGCGTGAAAAGGGGTTCCCTCTTCTTTGCCGCCGTATTTGCTCTCCTTGACTTCCGTGGAGGGCGATGGTGAGGAATGTGTCGATTCCAAGGAGACGCTTCCACTGGTTCCAGATGGAGGCTTTGGGCTGAGGACGCCGGGGGATGTCGCCTGTGTCTTGGCCAGAGCCAAATCCGTTTGTTGGTGCGCTGCCGGCACCGCCAGATACATCCTGACTGGTGTCGCCGGTCGTAACAAAGGAGTTGAGTGCATCCGCGGGTGTAGCGCCATGGAGATGGCCGCGCATGCTCTCGTAGGTTGTGAGGTTCCGCGCAATCTGAAGCAGCTGGACACAAAGCAGCATGGTTACCCAAGTCAACTGGAAAGCTGCCCATATCGAGAGCACAATCGTGAAAGGATCTTTGTTGAGGACTTTGCAGAGTTCCGGTGAGATGACGGCGCATTTGGGGTAATCCGTGGGTGCATCACGTATCTCCAAGTCTGCGCCAGTTAGCTTCATGGTGCAAAATCAAGGCGTGATGACCTACAAGCAAGTGCCAGCCTGATGAACATGACAATACCGAACTCCAAAGACAGTACGTATAGCACAAAGTGTCTATGATTGTTGTTCGCCACACAGTTGTTGACCCACGGGCAATGACTGTCATAGTTAGTGCCACCCTCACTGCCTACGAGGAGCACTTACTGATCACTCTTCGCGACGCAGCGCTCGCAGCGCTTGCAATGCTTACTGCGCAGAGGTTTTCGCACCATGCAATTCACACAGAAATGGTGTTCATCAAATTGTCGTAGCTCCATAAGCTCATCAATAACCGCCTTGGATGCACTCCTGCTGGCCGACTTGGGCACGAAGCCGGGATCAGTGGTCATAGTGAAGAAGTAAAAATAGGCCGTAGATGCGTAAAACGCCGCAAATAGGAAGTTTAGAAGAAAGTTCGTTCGTATAGTCCCTCGTTCATGTTAGCGAAATGGCTGTGTGTAAGATAAAGTGGCTTACATGGTAATACAGTCGTTGCCCAACGTGCACCGACCCAGAAAAGCGTGCCAGCGAAGATACCGGCTAGGAAAGGCTGGAAGGTCGTCAGCGACTAGGCGCAAGTGTTTAAAGCACTCGACTCACAGTATGATGTATACTTCGCATGTTCGAAGGACCCCAGCGCAACAACCTTTGCGCTCCCCATTGCATAACGTACGCAACTATCACGGCCAAAGGAATACCAAGAAACGCTGGCAAATGGCTAACAAGAGAAAGCGCAACGAACAGAATGGCAAAGGGCCAGAAGAAGATGAATCGGCTCAAGAACCACCTCGTGTCTTTGACTCCCGGGATGGGGAACTGCCGCGCGTTTCCGTTCTTGTCGAAGCCAGCTTCCATGAGAGCGCGACGCCATTGCCGGGTGGTATTCATCTCCTGTGCCGTGACCTCTGGAGTCTTGCCATCGTTGTTCTTGGCGAATCGGTCCGCTCCGTACTCGAGCAGCTTCTGTATTGATCCCTGGCTGCCTTTGACGAGCGCCCAGTGCAATGCAGTGAAGCCCTGGTCGTCCGTCGCATATACATTGGCACCCCATCGGAGGAACAGATCCACGCAAGACGGATAGCCTTTGTATGCCGCCCACATGAGCGGGGTGTGACTCTGCGGATCTGCGATATCCACGGGTATGTCTTGGTGTAGTAGCAGGACAATCTGGTACACATTGCCATCGAGGGTTGCGCTGTGCAGGAGATTGAAGCCCTGGTCGTCGGTGAGGAGCGGATCGGCGCCGTGGTCGAGGAGGAAATTAACGATGTAGTAGTTGCAACGCTTTGCAGCCCATAGCACAGGTGTCGCGACAGCATCGCCGCCCTTTGCGTTGATGGGCGCGCCGGCCTGGATGAGGAAGTGGCAGAGCGCGTAGTGATTGTTGATAGCCGCCCACTACTCATAGTCAGCCCCGGAACATGCTCCAATGCTCTTTGGTACCCACATGTAGCGGCGTTATGCCCTGCTCGTCCTTGTATGTCGCATCGAACTTGCCGCCGTCGAAGAGTTTCTGTATAGCCGCAATCTCACCCAGTCGCGCCAGCTGCATGATATCCTCCTCCACTGGGAGGCTTGGCTTATTATCCGCCATGACCTCAAGTTCGTGGTCGCCTGGAGAGGTTGCATTGCTGTCTGACTGCGTGTTGGCAGCCATCTCGGGGGTCCGCGTGATGCTGTATGGTTGCGGAGCTGACGACACCTCCGGATCGTGGTAGGGCGGCTTCAGAGGCGCAGTATCGATTCAAGATGGTTCGGGAATCTGGAGAGGTTCTTCGGGTGTCACCGCATGCTGAATAATAGCGAATATGAAAACCAACTGAGGTTTGCGAGGCTTCGCAGGCGCGGAACATGCGGCGTCTGCGATTTCCCAAATGCGACCAATGCGCTCATCCCACATCCCTGCCGACTAACGCAAATCGTGGCGGTGCCACGCAAGCCTCATGCCTGGACCCGGAATCCGGCTTCAGCAGCGACATTCATTTTTGAAAGGCCCGCAATCGGTGGAGCTTGAATGAAAGGGTGTCGTGGCATGAAGAAGAATACAACGCTTGACCAATGCTATATACTCGATTCGCTGCTGGCAGGTAGTAGTTTACATAAAAATATCTCGTTGCGACATCGCATCAGTAAGCAGCACGAAGCAGCGTTGAGGACCGTCAGGCACCGTCGAGGCCCCGGGGACAGTCAAGTTACCGCAATCCACGCTTTGTTTGGAAACTTCCTATTTGGGAACCACCGCAATTGGACAGCTAGACCTGCCAATGTTCACCTTCACCTCGATACTTGCAACAACGACCACGCTAACCACAAAGAGCGGGAGACCACGGCCTAGATTTGCTGTCACCGACGGTATGTAATCACAACTGTCTAACGCAGTAACGTCGCAAAGAAGATGGAACGACTGGGAAGTCGTTGAATTAAGAAACGGCTATACGATACAAGAATAACTTTTCCTCGAGTCGAAATCAGAACGCCAACCATAAACCGAACCTATTCGTAACAATCTCTGCGAGCTGGAGACATCTTCCCATATACCTCTACGCCAACATACTCTGGAACTCGCTGCCCTCCCTAAGCATGTCCTCGGCTTTGCCAGCCTTGACCAGCTTGCCCTTTCCAAGCACAATACAATAGTCCGCCTCCTTGACTGCTTCCAGTCGATGCGCGATAGTGACCACCGTACTGCTCTTCATCTCCTCCCTAAGGACGCTCTGTATTCTTTGCGCAGTTTCGAAATCGATGCTGGCCGTCGCCTCGTCCATGATCAGTATTGGGCTTCTCCTCAACATGGCTCTAGCCAGGCCAACAAGCTGCCGTTGGCCCTGGGAGAGACCCTTGCCTCCGCCTTCGATCGAGGTGGTGAGTCCCCAGTCGTATTGGTCACCGCCGATCTTTTGCAGTACAGACAAGCAAGACGCATCGGAGTAGACGGATAACGGGTCCAGGTTCTTGCGCATGGTGCCGGGGAAGAGAACTGGTTCTTGCGCGAGGAAAGTGACGCGACTGCGAAGCGCCTGTTTGTCCACGGTGGAGATATCGATCCCATCGATCAAAATCCTGCCGTTTTCCGCAGCAATAGTGGCAAGGAGGGAGAGAGCCAGAGTAGACTTTCCAGAACCCGTTCGCCCAATTACCGCGGTGTTGGATCCCGCGGGAATCTTTAGAGTGATGTTCTGCAACGCAGGCTCGAGGTTCTCGGCGTATCGGATGGTCACATCGTCGAACTCAATGTCACCACTATAGGTAGGCCAATGTGCGGGTGGCTGAACAACACCGGGTGCTTCCGTCTCAATATCAAGGAGCTCAACAACACGCTCGACGCTGGTGAAGTCCATCTCCAGCGTTCCGTATATCCTGCACATATACTCCGTATGTATGACGAATTTGCCTGCGGTAATCAGCACAAATGCGGTGAGACCGGGACTGATGCGTGTGTAGACAGCGATGAGCGTCATAACGAGCGTAGCGCTAGCCGACATGACGCTGAAGCGAAGCGCCAGCCATGCTTGAAGTGACCAGTAGAAGTGATCATTCTTCTGGAAGTTGTCGACCACCTCGATGACACGGGTCTGAAATCGTTGTTGCGCGCTGAAAGCTCGTACAGTTGTGAGACCTTCCAGAAGTGCGCCAAAATTGCTCATAAGTGGCGAGAGTGATACCATCTGTTTCTAGTTAGTAGGAGAGATGTTGGTTGAGGCGGAGTGACTTACTTCGAGCCGTCTCAGGCTTTGCGACGTTGGTAGAAAACGGAAGAAGTAGTAGACGAATCCGCAGCTAAGTACCAAACCAAAAGCTAAGAATGCTGGGGTCGAAGACAAGATGATAATGACAGCACTCGTCCAGCCTATGATCTGCCACGCGAAGATGATGAAGGCAGTGCTCAGATCGCCATCTATGGTGTTCATATCACTTGTCAATCGATTCATCAGTCGTCCCACTGGCGTTACGTCGTAAAACCGGAACGTCGCATGTGCAACGCGTTCGATGGTCTCTCTGAAGATGGTCTTGGCGGCATGGTAGCCTACGCCAAACATGATGAGGTTTGTGAACCAGAAGAGTATTGCAGTTGCGGAGACAAATCCGAAGAAAGTCCAGAGCCATGGAACAACGTCATCTGCAGCTGGAGGCAGGAAGTCGAAGATACCCTTGTGCTTATCCTCGTTGTAGCTCTCTGCCCATGACTTGATGAACCATGTCTGCGCAACATCCAGCACACGGAAGAGGGCCATGACGATAATGGCAACGGACCACCATCGCAGCGTACCTGCTCTGATGTAGCGCCAGTATACACTCCACTTGACGCCACCTTTCTCACGATGTTCATCTTCGATAAACTTGTCGGGTACAGCCGCTGCTTGCTCTTCTTCTCGCTTCTTGGCGTCTTCCTCTGACTCAGTATCATTGGTCTGGGTGCGCTTTAGTGCATTCGCGTCTTCAACTTGGCTTGGCTCGTGGAGAGTCGCTCTACCCTGTTCTAGATGGACCCATTGTTTCGCGATACCGTGGCAAAGTTCAGTTCGATGTGTGACAAGTATAGTCGTTCTGCCATCGAGCAATGGCCCGGCTAATAGTTTGCCAACGATGAACTCGGCTGTCTGGTGGTCAAGGGCGGATAGCGGATCGTCAAGAAGGAGTACCTTTGCGCGACTGTATACAGCTCGCGCCAATGCTACACGAGCCTTCTGACCTCCTGACAAGCCGATTCCGTTTTCGCCAATGTTCGACAGATCTCCGTGCTTGAGCTCTGCCATGTCAGGCAACAAAGCACACGCTTCCAGAGTCTGCTTGTAGCGACCCTCCTCGTAAGGGTAAGAGAAAAGTATGTTGTCGCGAACACTCATGCTTTGGAGCCATGGAGTTTGGGCGCAATATGCTACTACCTGATCGGGCCGCACCAGCTCACCAGCTGTGATGTCAAGCTCGCCAAGTAAGGCTTGTAGCAACGCCGTCTTACCGGCAGCGACTTCTCCGTATATCACGGTCAGTCCGAGGGGAAAAGATAACGTGATATTCTGGAGGACATTGTGGTCAACCCCAGGCCACGCGAAAGATGCACTAAGAAGGCCGAGGTCAGCAGACCCTTCTGGTACTACATCCGTCTCTTCTTTGTCTGGCTCGGCCATGAACTCTTCAATACGACCCATTGCAACGTATGCATTGAGCACAGTAGTGACGAGTTGCGGAAGCGCCCTGAGGTACGACTCTAATAGATTGAATAGATCGAAAGCAGGAAAGATCAAATCAACGCGCAACTGTTGGCCGGCTAGTTTAGTAAAAGCGTAGAAGGCAACCGCAGGGAACAGTCCTGATCCGAAGCGGAGAATGAAGGAGAGCGATGTCGAGAAGACGATGTTGACCACACGGAGATGCAGCTCTTTTTGACGAGACTCAAGGATTCCCTCCAACCAAGCGCCTTGCCAGCCGTACCAGCGCAGATGGCGGATGGACTCTATGAACTGACTTGTACGTTGCAGTTTCTCGTCGGTTGCAATTCTGCGCTTCTTCTCGAAATAGACCTGAAAGCGGGCGATCACGATGTTGAGGAGCTGTGAAGCACCCAGTGCCAAAACCCCAAGTAGGCACGCCCAACCTAACATCCGCCATATTAGTATGGTTGCGAATATGGCACCTGCAGGCTTAGTGACGATATCAGAAAACTCCCAGAAGCGCTGTGCTACCTCATAAGCGTCGTTTCGCATCAAATTGAGGATCTTGCCCATCGATGCAGCCTGGTTTTCATCTTTGACCTGCGTCTTGATGCTCTTTGTGAACATAGATCGGACAGGAGTGAGCACACGTTGTAGCCAGCTTCCGGTTGCTGCCTTGCTCGTGCTGTCTAGACTGCTGCCGCTCTCGTTGCCCGCCTCGTCTACTCCAGAGTTACTATGGCCGTTCGTCTGATCTTCCTTGACGTCTTGTTTCGCACCCAAAATTTTACGGTGCAGAGTCTTCTCGTAAAGCATGGTAATGAGCTCGCCTCTGCATCTCTCGTATGACCGCCTCTGATGCCACAGATTGAAGATGTTAAGCTGGGCAGATGCTAGTCTCAAGACGAGAATGATACAGGCGTAGGTAATTGTAGCACTGCTGTTCTTATCTTCCATGGATGCGAGGACCCGCTGCAAAAGCACAGGGGTGAGTAGAGCTACTAATGTTAAATTCGTCTCAAGCAACATGGGGAATGTCACTTACTTGCGCACATCCGAACAACGTTGAGGACAGTTGTAAAAACTAGATCCACGCCGTTTGCAACGAAGACTCGTTTTGTCACCGAACCCTGTAGTTTTCGGAACGCCTCGTGCAGCCGCGCGTGCTTGAACTCCCAGCCAAGATCCCATATATCTTCGTCTTCCATCTGCCGTGTCACGCCTTTTTTGATCAATGGTTCCATCCATGACACTGTCATGTACTGCCAAGGAGTCAAGTTATCCTCGGGAGTCCTAAGTTGCACGGTGGGAGTGGCAAAAGCTGGGCTGATATCTTTTCTAGGTAGCCTTGGGTCCCGGAGAGGCATGTTGAGAATCAGAACGATACCTAGTGCAGCCGCCACGGGTGCGACGATCCAAGGAACATCTTTAGCCAAGAGTGGGCTCTCCTTGTGGAGTAGTATGACCAGCTGTTCGACTAGAAGACTCGTGAAGAGAAGCAATAACGACAACGAAGCTTTTCTTGGACGCTCCACGATGACAATTCCTGCCACGATGGCCTGCAATACTTGTTAATCGACAATCACAAGCTCATCACATTGTACGTACCCATGCAATGGCGGGATAAAATGCTGTCGATTGTCGGACGGGAAAGAAAGCGCTCAGGGTTTGGAAAGTAAGTCCAACCGTAGCTAGGACTAGCAGGCCAAACGTGCTGCTCAGAGGCTGCGGTGTAGAGCGTGTCTCCAATTCATCCGCCTTGTCCTTTTCCTCGCGTACGAACGGTTTTGTCCATCCCGGCCAGTAGCCGTCTGCAATCTGCAGCGAGTATTTCAGCAGTACCAATGCTGCCAGTATGGCTGGGATTGTCGCTACAAATGGCAGAGCACATGGCGTGAATCGGGCTGCTTCCGTACTCTGGTGAGATCAGCAATGTTCAGAAGAGGCGTAAGTGACCGTACTGACCCAAATGCGATGGCAGTGCGATATTGGTGGTATGTCAGAAAATGTTGGAGCCGATGATAGTGGAATCTGGAAGGACGCCATGACATGCACCGTTTTCGGATGCCCGTCAGCACCTACCTGGACAACACTTCCTTCCACTTTAACCCCAGCTGATGTAAACTTGGGTGAACAGAGGATAGCATGTAGACGAGGTCTTACGCAATTCTGCTGGGCATCAGTGGAAGGAAAGGGCCAGCATGCGAGTGTCGGTGAACATGTTCAAAGCCGTGAGGCGACATCTCGGAACGCGGACTAACGCCGGGAATACTAGCGCGCCCCGCATATCTTGTGCCCAAATCCGGAGGAGCCATTGAGGTATCTGCACGCATCATAGCATCGCAGCACGACCTCTCTCTCCAGTCAGTGAGACCAAGGCTACACATCATATGCAGTTCGCCAGCCAACAGACGCATGCCGATCGAAGCATTGCGCCGTTGGCAGCTGCGCGAAGAGTATCAACGCGTCATCGCGCCAGAAAACAGTTGAGAACGCGGACATCGTCGTCACCGGTCAAACTATAGTGGATGTACAACTCGATGACATCGCGCTGCTTGCCCGTACCCGACGCGTCTGCGCTAAGATGCCACGAAAAGGTACAGATTTCGGAAGTACCCAGAGATAGGTGCGGCATGCGGCGCGACTTGTTCCCAACGACCTTGGTGCTATTACCTTGCGTTTGTTGTTGCGGCTCGTCTTTGTGATCCCTCGCCAAGGAGCGCGTGATGACGCGCGAAACGTCGCTGCCTCCTGCCGCCCTAACAGCAAATTACTTTTTCGTAGAAACCACCGCCACCGCCACAACACCGTAAACGTCTCGGGTGCATCCAGCCTCGAAAAATAGCGAATCATGGCCGTCGACCGTTGCCTCGCGGAAACATTGCTCCGTTGGCAGCAAGGCTACGAGCTTCCGACACCTGCAGCTTTGCGTACAGCAGGAGCGATTCTGATACCGCAGGCAGCCGCACTAACTGTTTGTCGTAGTTGTGGGATGGGCACAGCCGCTGCATATGCACGTGGAGTGCAGCGCGTGGGTAACGAGTGTGCCTGCGAGCGCACCAACGCGTCCATCGCTGGTCTGCTGCACACAGCGATTCTTTGCGAGACTTGCTATTGATGCTAACAAAAAGACTGAGATGGTGCTAGGAGCTAAGAGTGCTCACCGTGTTGCTCTGCTCGGCCGCCGATGCAAGGCTGCTACGAAGCCTACGAAACGATCCAAGCCTTCGGCACAACAGTGACATTCAGCACCGCCACACGTGTATTCATGCGAACTCTGCAGTCACTGGGGAAGCAATCCTACAACGCGTTGATAAATTCAGCGCATAGGTCTAAATGGCATCCAGCCCAAATTCCTCCCTCTGTGCACATCAATCATCTACTTCGTCTTTCATCTATCAATTCTGCTTACAGACATGGTTCTCGATACCTCTTTCAGCAATTCTTTGGGTTTCAGGCTACATGAGCTCGGAAAAGACTCGCAGCTAGAAACAAGACACATACCTACCAGTTCAAACGCCAAGTCATTTCAACCTCCCCCACCCAGACCGCGCTTCATGGATACCCAAAGCGACCCCACCCTGACCTCTACTGGTTCACCAATTCGCAAAGCCATCCCCCAATCGCAACGCCTGGCTGCGTCAACTATTCGCGACAAGTTTTCCAGTCAGCCGTCGCGAACAGTCTCTGACTCCATCAGACACCCAAAACAAATCATCGATGACGCCGCACGACTTTCGCAGGACTGCATTCCACGTAAGCGTCCACGGCGTGATGGTAGTCAAGATCTTGAAGTGGATGGGCTATCGACATCTGAAGTGCGGTATTCCCCATCACCCTCTCACGCCGAAGCGAATCAGCAACCTCATCAAGAGCACGATGGATTCTCGCCAGTCCTGACCCCAAAGACCGCCAGATCTACCCACGACAGCTTGTATGGAGAGCTGCTCAGGAATCTGACTCCTGGCGATCGGAAAGGAGTCATCTATGTTCTATGTGACCCAAACAACAAATCCAGAGGTTACAAGATCGGAAAGACGAAACGAGCCTATAGAAACCGCATCATTGAGCACGAAAGAGCCTGTGGCTTCCTGCCCAGTGTGATTCACGTGTCAGATCACGAGATTGACCATTGTGGTCGCCTAGAGAAGCTTGTGCATATCGACCTGGAGAACTTCTGTGCACCATTCCATTGCGAAAATCACGGGCGCGTCGATGCGAACAAGGAGATCAAAGCACACAAGGAATGGTTTCAAGTCACCGAAGAGATGGCAGTCAATACTGTAAAGAAATGGGAGAGATTCATGCAACAGGAGAAGCCTTATAGCTGGGACAGGCAGCTGAAGATTATATGGAGATATCTTCTCGAGACTAGGGCCGCCGGGCCTCTTGGAGTGCGTACATGGACACACGAGGCGCGACGAGAACACTGGGAAAGAATACTTGCGCCTCCAACGACAACCGAGTACATCTACGCCTATCGAGCACACGTTCAAATGTGTTTGAACAGTCTACGTCGCTTCGCAGTCTACGTATGGACATACGTATCGGAATTCTTCTGGCCGTTGTGTACTTTGATCTATGGCGTGACAACGTTGGCCGTATTTCAGAATCTGCTGGCGTTCTATGCGTTCGTCTTCATCCTTGGATGCGCCAGCGCCAGGGTTCTGTCTTACGTACCACTGAGTCCTCCGAAGCGACGAACCAGAACGCCCAACAAGGTACTTACGGCAGCTGCTTTGATGCAACATTAGGTTGTGGATAGACGCGGGATATCCCACGCAGGCATGGTATTTTAGCCGTAATCCGATAACCTCCCTTTCTTTTTGGAAGAACTGCCTAAACTAAATCCTTGAGCCCAGAGATAATCTGAGTATTGTTTGTATGCGTTGTATGCACGGTGTCCATATGCGGAAGGTACCAATCCTTCATGCCGTTCTTCCCTTAGCCTACAGGAGCGAGGTAAACAACACCAAAACTTCCAACTCCTGTAAAGACGGCAAACGTCAAAATCGGGTATCTTGCCCCGACACCGTTCGCTACACATCATCTGGGGGCCTTAGCGCGCTCTCGTAGTGGATGTGCGGGGTATATGCCCGCGAAAGAGAGCTCCGGTGTATGTACCCCACATCACGAGCTTCCATCTCACTTAGGCCAGGACTTCATCGCATTCATGTAGGCACAACCGTGCCTCGGCTTCGATTCGCGAGCTTGACCTGAAAGTCCAATAGCGGCCGATGAACCTAGCAGCAAATCCTCGTCCGACTACCACGCGACCAGTTCATCCCACCATCAGCTCTATCCATGTCTCCCGGACATGCATGCCCAGAAAGAGATCGCAGGCACCAGTTCCTGGACCGAGGAAGCTCAAATCTAAACATGATGCCTACTGGTCAGATGCTCGAAGGTCAACGCCAAATACGAGATCTCGATCTCGGAGACAAAGGACTCCCAGGTGTCACAATACTTCGGACCACTGTTGCCGTTTTTGCTCTATCATCTCAAGGGCTCTGCATCTGCTCACTAGATCTCTTCAAGCCAAGGTCTTACCTATGGGGGTAAGAGCAGAAATGCCAAGGGTATCTCGAATTGTTGTGACACCTGATAGAACGGTCACAGCGCTCTTTTGGGGAGTTCACGTCCGTCAACCACTATTCGAGTTGCATTACAAGATTCTAGGCAATCTAAATACCGAGGTAGGCGCGAAGGATGTGGATTTAGAACCAGTTACTTGGACATGCTAGGAGGAACATAAAGGGAAGGGGGGAACCCAGATGGGAAGAATCACAGCACAGTCAAACAGCCAACTTCCAGCTTCTTTCTACTACTTCTGTCTTCAGAGCCACCAGGCATCGTCCATCGTTACTACAATTGTCAATATGAAGTCCGTCACCATTCTTTCTCTTTTTGCTTCCCTCGTTCTTTCTTCCCCGATCGCTGTACCTGCCTCTGCGCCGGAGGATGCACCTCAGCCCATCACACTCGAGGCTCGTCAGTCAAGCGCCACTCGCAATGAGCTGGAGAATGGCAGCAGCGCTGCCTGCCCTAGGACTATCTTCATCTTCGCAAGAGGCAGCACTGAAGCTGGCAACATGGGCGCCTTAGTTGGTCCTTTCACAGCCAGCGCTCTCGAGAGCGCATACGGAGCATCCACTACCTGGATCCAGGGTGTAGGCGGCCCATACACTGCTGGTATTGCAGAGAACACGCTTCCAGCCGGTACTTCTCAAGCCGCCATCCGCGAAGCCCAACGTCTCTTCAACCTTGCTGCGAGCAAGTGCCCAAACACGCCTATCACTGCAGGTGGTTACTCTCAAGGCGCTGCCGTCATGTCAAACGCTATTCCCGGTCTGAGTGCTGCTGTACAGAACCAGATCAAGGGCGTAGTGCTGTTTGGCTACACCAAGAACCTTCAAAGTAAGCTCTTTCCTTCTCTTAACATCCTATACAACAGTCTCTAACAACGTCCCAGATGGCGGAAGAATCCCCGGCTTCCCAACCAGCAAGACTAGGGTCTACTGCGAGACTGGCGACTTGGTCTGCACCGGAACACTCATCATCACACCTGCGCATCTCCTGTACTCGGATGAGGCTGCTGTACAGGCACCCATCTTCTTGAGGGCTCAAATTGCTTCCGCATAGGTGGCTACGAGAGAGGCTTTGATGCGAAGATGAAACTTTGTATCCTATCAGCCAGACTGCGATTTCGGTGTTGGCATATGCTTAGTCCCTCCACTTCAAGCACACATTCTTTACAGTAAATAAATGATTAATCGACTTGACCATTTTGAAAGAAACTGAGTTAGTCTTTTGCGATACGTGCTAGAAAATGCGATTTGCTATCTAGTAACCACTTGGCACTAAACTATTAGCCCACTCTTCCACATCCGAGAACTGATCCTCGACGTCGTCAGGTATGCCATTTCCATTCGCATCCGACCACTGCTCTCCACCGTCGATAGTTCCAGGCCCGGCCATAGGGCTAGCATTCTCGTCACTAATCAGCTCACCCGTCTTCCCGTAGCTCTTCAGTTCCTCAATGAGTCGCGTGTCAACAACATCGCGCACTTTACTCGCGCCGACAGACCTCTCGGCAAGCTTTAGCGCATCTTCCGCGGATAGAATCTTTTCGGGCGCTGGGAAAGGAAACTTGGTTGTCTGGATAACCATGCCCCCATAGTTGCTGGAGGACACTTCTAGCTCCGTTCCGTCCAACATGCCATCGCGGTTCGAGTCGTAGAAGTTGCCTTCAACGTAGCCCTTGAAGTTCTCATTTCCGCGCGTGAACGCCGTGACGCTGGTACTGGGGCCGCAGATGAAGTAATTTCCAACGATATTCGCCTCACTTGCTGCACTCGAATCTCCAGCGATGTATCCTCCACCCCCGCCCCAGTTGTACACCACATTATTGGTGAAGTCATTAGTGCCCTTAACCTTCGGGTTTCGCGTTTTGTTGTCGATGTATAAGTTGCGGAACAGGCTGATACCATTGCCGAGGTTCGTTTGCATCAGCCCGCCACACGAGTGTGTTTGCAAGCCTTGCCCGATGATACTGTTCTGAATGGTGATGTTTCCGACGTCGCTGCCAGAGATCGAGAAGGTCTCATCACGACCCCAGGAGACGGAGACGTGGTCGAAAATCATATTGCGTCCCTCTGCGATCGTTATACCATCTTTTCCACTGTCTCCTCCTTTTCCCATTCTGATGCGCAAGTACCGGACAATCGCATCGTCGGCGTTGCTGAAACTCCATCCATTTCCGTACACTGTGATACCAGCGCCCGGTGCTGTTTGCCCGAGGATAGACACACGTTTGGCCACGACCATGCGCTCTTCAATCTTGATCAAACCACCTATCGAGAACACGACTATACGGTCGCTTTGAGAAACGCCCTCGCGGAGAGATCCTTCGCCGCTATCGTTGAGATTTGTAACAACATAGACGGCACCACCACGACCGCCGACAGCATCTCGCCCAAAGCCTTCTGCGCCCGGGAAAGCGAGGGCGGCGACGGAGGATATTAGCAGGGGCAGAACGGTGCAGAAAATCATTTTCAAGGCGGAGAAGACGGGAGTAGGAAGAATGTCGGGGACAGAGGGAAAAGGGATATCATATGAAAGCTCCGCGCGACATGCGCCAAAGCAGCGAGATCAGCTAGCAAGTTCGTAGCGCACTGCTGGTGGATGACACCTTGGATTACTCTTTTCATTTACCCCAGACGTTGTGATCGACAGGGTACCTAAGAGATAGTCCGCCAATCACAGCGGGGTTGTGCTCGAACGGTAGGAAAGCATGGCACACAGCAAAACCAAGGAGTGCAGGTCTTGTGATGTGACATTGTTGAAAGCGCAGCTCGTACAGGTACATACGTCGGGTCCTCGGTGTAATAAACCCCATAAGTATATTCCTGCCCTTCCTAGTACATGCTAGACCCGGTTTTGACACTTTCCGCAATTATCCCAACATCAGCAAGTTCAGCAACCAAATTCATGAGCATGTGGTCGCAACCTGCCGCAGCTACCATACCAATGGTAACGGGGAGCGTTTCGTTTCTCTCAGTAACCCTGCTGACATACGTCCTGCAAAGTTAGAGGTACGAAGTCAGTATATGTCTCACATGCACTTCGTACAGTCAAAGCTTACCTTTCGCCAATCGGTATTGTGTAGTCGGGTAGCGCAGCCAGAACTGACATCTGGTTTCCGGGAAGTCCAGCAGCAAATATGCCACCTGGAGCGGCTGTGTAGATGTCGCGGTAGTCTTCCGTACCGGCACCCATAGGATATAGCACCAAACTTGACTCACATGATGGCGTTAGCGTCTTTCGAAACCATGTCTGGAAGGTGTGCGTGCGCTCGATAGCAGTGGTATAGCTAGAGGTCGGCAAAGTGGCGGCCCGGTTCCATCGCGCTCGTGTTTGTGGATTCCAGTAGGGGGCTTTGCCGAACTTGGCAATATACTGCTCTCTAAAGGGTAGACCTAGGTCGCGGTACTGGTCCACGTTGGTAATGTTGGAGTATGTAGAGCCGAGATAGGATGCTATGCCTTCTGAGATGTTCGCGTATGCATTGAAACTGGCGTTGGCGTTGAATGTTGTCAAATTGGCGTCAAGAAAAGTAGCTAGCTGTGAGATGAACACATCAAACATAGGCATACTCGTGCTGTTGACTGTAGGCCAAAACAGATCAGGCAAGATACTGCGCTTAGGGTAGGATGTGTATGCCTTAGCTGGGTACCATTTCCTATGCACTGCTTGGAGGAGCTTCGCCGACCTAGCCAACACGCCCGGCGTATCAAAAATTGCCGAGATAGGCAAGATTCCTTTGAGTGGCAGTGAGGCGTTGGTGATACGCATACCGAATAGGCCGTTCGCCATGGCTGGTAAGCGGACAGAACCCCCAGTATCAGAGGCGGTTGCGATATCCATCCAGTCGTACGACGCAAGCCCAGCTCCCGAACCGGCTGATGACCCTTGGGGGTGCTGGTAACCATCTCCTCTAGGGTTGAATGGCGCTAGCTGATCCACGTAGTCGGCTGTTGGTCGTTCCCCAAGCGCAAATTGAGTAGTCTTGGTCTTTCCAATCACCACCGCACCCATCTCGATAAGCTGTTGTAAAGCTGCAGCGCTCTCTGGAGCAGGATCCACAAGATCTCGGTAGGCTCTGTTCCCACCACTGGTACGAATACCCTTCAGGTCGTAAATATCCTTTACGCCCAGGCGTTTACCCGACAAAGGCTTGTCTTCTGTGGGTGCTGGATAATATAATCGTGAAGGCACTGCGATACTAAGAGCTCCGTAGGCATCTGTCAACGCCAGACCTGTGACAGGAAGGAAAGTCCCATTCTGACCTTCAGTGACCGACTCCACAAAAGCGAAGTTGTGATCCCAATACAACCGGTAGACTCTGGTGATAGCCTTCGATGGGTGAAGTAGATATGGGCCGGATGCTACGCCGGCGTCCAACGCAGTGTAGATCATGCTGCACCCGATGGAGCCAAGATATGCATGTGCATTGTCTGAAAAAGTGCTTGAGCCGCCAAGCACCAGTGTATGGAGGAAGGACTCCGAGTATACATCATCGTGGGAGAGAAACGAGGATATCGTATAGTCCAGTAGCTCCGCTGTGACAATCGTTTGTTCGTTGAAAGCTAGGTACGTAATCGGTAGAGGTTCAACGTTGGCCCATGGCTGATCGCCAAAGCTAAGCGTCGCTGCGGTAAGATCTGGAGAATAATGAGATGTAGAGTTGAGGTGAAAAACTGTACTCGCTCGGACAAGAGCTGCAAGCGATAGGAATGGCGCGACCCTCATGATGTGCGACGCGCAAGCTTCGTGGGCCAATGCTGATGAGGCAACCCGCCAGCTTTATACCAATGCATCTTCGGCTCGGGATTGTGATTCCCTGGAACGCAGAGTGCGAATGTCCGTTACATCTCTATCGCGTCCTGACGGTGTGTGCAGAAGTGGGAGAGATGGAGGTTAGCGCGTCGATGATAATGCAGGCAAGACACTTGGCATGACGTCACGCGTGAGGAACGAGTCAGAATGGGCATCTTAGAGATAACGGTCAAGCAACATCCGCTATTTCATTGACAAATTGCCCGCTTGTAATGATAACACTTGCAGGATACTAAGGGTCGTTGTCTAGCTCACAGTGAGTTGAGAACGAAGACCATTGAAGACGTGTCCACGTATGAACTATTGGCACAAAGGACCATCAGTTCGCAGTATCCTCTCAGTCTTTTGAGCACTCCACGTCAATCTAGGAAATTCCTGAACACCCTAGAGCCTGAATTAAGGTTAGTTTACCTACCTTGCATATTTTAATCTTGATGTAGTCTGCGGACCTATTCAGCTCTTGTCTCATATGAGGTGACTCAACAGAGATAGTGGCTGCCGCGTCATAAGCATCAGATCAAGGAGTGGAAGAGATGTGCATGAGTTTCAGGATAACGGTGAGGCACAGTCTCCTGAAGTGTGGACCTGCATCGGAACTCAAGAAGCGACGGGATTAATCGCTGTCCCTGATGGGAAGGTGAACAGTTTTGGGCCCTGGAGACAATGGTGGAGTTCTCGAGGCCGGATTCGTGAAATCAGGAAGGGTAACGCAGGCTTAGTAATGCACATGTTCATCGTGAACGAACACAAGACTTTGTAATGCAGCTGCTTGAGATCTCCGCAGCCATATCAATGCTGCCTAGTAACGAAACGCCTGCGCTATGCTTCTAGCAATGAACTAATGAGGTGCGAAGTGTCTTCCGAAGACCACTGGAACTGAAAAACAAAAAGCACGATAGCAAAAGAGGACCCAATGCGTGAACCTATCGCGTCCCGCTATAAGCAAAGAGCGACCAGCTACCTGGCAAACCCCTAGCATCTTCGCTAGAATGCTCTGGGTCTCTTTTGTGTCGCACGACTCGGAACCGGAGACGCACTTGGCCGTTTCCTTTGTACCAACGCGTCTTCTTCCAGCTCTTCTCCAGTCGTATGTTGTCCGTTGAACTCGCAACCGGGATGGTCAATGTCTGCCTGACAGCAATCCCATTTTATTGACCCGCCCGGTGGCCTGTACCTCTTCCCAGAATGAGAAACGCAGGGCGCATTCACGTCCACTATCTGTTCGTGACACACTGTGCAGGTCTTTATCAAAGGCGCAGGCTGTTTGTTGATGCTCGCTGACTGTGGCGTGTCTCTGGCCAACAGCCTTGGAGTTTGGTTGACAGAGGATGATTGGCCTGAGGGTTTCCGGACTGGCGTGCGTAACATGGTTGAGCGTGGATAGGCTCCAGGAAGGTGCATGTCGCCGTCTGAACTTGACTGTGAGCGCTCACGTGGCTCCCGCTTCACTCGTGACGCGGACTCAGAACCATGAGGCCGTGATGTAGCTCGACTTCCGCTGATCTCGCGGGATTGTGCAGGCAAGCTGTTGTGACTTGGGGTCGGAACTGTAGGCTTCACGAGGTTTCTTTTCGCCGCCTCATAGAGTTCGTCGCTATCATCCTCATCTTGAATCTTGACCTTGGGCTGATGCGACTGCATCCGTTGCTGGCTGATCAGGCTCTGGGCGGATGCAGAGTGAGGCGCAAGTCCACGGACGAGGGCGCCGGAAAAGGCCGGTGACATTTGGCAAAGGTCGAGCAGCACCTTTTGCACAGCGCGCGGGTCGGCTGTCTCGATGATCTGTTTGATATGCTCAGGGTGGATAGGGCGCGCCTGCTGTGGCCCTACAGGGTTTCGCGCGGAAGCCATCGGATGCCTAGCTTCCATCCCGACATTTGCCATACCGTAGGGGCGTGGCTCGGGCTTGAGGTACATTTGAACTAGTCTTTGGGGCGGCCTTGGCTGTGGCCGCTGTTGTGGTCGTTGCTGGGGCATGTCTTCCGGCTCTGGTGAGGAACCTGTGAGGTCGATTGTTTGGCAGCTATTGCCAGTTGTGTGTGATGAAGCCATTGCGAGGGAAAGAATGACCAGATAGTGATAACCAAGAGCACCCAAAGTGAATAACTGATGTCAAAGCGCGGTCTGCAGAAGATTGGTCGCAGCGTCGCACAATGAATGAATTGCTGGGCTTGAACGTGTGGATTCAGGTGGATCTTAGCGCGACACCAGCTCACGTGATCAGTGCACGGCCCTACGCAAGATCCATCCCCACAAACCTTGACCTGCAAGAAGGAGGCGCGTCCGCCGTGCCCAACAACGCGTCAGCTTCAACACCATCAGTAATGCGATGCTCACGCGGCGTCACTTCGGGCCTCAATACTGCCTCCGTCAGCCCTCTGTAACACGCTATAATTAACCCAAATCAATGCACGGACGGCAACAAGATTCCCACCAACCGGCGCAATCCACCTGCGCAGTCGTTTCGCGAAGAGAGATTCACCGTCTGGGGTGCATACATCAATTTTCCGATGGCTTGCTTTGCCCGTTTCGACAGCTTTCATAGCGGGGAAACGACCCCGTAGCTCGCTAGGCGGCTGTTCGGAGGTCTAGGTCAGACCCGGGGAGTCCGCCAATATAGTTTGCTTAGCCGGCATGCTGAGGTTATTGTATGTATATGTAGCCTGCGCATCTTCAGGCTAAGTTCTACATTCACTCGCTCTTATACTTTCATTTCTCGCTCTGTTCTAGTATGTTGACAATGCTCCCATCAATCGCTTTCGTTCTCACGCTCGCGGCATCCGCTGTCGCAGCTCCAACGACACTGGCGCCACGGGCTGGGCGTACAAGTCCTCCCCCGGGATGTCTGGCTGTGGGTGGTAGCGGAAAATACAAAACTGTTCAGTCCGCCGTTGATGCTTTGAGTGCGTCCAGCACGGCTGCACAATGCATTTTCATCGCGAAGGGTTAGTTCTGACTGTATCACCTCCATATGAGACATGTACTGACTCCATGCCCCCGCTTCTACAGGCACTTACAAGGAGCAAGTCTACATCCAGCCGCTCAAGTCGGCCCTGACGGTGTACGGCGAAACGACAGACACCAGCAGCTACACTAGCAACACCGTGACCATCACCCAGGGCAAAAGTCAAGATAATGCCCCCAACAACGACGAGACTGCTACTCTCCGCGCCTGGACGCCAAACCTGAAGGTCTACAACATCAACCTCGTAAACACACGCGGACAGGGCTCGCAAGCTCTCGCCCTTAGTGCTTATGCCGATAAGCAAGGCTACTACGGATGCCAGTTCAAGGGTTACCAAGACACCATCCTCGCCCAGCAGGGTAGCCAGGTCTATGCCAAATCCTACATCGAAGGAGCGACTGACTTCATCTTCGGCCAGAAAGCCACAGCATGGTTCGATGGTTGCTCTCTGGGCGTTCTCTCCGCGTCGCTGGGTTACATTACTGCTAACGGTCGCGATTCGGATTCCAATCCCTCATACTATGTTATCAACAACTCGAAGATCGCTGCTGCTCCTGGTAACACGGTGAGCGCGGGTGCTTACTACCTCGGCCGTCCTTGGAGAAACTTTTCTCGTGTTGTGTTCCAGAAGACCAGCATGACGAATGTCATCAATGCCGCGGGATGGAAAGTTTGGAGTACCGATGACCCTAGGACTGACAAGGTCACATATGCCGAGTACGCAAACACTGGTGATGGATCCAAGGGTACCAGGGCATCCTTCTCAAAGAAGCTCTCGGCTGCCGTTAGCCCTTCTACTGTTCTGGGCAGCGACTACAAGAGCTGGGTTGATGCAGCTTACCTTTCCTAGGCCGAGACCCTGTAAAAAGGTGCTGGCTGGGCCGGGGTGTACGTGAGAGTTCGTTTTCTTGTACATATTTTGCGAACACTGAATGTCTTCGTATTTACTCACGTATTTACTTGCAACTGCACTTACCAAAAATCTAAAAGCTTATCAATAACATCGCGCTCAATATTGCATTCGACTGGATTTTCCTATCATCCCATGGTACTATACACCCACCCACCTATCGCAGAAGCAACATTGCAACACTGTATCACCGCTTCCGTCACCAAAAAAAAAGAAACGATCAGCAATCGCACACAATCACAACGAACGCGCAACACTATAAGTGCATTCGCAATCTTGTAGTTTGCTTGAGAAGATTCTAGCTGAAGTAAGCAAGGCTAAACACGGGCTACCGCCGGAAAGCCACTAATGAGAGACCCACTAGTGGGTCACCGGACCATGGGTTTTTGCTCCGCATTGCTACGGCATCTGCCCTTCTACTTCAACTTTGCAATCGCAAATATTTTGACAAAAGGTTCGAGATGTCGTATGGGACCATAATCAACACACCGCCTTCCGCGGGACGCTCAAGAGTAAACTTCTTGCCACGCCTGCCATCTGCAGCTTCAGGCTCTGCGCAGGACACGGACGAGGAAGCAAACCAGCCAGGATCATGGAGCAAGATATCGCAGAGTCTGAAGTCATTCTATAGGCGGAATTTCGGGTTATTCTTAGTTTTCTTGGCGCAGACATGTGGTTCAGTCGTAAGTTTTATCTCTTGTGTGCAAAGACTGCATGCCGCAGACCATGCCACTTACTGATGAGCAATAGATGAACACAGCGGCCAAACTCCTTGCGAATGACCCATCGATCGAGTTTCACGCTTTGCAAATCATCTTCATCCGCATGCTATGCACGACGATCATCTGCTCGGTTTACTCTTGGTACCACGCGGTGCCTGACTTTCCTTTCGGTCAGAAAGGCATCAAAGGACTGCTCATACTGAGAGGTACCGCAGGATTTGTCGGTCTATTTGGACTGTATTGTGAGTTCAACTCCCTCTGCAAATTTTCCCAGGTCACTCCATATAAGATTGTGACCTGCATGGGTGGGGCATGATATCGAACAGGAATACAGCTAACAGTACCGCCCAGACTCTCTGTCATGGCTCGAATTCTCCGACGCGACAGTAATAACGTTCCTAATCCCAACCATGACAGCCATTGTATGCTTCATCTGGTTACACGAACCATTCACCTGGAAAGAAGCGCTTTGCAGCTTCGTCGCATTCTGCGGCGTTCTCTTCGTCGCGAGACCACCATGGCTCTTTCCAGCTTCGCACTTAAAGCCAATAGCCGATGACTCGGACAGGCATGCACCACTACCATCAACTACCGCCGAACAACGCGCTCTGGCAATCTTCATCGCAATTCTAGGCACGCTTGGCGCTTCGACAGCCTACGCAACGATCCGAGTGATCGGCAAGCGCGCCCACTCGCTCATCTCGGTGAATTACTTCTCTCTCATCGCAACGATCGCCTCGTTCGTGATCATCCTGGTTCACCCTTCGTTACATTTCGTCATGCCCAAAACGCTCGGTCAGTGGGGATTGATCGCCATTATTGGGCTCTTCGGGTTTTTGTTGCAATTTCTTCTGACGGAAGGCCTGCAGAGGGAGAAGGGTGGACGAGCAACAAACTTGACGTATCTACAACTTGTTTTCGCACTTGTTGTCGAGAAGGTGATATGGGGAACTACCCCGCCTGCTGAGAGCTTGGTGGGAGCCGTGCTTATCATCGGAGCGGCGATTGCGGTCAGTCTGCAGAGGTCGAGTGGGAAAGATGATAAGAAAGCTGAAGTCGTTGAGGAAGAGGGAAGGCTGTTGGAAGATGAGAATTAAGCTAGAGCAACGTGGTACGCGCAAGTGTATTGTTATCATGTACACGCATTTGCATGACAGAACCGACATTCTACCTCCATGCTTCACAACACTATACATGCCCTGCCATTGCGCATTCTTCATCCGACTACATGGAGCTTCATTGCCAACGGACCCTGGAAAGCGTTCCTGCAGTAATGCGACTCCTGTTCGTACAGTACATGAATGATGATGGTTAGAGCAAAACCGCTCGTATGGTGCGGCATGTTGCAGTAGGTATGATCTGTGATAGACCACTCTACTGACAACATTGGTGTCATGATGGGGACAGATTCACAGCAGCCTAATCTGCGTCGCCGCTGTACCTATACCATGCGTCAGTTTCTACTGACAGGCTCATGACTAATGGCGATCAATCGTGCTTCTCACGCAATGCCGAGCCTAAACTGCATCGCCCTCATCCCTCGAACTGACATCACTGCTCGCTCTTTCTTCGTCTGTTCCTTGTCTCACGATGTGCTCTTCGCTTCCATTCATGCTCATGTCTATGTTGTCGATCTCATGCACAGTCCTCCTTTTGCCCTTTCTCTCAACATGCGATAAACGAAGGCTGTCCGGCAAATTTTGGCCGGAATTATCATTAGATGGCTTGATCGATGACATAGCCTTCCTAGCCTTACTCAAAAAGGGCTTGAGGATAGGTGCGTTCACAGCTAAAATTCCAACAAACTATGGCAAGCATTAGTAAGGTCCCAATGACATCGGGATGTGGGAAGCATACTGTTTCGCGGATTGACCAGATAGTACCAACATTTATCTGGGAAACGTCTTGAAGACACAGAATGCAGCGGAGAAGTGTTGCTGTCATCATGAAAACACCGGTGCATAGCCAAACTCCGTACAGAAGCTTCCTTCTTAAAGGCAGCCGCACGTTCCAGAGAAGAGGCAGCGGGATGTACAGAATCATCAGATCGGTGCTGGATGAAGATGAGTATAGTGCAGAAGTAAGAAGGCTCATTTCTAAGGTTACCTACGTTATATTTGTAACGACCAAAGCTAGATACTTGGATATATTGAGTGCGCAGTCGTCGCCTGGATATGGATATATTTGCCATAATCGATAGATGGGGTGACAATGTGTGAGAAACACGATGATGGTAGCGATGTATGCTAAAACGCAGATTGCCCCAGTGATCTTCACAAGATTGTGTTGCTGGAGATTGAGACTGTTGCTGTCAGCGGTGATCGTTCTAATATTGCAAGGTATGCATACGTGAGCCTTCTGTAAAAAAACAGCATACAAGCTTTCACTACGGTACCGGCCTGTTAGTATAACCGCATGGTATTGAGTGCTCCATTACCAAGGTATTGGCGCACAGCGGTACGTACAGCACCATATCAGGGTTGTGTATAGTATCCACCCTGCGAGAAGGCATTTACTACCCACAGTAATACGTTGGCTTTGCTCAGGTGTAAGTTGCGACGCGAGCTCATTACTCATTCCAGTGATGGAACCATTCTGGCCGATGAGCTCCAGCATGACAAGTTCGGCGGTAAAGAAGAAGGCGCAGAGTACGGCGAAGTAATCATCTCCATCCCAACGTAGTCGGACCTGCCAGCAACGCGCTGTAATTCGAAGTAATATAACGGCAATACCAATTGCGTATTCGGTCCATGCTTCGGTCGTGAAAGGATTGTACATGCTGGCGGGATAAGCATCGACGGTTGAGGGTCCTCTCGCGCGAGATCAGGTTACGACGAGTAACAAGGCCCTTAACACTGAGTATCATGATAAAAAGGAACGCCCGAAAAACGAAAGCTATACGATACACGACGAGAGTGGAGGCTTTCAATCGGGTGTAGGTGATCTCATGACGACGGTGCAAAGCGATTGGTGTGGGTGTCCTTTTGGATGAGAAACCCGCCGGGCGCATTAAGTTTCCGCATTTCTCGAATGATCATCCTTGTGGTAGTTTGGTGATCTCAGGGTGCTGGCTACCAAGATCGCTGTGAAGATCTAACGGCCCGATTCCTATCACAGCGTCGCGCAATTGGTTGTGGTTTTGCTTTTTGATGTCTTACGATCTTGTCCGAAGGTAATGAGATATAGCTAGGCACGAGGCAGGAAAAGCGTCTGGCTGACATACAGCCCTTAGCTGTACCCGGCGCTCCATACCTTAGCGACGCGCAGGACACGTATATAGGGTTGTGTCAAATGTGAATCTTGGATTTGTACCTTGCTTGGCGACTTCACAAACGACAACGCCGCAGAACCGTATATGCGCGAATACTACGTCATCGTCAGTATACTAGCTTCTCTGGGTACAAGAATAAAGAAAGTCGATCCCGAGAGCACAAGCGGATTACAGTCTTAAGGCGTCTATGAACGGAAAGGTGACAGTCCTAGCGCGAGGTCCAGCCCTTCTTCAGTGCTCCGCCTAGACACTTGTGAACCTAGGCGCTTGCTGCACAGCGTCCCGTGCCGTCTCAAGGGACTGTGAGAAGCGGGCAGCATGATGTGCCCTCAGATGGAATTGAGTAGACGGCGTCCTGTGTCCCCTCCCCTGCGCATAGCGACCAAGAACGAGGATTGCGACGGCAGCATTCACCAGCAATCTGATACGACATCGAAGAAGTTTTGATATGCTAGAGCAGTCTATTCCAGATCACCTCCGCAGGGAGAGATCATGCCCGGCCAGCACGCCACCCAACTACATTCCGCCGTTCCCTGGATATTGCTCCAGATTCCAGGCTGAAATGGGTGATCTCGTCATGGCCATGATGGGAGCGCAGTACACCTCTGTCACTGGAAACGACGGCATAGCCGTTACCAAACTTCAGGAGTTCGTGAGTAGAGGGCCAGAGTCAAAGCGCCCGTCATTTTGGGAAACAACCTCCGTAATCGACAAGAGAGGAGCCTATAGCATCGCTGTAATCGCATATTGGCGCAGCGCAGACTTGCACAGAAGCTGGCAACAGGAATCTGGGTTCAACACATGGTGGCAGAGTTCAGAAAGGGAAAGAGATGGGCATGGCTGGTTCCAGGAGATTCTGCGTCCAACAATGGATCGTTTTGAGACGGTATTTTCGAATCCTGAGAATCCAGAAGGAGCGGCCAACATGCAAGAGAGGATCTCGGGCAAGTTGGAACAACACGCGTATTGGGGCAGCATGCGGGATCGTTTGGCAGCTGCTCAAGACAACAAACTCGATGGCAATGGACGGTGTTCTGATGATGGCAGCGCAAATGGCTCGAGTGATGACGGATGCGCCTCAAAACGTGTCCGTATATTTGGCAAGCCCAATCTGTGCGTAATTCGATCGGGCCAGGATTGGTCAGACACGCTACCCGAAGAGCGCAAACTCTACCTTGATACAATGCATCCGGTGCTTGTCGAAGGCATGAGGTTTCTCCGCGACCAAGGGCGCGAGGTTGGGTGTTATGCGATGAATTTATGGGACGCTGTGGATTCAACGTCGTTCGAGGCGGGCCGTGAAAGAACGTTCGGCTTGGGCTATTTCGATGACCTGGCGTCGCTTGAGCACTGGAGTAAAAGCCACCAGACGCATATCAACATCTTCGGAGGCTTCCTGATGTATGCGAAGAAGCTCAACAACGTGTTGTCTCTCCGGTTATTCCATGAGGTTTACGTACTGGAGCCGGACCAGCAATTCTTCGAGTACATCGGGTGCCACGCCGAGACGGGGATGATGAATGCGCGCCGACCTTGACAGCTGTAGATAGATTGCTCGGAGTGATTCTATCGCCTATAAGATTGTGGTAAACATAGCAATCGAGAATCGTGAGCATCAGATGAAAGTTCCCATCGCGGATTTGGTGCTGAGGGCGAGAGGCCCCCGAGAGATCAAATGGGGCGTAGCGCTGTTGCCTTATCGCCTTATCGGCGTCGCATGAGAGACGCGACTTGGTACGCGTCAAGCCTCACTGATATCCATCAACCGAAGGCGATGCACAACGAATTCATCAGCGATACCACCTGCAGCTAAATGGAAAAGCGCCTCATGTGGCGCGAGCAGTCTGGACGACCGGGACCAGTAAGATGGTGACGCGAACAAACGATCACGCGGGAACGTACCCCGCGAAACATGATAAGCGGCACGGAGCTTACGCGGGGATATGGCGACACCATCACTCCCTGAAGGCTGCCTGGTCTTCCATCGCCTTTTAGTTGTTCTTGATCTTATCCCTACACGCTCTTGACAGCATTGCTTTCGTCCCTGGAGTGCGCCACTATCTGCAGCATCGTTCGTCGGGCTATCGATGTAACTACTATCCGTTTATCTAGGCTAGTTCCGAGGAGCTGTCGGTGCCTTGGACAGTAGACTTGCGATAGGCATCACGGTATGTTCTGCTTGCAATCATGTAACCTCTTATCTCTGACAAGCCACAGGGCTAGGACTATCAGCCGACCTCCTGCATCCCTTCTCCCTCTGATTCCCCTGACGGCTTCCATCATGACTTGGTGGCGCCGGGACCCGACACTCGCTCCTTTCCAACGCTATGCGCAACGCATCCTCCGCTCCGACGACGCTGCCCTTCGCACGCGGTGCTTCTCGCGCACGCCCTCCAAGTCAGCACAGCACGAAGACAACAATGGCAACAAACGTCCATCCGGCATGTCCAACCTGGAATGGTTGCAGGTAGAGCAGTACCAGCAGTGGCGAAGGAAACTCATGAATGATCCATACGAAGCCATCTTCGGTGCTAGCAACGATAGGTTGAGTGGCAAGGGCAACAAGGACTGGGAATGGCTTGCCAATAGCATTCCTAAGTGGATGTTGAGAGAGATGGAGAGCCACGACGATAACGCGTCGCCGCCGAAGCAAGGCAAGACTGACAGTGTCGATTCGAACTACCTGCGACGGGTCAAGATCGATAGTGAAGAGCGCGATATCCGTAGGGAAAGAGAATCACACTTCCCACAACCGTCATTCAGGGCAAGACTGCTCCCCGACGACCCGACTGGCATCGAATCACCCTCTGATCTGAGGAGACCGCGAGAGCAATCTCATGTCAAGGTTGTTGGCCGCAACTCAGGAGTGTCAGCCGAATCTACAACAAGCGCACGTAGTGCCACAGCGCGGGACTACGACCATGAGCAGCCGACGCGACCGAAGAGCACGGAGTCGTTTGAAGAATATATTGCGAAAACGAAAACGGATGCGGCTACGAAAATCGAACAATCCAGCACGGCCGCACGCGGTACTGAGCCTTCCTTTGTGGATCGCTTCCTGACAGAGAAGCCCGAACACGACGATGCGCAACGACACGGCACGGCGGAGACAGGCAGCTGGAGAGAGACTACACTGCAAAGGAGGATATCAAAGGACGCCGTAGCAAAGCCTGATGCTGACCTTGCGCCCATGGCGAAGGCTGGCGACGAGTCTTCCACGTCAGCATTCTCAGCTGACAGGACTCACGAGCTCTCCTCAGAACCACATATACAGGAAACCCTCCCGTCGCTTCCTCCAAGCTCAGGTCCTCTACGCACGAAGCAACCTTCCATGCAAGAACACCTCCCACCGCAGGAGACACCCAGTACACAAGGCAGCGTCACATCTGTGAGGTCAACGTCAAAAATATTGAGCCAGTTGCCCAAAGACGACTTGGACTTCTTGAGTGCGGACGAGATTCGTGCGAACATGACCGCAAGAAGGAGCAAGGTCCTGGACGAAGAACGTAAAAAAGCGGATCGGGCTAGGTTGGAGAGCACATTCGAGAGCACCCCCAACGCAAAGACCGGTATGGATCCGATGCTTGAGTCCAAGATCATCAATGACCAATACGTCCGTCGAATCGAACGGCAAATGCAGCGGCCAGAGATCTCATTCGATTCACAAGAATCCAGCGAGCCCAAGACGACTACAAAGATGGACGAAACCCCATACAAAGCAGATGAGAGCCAGTTGGAGTCGAGCGTCGAGCGGATGAAGTCCTGGCTCGAAGAAAGCGGTGCAAAATTCTCTAGTCTTTTTTGGCAAGACCCGACGGAAGAAGCGGATGCGAAGAAAACCCGCCTGTTCTTCGACAAGATCCTGGCACATATTCGCAAGGGTCGCACGACGATGAAGCAAGTGATCGAAGACCTAGAGGCTGACATTCCAGCATCTAAACCTCTCTTGAGGCGTATGAAAGCGGATGAGGACCTCCTGGACTCTGCTATCAACACTCTGCGACAACGCTCAGAAGCCGGAAAGCTTCGTTTATTGACACCGAAGAAAGTGAGGGCAATCCAGGAATTGCGTCTCCGGTACCAGAGCACAGACAACGACCTTAATAAGGCATACGCCTTGCTCCAAGATCTCGGCGACTCGGACGCAACAAAGAACGTCTCACCAACGTTCAAAAGGCGGCTGAGCATTGCATCGAAAATTACCCAGAAGAACGCTCACCTTACGCGTTATCTCATCTGGAGTCTACAGGCCCGGCTTGAGGACCCCGAAATTGATCAAAGCATGCTCGCAAACTACAAAGCTGTTGCGAACAGTTTGCTGACTCTTAGAGATACGCAGATGGCCCTAGCTCGATTGCTGGAACGTGCCATGCTCGTTTATGGCGTGGCTCCACATCTCTGGGAGGACATCAAAATCTTCCCCGACTCTCCAGCTCCGGAAATTTCGCAGGACCATGAGCAATCATCCCAGACCAAGACGTCTTCCGCTATGAGTGATGCCGACAGAGCCCAGCTTCGTGCCAAGGTAGCTGCTGAAGAACGTCTCGCCCATGAGGTCGATGCACAGAAGTCCGCTATGCGTGGGCTCTCAGATGATGGATACGCGCGTATACCGAAGGCAACCCCGAACAAATCGTTTGAAGAGCGAGGACCTCTTGCACATAGCCTGTTTAGACCGTTCGGACCCGTTTTGGAGAGCTTAGAGAGTGAAAAGCCATTCAAGAGAGGCGCAACAGAGGCCGACGTGAAGGTGACCCACGAACGTGACGACTACCCAGTGGCTGATAACATACGAAACTCAAATGAGGATAGTTCTGGTCCTGTCGCCACTGATCACGAGCAGCGCGCCTGTCCGGTTGAGGAAAGCAAATTGACCGAAGATCATGACGTGAAGAAGTTTGACATGTTGAAGGATGATCCTACATTGGGCGACACCTCATATCACGCCAGCGGCCCAACTGCCGCGGATACCGTGCGCGAAGAAGAAGTCACAGCAATCGATGCTGCCCCAAAAACTACGCAGGGAACCTCTACCGCTGCTGACACTGCATCGTCGACCGAACATGCCATTCTAGACCCGAAACCGAGCACTGACGACACTGTTGGTGAACCACCTCAGTCAGGCGCATCATTGCATTCGCCCGAAACGGGCTCACCAACAATCTACACAATCCTTTTGCACGATCCGCACAGCGGCAAGCTTTCACTGACCACCTCTACAACAACGGAATCCCACAAGGCTCCTCCTGTGATACCACTACATGAAGCGCTATCAATTCTCGAAGAGCCCGCTAAGTTCATTCCGTACATTGAGAATGGACTTGAGATCATCAAAGCGAATAAGTATTTGCTCGTCTTGCGCGGCGGTCTCCACCCCACAGCGTCTACCAGACCCTTCCAAACGGCCGATCCATCAACCGCACCGGAGCACAACAAGGACGCCGGTATCACAGGAGAACGAACTTACATTAATCCGATAGATGGAACGGCACGTCTTTCGCCTACCGGCTACGTTGGGCCAGAAGAGAGCGAGGAGCAACTCGAGAAAGATTTCACTGAGCGTAGGCAGGCTGCCGAGCGAGCAGTTAGCAATCAAGAGATTAGCATAGAACAAGATTCGAGCGAACGAAAGACCAAAGATAAGAAGAAGGGCGGTAAAGCAGCGGGTATAGTCAAAACGGCTATCTGGGCCTCGGCACTATGCTACGTGGCCGGCGTGATTGGGGAACTTGCTAGTTAAGACGCTTTTCGCGGCATGGCATTCATCTCCCGGGTCGCTCTTTTCAAACGGCGTCTATTCTGGGTTGCTATCATCACTTTCCGATTCAGTGTTGAGTTGGCGTTGGCGTTGGCGTTGGCGTTGACAGGTCACCACTCCGGTTCAGATTATATACATATGTATATCACTTGTTTGAATACTCTATTCCTCAATCTTACATATTCTGGAGGGCCGGATACTTGCTCAAGATGCCTCGATATATCAGAGCAACCGCCCACGACCGGTAAACCACTAGTACCGCTCTAGAGGGTCATACCCTTGAAAGCCCTCACGATGAACGTCACGGCGCCTTCAATGTATTCGGGACGGATGTAGGTCAAGTGATAGAACTGACAGGACCCAGAGTCACAGACCTACATTTCATTGTCAGCATGGTCGGTTTCCCACCCTGGTATAGCACGATTGGTAGACTTACAGGATCGCCCTTTGCACAGATCTGCAGCACGTTTGCCCTCAGGCCGTTGGGGAACTTGTCTCCAACTACGCCCAGCCTCAAATTTGGGTCTCCAAACATGACAACCGACTTGATCTTGGGGAATAGAGAAGTGGGTAGTCTGTCCGCCGCTCGGTGCATGATGCTTGCGCCTTGCGAGTAACCAACCAAAGAAAAGGTCTGATTGGGGCAGGCGGAAGACTGCGAGGTCAAGCGCTGAACAATGTCATCGACGCCTTGCCTTCCACCGGAAATGATTTGCGAGCTGGCTGGGTACTGAGAGAACTGTAGTTAGTGATGCTATGTTCGAAGCACTATTTGAACATCGTACCTGAACCGGATATCCCTGTACTCCAGAGAGTTCCGCTGAAACGTTGCTCACAACAGGGTCACCAACGATGACGCCGTAGGTTGGAAAGCTAGGCTCGCTGGTTCCGCGAGCTAACAACAATATCAATGCTACGAGACAAATTCGCGGTTTTTGGACTGTGGCTTACCAACGAGAATCTCGTAGTCTGAACATCCGTCGGGGACATCGCCAGGAACAATTGGAACTGGCTCCCCAATTTCCACACCGCTATCAGGCAGCTCGGGACATTCCTCTTGGGCAGACGAGGTGGCAAAGAATGCAAAGGCCATAAGAGGAGCAATGGAAATGTAGCGCATCTTCATGGGCAGTGAACTTGATCTGCTCGTGTAGAACTTGCTGTTACACACATCTTGGAAGGAGTCAACAGTGCCTTATAAGCTTGCCAACCTCGAACACAATTTCCATGCCTATCAAGCGTCACCGGAAGATACGGCGAGGTTGAGTGGCATTGTGTCGTTGAAAGATTGGATGACTCTGGTGGCTGAAATGGGACCTCGGCAACTGTGACATGTTTGACAAGGGTGTCGATGGTGTTGCGATCATCTGCACAAAACATCTTCTTGGCTATGTGAACCTTTAATCTATTCAATTTTTGTACCGAGGCATAGTTGTGGCCAGTTGGAAATCGGGAACGATATACCATGGGAACTTGTGTACGTTTGACAGTAATGTGTAGCTGTAACATACACGCTACAACGATTACGTTCTTTTGAGTTGCTCACGGCTACACATCACCAATCTTGAATACAGTCGTCTTTTGTCTAGGTCGAAAGCAATGACCGTCAGTATGAGGTTGGTGCATGCCTGAGGTATCGATATTGCTGTGGCTTGCGACCGCGAAGACTACAGTAAGCAACAGTTCATCGCAGTGACGGGACGCCTAATCCCATGGTCCCACATATTTCTGCGTGGACGGGTACAAACGACGACAATCCCGACCTAGCTTTCCATCACGGCAAGCCAAGCCCGATCAGCCGCAAGGGCCTGCGACACAATTCGATGAGTTCAACCTTGAAAAGATCCCGTTCGCGTCGAATTGCCGATGCACCCCAGATGATCTAAGAGTCATGCGATCGTACATCAGGAGTTGCCGAGGTGCGTCGATTGCTCTATGAGCACCTATTGGTGTTTCTAAACTCCTCCAAGATCAGTCCAGTAACTACCGGGAGTAACGTTTAGGATGGGCCCTGTATCTCGATCTGCCATCTCACACACCAACTTCTAATCTAAGGCTTTACTTTTCCTCCCCGTGTCTTGGTATAATACCACGGCCTTGGCCACTTGGAAAGAAACTCCTCAGGTTGTAGCTAATTGGGTAGTGAAGAGGAGTAAGAGCTGCCTCGGCTCAAGCACCAACGTCGGCGAACTGGTCATGGAATACACCAAGATATTGATGGTGAGACGAGATCATTCGGGTAGAGAGGAGAGCGTGGGATGAGAAGGGGAATTGAGAGAATCGTGTGTATAAGTATGAGGCATCTTCACCTCATAGTCATCCGGCAAGCTTCAACAGCGAGCTTCTTCTGCCTTTCACTCACTCTCTCTCTCTCTCTTCGTCTTCGCCTTCGCTTTTCTACGCCGTATTCTCTCTACCAAACACATCTTTCGCTCTTACTTTCATCATGATGAACACCATCATCTCCATCCTGGCTTTGGCCCTTGCCTCTTCTGCCACGCCTATCGCGCTCCCCAACTCTGGATCTGCCGTGGTCGCGACACGTCAAATCTTCTTTGACCGCACTAGCTTGACGGAGAATGAGTTCTCCAGCCGTTTCGGTGGCGGATGTAGGGATGTCATCTTTGTTTGGGCTCGAGGATCTACCGAAGCGGGCAACATGGTAAGTTATCCGATGGTTGGGTGGTTGTTTTGTGGTTTAACTTGCGATAATAGGGCTCTATCATCGGTCAGCCACTAGGCGATGAGCTTCGCCGCGAATACGGTGACGACCTGGCTATCGAGGGCGTCGACTATGCAGCGCTGCTTTCCACCAACTATTTGCCCGGCGGCACCGATCTCGTCTCTGAGCGCGAGATGCGCGGCATTCTTGAAGACATCAATAGTCAATGCCCTTCGGCTATCATCGTCTGCGGTGGCTACTCGTATGTTGCGCCCTGTTTCCAACTCATTCAGAGACTAATCATGACCACAGTCAAGGTGCAGCAGTCAACCACCGTGCTATCGAGGATCTTTCCACCAGTGTCAAGAACCAGATCGCGGGTGTTGTCACCTTTGGTGACACCCAGAACCGCCGTGACAACCAGCAAATCCCCAACTTCCCCCGCGACAAGCTCCAAATCTTTTGCGGTGGGCTTATTCGCGACACGGTTTGTGACGGTAACCTCGCAGGGGCTGTTCTACTTCCTCATCTCAGCTATGGCGATGACGCGGAGGAGGCTGGCGAGTTCTTGATTGGAAAGATCAATGCGGTTCGTGCTGCTAAAGCTTAGTTTACTTTATGTGAACATGAAAGGCTTTTCGCGTGCTTTTAATTGCTAGAGGAACGCCTAAGGCTTAGGGGGGTAGAAGGGTAGAGAAGGCGAAGTAAATGCAAAATCAAACAAACAACCCCTTAACCAGTCCCTCAACAGCATCATAAACCTGACCTTCCTTCTGCCCACCAGTCGCCCTCTCAGTGATCACCGGAATCTGATCCTTACCCACCTTGTAATTCCTCAAATCGCTATCCAACCCCAGATCCTTGACTAACTTCAGCACCCTATCGCCAACCTTCTCCGCATCAGTCTTGGAATCACCAGACGCTGATTCGCCGATGAAAGGAAGAAGACGCGCAACTTGCTCCGCTGCAGCGGGGTCTTGAGCTTTGAGCTTGACCACATGCCCGAGGGTGAGGCAAGACGTAATGCCGTGCGGGATACTATAGGGAGAACCCAGTGCGTAACCGAGAGCGTGAGACAGACCGAGACCACCCTTGATATTATAGCCCAGAAAACCCAGGGAAGCGAAAGCAGCGAGTTGAAGCTTTGTGATCACATCTTCGTCTTTGGGGTTTTGCTTGTACTTTGGCAGGGCTTCGAAGAGGGTGGCCGCGGACTGTAGCGTTAACCATCTGGCAGGCATCTCGGTGGCGGTGGGATGGTATAACAGCTCGATCGCATGATCCATGGCACGAAGACCTGTTGACATCCACAGGCGCTCGGGGGTGTGCAGAGCGAATTTGGCATCGTAGATTACGCAATGCGGAACGAGTTCTTTGGCTCGCACACCCGTCTTGACACCATCGGATTGCGTGTAGCCAGCCATCAGGGTGCATTCACTTGCGCTGAGCGTGGTGGGGATCGCGATGTGGTATAGATACTTTCCCGTTTTCTCGTTCAGACGGTAACTGATGGCCTTGGAGCTGTCGATTGGGCTTCCACCACCAATGGAGATGACCGTATCGATACTTTCGTCCTTCTTGACTAGATCGGTAGCTTCATCGAGTTGGGCGACAGGTGCGTGTTCGCCGATCTTGGAGAAGGTGCCTGCGTGCTTGTTTCCCAATAGCTCTTCGACTTGCTTTACCAAGGGCGTCTTGCTAGCAAGTGAGTTTCCGGTGATAATGAAGGCTTTGCTTGACTCTTTTGGGAGGCATGAGAGGAGATGCTGTTTGACTGAGTCGGCGCCGTAGTGCAGTTTTTGAAGTTGCGTCGGTTGCCAGAGACCGGAGAGGGGGTGGTTCGTTGCGTCTGTCATCTTGGGCTTGGTCTTCGTCGAGCTGAGTCGAATGCTCAAAGGGCGTCGGTATCGAGTACCGAACGGGTCGATCTTGGTGGGTGTACAAAGCAAAGAGTACTTCAATGAACCGTGTATGGACTTGGTGACGATCGATTTAGTGATGTTGGTCCCGCGTGTGATGAGGAAACCTTGTTTGACTGCAATGTGAGATGGAGTCATGGGAAGAGGCTGTTCGATTTGAGGTTAACTTCGCGCATGGTCAAAGGCCGGAAGCCAACGGTTGCAAGGCCGGCAATGACGTAAGACTTTAGCGGGTCAACATTATGAGGTTATCCCGAGGTTCAGATAGCGGGGCACGGAGCAGATCATGTAAACCCATAGTGTAGCTATCATCGAAAAGTAGTCCGACCTCGATAGACCTCTCTACGAATTAGGGCCAAGAGTTGTGGCATGTACAATTTTGCCATGCAACACTCGATCACGATATAGGCGAATGCAAGGACGGTAGCATGAACATTTCAAATCGTAGATTGTAGAGCGGAGAAGTAAGCGGAGTGCTACCATCTCGCGTCTCTAGACTATGGTACATTCATGACTCCACCATTATATCGTCCCTTCCACATCGTGTCCTGACCACCAGAGGATATCACTGTTTCGTTAATTCCGACGTGTACCAAGGATCCGTAAGGGTAATAAAACAAACGCTAATGTGAGAAGAGAAACCGTCGGAAAGTATGATACAGAGATGCTCAAACATGTGTAGGGACATGTACACGTCTAGACGTGACCTAAACCAGACCAATCATGACAGGATGCAAGACGCCTACTTTTGGACGTAACGAAGCGATCAACAAGAAAGACAAAACCAGTGCTGAACGATCAAAGCATTTACTGCTTCTTCTCGCCCTCACCCTCAGGCTGCTGAGGCTGCTCGCTCTGGTTTTGGCTCTCGGAGCGGGCCTTGTGCATCTGGTCGAACAGGCTCAGGGAAGCGTTCTGGAGCTCGTCGGTCTTCTCCTTGATCTCAGCGGCGGTAGCAGAGCCCTCACCAGACTGGCTCTGGGAGATGAACTCGCGCATAGAAGCGATCTTCTCCTTAATCTTCTCGGCCTCAGCCTTGTCGAGGCGGTCCTCGAACTCCTTGAGGGCCTTCTCGGTGTCGTTTACGACACTGTCAGCGCGGTTGGCAGCCTCGATAGAGTTCTTGCGCTCCTTGTCTTGCTCAGCGTACTGCTCAGAGTCCTTGACCATGTTCTCGATCTCAGCGTCCGAGAGACCGGATCCGGAAGCGATGGTGATAGACTGGTCCTTGTTGGTGGACTTGTCCTTGGCGTGAACGTGGACAATGGAGTCAGCGTCGATGTCGAAGGTGACCTCAATTTGGGGTACACCACGGTGGGCCGGGGGGATGCCAACGAGCTGGAAGTTACCGAGGAGCTTGTTGTCGCGGACGAGCTCACGCTCACCCTGGTAGACCTTGATCTCGACAGCGCTCTGGAAGTCAGCAGCGGTGGAGAAGACCTGGGACTTCTTGGTGGGGATAGTGGTGTTGCGGTTGATCAGACGGGTGAAGACACCACCGAGGGTCTCAATACCGAGAGAGAGAGGAGTAACATCGAGCAGGAGGAGGTCAGTGACTTCACCAGCAAGAACAGCACCCTGGATAGCAGCACCGATGGCAACAGCCTCGTCGGGGTTAACCGACTTGGCGGGGTCACGGCCGAAGATGCTCTTGACAGACTCGGTAACCTTGGGCATACGAGTCATACCACCAACGAGGATGACCTCAGAGATGTCGGTAGCCTTCAGGTTGGCGTCCTTGAGGGCCTTGCGGACGGGCTCGACGGTGCGGCTGATGAGAGGGTCCATCATCTTCTCAAGCTGGGAGCGGGTGAGCTTGGTGTTGATGTGCTTGGGACCGGAAGCGTCGGCAGTGATGAAGGGGAGGTTGATGTCGGTCTGCGAGGAGGAGGACAGCTCAATCTTGGCCTTCTCGGCAGCCTCACGGATACGCTGGATGGCCATACGGTCGCTGTTCAGGTCGATACCCTGCTCCCTCTTGAACTGGTCGACAAGGTGGCGGACGAGGGTGATGTCGAAATCTTCACCACCAAGGTGAGTGTCACCGTTGGTAGACTTGACCTCGAAGACACCAGCCTGGATCTCAAGAATGGAGATATCGAAAGTACCACCACCCAAATCGTAGACGGCTACGACGTTGTCGGTGGCCTTGTCAAGACCGTAGGCGAGAGCGGCAGCGGTGGGTTCGTTGACGACGCGGAGAACGTTGAGACCAGCGATTTGACCGGCGTCCTTGGTGGCTTGACGCTGGGAGTCGTTGAAGTAGGCGGGGACGGTGACGACGGCGTTCTTGACGTTCTTGCCCATGTAGGACTCGGCGGTCTCCTTCATCTTACCAAGGACGAAACCTCCAACCTGGGAAGGCGAGTACTTCTGTCCTTGGGCCTCGAGCCAGGCATCACCGTTGGTGTGCTGGACGATCTTGTACGGGACCTGCTGAATATCGCGCTGGACCTCAGCGTCGGTGAACTTTCGGCCGATGAGACGCTTGGTAGCGAAAAGAGTGTTCTCGGGGTTGACGACAGCCTGGCGCTTGGCGGCGATACCGACGAGACGCTCGCCCTCCTTTGTGAAACCGACGACGGATGGGGTTGTGCGGCCACCTGCGGATTGAGTCAGCGGGATGGCCAATTTGGCTGAAAATCTAGATGAACGTACCCTCGGAGTTCTCAATGATGCGAGGGACCTTGCCCTCCATGACAGCGACGGCGGAGTTGGTGGTACCCAAGTCAATACCAATGACTGAGCCCTTGACCTTCTCCTCGCCGCCCTCAGCGTACCCGCGAGTGAACATGGCGGGGGCCCTGAAGGCGGGTGTGCGTCGCGCCGCCGAAGCCGCACGCGGCAAAAACTATGATGAGGTCAGAGAATGTTAAGATATGTTTAGATGCATGCAATTGCTTACAGTCCGTGATAATCTTGAGGACAACATTGTGGATGTGAGAGACGCTGCGGGAGGGAATGCAAGCGACAGAAGATTGGGTGTAGAGATGGATGGTGGGAGGGTGATGGTATATATGATGTAGTGATGGAAGCTTTGACGATGGACAAAATTCTCGGAGAAGATTCTAGCTCGTTTTGGTGTAAAATCGCCGCCCGAGGTTCCGCTGTAAATGTCTGTGCTTCTGAGTTGCTACGAACAATTGCGCATGCAACCTAACTCCGGAAGATGAGGCGAAATGCACTTTTTGCCAGTGGGCGACGCTGGTGGATGACGCGATGACGGCCGCTGCATTCCGTGTCATGGCCCTCGCCGTGCGTCGCGGTGCTCAGGGCTTGGCGCATCTCGCTCGCGTGTGGGGAAGATGCTTGACCATGGTGACGCCTGGAGCACCGCGAGACACGGCGACTCTGCCAGCCCACCCTACCACATATCCAACGCACGCCCACATAGAACCTACGCACCCGCTGCATTCGCCCTCGAACCTGTTTGCAGCCCCTCCTGTCAAAACCTCTAGTCTTCTGCGCTTAGACAACTTGTGACGTAGAGTGCCTGCTGCTACCGCTGAGCCTCACCGGCTCCACCCAGCATCGCAGAGACATGCGGCCTTCTCCTGCCTGACCGCAAACTATGGCCGTCGATGACTTCCTGAGCAGAGACACCGAGACCTTTGTCTTGGCTCACAAGGCGTACTACCCGACCAAGATCCCTATCGCGTGAGCGCCAGCCAGACACTGCCATACCATGGGTCGACGCTGACGGGTGCAGACACTATCAATTGCGCCACTTCATCTCGTGCCCTGAACCAGACCTCGTCTACTATGCGAGCGGCGCCGCCGTCTACTGCCTCAATGCGGCTACACGAACACAGGCCCACGTTACTACACTGCCCTGGGAAGCGCGCTGCACAGCTTCAGGCTTCGGCTACGTCTGCGTGGGGGGAGAAGAACATGGCAACTTCGCCGCCATCAAGGTGACCGGCTTCCCCCCAACAGATCCCTCCGACGTCGACGCCTCGTTGCCCCTGGACTTCCAGCACCGCCTGCCTCGACCACCCATACTAGGTGCAGCGTCGCGCGTACGCCTCGAGAAGATTGGAACCGATATCGTCAACTCCATATCCATACACAAGCTGCCGGCTGAAGGCAACCGCCAGGATGATGTCGTCGCAGTCCTTACCAACAACGACAAGACGGTGCGCATATACTCTCTTACACAGAATCTGGAGCTGGCAGTCATCGACCTGGAATTTGCGATGAACCATGCTTCCATTTCCCCCGATGGCCAAATGCTCGTGGCTGTCGGTGACGCCCCCGTCGGCTTCTTCTTCGAACGCACAGATTCGCAGAAGCCTAGCAATAAGATGCGCGAGGGGCAGATGCAGTCGACGCCTCCGGTGTGGACGGAACTAAAAAAAGTAGATCTCTACCGGCCCGCTCATTCCCATGCAGATGGCTACTTTACCACAGCTTGGTCGCCTTCGGGACGTCTTTGTGCAGTGGGATCTGAATGCGGCTACATCACAGTCTTTGATATCGAATTGTTAAAACTCGTCGAGTTTGGTGAAGACGCGATCCTACAGTTGATAAGTTCTACTAGACCGGACAGCCGAACTGGGCCCGGCGCGGTGCGGACAATGCATTTCTCGCCAGCACCGTGGGACTTCCTCATCTGGAGCGAAGACCAAGGTAGGGTGTGCATTGCCGACTTGCGAGCTGGCCTCAAGCTCAAGCAAACCCTCATGTTGGATCCAAAAGAGGAAGGTCTCGAGACTGTCGAGATAGCTGATTTTGATCTCAACCTCAGTCCTGAAATGCATGAGCTACGTAGAGAAGCGGATCTGCTCAGGAGATATCGTCGCGCGTTAGACGGAGAAGGCAATACGACTACCGCGAATGTCGCGAATGAATACCTCGAAACTGACACTGAGCGACAAAGGCTACATCGACGACTGGGTGTCGTAGAGTCGGACAACGATCCACTTGGCTTGACCGTGCGCGAGAGGCAAGTACTTAGTGCTCTGCGAACAAGGCATAGGCAGCCTGAAGAGGCTCGGGATGAGCAGGAAGTAACGCCCCGAAGTATCAACTACACAACTTCTGAGCGACTCAACACTGTACCGTATGTGACCCATAAACTGCTGCGGCAATGTGAGACTGATGAGATGCAGGGAGCCTACAGCTCGAGAGGTAGCCGACGCGATGGCTCGCTTCATGGCAGAAAGGACTGGGCAGACTCACTCACGCAATTGGCTCCAAGAGCGCACAACACCTCACCGTCGGGCTTCCGTCATCGTGTCCATAAACGAAGGCACAGTCAATGCACCAGCTGCCCTCAGCAATATCACTGACTCTGTCCTTACCCGCTCGCCAAACTCAGTACCGGCACACGCGCGTCGCGTGACCAACGAGTTAGTTGCCTCGACAGATGAAGCGTGGCGCACTGTTCAAGATGCACTGGCTGCAGAGCAGGACCGCGCTACAACCCGCGCTACTAACGCACATGCGCCTGGAGCCGACAGCCATGCTACTGCGCCTGAACTTCGCAGCGAGCTTCGTCGAATCCGTCAACTGACGCAGGCACGTGAACGTCTCCGCATCACCCGTGCTGGCCAGCCTATTCTTGAGTCGTACGAGTTCAGCCTAGGTCTCCGAGGCTCAAGCCGAACGACACATGATGCGAGACTAGGCGTACGGACGGCGGGACTCGCCATGAGCCAGGATGGGCGGACTCTGTATTGTGGTACAGAGGAAGGCATTTTCGAGTTCAAGATGAATCTTCACGTGAGGAAGGCGTTCCCTGCAATTACTCCCCGATGATGGATTTTTCTTCCCACTTGCGGTTGCTTCAGACTGGATTTCTTTGTATCGTTGGATTCAACGCTCTCACGATTTTTGAGCTCTTATGGGACGGTCAGGCATTTGGTACGGCGTACAGGTTCTGGCGCACAGCGTGCTTGGTGGGGAGGATGGTAATTGTGTTGTAAGGCCAGCTCTGTCACATTAGGTATACCCGTATAATCAGATAGTCAAAAGCATCCAGGTAATTTCGACAGGCGTAGTGTTGTGGGTTCTTTGTCTGAATCCGGGGTAAGGGCCCACGACGCCCGTAGTTCGGAGGCGAGATAGTGCGGGCGATGTTCGGAGCGAGGGAAATCTGCCGATTTGTTGTCGATGGCGCAATTCCAGCGGTGACTCCCCACACGACGGGCTAACGCAGCCGTGCACATGTCTTTGATGCCGTGTTGTGACACTCTTGCCCTCTGCACTCGCACACCCGTAACCTGAAGCACTTTGACATTCAGACCACTTCGCTTCTGGTCTTGCTTTGCCCTACATCGAACGGTTTCGTCATCGCCTCAACGCGACGCCTGGAACACGTGCAGCCCCGCCACTCGGCTTCAATCAAGCCGGTAACGCGGACGCAGAACCACCGCAATGGCTGGAGAGAGCTCCAAGAAGGCCAATGCCGCTGGCAAGGCGGCTATCCCGCTCGACCTCGACGGCCACAACCTCCCGCCATCGCCCGCGCCCAGCTCGCCCCGTAATGGCCGCAAGTATGCCCTCATGACGGAGCTGGTCTACACGGAGAGCAGCGACCAGTACAATGCCAGCTCTGTGCCCATCTACCAGGTATGCGACACTCGATGCTCGTCGGAGTAGCAGGTGGCGGCCTAGGGCTAACATGCGCAGTCGGCGACCTTCAAGCAGGAGTCCGCGACCGGCGGCGGCGGCGAGTACGACTACACACGATCCGGCAACCCTACGCGAACGCACCTCGAGCGACACCTTGCCAAGATCATGAACGCCAACCGCGCGCTTGTCGTCTCGTCTGGCATGGGCGCTCTCGACGTCATCACCCGCCTGTTACGACCGGGCGACGAAGTCGTGACCGGCGACGATCTGTACGGCGGAACAAACAGACTGCTCAAGTACCTCTCGACACATGGCGGTATCATCGTGCACCACGTGGACACCACAAACCCAGAGAAGGTGCGCGAGGTAGTGAGCAACAAGACGGCCATGGTCCTCCTCGAGACGCCCACGAACCCTCTGATCAAGATTTGCGACATCCCCGCCATTGCTAGCATCGCTCACGCTGCGAACCCCACCGCCGTGGTCGCTGTCGACAACACCATGATGTCGCCCATGCTGCTCAACCCGCTCGATCTCGGCTCCGACATCGTCTACGAGTCCGGCACAAAGTATCTGTCCGGTCACCACGATCTCATGGCAGGTGTCATTGCCATCAACGACTCCGCCCTCGGAGATCGCCTCTTTTTCACCATCAACGCCTCAGGATGTGGTCTCTCACCTTTTGATTCCTGGCTGCTACTGCGCGGTATCAAGACCCTGGGTGTTCGCATGGAGAAGCAACAAGCAAATGCCATGCGTGTTGCCACATTTCTTGAGTCCCACGGCTTCAAGGTCCGCTATCCTGGTCTCAAATCGCACCCACAGTACGATTTGCACTGGAGCATGGCACGCGGCGCTGGCGCTGTGCTGTCCTTCGAGACCGGCGATGTCAACATTAGTGAGCGCATTGTAGAGAGCGCAAGGCTCTGGGGCATCAGTGTCAGCTTTGGCTGCGTCAACTCCCTCATCAGCATGCCTTGCCGTATGAGTCACGCCAGCATTGACGAAAAGACCAGAAAGGAAAGGAACATGCCCGAAGACATCATCCGATTGTGCGTAGGCATTGAGGACCCCGAGGATCTTCTGGATGATTTGAGCCGCGCTGTAAGTCCTTTCCTCTAAGACAGGTTCCGTTTAGTTGCTAACATGTGTCAGCTCGTACAAGCTGGTGCTGTAAACATCACAACCGATGGCTTCCGCGCTCTGGCGACAGAGGCTCCTGTCACAACCCAGCCTACAGACTCTGTCCCGGCTCCAGCAGAGTCGTAGATACCCGTCTCTTTTAGTCACCGCTGTCCTGCATGCCATAGCAGGTTTAACGTGATACCTTTGATCCGCATGTTGAAAGACACATATCGGTTTTACTTCACAACTTTCTCTGACCCAGTCACCTCTGTCATTGCCTTACTACAAGGCAGTGTTAACGTGATATTCGTCCAATTACATTAGATCAGCATAGCACATGCGTTGCTAGCGGGAGTTCTTGCGGAATAAAAAGATCTCTTTGTCGTTCAATGAACATGTACATCGATTGGTGCGCCTGTGATCTCTGTGACTTGGTGCGGCTCCGAATTAACCCGGCGTGTGCTTACTCGACTGACTCAAGTCGACAAGTCGATGTGTCGGCATGTTGCTGACATCGAGCTCTGCGATCCGACGGTATTCCGACGATTTCCGCCAAGCATGACGCCACGTACCTATGGGAGATCCGGAGCCCCGTGCCTTTATAGCTCAGCGCACGCCAGCCATCCTATCACTTGGTACTTGAGCATCACAACCATTAGTTTGTCCAATTATCCGAGTCCCCTCAATTTCTTGCATTACAGCTGCTGATCCTACGACTTCCTTGCGCTCATCCAAAACGCGCCTCAGACATAGTCTCTCGTGCTATCGCAAGGTGTACCTGCACATCTGAAACAGCCTCAGGCACGCCATAAGACTTGCCGTCCCAGAAGAAAGGAAACGATCACACGACCCTGGCATTACCCCAGACTTCGGATTCGGTTCACATTTTGGCCTGGGGTGACAATCGAGGCTTCATCTCATTGGAGATAATGTTGCACCACCTTCTCTACATCTCCAGCAGCTCCATAATCTTGACACTGTGGTAGTAACGGCAAGCTTTGGTCCATGATGGTACAGCTCTTAGACTTGCCCCGCGAATTGCGCGATGCTATATACACAGAGCTGCTTCTGTCATGCCGACCGCGTCCACTGCTAGAGGATACCAGATCAGACACCGGATGGTGCCGCATACAGGAGCCTGAATCGCCTTTCTCACTTGGCTGTCTAATCGCATCACAAGAGAGGCCGCCTACATGTGCTAGCTTCCTGGCATGCAGCCGCCAAGTGAATGAGGAAATGATGCAAATCATCGGGAGAACGAAGCGGAAGGGGCAGCTTGCTGCACGCATGGATTGTTTTGAAGTTTCCGGCACATACCATTTTACGTGGCTTTCTGCGCCGCTCGTCGCAACAAAGAAGAATGATTTTCGGAAGGAGCAAGAGGGCGGAAACGCGTCACTTGGTGATGTCTTATCGAGCTGGGCATCATTCTTTCTTGCTCCCATCACAAGTCACCTTACAGGTCTGACTAGCAGAGTGCCCGCATCCAAGGCATACACGACGACTATCGAGCGGCTATGTATGGACATCAGAATTCTGGAGCCGAATGTAACAGCTGAGCTTGCTCCTTACAACCGGACAGCTTGGGAAGTGTGTGCAGCGCTCCGACACATATTCGAGCACGGCCCGGACCCCGTGTCTAAGAATCGAAAGATCGCTTCTATTGACGAGGTCGTCCTCAACGTGCTGCCCCAAGAGACTCTACATGGTACCCCTCTCATGTACAGATCAAGATCGCTGTCGACGACATTGATACAAGAATTCCCTAAGAACTGGACAGATGTAATACGTGACCAGTTGGTCAATATCTGGGCCAAACTCTGGGCTGCAAATGACTTCAACACGGTGGATTACCAGGCACGATACTATCGCATGCTGCTAGAGAAGATCAACAAAGTGCGCGTCTGCGTTGATGGAAAGACATTCAAGACAAGAGAATTGGCCATCGAGTTGGAAAGAGGGAGAGCGGAAATGAGGCGGATTGCGAGGAGGTAGCCAGCCATCGAAATAGTCAAGGGCTTTCCTTCCTTTCCTGGTCAAAGTGACTCGAAGCGGTGAGAACGAGCGGCCGGAGATGAAGCGACTGGGTGAAGGCTCTGTGCGCTTTCGATGTGTCTAGAAGTACAATCCATGAAGCAAAACCCGTTCTGTGGATTTGTGTAAATGCACATACATCGTACCTGACATACCTGACACATGCTTTGGGCGGGTTCATCAGCGCATGGGTCTCTAAGAGGCAAAAAGCAAGCTATGCTCGCGGTTCCGCGTCGCTACGGGTGCGGCGTAATGGCTAGCTTGCCACGGCCTCGTCGCATGCCAATGTGCCAAATTGCACGCCCGAGCAGTGTTCCCGATGCTCTAGAAATTGCTGACGAGGCTTTTTCACGTTGAATCGTTCGCGAGCACGCCCATTGGTGCGATGCTGTCAGGGGTAATCTTAGCCTCGGTTCGGCACGCCCTAGTCTAGACCTGCCAGCCGGGCTTCGACATGAACATTTCCTGACACAAAGGTCTTGTCGATCGAACACGAAGAGCCCGCACCAGCATGCCCTCTTTATGCGAGAACCTTTACGCCAGCAACAGCCTATGGAGTCGCTATCGATAGCGCCCCGCACACGCGCGACTACAGTCGGACGATAGGTACCCAAGTAAGGCAGACCATCGCTGACTACACCAACGTTCAATACGTCCAGTGGCGTGCTTGGCACGGCGAGATACGTTTCGTGAAACAGGGCTCCGCGTGTCGCCCCTTGCTGCTTCAAGCTGCGCCCCTGCCGTCATTCGTCGCCATCTTCAACTTTACGAAGAGACTCCACTGCACCCCACACTCGGATTGGCCAGACCGTCGCCCATCTGGCTCAGGGGCACAATGTGCCAGACGGCCCCTGCATGCCAACGTGTGTCGCGGATCGCATGTTAGACCATGATGGCGCTGCCAAAGGTGCGGGAGCGAATCCCCGTGGGCGCCATGGGTTTGCGAGGATTTTTTTGTGCGAAGGTGCAGATACGCGTGTTTTATATTTAATCATTGGGTGGGAGATCTTTACTCCTGGCGGGAGTGGTTTGTCTTCACTTGCCTTCATTACTCACATTACCTCACCTACCTCTTGCTTTTGTCACACTCTTTCCTCATCGTCTTTAGCATTTCTTGCTTTCAGTCTTTACAAAAGCTACACCAGCTCTCCATCTACATCACTCGCTCACTCGCATTGACCATATCCTGTCCTTTGAATAGCATTACTGCTTAACACCACTTCAACTGCTGGACGGTTGCTACGCTGATTCCGATACTTACGGACAAGATGGCGGCGTCTAATGCTTCGACTACGAAGACGCTTCGCCCGGATAATATTGAGATACCACCACCTTCATCGAGTGGTACGAACAAGCCAGCAGAGGAGTTTGAGGGACCCATATCACCGCGGTCATGGCGACACCGTACTGTTACGTACCAGGTTCCCTCAAGAAGGGTAACCAACGGCAGCTTAGATGCTGAAGATTACTTTGTAGGTTTCTCTTCAATATGATAGCCTTGCATCTTACTAACAATCAACAGATCGGTCCTCGTGACATGTCCAAGCACAGCAAATGGCCATACTTCATGCGAATGCACGGCTCGGTCTTTCCCAAGATGATTTTACCACTCACAGTAGTAACTCTCTGGTCGACTCTCATCACATGCGTCTCTGAATTCATATTTGAGCTCAAAGTCAGCACTCTTCTTCTGACCGTTCTTGGTTTCGTCGTTGGTCTTGCCATTTCTTTCCGAACAAGCACCGCATACGAGCGTTACACCGAGGGCCGAAAGTACTGGAGTCAGTTGATCTTTGTTAGCCAAAACTTGGCAAGGACCATTTGGTACCACACTTCCGAACGCGAAGGCGACCTCGGAAAGGAGGATCTTCTCAACAAGCTCTCTGCGCTCAACCTTCTCAACGCCTTTGCCTGCTCTGTCAAGCACAGGCTCCGTTTTGAGCCTGGTATCGACTACCCCGATCTCCGCGACCGCATTGAGTACCTGGACACTTTTGCGCGCGCTGCTGAGCTCGATATCCCCAAGCCAGGCGACAAGAAGAAGATCAAGGCTGTTGGTGAATACCTCGGCGTCACATTCGCCGAGTCGAACCCCCGCAAGAGGATCAAGCGCTCCAAGAAGCCTCTCGGTAACCTGTCTCTCGAAATCCTGAATCATCTCTCCTGCTACGTCCACAGCATCATCGACAACGAAACTCTCAAGGTCGGTCTCTACCAGAACCAAGCCATTACCGGTGTTGTTCAGCTTAACGAGGCCCTCACTGGTATGGATCGTGTTCTCCAGACTCCTTTGCCTATCGCCTACTCCATCGCCATCTCGCAAATCACGTGGGTCTACGTCATGATGTTGCCTTTCCAACTGTGGGATGACCTCCGCTGGATCACCATCCCCGGTTGCATCTTCGCCGCCTACATCATGTAAGTCTCAGCCAATCAGCCATACTTAATCAACGCTAACAACCTTTAAGCATCGGTCTCTCAGCCATCGGTCGCGAAATCGAGAACCCCTTCGGTCACGACGTCAACGATCTTCCCCTTGAAGCCTACTGCGAAGAACTCGAAATGGACATCGACACCATCACCGCGCAACCACCTCCCGCTGCCGCTGAATTCATGCGCCGCCCAGGCAACATGCCCATCTGGCCGCTCAGCCAGAAGAACTTCGAGTCCTGGGCCGGAAGGAGCAAGCAGGATATCCGCGATGCGCTGATGACGAAGACAAAGGCGGATATGGCGGTCCGCAAGAGCTTTGCTGTTGCGAGGGAGAGTGAGAGCGAGGAGAAGGAACATCATGGGTTGCAGCAGCAGCATGATGCGTAGACGGAAAAGCAGTGGAGTTGTGCATTCGCATTTTAGAAGCGTTGGGCGCTGGTCAGGTGTTTATGGGTGTGTTCTTTTATCTTCCACCCAGGTTGTGCTTTCGATTCCACAAAAAGGGTTTCCACATCCCGCATAGCGTGGAAATTATACGTGGCAATACTAGCCTTTATTACACTGTGTTACTGTTTTCTCAAGTCTAGTGCCTATTTGGATGGGGATCTTTGCTTTCGAGGTGCGGACTACCGAGCCATGAACCCGTATATTTTCATTGCTCCGAATTTGTACTATCGTCGTCGGATAACCCCGGTTGGTCAGCTATTGGTGACCTAGATATGGTGTTGGATGAGCGCTGTTGACTGTGGACAGACTGATGGACTATTGCAAGTTGCATGAAGACTATTTCTCCACCCATGTGGACATTTGAGATGGTTGCAACAAAGCGATCATACAGTTGGCATCAGATGAGTATGCGCCTGCAACCTATGTGTGCTTTTTGTGGTGTTCGTCGTATAAGCGACGACGAAGGAACTCACAAAGCATCGTGCCTGCCCTAGGCTAGCGCGTGATGGCGCTTGGGCGTATGACGTCGCACCTACCCTACGCTTCACATCTGACGCTTGGGACGACTGCTCACATGCGGCCCAGGCCATCATTCATCCAAACGGCCCGTCTGCGTCAGGCGTGAACTAATGCACCCCTCTTACTTTGCGGGTCTGATACGCCTAGACCTGCTAGCATCTGGCATTTCTTTCACACTTTACAGCTGAGCTGAACTTGGCCAAACCTCACCCAGGCAACATCTTCAATGTCTGCAAACACAATGCCGGACCCACCGGCTACTTCGGTCATCACACAGACAACCGCGACAGAGATTCCAACCATCATCGAGCCAGAAGCAGACGCAGAAGAGCGTGGCCGGCTCAAGCGACGTAGGCAGTCGTCACAACATTCTCCACGCCGTGCATCCTCACCATCTCGCGGCCACGATCGCAACAGCGGTTCCCGATATCGAGAGCATCACCGCAAACATCATCGCCCTTCGTCTCCGACGTCTTCCGTCTCTCCGCCCACATCCGACCAGAAGAAGACCAGGCGGCGTAGTGATGCCGAGCCTGATCATACATTCAGAGGACGAGCACGCAACAGGAGTGGCAGCAGGGGAAGGACTAGGAGCCCCATCTTGGAAGCCGACGATGCATGTGCCGAGAGCGAAGATGATGTAAAGAGATTCAGGAAGAGAAGTGCGCCGCCCAGTCGGCACAGGATCGACGACTCGGACGAGGGGGGTGAGGTTCGGCGGCAGAGAAGCTATCCCAACCTATACAAAGAGGACAGGAGAGATTCCAAGGGCGAGGCTGGAGGGAAGACTCAAGGAGTGGGTTTCGTGAACTCGACAGGAGAAACCGAAGTGGTGCCCCACCAGGTGGACTAGCGTCCTGATTCGTTCTGGCCTGTGTACTCAGGACACATTCTTACAGAAGAGGTTCACTATGATACTCTGATGCATGTTGATTATGTACGAATAGCATTACAATTCTGTGGTTGCGTTTGCCTGGCTCCGGCTGTCTTGTCACCGACCATAGCACGCGACAACTGTCCCAGGGTCTCGCTTGCATGATCGTAGCGTGGCTGTGCACGCGACTCAAACGTGGCGCCTACAACGCGCCTGCATCATGCTACCGTGTTCCATGCTTGCTGCCCCTACGATGACTGCCGAGATCTTTTCTGCAGGTACAGCATAGATCGCATCCGAAGACTCCGGACTGCTCACCTCAGCATCGTATCCATCGTCTCGAAGGTTCCATCGCGAGGCGCAACAAAAAGCGCCCCACCCCCGCGGCCCTACCAATCATTGAAGCTTAACTCCGCCCTCACTCCCGTCGATTAACCTTCAGCCTTACCCCCTCCGTCGCTCGCTCACGTACCCCGTTATGCCTCCGCCAGGCAACGAATATGCCGCCGAGCAGCTGAAGAACTCGGGCAACAAGTGCTTTAAGAATGGCGACTACGAAGGAGCCGAGGGGCTGTACTCGCAGGCGATTCAGAAGAACTCCGCCAACCCTCTGTTGTTCACGAACCGCGCAAATGCGAGGCTAAAGTTGGAGAAATGGGAAGGAGTTATAGATGACTGTATACGGAGTATTGAGCTGTTGAAGGACAACATGAAGGCATTCTTTTACTTGGGTATGCTCTCATTCCCTACAGAGGGGCGTCAATCGTGACAGTCGCCTTACCACCATTGCGCGAGCTCTGCATGTCAAATCCCAGGCTGATGATAGTATAGCGCAAGCTCAACTCGCGATCAATCACCCCAACGAAGCCCTATCTTCAGCCCTCATGGCCTACGAGCTATGCACCACCTCCGCGCAACAAACCTCCAACGCAGCCACAATATCCGCCCTCGTTTTGAAATGCAAGAAAGCCAAGTGGGATATCCGTGAGCGAGAAAGAATACGGCGGCGCGGCGATCTGCTCTCCGACCTTGAAATGATGCTGGAAACACAGTACAAGAAGGACATGGATGAGATAGAAGCACGCATGGAGACCGCGGAAACCAGTCGCTCAGACGGGCAGGAAGAGAAAGCAGAGCGAAAGACAGAGTTCGAGAAGAAGCGCGACGATCTCAGAACCGCATTCGCGATTTCTGACCCGGAGCATCAGCAGAAACGCGAGGTCCCGGATTACCTTGTCGATGGCATAACGTTTGAGATTATGCACGACCCGGTCGTAACTAAGAACGGAAGATCGTATGAGCGCGCTACGCTGATTGAGCACCTCAAACGCAGTCCAACGGACCCGCTGACGAGGGAAACGCTTACCATCAACGAGCTGAGACCAAACATTGCCCTCAAGGAGGCATGTGAAGAGTTCATGACTGCAAACTCCGGGTGGGTTTATGATTGGTAGGTTTGCGAGACTTCATTGGTCCGCTTTTTATCATGGCAGGTACGTGGAGGGGAGGAACAACGAAAGTCGAGGAGCGTGGAGGATGTGCGCTGACAGTGTTGTAGTGAGGACGGTGAGGTAGATTCGGATGCGCGCTGGGCGCACTTATCTTCAGCTTGAGGTCGACCCCACAATCAATGTGTGCGGACGATTATCATATTTGCATCGGCTGGCGTTTGTTGGAAGTCTCGTCTTTTGTGCCAGCACATTCATGAGCGAGTATTGAGCGTTGTTGAAACGGTCGTAGTCCGATACCCACAGCTACATGTATTCCTCGATTGTCTCTTCTAACATCTTGGCGACACACTCCTGATCTATATTTTTGGAACCACATTCTTGAAACCACATTCCTGATACCACATTCCTGACGAGACACTTGCTGTGTAAAAGGAATGGTACGCGTTCTACCCAAACCCTCGGCACACCAGTTCCGCGAAAGCGCTGACGCCCAGAATTCCAGGGCGCGCCTTTGCCAACACTGATGTTCAGTTGGACTTGCAGCACTCAAGCGTCCAGCTCGGTGGTCGATCTCGAAGATGGGCCTCGCTTACGTGGGCCCAACGTTGGCCTGTTAAGCTCCACACTACTTTGTAGCAACCTCGGCAGCTTGCAGCCTGTGATCGCTGGCTGCCTTGACTACACTAATTCGGCTTCCAACCCAAACTGTAAAGCCGTAGTTGCATCACATACGCTAGGAAAGCTTCAATGGGGCGTAAAGTACATGTGGCTACCGGTCCGGATCTCGTATTTCGACTAGTCTCGGGCGCGCGATGATGGGGTACACCGATGTAAGATAAAAGACGGGCTAAGGTGGGGAGTTGAGATACTCCGCAGCTTCTGATCTAATAACTGCACAGCTCGATCACAAGCACCTACAAGCACCTATTCTCTCGCCTTGCTAGTACCTATCACGACACATGATGGATACAACACGCCCCGCTCCCTGGCCACAGGCCACTAATGAACTTCTTCCAAACACACTGTTCAAACTCGCGGCTCAATATCCTTCCGCGACGTACGCAGAGTTTCCGGTGAATCCGCACAAGATCGAGGATGGATATCGTAAGATCACGTTTGCTGAAGTAGCAAATGCTGTTTCTGCCTTCGCACGGTGGATAGAAGAGAACATCGGGAAGCTGCAAGAAGAGGAAAAAGATGGAACACGAACTTTGGTGTACATGGGACCGAACGACATACGATATGCGGTATTATGTTTGGGAAGTGTGATTGCGGGATACAAAGTAAGTCGTCCTCCGACATGAGCGTCTTGATGGTGGTTCAAATGGCTAAGGACGAAGATAGATGCTCTTTCCATCGCCAAGATACGGAGCTGAAGCACTGGTCAAATTGATTGAGAGTGTGGACGCAAAGGCCATGCTGAAGTCTGAGATTCCGATACCAGTTGTCAAAGACGTTCTGTCAATGAAGGATATGAAGACACTTCAGATACCGAGTGTAGAGCAGCTACTCACCTCAAAAGCGGAGCCGTATCCATACGACAAGACCTATCAACAAGATTCTCGAGAACCTTTTGTTTGTCTCCGTACGTACACTCGCTCTCGTCTGCCCGTACTACCTCTAACCAAACGCAGATACATCCGGCACAACGGGCTTTCCCAAGCCCGTTCTCTGGACACACGAGTGGACGAACAGTGTGGCCCAAACCATGTATCTCACCGCACCACCAGGCTACAAACTAGACCAAGAGCTTCTCTACGGATCAGCGAACGGGCGAGGAATGCGAGGAATGTTTCTCTTCCCACCTTTCCACGCCAGCGGCATGATCGGCATGATCCTCTTTCCACTGCAGCTCGGTGTAACACCAATATATCCACCAACATGGATGACACCAGCTGCGGGTGTGGACAGTGCACTAGTCGCTCTAGATATCATCGCCGCAAGAGATGGAGGCGTCGGTGTCGATTGCCTGACACTCGTGCCACCCTGTGTCGAGTATTTAAGCAAGAGCCCAGAAGTCCTACAGAGACTCAGCCAGAGAACGCAACAAATCGGCTGGGGTGGCGGCAGTGTGAGTAGTCATGCGAGTGAGTTCGTTGCAGCGCAGGTGTCTGTGTTGAATGTTATGGCATCAACCGAACTCGGCGTCTGGCCTAGTATCCGTCGCAACGATGCAAATTCATTGCAATCTGCGTACTGGGAGTATACGACACTTCATCCCGCTCTCAACATCCGCTTCGACCCTGTTTCTGCTTCCACGGACGGCGTCACTTTGTATGAAGCTGTCATGTATCGCAACGACGGGAAGGAGCACGGCGGCTATGTGCAACCCATCTTCTCCATATTCCCAGACGCAAAAGAAAGGCGGCTTGGCGATTTGTTTACAAAGCATCCAGAAGATTCGGAACGATGGAAACACTACGGCCGGGCTGACGATCTTCTTGTTTTCCTGACGAACGAGAAGTTCTTCCCTACAGCTGCAGAACAGAGGATGGCAAGGCATGCTTCAGTTGCGGAGGTAGCAATGGTAGGGACGAGAAGGCCCAAAGCCTCGTTGATTGTTAGGATGGAAGACGGGAAGGATGTGCATGAGATCTGGGACACGGTGGAGGAAGTGAACAAGAGCTCGCCAGTTTATGCACGGGTGGGAAAGGATATGATACTGGCTGTGAAAGAGCCGTTCCCAAAGACGGCCAAGGGAACAGTGCAGAAAAAGGCTTTGCTGGATTTGTATGAGAAGAAGCTGGACGCTTTGTACGGAAGTGTTAGTGCCTAGGCGCATGCGGCCTGCACATATACTTAACACCCAAAGCTTAAGCATTGCCGCTTAGCTGCTGTTTCCATCCTGCCGGGCATGTACCAGTGCATGCTAACCCACTGTCGCTGTTCATATTGGAACAAAGTATCTTCGCCGTACCACCATTTTTCGGCCTGATATCGATATTCTTGAGCTTCAAGCCCGTGCAAGGTGCGCCACGACTGCAGTAGATACCCGCGGCCACGTTATATCTCGAGGTACCAGTGATGTTTTCCCAGGTAATGTCGCTAATCTTCAAGCGGCTTGAATCGCAATTCTGGTAGCTGTAGATGCACGGGGAGACGTATATAGGCTGATTGACGTCCTGAAACTTGATGTTGCGGAAGGTGACGTTCTTCACATGGCCTTGGCCAGGGTATGTCTTGATCCAGGCCGCGTTGGAACTATGAATGGCAGTAATGTCTTCGAAGAGTACGTTGTCTACAGTCTCGGGAACGTTCGTGGGATTGCCCATTGAGCCAATCACCATGGCGCCAGACTCGTAGCAGGTGGCATTCTTAACATGGATGTTCTTGCTGTTGCCTTTAACCGATATGCAGTCCTTCGGATAGATTAGGTATAGCACAGACACGAGATCGATGAGGACTTACATCGCCACACGTCACCACCCAGTTTTTGAGAACAATATCTTGGGAGTTCCAGCTATCGAAGCCATCAGTATTGACGGTACCCCACTGGGAGGATGAAGTGGCGTTCATGTCAAGGTTTGTCATCGTGATGTTCTGCGAGTAGGCGACGAATGTATGCCTGTTGTGCGGTTAGCAATGGGCTCACGACCGGTAAGTATGGTTCCTCATGTCGTTGGAGAGACATACCAGAACTGGGACTGCCTCCAAGTAATTCCATCAATCCATACGTTCTTTGCATGCCAGAGTGTCAGACTGATGGGCCTACCGGCCATGTTGCTCCCATCACGGTTCACGTCGTACCACTTCTGCCCATTGCCAAAGAATAGTGCTTCACCGTGACCTTGCAGAGTGAAGTTCTCACCGCCAAGACGGAATGCTGTACTTCGTTGAGAATATGTCACACTGACGCTGTTGCGTACCCAGTACTGGATGTCGTCGCTCCAAGTCAGTTTGCCGCGGATGGAGATGTCACAGTTCTTAAGGTCCAGGACGTCCATAACTTTGGCGATGGTGTAGTCACCTGTCGTTATCTCAATCTGACCGTTCTGGCCACATTGCTTGAAGGCGTCCATGATGGAAGGGCTGTCATCCTTGGTGCCGGACGGAGTGACGGTGCAGAGTGTGCCGGTCTTGGTCATACCAGCAAGTGCTGGTACGAGCAGAAGCCATAGATGAAGTAAAGCGAGCTGAGTCATCTTGTCGACTTCGAACAGAGTCCTGTAAAGTAAGGAACAGTGGAGAAAAGCTAAGATACTCAAGCTTTATGAAAGCTTGTACGGTGGGACCGTTGCGCCCCGCAAGCAGGTGTCATCCTACAGACTATACGCATGGAGTAATCTGAGAAATTCTACCATTGGTGCAAGTATTATCTGAGATGGTAGTTTCTCCGTGCGAGTGCCCGTACCACCGGATGTTGTTCGGCTCTTGAGCTCTGAGCAATTTAATAGATGAACAGGCCGGGATATCGCTGTGGGGAGCGAAGAAGTGTGTCGGAAAGCTCTATGCGAAGAGCAGATCAAGCTGGGGATGGACTTCTCGATGGCGCATGACTGAGCATCCGAATGAGATCTGGTGTCCGGCCAATGATGAAGACTGGGACATCAGGAGCCCTTGTGAGATCAAATCCAGAGAACGTCTGACGGAGTAAGATAACCCGCGGTTACAGCCTACTGAATGACGCCTCTAAAGGCCGCCCGTGAGAAGACCAGATCGATAAAGCTTGAGTCGTTGTTGAAACCGACCTTTGAGATTGGTACGATGGTCATGCTTGGGAACCGAGTATGTGCCACATGAGTATGGGCGAGACGTCAGATTACATGAGAGCGGGATATGCAAGAAGGATCGACTGCATTGCAGATGTGTCGTATACAGCCACAAAATCAGGTTGTGTAGAGAAGGAGAGGATGTAGGAAACGCGGCACCGGTACCTGGTGCCAAGCCCGCGTCATTGGCTGGTTCCGAGCTTCCTCACGGCTCAAAGTCGGCAGCGCCATCTCGACCAGGCAATTGTGCAGCCATTGAGTGTCGCATGGGCTGCCTATCACACCCATGATGATGAACCCCGCCGCGAATATGCGTGCTCTACGCGTACGGCCATCGATACCGCGCTGCCGCCCCTCACATCGCCCGTTCCAGCACCCCAGAAGACAAGCCACGACGGCCACGGAAACCGCGACCAACGTTGGATCGGCTGGTACCCGTACCAAGAACCTCGTATACGGCACCCTCCTGACGCTCGGTGGTACCTTTGGCTACCTCTACGTCACCGACACGCGCGCAAGCATCCACGAATGGCTTGTTGTGCCTGCGCTGCGACAAATATACCCAGATGGCGAAGAGGCGCATCATGCTGGAACACACATGCTCAAGGTGCTGCATAGCTTTGGCCTGAACCCTCGGGAACGCGGCGTGGCTGACTCCCAGGGTGATCTGGCTGTCGAAGTCTTTGGACACACACTGAACAACCCGATTGGAACATCTGCCGGCATTGACAAGGGCGCCGAAATTCCGACACCGCTGTTCGAGCTCGGAGCAGGTGTGGTCGAGGTGGGAGCTGTCACGCTGCTGCCACAGGAGGGCAATCCCAAGCCCCGTGTCTTCAGGATACCCAGCCAGAACGCTCTCATCAACCGCTACGGCTTCAACTCGGAAGGCGCCGAGCTGGTCGCCTCACGATTACGACAACGCGTCAGGGAATTCGCATACCACGCTGGCCTTGGACTAGGTGAAGACGCTGAACGCCAGGTCCTCGACGGTGAAGCTGGCGTTCCACCGGGCTCGCTGCTCAAAGGGCGTCTAATGGCCGTGCAGGTTGCGAAGAACAAGACGACCTCCGAGAACGACATCGATGCTGTAGTACGCGACTATGCCACCGCCGTGGGCCATGTTGGCAAGTACGCCGACATTCTAGTAGTCAACGTCTCCTCGCCCAACACACCTGGCCTTCGCACTCTCCAAAACGTCGAGCCCTTGACGCGGTTGCTCTCCGGAGTAGTAGGCGCCGTCAAGAAGATCGATCGCAAGACAAAGCCTGTTGTGATGGTCAAAGTCAGCCCCGATGAGGACTCGGAAGAGCAGGTGTCAGGCATCTGTGAGGCAGTCTGGGACTCCGGTGTGGATGGTGTCATCGTTGGCAACACCACGAAGAAGCGGCCAGACCCACTACCGAAAGGCTACCTACTTCCCCAATCAGAAGCAAAGTTGCTTCTTGAACAGGGAGGCTACTCAGGTCCCCAAACTTTCGAGCGCACACTTTCGCTTGTCAGCAGGTACAGGAAAGCGCTTGACGAAGGCCCAAAGCACATTGCACCACTGTCAGAAGCACGCGCCGACGACAAGCCCTCTACCGGGTCTTCGAAAACCAAGCCAACGCTCGATCTCGACCAACCGTCTCCAACACAACTCTCTTCCAACGTCGACGATCTTTCCGAATCAGCACCTACAATGACCCTTCACTCTACACCCAGGACTGCTCCAGCGCCAAACGCACCACGCAAGGTCATATTCGCAACGGGCGGCATCACAAATGGTCGACAGGCGAGAGAGATTCTCGATGCAGGAGCGAGTGTGGCACAGGTATACACTGCTATGATCTATGGTGGTGCAGGCATAATAAGCAGGATCAAGCAGGAGATGAGGGATGATGCAAAGGAGCAGAAGACGATCACCAAGCGGTAGCCAGAAGAAGCGTGGGTAGGCATTGTATGTATACACTGTCTTTTCTAAATGCATTCCTCAATTCATGAGATTATCCTTCCCTCTACGAGCCAAATATGCAGTGGCTCAGTCGTGACGCAAACATGTCCTCCAAATTAAGACGCCGCTGGCTGACTCTCATTCGCCAGCCAGTCTACTACCTCTACCGCCAGTTTCATGAAATCCAGCGGCTCAGGAGGAACTATAATCTTTCCGTTAAGCACTAGCCTCAGTAGAAGCTTGATGCTTCCGCACGACTTGAGTTCTGTCCGTAAGCCCTGTCGCTTTGCTTCGCTCGCAATCAAGATGGTTACCATAGCACCATCAGTAAGACAGAAGTGGCTCTCCTTCATCTTGCGTCTTGCACGTAATGCAAAAGATGCCTGGCTTTCACACTGCTTAAGAACTTGCGAGTCTATCGGAACACCCGCATCAACCAGGTGGCGGGTCATAAGGAAGTGGGTCGTTGACCTGCCCGCGAAAGATGTCATACCTTCGACGAGATGTTGTGATCCGATATGAGCGCCGTGGCCTCTGAGGAGATCGACCAAGCTTCGATGTCCGTAACGAGCTGCTTCTAGCGATGTTTGTTGAATAAGGTGATCCCGATTAAAAAGCACGAAATCGACACCAAGTATGCGACATACGAGTTCGGAATGCCCAGCTTTGCAAGCTTCTTTCAATACCTCTTGCAAATCGCTGTGGTGATCACCTGGAAGGCGTTTCGGGATATCGTCCTTCAAAATCGTCACGAGGGTTTCGGTTTTGCCGTTTTGTACTCCATCGGTAATCAACTTTTTCCAAATCTCCGGGATTCGGGCTTTACGGCGAGTGACGAAGAATTCTAGTAACATTCGTACTGATTCTGTGTCTCCAGCTTGCATGGCATGGCACACCGCCGTCTCGAAGGTGACGAGAATCCAGTCACGTTCCCGCGCTCCAAGAGTCGGGAAATCCTGTCTCGCAAGCTCTACAAGCTTGCAAACTATTGGAGTGTGGCCACACACTGCAGCTGCTTTGATCGGGCCAGTGAGTATGCCAGAGGTGTACCCCAGAGGGTCTGCCCCTTGTGCTATGAAATGATCGACAGCTTCGATATTTCCCACAGCGGCCGCCGCGGTCAAAAGATCTACCGAGGTTATTGGCGTTGCAGAGTGCTTCAAATCTTTCCTTCGATCGTTATCCATGGTATCTGGGGGTAAAAAATCCGGTTTGCTGGAATTTTTTTCGGAACCATCTCGCAATATTTGCATGCCTGGTCTTAGGACGCTATAGGCGAGACATATATCACTAAGATAGGCCTTGCGCACAGTAGTGTCGATGTCATCGTTTGCGGGGTTCGAAAATTGCATCATCTCGTCAGTAAGTTTGTCTGTTGTCGATATTCCGTTAGCAATTTGAGCTCGACTTTCCGCCTAAAACATTTTCTCACTTACTGAGGCACTTGGTCAAGTTCAGGTTCATACCACGATTGCGCATACAATGATTCATGTGCAAAGTATGCGAATGTTTTCGGAGGAAAGTTGGGGGTCCGTTATCATGACGGTCATCAACTTCCGGCTCGACGTTGCGGAGATATTTCTCGTAAACGATTGCTGGAGTTTGCGCCAACAGTACGTGGTCGATCGCATTTCGAAACGTCCCTGTAGACGCATTAGTCGCGAACAAACAATGCCGATGCAAATTCAAGAATTAATATGAACCTGCTCGGATCTCTATCGGAGCAATCGAGTAACTACTTACGAGACACGGCGCGAGCACGAAAGCTCTCGTGGAGTGGGACGGTATCGACGTACACTTTCAGGATTGGGTCGAAGAGCTCCGCAGGTAGGGTTTGGATCAACGTCATGGCGAAGGTAGCACGATTTACTTCGACTGTGTCTTGTTTGATGGCTACATGTGTCGTGCTACGACATAGGAAGCGGGGAAGGGGCTTGTTGGATTCTTATCGATGAAACTTGCAGGGTTTGGAACACCTAGCACGTCCCCTAGGTAAACAAAGGGTCCCTTGATGAGGTAAGCGAGACGCGACCATGGCCGAGATCTTTTTGTGTGCGCGCTCGTCTCTCAATAATCTAATTACAATAACTTTGCGGGGTACTTTAAGTAGTTAGGGTTGTAAAAAGTCTAACTTGCCAACAAATGCTGCGCTGTACGTCTCCATGTACATCCACGGTATGGCGATGAGCCTTCGAACATGGGTAAAATCAACAGCCATCTTTCAAGATGCGACCTGACCCGGGGATGCTGTATGACTTGCTTAGGCCCATATACTGCAAGCACATACAAGACGTCTACTGTTCTTTGTAAATCGCCGAGCTATCGAGCTTCGGACCGAACTCGTCACGGTCACTCGATTTGCAATGCAACGGCTTGATTCTCCTCAAATTTCAGATAGAATTTGTCGTTCTTCCATCCCGCTAGACCTCTGATTGTCAATTATGATGGGAGATAATGCATGCTGAGGTGAGCCGTCACCTCTTGACGATGACGTCAGACATCATCACATCGTCTACCTCTGTGCACGTCCCCTAAGAAGCTGGCGATAGATGGGCGGCCCAATTCGATCGCGATGCAAAATCAACACCTTCATTCCAGACTAAAGTCAGCGCTCTTGATACCACCATGGATACACATGCGAGACCTGTGGCGCTAGAGAGTACAACGCGTCCAGACACAACGGATGCCGCATCGCCGCAGCGTTACGTGCCTTCCATCTACCGCTCCGGAACTGTTCAGCAAACTGGTCGATTACATCCTAGTCAAGTGAGAGAAATTTTGGAATCTCTCGATACCCACAATCAGCGTATTCAACATCACCCATATGATCCTCAAGCCTGGTTCGAGCGTGGCCGTCGCATGTGGATACTCAACTTCCCTGAGCTCGCAGTCGGCGACATTTACAAAGCCAAACTACTTCAAGCAGGCGATCCGGGCGCCAATAAAGATCTAAGAGAATCGGTGTATGAGCTGCTCGCAGTTGCTTTACAAGCTTGTCATTGTCAATGGGACGCAGTCGGGATACTGGAAGAATCGATAATGCACTCTCGGCCGTTGTGGTGTGAGAAGGCTACAGAGAGAGCTGAAGCACTGCGCGAGCTCCTCGGACGAAAAGAAGAGGCTGCAAGGACGTTGGGAGGCACACCTCATGAGCTGAAAGATAGAATAAGAGACGGTGGAGTGCTTACAGTCGAGTATCCGTGGACCATTGAGCGCCATCTGACGCGTTCATCAAAGCTCATTAAGTTGGTGAACGAGGAACTTGGTGTGGTCGAGAACGAAGCACCATGTTTTCTTGGTAAAAGTACATTGACAAAAGACCCAGGCGAGGACATGCTGGGTATGTTTGCGGCTCGCGACATAAGTGTTGGCGAATGTATACTTACTGACCGAACCGCAACCGGCGTATGCAGTACCCCGCCACGATATTCCTGTTCCAATTGCTATGCGCGTTTACCGGATGCGCCCAAAGGCACCACGTGCTGTTCCGAGAGCTACTGCTCCGAAAAATGTCTCCGCCTCGCGATGGAAACCTACCATAGAGTGCTATGCGGTAAAGACTTCGAATGGCTCCAGGCACCCGCTAGAGGTTTGACGCACAACGCCTCAACTCTCCGACCTCTCCTCATGTTACGATTGCTGGCAACATGCGTTCAAGCTGGTGTTGAAAAGTCACCGTTAGATCACCCGCTGATTGCGCGTCTCAAGCCTCTCGCCAACAAAGATCATCTTGATGTCTTCACCCTCAATGAATCCATCATCATCCCATTCAAGATCCTAGAGCAACTCGGTGTGGACGTCTTCGCAAACCGCAACTTCGATACTGAGGCTCTACATTCCATCTGGACGCGCCTAGCGAACAACAAAGCCGGCTCTCTAGATCCTCGGCTTGGCTTCGTTGACGAAATCACACCTCATCTGCCGCTGTTCAATCACAGCTGCGCGCCGAATGTGGAGTGGAGAAGAGAAAATGGAAGCACGACTGTGCGCTTTTTCGCGATCAAGCCAGTGACGGTGGGAGATGAATTGTTCTGTAGCTATGTAAACGTGGACGGTATACCTGTGGGGCAGAGGCAGGACTTACTGTCGCCATGGTTTGAAGGGCCGTGTTTGTGTCCCAGATGTATTGAAGAGATGGCCTAGGTGGGTTTGCAGACGATAACCACATCACACGCAGATGTAGATAGGCACTGCATATTGATGATTGTAAGGCGGACGACTAGTCTGATTCTCCAACTGACGTCTATCAATGAGACGGCTGTACTCTCCCTTCATGGGGTCTTGAGCCCGTGAGCCGTGACCGTGACCGTGACGTTTGCGTAGAGCTTTCTTCGTCCAACATATCTTTGAAGGCTCCAAGATCAATTCTTCATACTCTTGTCAGGCCACATGAAGTTGCTGGCATCGCCACGCTTCAACGCATCCATGCCTGGCGGAACGCTGGGCTGCCGTGTAGGACGCACTTTATCATCCATATCACCTCCCTTCTTTGCGGTGGCTTGTGCCAACCCTCTTAATACGCTTTTACCGAATCTTGTGCCCTCGCTCTTCCGCTTGTAGACGTCGGGCTTAAAGTTCACGTCTTGAAGCTTGGGCAGCTCCATTTCGGGCGGCTTAGGCTTCTCTGCACCCTTTTGTACAACCTTGTCGAGTGTCTCTATCAGCTTCTGCCCGTTGCCCGTCTTGTCTTGATATTCGCGGGCGAGTGAAAAGTCGTCTTCTTTGAACAGCAACACCGCGTTGTTGGGTTCGAGGGCGAAGATACCTCTCCTTGTGAGCGCTGCGAGGGCCCTATCTCCCATGCAGGCGTCTTGGAAGATATCGGCAGTGATGGCTAGCTTAATGATGATTGACCAAGACTGTTCGATGGCCAGCGAGTCGACGGATGTGAACTGCGAGTTGAGATACAATTTCACCATGAAGAGGTCGGGGAGGGAGAGATGCAAGTGTCGTTGTGATGGTTCGAGAGTGCAGACATGATTTAGGAGTTTAGAAGACCTGGGCATGTCGGCGATGAAGATGTGGTGACGAATCTCTCGATGGGGACCAAGTAGGATCGTGATACGGTCGTGGTAGACGACTCCGGCTTCGTGCGCTGTTACAAAATCCCAGTCTTCGTCGGCTCCATCGGGCGTGCCATTGTCATCTGCGCGTGGCAAGGTGACTGTATCGACAGGCGTCGCATTGTTCAGGCTACCGAACAAGTTGGTGATGAAAGACATTGCGCTATGTTGTCGCCAAAGGTTGCGCCGGCTGGCGAGGGTCGGTTATGGACAGATACAGCGAACGGTTGGGAGGGTTAGTAGAGTTGAAATATGGAAGGGCTGTAGGCGCTGGGCGCAGTTGACGACAAGGCGCACTGCCTGGTCCAGGTGGCGCGTTTCGACGCGCGGGAGAGTGCACGATACAATGGGTGGGGTGTCACTTTCACGGGTCTAGTGGATCCCAAGGAATCGCAACGTATTGTGAACCACACTTTTGGAAGCCTATCACAGGGTGTCCCCTCGTCAGCACTTTCAAGAACCACCCTATCTCGGTATGTATACGCGCAACGGTCCTTCCGGAACGATATTTCACCGTTTGAAGCCTTGGAATGTGCGTCGCGTCACAGTTTCAAACACAATGAAAGATATCATTTGGAGACAGCGTTTCCTTAGCCTGCCAACGATTTGTGAATTTATATGTACAAGTCCAGCGCGGTATGCAAGTCTATTTCGTCTCGTGTTCGGGCGTGATTGCAAAGGTAGGGCGAACGAATCTGCCATCGTGAATTAGCCAAAGTTGTCTACAAAGCCAAGTCTTCAAACCATACCTGTCGCTGTTGTAGACCCTGGTCTCTGTGCCGAGTAGCTCCTTCTCTCTCGCCTTATCCGCGAGGTGCCTTCGTACTTGATCGCGGTCTTCCTCGGCTTGCAGCGCGGGGATGAGGTGTATCCGCGCCCACATCTTCTCGCGCGCGAGTTCGCTGCGACTTGTTAGCACTTTCGCTCGTATGTCCCAAGACTCGGAAGTCTCCTCTCGATGGCAGGCGCGTACTTGTGCTCTCTGATACCCTGTCCAACTCTCCAGAATCCGTAGGTCATGAGTGCCGCGGTTCCGAAAAGGTATGCGGCGGGGCGGAAGCCTCGTACGGGCAGGTTGCGCTTGTATTGTACGGGGCTGTAGCCGCCCGTTGGCGGCATGTCCTGCGGCATGTTGGGCGAGTATTCCTGGCTCAATGGGTATTCGAAGTTGTCGTCGATGCGGAGACGTACAGTGAGGTTCGAGCTCGGGAACCCGCGATGACAGGGATCTGGCTTGGCGCGCTAGCAAGTGAGTGAGCATAATTTTGTCGACGCTGAGTGGGTGGAAGGCATCACTCTGGATCTTCACAAACCGACCAAACTTTATCTGAAGATGGATTCCGAAGAGCGTCCTGCGAAGTTGCGCAAGCTAGAGCATGCGGATAGCGTTGAGGGTGTGGCAGAAACACCTGCGATTCCGACACCAAACGAACAACTACCTGTCGCAGCGGAAAACAGCAATCATGCCGACGCCGTAGAATCTGTCGGAACACCGGCTGGGAGTGAGAATGCGGAGCCAAAGTTATCAAAAAACCAGCTCAAAAAGCAAAGGCGGCTCGAACGCTGGGAAGCCGGCCGCGAAGATCGCAAACTCAAGCGAAAAGAGAAAGTCAAAGAGAAGAAAGAGCGAAGGCGAGAAGAGTGGGCGCAGATGCCTACCGACGAGAATGGCAAGAGACCAAGGCCGCCAGCTTCGCGACCTCCTCGACAGGCAACTGGAAAACAAGTACCAATAACAGTAATCTTCGACTGCGATTTCGAAGAGCTGATGTTTGACAACGAGCTCAAGAGCTTGGGACTTCAGATTACGAGGTGTTACAGCGATAACCGAAAGGCGAACTTCAGGACCCATCTAGCTTTGAGCAGCTTCGGTGGAAAGATGAAGGAGCGTTTCGATGGCATTCTAGCAAAGCAGTACACGAGTTGGAAGGGGTTCCAGTTCTTCGAAGAAGATTTCGTTGAGGTTTCCGAAAAAGCGAAGGCGTGGATGTCAGGGCCAAACGGGGGAGAAGTTCTCGGCGCCTTGAAGACATCAGCAGAAGCCACTGGATCAGGCGATCGAGAACAACCTGATGCTGCAGCAGAGGAAGGCGAAGTCGTCTATCTTTCATCTGAGTCCGACAACGTTCTTACTCACTTGAAGCCGAACAGTACATACATCATCGGTGGACTGGTTGACAAGAACCGGCATAAAGGCATATGTCACAAGCGCGCCGTGAACCGTGGGATCAAGACTGCAAAGCTACCTATTGGTGAATATCTCGAGATGAAAAGCCGGCAAGTCTTGGTCACGAACCATGTACTGGAGATTATGCTCAAGTGGATGGAGTTTGGAGACTGGGGCAAGGCGTTCATGGCGGTCATGCCCGAAAGAAAGGGTGCTAAGCTTAAGAGCGACGGAGACGACGGGGAAGAAGACGCAGATGCTGCGGGAGATGAGCATTTGGATCGAGACCTCGCAGAAGCGACAAAGGAGGCAGACGCCGAGACTACATAGACCATCTGGGGCTTCAGTTTGAGAGTGTAGAGATGCCGACACTAGTAGCATTCAATCAAGAATGGAATTCTCGGTACCTTCTCAAGCCGATGCATGCTATGAGAAATGCGACTGTGGGTCGCGGGGATGACACATGTTAACTATCACGGCGCAGAGATACCACCGCCAGGATCGAGCATTACTATCTCAACCACAATCATCCTCGAGTTTTCGACTGACAGTGGGAATCCTGGCTTGAATGCGCGATGGATACGCGAGGTCAGCCCTACCGGGTAGCGGAGATCAAGCTTTCGCGCGACACGCTAGCAAGCCAAAGCGGTCAGGGCTCCGCAAGCTACACGTCGCGGTGCCAGAGGGTGAGGCAATCACAGAGCATACATCGCCGACATGTCCTGTATTAGTATGCGCTCATCAGAGCCTTTGGCCATGCATTCACCGCAATCACAAGCCTGCTTATGTAACAGCCACGTCCCATCCTGGTGGTGTTGTGAGGCTCCAAGCAGCTGTCAGCCCACTAATTTTGCGCAACGTCACAGCTACTCTGCCCTGCGACAGCCCCAGCACACCACCTCCAACACGCGACCCACATTAATTCAGGAACATTACTCCCATCGCAATTAGTTGCCGCTCATGTCGTACCCACCAGATACCCCGTCCTCTTCCCCGTTCCGCTCGCCCTCGTCGCAAACCTCACCGCCATCGCAGCGCTCTACACCGAACCGCTCGTCCTCATATTTCACCTATCCCGTCTCTTATGCAGTCTCGGGCATCCTGCGACGGTTGAACACGGACGCCATTCCCAAATCAGACGCGCAATCGAGATCGGAGAACAACAGCAACCGTAACAGCGCAAGCAACATACAAGCGCAGTTACAGTCCACCGCATCTTCACTTTCACACACATTTGCGAACCTCGTCTCCTCCACCACCTCAGATATGAACTCCGTCTACCAGCCGCCACATCGGATAGCAAGCCCTTTCCAACCGCCTCCATTGACACCGCTAAGTCTGAGGGGATGGGGAGGCAACATGCGAGAAAAGGGCAAGCTTCTGAGCACGGCGCTTGCTGAAGAGATCCGGCTCCTGCTTCCACCAAGGTTACAACTAGTGGATGAATGGAGTCTGGCATATAGTCTGGAGCAGAACGGTGTCAGCTTAGGCACACTATACAAGCAATCTGAAGACTATCTGGGCAAGAGAGGTGGCTTTGTGCTCGTGGTCAAAGACGGCAGCGGAGGTGTAAGTTTGCAAACCTCATGACAACCCCAGGACGAATGCTTACGTATCGCTATAGATCTTCGGCGCATATCTCTCCGACGCACCGCGGCCCTCCACATCATTTTACGGCAACGGCGAATGCTTTCTCTGGCGCGCGCACATACTCTCCGGTTTCTCAGACCTGCAGATGAACCTCCCACCACCCCCATCCGAAGATACGACGGACGCTGTGCGAATGACAACTATATCTTCACCGAAGAGGAAGGGCGATTCGCTAGCACCACCACAAAACGGTCGGGCCACTAAGAGTGGTGCGAGCACACCAGAGCGGATAAGGTTCAAGGCCTTTCCCTACAGCGGGGTGAATGACTACATGATCTTCTGCGAGCATAGCTACCTGAGTGTTGGCGGCGGGTAAGTAGCAGCGTGTGGTTATCATTGAGGACTCGGTGGACTGACGGTGTCGTAGTGACGGTCACTATGGCCTATGGCTAGACGACAACCTCGAAAAGGGCGTCTCCGATACGTGCCCGACATTTGGCAACGAGCCCCTGAGTGACGATGGTAAGAAATTCGAGGTGATGGGCGTTGAGCTGTGGTATATTGGCGTATAGGAGCAGATCGTCTACGGACTTTCGCCGAGCAGAAAACTCGTAATATTTGGCACTGGCGGCATTTCAACGGCGTTGGAAGACGGCGTGGAATTTGGCTATGACAAAGCTACATAGCTTATGATGTATACCGTGTCTGGAGTCACCAGCAGAGGACGGTGATGAGCAGAATACCCATTTGAAGAGTTTGTTTTACGCTTTTCATCCTTTCGATCGGCGCCATGGAGTATCATGTCTCACACATCAGTTGATGGTTTTGTCATCCGACTGGGCTTTCTCGACGACCTTGGCTGATCCACACATACACACAAGAGATGTACAATTCTTCGCGGGCACGCCAGCCTAGGAGAAAAGTAAACAACCCGAGCCTACGTAAAAGTTAGGTCACCTACTTTGCAAGTTCTTGTATTATTGTAGTCTGCAGACCTGTTCAGTTATTTTCTTGTATAAGGTGCGGGTGCGACTATAACGTTCGCTTTATTCGGCAAACTTCTTGACTGCCTTCAAGACGACTGTCATGCGCGCCTTGCTCGGATACTGGAATATTTCCTTGGCGGTTCTCTCACCTTGAAGTACCGTCACCGCTCCATGACGAGGTGCGCACGGCCCGACTCTCACCCTCTCGTGTCTGCAGTACTTCTATCTAGGTCGTGTCTTCCGTGCCCTTCAGCTTACAACATTCTCATTCTACAAGATCACCATTTGTGCAGATGCCCATCACTAAATCTCGAGGAGCGACCAAGAAGTTGGGGCCCATTATGTACGTCACTCCGTCCCTCTTATACCACATGTAACTTGCTGATATGGCGCAGTGTGGGCAACAGAACCATAAGCTTCAAGGCCCCCAATATTGATCGCCGCTTCACTGTACATGAAGGTAACAACACATAAAGCCATTTCAGGAGTCCAACATACTAACACCATTCGTTTACCGTAGACCTCATCTGCAACACCTCTCGATTCTTCAAAGACCGCCTCCAGAGAAACCGAAAGCCCATCTTCGGCGTTGATGAATGCTGTGTTTGCGCTGAGACTCTCAACGCCATGATAGGAGACATCTCCTTCTGCGCCAAGTGCGGGCAAAATGTCCATGAAGCCTGCATGGAAGCCTGGAAGCGCTCATCGACTACCAGTCTCAAGAAGGAGTCAATACCGACCTGCCCGATGTGCCGTGCTAGCTGGAAGAACGAGTCACTGCTCAATCAGCTAGACATAGAGTCTGAGCTAGACGCCGAGGCTACGCAAACCTACCTGGACTGGCTATATACCTCCACCTTACACATATCCGCAAAGGTCTCACGCATTACCGACGCCTTCAATCTAGTCATCCTCAAACTCTGGACTGTTGCCAACGCCGTCGAAGATCCAGTGTTCAAGTCGCAAGTCATCGCCACTTACTTCGCAGAAGCTCGCGCACGCTTCTGGAAAGAGAGTGTGAAGTGGGCTTTCGTGGAGCGTAAGTGTGATGACGAAATTCGAGCTTTCATCATTGATATATCGCTCGCCTATATTGAGCCCGGTTGGTTCAAGAGCGAGGGCAAGAACTGGCCGGAGGCCTTCGTGAGTGAGCTAGCAGATGCAGCCATGGTCCGGTGGGGAGACAGGAAAGATGGCAGAGCGACGAGAAAGATGTGGATGGAGAAGTTGAGCGTAGAAGTGGATCTGGTGAGCGATGACGAAGATACTGCGCCTGTAGGTGGCAGCACGCGTCTGGCGTCAGCAGCATCTCAAAATCTGCAAGACAAGCATCCAGCTGCTGGTCTGAAAAGTCCTAAAGCTGGAGCTACTGAAGTACCAGCAACTCGGAAGCGTCCAGGTCAAAGGGTCGATGTGAAAAAGCATACACATAGCGCAAAGCGTCGGCTGAAGCAAGATGTCCGCTGCATGCCTCCTTCCGATGACTCGGACGACGGCGGACTGATTGTATACAGGTCGAAAGGATGAGCGTTCGTAACGGCACTAGGAGTCTCCAGTCTTCTTGTCTTTCATTCTGATGTCTTGCACCTGACATTTGGGCTTTACATTACCTAAACATGGTATACGATCCTTGTTGCTTGTTTACGCCCAATCGAAATGGATTAGCTCGGAACGAAGACCATTAAACGACTGTGTACATCACATCTTCATCTCGACCCCTTATCCGGTATGGTGCCTTACCTTGAGTAATTGCCGATGTACGAACTGCATGTGAGACAAACACTGACTTCATACACCTAGGTTCGGAGGACCTCCACTAACGTGAATCACACCAGTGTTCACTTTGAGAACACTCTAGGCCTCAATTCATAAAGTTTCCAGGGCCCGAGGTACTCCTACCGGTTGCGCGTTGCGCACGGATCTGCATCAACCAAAGCAACATAGTGCGACTGAGCGATGGAATATCACTCACCCGTAGGTATTAGCCTAATTGGCTTGTCATACAATGCCCATAACTCGACCAGAGAACCGACCAAGAACGACCTCATCAAGCCACCGCGCCACTCAAGTAGCAGGAGATACCAGGACCAGGAAAGATGCCCAGGCAGGAGAAGCGCATCAGCGTTAGGAAGAAGCGGGCTATCCGGTACGTCTTCTGTAACGATTATAACACCAACCGCTAAACCGCTCCAAGGTTCGGCCACAAGATCGTTCGTGTCCAAGTTTCGCGCGGCGAGGAGTTTACCGTCCCCGAAGACATCATATGCAGCAGATCCACATTCTTCACGAAAAAGCTACAGCCCAAACGCAAACCTCTCAAGAAAGACAGTGAATGCGCGATCTGTACGGAACCTCTCGAGCACGGTATACAAGAGCTTACTTACTGCGCTACTCATTGTGGTAACAACTTTCATCACAGATGCATTGAGAAGTGGAAGGCGGAGAAGCAGACAGCTCGTCAACCAGTCAACTGTCCCTTCTGTCGTCAAAGCTGGTCGAACGACACCGATGTCATCACAGTACACAAGTTTCCCGCCATCGACGCTGATGCCTTCGCAATCTTTCTTGAGTGGCTTTACTATGATCATATCGCGGTTGAAGATCGGGCGGACGAAGATGGCAACTCCTCTCTTGACACACATGAACTTGTCAAGGCATACGTCTTGGGACTCAAACTAAAGAGCAAGAAGTTCTGTCGAGACGTTATACAAGGATTGATCGAGGTTAGTAAAGACATCAATGAATATCCGGGTCCGGACAGCATCCGCCTCGCTTACGATAAGACAGCCAAAGGATCATCACTGAGGCTGGTCTTGGTACAACTATGGGCGGACACGGCGGATGCTGCTTGGATTGAGGACGATGAGACAGACGAGTATCCCGCAGAATTCTTGAAGGATTTGATAACGGCTCTTTTGAGGAAGTATCGTGGCAAACAGAAGTGGGATCTAGAAATGATAATAAAAGGTCAAACGGTGGAGGACTCTATCTTAGTTGACGACTCAGACGAGGACAAGTCGCGTGAAGTCGAGGATCAAGAAATGGGGGAAGGAGAATAATACAAAGATGAATGGCTATGTCAGTGGGTACATGGCACTCACAGCAGTTCGCAATACCTGATACCTGGTACTGGGGCTGGTAGAAAACCTCAGTTGGAGGAATGCACCAGTAAGCACCACTTTCGAATGTTAGGTATACGGCTTCACGGTAACTTCAGATATGGAACAATGATGCAGTGAAACGCTTCTTCTTGTCATACAAGTTGAAGTATGCTGACTTCAAGACCCCTGAACTACTTGAGCACCCTCGGAAACCGTAGCGTCTACTCCTGTGGGGTTAGACCCACTTGCAGCCACTTCCGCTTCCTCATCTTCATCTACTTCGACAAGAGAGTCATCCTATGTCTTTCTGTCGATATCCACCGCCTCAGTATGCGCAGGTGACTCCTCCTTAGCAAGTACACCACCATCCGTGTGCTCCATCTGGCGCTCAGGATCGTTCGCGTGCGCATTCTCGATACCAATCTCAGCAGTGGAGAACTTATCCGCGACATTACGGTAGGCTGGCACAAAGTTGACACAGAAAGCATAGCTCCACGCCGCAATGAAGAATGCCATTGGAACGGTCATGGCGACGGCGGTGGGTGCATATCCATCCAGAGGCCTAGCCTTGCCTAGCGTATCACTCGCTCCGAAGAGTAATGGAGGGACAACAGCACCACCAGATACACCGGCCACGATGAAGCCTGAGCCTCTCTTTGAGTACTTGCCCAGTCCGCGCATGCCGAGCGCAACAATCGTTGGGAAGATAATACTCTCAAAGAAGAGCACAATGTAAAGCATGCTCATGCCGGTATTGCCTCGCTCGGTAATTGACGGAATGACAAAGACGATACATAACGTCATAAACGCGAGGAACACCCATCGTGGTTTGACGAACTTCATGAAGGCACTGCCAATGAAGCGACCCATGGTAAAACAGCCCTGTGCACCGGCAAGGAACCGAGCTGCTGTCGAGTTGTCGGTTTCGCGTCCATTTATGACCCGTGTCTCGACGACATAGTTGATGAAGGCTCCAGCTATCGCCACCTGCGCGCCAGTGTAGCAGAACTGAGCAAATGTCGCGTGAAATAGACGGTATTGTTTGCGGAAAGGCTTTACGTCGGTACCAGCGTGAGTGCTTTCAGCCTGGAAAGCCATATCGGCATCTAGTTGGTGTCAGCACCTGGTCATTTCTCATTCAGCAATAAGCTTACCAGTGATCTCGGGTATCTCCGTGAAGTAATACACGATCGCAAGGAGAAAGACGAAGCATGCGATACCGAGGTAAGTCCATTGCACGTTCTCAAGGGATGCTTGATCGGTGCCAACGTTGTTGAAGAAGACATATGACCCTAAAACTGGCGCTACCACAGTTCCGATACCGTTGAAAGCCTGAGCGATGTTGATCCTGATTTCCGAATACTTGGGAGGTCCGCAAACTACTTTCGTTAGTACTTCAACCATCACTCCATCGACTCATACATACCTGCGAGGTAAGGATTGGCTGCTGTCTCTAGCGAGCCAAGTCCATTACCGATGACGAAGATGGCTACACAAAAGCCTCCGAACGAACGATATACAAGACATGGCCAGGCAAGAAGAGAGCCCACGCCGTAAAGTGTCAGACCCCAGATGAAGGTTGCTTTGTAGCCCCAGTGGCGCAGAAGCCAATTGGCATGACCGAGAGATGCAAGTGGGTACGCGCCGAAGTATGCTGCCTGTAAGCCTGAAGAGCGAGCGCGCGTGATGCCAAGGACGTCTTGGAAATGCTTGTTGAGGGTGTCGATGAGACCGTACGAGAATCCCTATGATCATCAGTCAACTACACTGGGTTTAAGGATTGTCGTGGCTCACCCAGAGAAAGAATAGAATGGTGACGAGGCAGAGCGGGTAGATGGACTCGCGCAAGGTGAGTTCAGCAGCGCGTGTCCTCTGGTCATCGCGACTGCGCAGTGTAGGTCTCTTGAGGAACCCCATGTTCGCTTTGTGATACGATAGAGATGCCGACTAGCGATTGGTAAGCTGATAATGCCGATCAGGTCGTGGACTGAACGAAAGGTCCGAGCATTGAGATTCAATTGAGTGGAGTCAACAACAGGCAGTCGCGACGAGGTAAATCCGCAGGGTCCTCATGCCCTCAAGTACCTGCTGTCACCCACGTGAGCTGGCGGCAAGATTGTCGGGCCATGTGCACGGCAACCAGGTTTCGCAAGAAAAGACTCGATCTCAGAGGGTGATTCTGCGAACCCGCCGTTGCAGCCAAGATGGAGCTTGACCTCATGAAGCAGTGGGGAGGGGAGAAGCTGGGGTAAAACCTGGGGATTTTAACGCTGAGGGGTCTAGCGTGATGTGACGTTGGGAGGATGTTCTGACAGATGATGCATCCTCGGCGGAGTTAGACCGAATGTCTGCATCGATGATGTTTAAATCGGGTAGTGATCAGCACATGTCGCGTCATGTCTGAACCGCGTTGAAGAGCCGCGGTTCATTGCGCGCGCATCGGGATTTCTATGGAAAGTAAGTCGAGCAGAAGTTGCGATGGCCATGCTTGTATTGACGGCAGTCGCAATTAGCGTAGTAAGTACCGCTCGGGCGAATATCACCATACACGGCGTCCAGGAGTACCCTGACATGATGGAAACCACAGATTATTCCAGAACTGCAATGGAAGCTTGTGGCGTCTAATCCTTGTTCTTGAAATTCAAGCCACTCTCTTTCCTCACAACTCCGTAAACACTCGGAATATCTCCTCTGTCCCCGATTTCACTCTTCACACTGTCCAGTCTCCCTTGTGCTAAGCCTAGCATCTTCATACTTTCCTTCGCGCCACTGCTCTCCGCCAATGACATCGCATGCCTTGCATCCTTTCGTGCCAAGTCGATATGGAAGAGAGGCTCCTCGCGCTGATAGTAGTCGCCGGCTAGCATGCGCTGCGAGTACGCGGTGTAGGGTCCGGGAAACATGGTAGAGATGAAGGTGTGGAGGTTGTCGACCCCTAGACCAGACTTTTCGGCAAGGACGTGGCCTTCGGACAGCTGCGAGACCATGTTCAGAATGAAGGTGTTGCCGATGACTTTCATGAGGGTAGCGTTTCCTGCTGGCTGGCCTGAGTAATCGATGTTTGTGCGACCCATTACGCCTGTCGTATACGGGACTAGCCTGTCGCAGGACGCTTTTGAGCCTGCTGTCACACAAACAAGCTGGCCATTGTCTGCCATGGCTGGGGCGCCGAATACTGAGATGTTGTTAGGCCCGCCCTGAGGGAGCACTTCTATCTTCACATGCAAAACGTACCTGGCATGCCCACGAACTCACCCCCCTTCTCGGTTATCCTTTTCTCCAACGCATTCGTTGTTTCTGGGTGTACCGTGGAGCAGTCTACAATAAGTTTGCCCTTGACATCTTCTTCGAGCATCTTGTCGACAGCACCGTTCACGGCTGCATCGTCGCCCAGGCACATGAAGACAATGTCGGAAGATTTGACAGCATCGTTGATGGTGTCGACAACCTTGGTCTTGGAGCTGCCGAGTTTCGATGCGAGGTCTTCGGAGCGGGCTTTGGTGCGGTTGAACAGGATTAGGGGCTTATCAAGGTTGCCTTTTTCCACCAAGTTCTGTGGAGTCAGTACGAAAACCAAGTAAGAATCTCAGATGCTTCATACTTTGCACATGCCCTGTGATAGTTAGTGACATGGTCGAGCTGATGAGCTTCCTCACTGACCCTGCCCATGTTGCCGAGGCCAATCCAAGCGAGTTGTGGCGCCATGATTTCTTCTGGGATCTGACTGTATCCTTTCTCTCTCAACGGAGAGGCAATGCCAAGTGCGACAACTTATACAAATCTCTGCTTGTACCTTGCGCACCGTTTGTCAGCGCTTCGTCATGGTGTTCATCATCGTCATCCGCCAGTAGCCCGGGGATAAGGCCACACCGGGCCGATGTCGGTTACCAGCAAATGACGTTCGCACGCCGTTATCGATGTTGAGTTCTCGAAAATGCGGATGCGGGCACATTTCCCCACACATTTGCAGAGTCATACCTCTGCTCCGAGCTCCAGTCACACAATTTTGACCTTGCACATGTTCGGCGGCTGAGCGGTAGCATGAAGCATGTTCATCTGGAACAAAGCCCCCGCGAGGGGCTTGGGGAGGGCTACGAAGAAGGTGAGCGCGACGTCTTCGGGCGTAATTGCAGCAGTATTGACCATTAGCAGCTTCCCAAGCGCGATGACAACGGTTACATCTTCACCAAGATTCAGAGCGCGCCTCTCTCCACGTCCACCACCTACGTCCGAAAATCGTCGAGCTCAGCGAAAGAGCGCCAGCGCGCCGAACGTCAGCAGTTGACGCGTCTGCTGAAGGAATCGCCCGGTAAACGCGACGCGCGTAACTTCCTCAAGCAGTTCGATGCGCCGAAGAAGGGCAAGGCCGCTATCGCAGCCAAGGCCAGACAGGTGGTGAGCGAGAATATCCACAATGACTCGGGTTCGCTGCGAACCGGTGTGAACCTGGGCGACCTCTACAAGCCCACCGTCTTCACCCGCGAACCGCTTCCCGAGGAGGAGTACCAGGCCGAAGAGAAGGATGAGCCTGTGCACATGGCGCTCGTCAAGCTTCGGCAGCCTCAGACCCTCGACGACCGCACCTTGGGCGATATCGCATTGACTCTAAGTCAGATGGCGCAGCTGGGGCTTAGCACTGCTGTAGTGCTCGACTGCGATCACGATGCCGACGCGCACACCACGGAATTGACGTTGGAATACGGAAACATGGTCAGGGAGCAGGCATTGCGCTTGGTCGCAGCGTTGGAAGACTACAACGAGCCAGGAGCTCTGTTGGTCGAAGATGCTTTGGCCTACTCCCCACTGGCCAACGACATTCCCAGTACCGTCCAGGTACGGGGAGGTGTAGAGGTACAGCACAATTACCTGCTACTTCCGCCCATCGACGACGGCGTTATTCCTGTCATAACACCCTTCGCCTACGACACAAATCTGAAGAAAGTCAGGGTCCAAGCAGACGACGTGCTTCTGGCGCTGGTTCGCGAGTTTGCCGGTCTCGCCGGCCAGACAGGCAGCAATGGCTCAGTTGGTGGCGCATTGTACAATACAAAGGATGTCGTCGAAAGACCTATTCTGGACCGCATCATTATACTTGATCCTCTTGGTGGCATACCATCTGAGAAGCGAGCAGACGGCGCTCATGTTTTCGTCAATCTAGAAGCCGAGTACCGTGACATCAAGAAAGAACTGCAGCAGCTATCGTCAGCCACTCCGGATGACAACATTCAACGTCCAACTTCTTCAAGTTCTAGCAATCCGTTCTCAAAATTTGTCGAGGAAGAAATAGCATCGTTACCAGGTGCACCAGCACAACAGATTGGCAACTCGGCTCCGATACGCCATCTGAAGAACCTCGAAGTGGTCGAGCGCGGCTTGAAGCTGTTACCCCCATCGTCGTCTGGCCTCGTTCTGACACCTTTAGAAGCGGCAAGGAAGGCCATACCCGACGATGCGCGGACTTCGCCTGCGAAGAATCCTCTGCTGCATAACGTGCTAACAGACAAGCCGATGACATCGTCGTCGCTGCCAACAACTCCGACTTCTCGTTTCCTTGGCTCCACCGCACCCAACCCTGCTACCTTCTTCAAGAAAGGCATACCGCTCACCATGATTCCGGATCCGCGGGTCCATGGACCATGGCAGCCACCCTCTGCGACGAACCCGAGTATAGAGCTAGCAGATGACCCGCGCATCAACTTCCCAAAACTTGTCGATCTCATTGATGACTCTTTCCGACGTAAACTGCATCCTCAGAACTACCTCGACCGCATTCGTGGTCGTGTGGCCGGCATAATTATAGCGGGTGATTACGAAGGTGGCGCCATCTGCACATGGGAAACGCCCGCATCCCTCCATGGGCTAAGTCCTCCTAGCAGGCCTTCTCCAGACTCGCCATACTACATCCCTTACCTCGACAAATTCGCTGTCCTCACGTCGTCGCAGGGTTCCGGCGGCGTCTCCGACATTGTCTGGGCTGCTTTGACTCGAACATGCTTCCCTGATGGCGTAGTTTGGAGGAGTCGAACAAGCAACCCGGTCAACAAGTGGTATCAAGAGAGGAGCAAGGGCATGTGGAACTTGCCTGGGGATCAATGGACCATGTTTTGGACTACGCAGGGTGTCGAGAAAAGATGGACTGCTGAAGAGTGGGGCGGAACAGAGAAGGAGAAGGATTTGAGGAGGTGGGATGCCTATGTAGACGTCTGTAGCGGCATTGAACCGAGCTGGGCGGATGGCATACAGAGAGCGGATTAGATGTAGCTTCTAAGCAGACCACGAACTTTCAGGGCCCTCCATCAGATAGAGACGTTCATACTGTGGTGATGTTCTTCCAATCCAGAAAAAGCGTCTCTTGACGAGCGTGTGCCCCTATGAACCGAAATGCACATGACAGTATCTACAGCTCTCACTGTGACCACCCACCATTCCTTGCTCGAAATGGTTTTCAATGCCTTCTGCATGCGATGCATCTATGAAGTTATCTCCCGATCTTGTCGAAAGTGGTAAGGGCGATCTTCCCCTGCGGCAACAGCAACCCGTGGCGACAACATCGCAAAGGCGAAAACCCTACGAGCGCATTACCAGGGGACTCACCGACTTGATGGTCGCGAACGCAGAAGACACCCAAAGCACACCGACAAAGAAAGTTTCATACGATGTTAGCCTGCGCGGAAGCCCTGTCGTGGTGTAATCGGGATCGCCAAACCGGCGCGCTTGGAGGGACGCGACTGCCGTGGGGAACCGAACTACGGCTGCCAGGAACACCGCTATCGCACCACAATGCAGGGCGGAGTGACCCAACACGGGATTTTGGGGACTCGGAACGGGGGTGCATGGCTGCTAGCTCGCAGAATGTGTCTTGGTCAATGTTGATGGAAAATGTTTATTGGAGGTGGTCGTCGCCGATGTGGACGCGTTCATTCATCCCTCCTTCCATACTCCAAAGCAATTGAACCTCAATTCCACACCTGTACCAAAATACACTCTCAAGATGTCGGACAACACCATCGTAAAGGGCGTTGCAGGAACCTGCATCACATTCTCCTTCATTCTTGCTGGTAAGACCGGACTCCCGTAGTTCCCAATTTCACTTCTGACGATCCCAGGAAATGCCATCACACAGTCGTACATGACGGTGCCTGCCCTCCTCGTCAACTTCCCCCGCCCAGGCAGCCCCGACCACAAGGAGCGCGCACAACTTCTAGGCCGCCAGTGGCCTCTGTGCTGGACAGTCGGCAACCAATTCTTCCGCCCCATTTCAACCCTTGGCTTCCTGGGTTATGCCTACGCCGGCTACTCAGTCTACCGCGAGGGCATGCTCGCTCGCAGCGACTGGAAGTTGTTTGGTGTTGCGGCCGTGATGCACTTGACGACTATCCTACACTCGGCTCTCAACATGCAGCCGTTGAACGACAAGCTCGAGGCGTTGGCGGAGAGGAGCAACGAGAAGGAGTTGGGCGAGGCGGAGAACATTGCTATGAAGTGGGCGAGCTGGAACAGGCTGAGGTTGGTCACACCGGTTATTGCTGGTGGACTGGCGTTGTGGAACCTGGTCTCCTTGTAAAGGGTTGCATAGCCCTTGTCCTCTGTGTACTTACCATATTGCTTCTCTTGAAGGCCTTTGGAGTGTAGCATTTTAGCAATGAAGCGTAAAACTGAAGACAATTCTTCAAATTCGCAATTTGTGATATCGATACAATCCGAATATATCAGCTACAGACCCAGCACAGCCCATGCGGTACTGACTTGCAAATCGACATATTAGGCCATGATGTATGTGTTGTGCGGAAAGTCGTCGGTGCTTCAGCCACTGCTGGTATATTTAGCAAGGCTCAAAATAAAGTCAGACACTCGTGGAAGGACATGCATCAAGACAATATTATAGCTGTATCATAGATAATCATGTATTCGTAGAAAACTCCCCAATATCCCCTACAGGGGTCAAAGTCCCGAAAAGTCCAAAGTCCGACGCTAGATGCTTAACCCCGCCAGCGGATGAAAGCATCATCTATCGCTTGATGGCCTGACCTTTCCATCCACTCCTCTCCGCCAGCCAAGTCTCGAAATCGCACAGCTTAGGCTCTTCCTTCTTCAACTTGCTGATATCAGCGCCATAGCCCTCAGCTGCGAACCAACTGATCATGACGTTCACTTCCGTAACGGCCCACATAAGCGCGGAGCCAAACATGCCGTAGGTTGCCGGCACCGCACTACCGATGACACGCTCAAAGCATCCACTCATCTCGTCCATGGTGAGCTCACTGCCGGCGAGACCCTCGGCGCGTCCGTTCCATTCTTTGTTGTTGACGAACGCTCGTGCGCCAAATAGGCCAATGTCTTCGACAGATACCCACTGAATGGACTTGCCCTGCAGTGTATCGCGGAGGGCTGCGAGGAACACCTTGGTGGGGAAGCCAGGCGCGAGGTTGTCCATGAAGGCAACCGGTCGGAGGATCGTCCAGCCCATCTTTTCACCGTTTTTGCCAGCCTTCTCGAGAAGGTGCTGCTCGATCTCATACTTGCTCTGGAAATGCGGGATGGGCGTCTTGTTCTCAAAGCTGCGCTGGTTGCCGCCACGATCGACGCTGGAATACACAAAGTGTGTGACGCCTTCCTTGATCGACTCGTCAATTAGGGCGTTACCCTGTATGACCTCGCTCTCGTGGGTGACATTCTTGCCAAGAGAGACTTGTACAGAGTAGACACCCCAGATCTTCTCCTCTTTGCCAGCCTCTTTGAGGGTTGCCTTGGCTGATGCAAAGAGCGCGGAGGGCTCGTCCAAGTTGCCTTGCACCAACTTTACGTCAGGATGACGCTCAACGATCTTCTTCGCAGAACCAGAGTTGGCATCACGGGTGACAGCCAAGAGCGTATATTCGGCGTGTGAAGGATGCGATGCGAGTTGTTCGAGTACAGCACCGCCTTGCTTACCAGTAGCGCCGGTGACAAGAATGGCTTTTGTGGCGGCCATGGCGGGGTTGCTTGTAAGGGTCGAAGGATTGCTTGGCTTCGTAAAGACGTGTGTTACCGCAGCAGGTCGAGCTTGTTTTCAGCCTCAGATTTGAGAATAAGCAGAAAGAGCAATCTACACAGAAGAGCAGAGGAAGCAGCGATGATATGCACTCACGTCGACGCGTCGCCCGAAGACTGGCACGACCGGCCCCGCAAGCATCCCAGACCCACCGTTGCTTCTTTTTAGAATGCAGTTCCACTCTTCTACGCTGATCCCAAAGAAGAGTAGCGGAGATTGTGGACCATACAGCGAATGGCCGGCTCGTCACGATGTTCCACAGCGCTACGGGTCGGTGAAGGACCACACCGACATTGCGGTGATTATGCAGGAGCATCACAGAGATGGCGTTCAACACAACTGAATGCAAGCCATGAGGGGCTTGAAGTTTGATCACCGGAGTTGTGACTGGAATCTGCAATATTAGACGGGTCCGTAGATCATAGTCGGATTATTTACGGCTGGACGATCGACCGGGTAGATGCTGTAGTGCGCGTCAGATCGATCTTACTCGCTCTCAGAATCTAGCAGGAAACGGCATACCAACAACACCGGCGAACGACCATTCGGAAGCTCAGCGACTGCAAATACTCTCGACACGCATATGCAACAAGCATCGCACATTCATCCTGGTAGCAACACAAAATGGCAGACTTGGGCTTCACACCCGCGGAGATACGCTTTGCCACTGCAACTCTTGCAGCAATCGCTGCTCTCGCGCCTATCGCATACCTTCTCTATCCATCGCAGTCACAAGAATCAAGCGCACACATTCAGACGTTCAACAAGTTCATAGAGAGCTACTCGACGCTTCGCCCTCAAGCCCTAACAACGTACGCCACCCACGACTTTAGCCATACCTCCCTTCCTGCAGACCTGCACCTACCCACTCGTTCGATTCAGCCGTTCCGCGAACATGCCGAGACGGTTTTCGAGATCTTTAGCGACTTTCAGGTAGTTCCTGAAGACGATGGCCAGGGAGGCAGAGCGGTGCACTTTTCAAAAGACACAAATACGGTAGTCGCGCACTGCAAGATGGGAGGCAAGGTTAATGGTGACGGTGAATTGGGAACGCAATTGTTGGAAAGTGGGATCACAGAGTGGTGGACTGAGGGTGTCCTATTTGTGAAGTTGAGCAAGGATGGGAAGCGGGTTGAAGGTGTGAGAGAGTTTATGCATAGCAAAAAGGCGGAGGAGTTGCAGATTCGTTTGGACGGAATCTTGAGCGAGTGATACCAGTGGTCTGGGTATCTCAACTGTAGGATAGTTTTCACCAACCACACGGGATGCAAACATGCGATTTGCTATCTGAGCGATACCAGATGTTCGTTGGATGCATAGCGCGACGGTCAATGGGGGCACTTAGGTCACGTGTTCGCGCGTTCGTAACCTGTTGATATCACCCGCACTCGTACACCTGAAGGTCAGCTCGATATTGGTTTCAAAATGATCCAAAGCCGAGATGACGCGAGTTGGGAACACAAAAAAGTATCCCATCCTTCTGCCAAAGTTTAGGCTTTGCAAAACGACCGCGTCCGGTCGCGTCTCATGTCCGACTTTCCACCCCACGACAAACCCCTCACCAATTTCAAGCCCCTCTGTCAATCAGATCCGCGCAGGTCTCTCGATAAGCCCCCTCTACCCCTCTCATTTCCCAATTCCGTCCGCGGTGCAACAGCGATGCTCAACAGCCCCCGCAGCATGCACTAGCGCGTCTAGGCAGCGTCATAGACTTCCATGCACACTCTAGACCAAATAACGAAATACCATCTGCGGATCACAACAGCCCTCGGAAGTCCGGTGGAGAGCCGTGATGATGATTACAGGAAGAAGAAATTAGACAGTCTTCGGGGGGCGTGTGGCGGGCCTGAGATAATGCATTTGCAGTCCGCAATGTCGACTTGCGGCTAAGTGGTTTTGATGAAAGGAACCTGGTACATGTGGCAGCGACATTATCTAGGGTGAAGTATGTCGGAATGTCGGGTGTAGGCAATTGCGATTGAGTGAGAACATTCTTGGATGTGTGAAGGGGTAATGTTTTGTTGTTGCCCTGCTTCCGTTTGATATTCAGATTTCATCGTTTGCACCTGCAGTCTGCAGGACGACGGGCGGCAAGCGGGTATATCCAGCGAGCTCAGTCTGGTACGAGAAGAAATCCTTGGTTCATGGGTACACGTCCCGGATGCGAATCGCTAGTTCGAAGCAGGAACGGAAAGTACCCAGTTCCTTTATCGGCGCATCTCGTTTGCGCAACATTTGCTTGTGCTGTGATCTTCCTTCAATGCTCAGACACCACGGTAGCGTTTTGAACAAGAGGGAAAGCGAGGGGAATGCTAGAGAGATAGCGATGAGCAACATAGAAGGGGCCGCTGTCACCGATGGCTGAGGACCAAAGAGCGGCGGGTGCTCCCGAGGTCCCGCTAGAAGAAAGCTTGTCTCAAAGAGGCAAGGCGTGTTGAGGTTCTCAGCGTAAGCCCTCGAAACAGGCGCCTCTCATGTGTATCGATTTCCAAGCATTTGGCTAACAAAGTGTCATGCTATGGTTGATAATATTGTGTTTCATTCATTGTTAAGTGTCCATAATACCTTTCCAAAACGCCAATGCACGCAGTACAGTCCGCGGCTATGCCCATCCATGCCCATGCTCATTCCCAGTCACCAGCTCCAAGATCAATCGGCACGCCCGCCCTCATGTCATCCATGATCTTCTCAATGCTCCATGGCTCATACTTGTAGCCCTTGGGGTAGTTGGGCTCAAACTTGTCTTCATCCTTCATGTCGATGCCCTGCTTCAGCGACTGCGCACTCTTCTCGTAGTTCTCGTATACGTAAGCCTCAGGGTCGTGAGACCAAACCCACTTGGGTAGCTTGGGAGCAGCGCGGCGGGGATCAAGCTTGACCTTGTCCCAGTCGGTGTCTTGAAGAAGTTCGGCGTTGGAGAAGCCAAGCTTCTGGGCACAGGAGTTGCGGATGAAGCTATCAGGTTACGTTAGCACTTGCAGCTGAGCACATTGATGGAGGGGCAGCAACTCACCGGAAGCGGATGTGTACACGAACAGACTGAGGAATGTTCTCCTTGCCGCCAACTTGCAGGCATGAGGCTATCGATATGGCATCCTCAATGGCCTGGGTCGCACCATTGCCGGAAGCCGGTAGGTAGGAGTGCGCCGCATCACCAATCTGAATAACGCGAGCACCGGGAGAGGTCCAGCTAGGCTGAGGGTTGCGCCAGAGGAGCTCGAAGTTGACGATGGTCTTTGGCGGGGTTGTCTCGACAAGTTGCTTGAAGATCGGGGCCCACTTGACAGTCTCCATACCAGGCATAGTGTCCATGCCGTCCAGAACTTCTTCCTTCTCGATTGTGTTGTTCCACGACTCCTTCTCAGTACCAGTGACGTCGTGGTTCATGATCCAGACCATGACGTCCTCGCGAGACAGGGTAAGCGCGTACGTGGAGGGACTATGAGGGTTAGCAGAATTATGATCATCGGGTTACAAGGACTCACCCAAGCCATGTCCTCACGATTGGCTCGTTGCCTGGCATCATTTTGAAGAATTCCTTCACCTCCGGATCTTTGTCGAGAGCTTCTCGGGGGAAGGCAGCACGCCACATGGCCCTTCCAGAGGGCCTCGCGCGCACCTGTCCACCGACCAGCTTCTGACTCTTGGATCCAACACCGTCAGCCGCAATCACTACATCCGCCTCGTAGCGCTTGCCGTCATCAGTGGTGCAGCCACCTTTGCCGGTTTGCTCGTCCTCAAAGTAGTCCACAACCCTGCGGTTGAACTCGACGGAAACGCCGAGGTTCTCTACGGCGCTGACGAACATCTTGTACACGAGCGGGCGCATCTGGAACTCTCCAGGAGGGGTGTCAGGGTCTAGTCCCTGCGCACGAAGGCGATCTGCGACCTTCTTAGGTCCAATGACAACTTCGCCCGAGTGTTTGAAGGTCTCGATCCAAGCATTGTGGAGCGAAATCTTCTTGTACTCCTTGAGCAATTCAGGCCAGTGCTTCAAGAAGCGGGTTGCGCTGAGGCCCATGAAGTACATGTCACCTAGAACACGTTATGAGTCTTGTGTCAAGGGCATAATTTGAGGATGCCGCTCACCAGCTGTGTTGATATCTGCATTCCTCTCAAGCACGCGAACGTTGTGGCCCTTGCGTGTGCACTCAAGAGCAGCGACCAGACCAGCCAGGCCGGTACCAACAATGAGGACATCGATGCCAGTGTTAGGGTATGACCCTATTGGCTTCGACTCCATCGTAGAGTCGCGAGAAGTAAGAGCGTGAGGCATGACTGCGGTTTAGTGTGTATGATCGTATCGAGGTAGGTGTATCGTCGAACCCGACCTTCATACAAGCCGTGCCTGCCTTTCATACATGCTGAAGGTTGCCTCCGCCTGCATTCCCCGTTGGGGTACCAGTGAGGCTTGCCGAAGACCCTCGGACGTCCGACTGGCCGGCCTGTCTCGCAATTGTACTTTCGCGGCCATACTATGGCATGCAGGTATTGGACAATGCAATGACCATTGCACTTGGCGGCAGATTGTCAGGAACAGGCTGCTTTGGTCTTGGACCGATCTCGATGACGATGGGCAAGCCCCCGCGCTAACCCAAACTCCCGGCAGGCGTGCGTCCGTGCATGCGCGCTATGGTTCCCCACAAACTCCGGAGGCCAAGCACGGTCAACAGCATCCTAAGTCATCTTTGTACACGATCGAGTTCAACGTTTCCATGCTGGACATATACGCTGATGCCAGGTCCGCGGCGTTCCTAGCCTATCAGCCGAGTCACGGCTGTGTCTTGCTGCTCCACGTGGGCACATGATGACTGCAGCCCTTGAGATTCGATTGATGTGTAACGTCGCTAAATATATTCCAGCACTTCTAATGACGCTTAGACTCCTTTACTTTGAGGTATTGGAGACGATCGCTTCTAGACTGGCTGTGTTTGATACCTTTCTTTGGGGGACTTGGCCGCCCGCCAAAGGAACGCTTTCCGTGCAACGACAACTGAGGATGCTTGGTTTCAGAAATGCAGTTTGGCGTCTGTGCCCCATCACCGAGGCGTTCGACCAGTAACGTCCAGAATGAACGAGGAGCGACTGTGACACCCATGCTGCCAGCGATGCATACCCATGCTGCAAGCTATGCAGCACAAGTTGATTAGTAGAGGGGTCTTACGGCCCGGTGATGTGCCGGCTGCCGACTTGGATCTTGTTATCTGTCGGTGATGCTTGGACTGATAATGTGGAAATAACAATTACCTACCTAGAGAAAGCGGCGGATGGGGACGCAGCCACTAGGGAGTTGCTCCCTCAGCTGTGTTCAGTTCTCAAGACCAGGGAGTAAATGTTTCGATACGCCCGAGTTCATGCAAGTGAACTTGGTTCATGTCGATCTCTGTGCTCTCCCGGCGCACCGATACATGTTAGTCCAGCCCCAAGCTCTTCAATATGTCGTAAGTCGGCGCCCGCTAGCACCGACTTCTGTTCTTCCGCCGTGGCGGATACAGATACTGAGATCAACAAGGGTGCTAGTGAGATCGCCATCCTGGCACACTATGGAAATCGGTAGTTTCCAACCGTGGCTATTGGATGAATCTGCCGTCTGTCACCCAAGCGATGTTTAGTTCCATGTCGGCTATGTTCATCTAGACGCCGATGAATCTGGTGCCCTAAACGGTCCCGTCTCGTCAGTGGGCCCTCTATGGCTGTACATAAGTCAAGCTCTGGGGAGCCGGACAGGTGGTAGTGCAACGAAAACCTGTGGTGTGATATTTACCAGGCTTCCCACGCTGTGGTCTTGTGATTGTTACCGTTCTCTCCGCCAACATCCCCGTCAAGACTCTTGGCAAGTCAGTCGACAGTCACCCCTCCGGTCCCGACTTTTCTACAGACGCCTTCGACCGTCTCTTGCGTACTCGAAATGCATCCCTTCACAGCCGACGCCCTAGGCGTCGCAGTCGTTGGCCTTGTTGTATACGCAGTCGTCGACGCCGTCACCAAGTACGACAAGCGATACAATGTCCAGAACATGCCTGGTCCCTGGCAGGTGCCATGGATTGGACGCATTCATGACCTACCCATTGAGTTCATGTGGCTGAAATTCAAGGAGTGGGCCGACATTCACGGTCCCATATACCGCACCAAGATGTTGGGCGCGAACTTCATCATCATCACCGATGAGAAGATCGCCGAGGATATGCTTGTGAAGAAGGCAAAGCTGTATTCTGATCGACCAGAGATTAAGTCGCTGTTCGATGCGAAGAGCACATACGGCTCGATGGAGTACCTGCCTCTCATGGGAAAGAATCGTAAGTCTCGCAACGATGAGCGCGGCGAAGTTTGCTAACTGGAATAGAATACTGGGCTCGTCAGCGGAAGTTCACCCACTCTTACCTCACTGGAGCTACCAACGTCCGCTACAACGGCATTATGGAATTTGAGGCCAAGCGATGGATGGCCAGGCTCTTGGAAAACCCCGACGACTTCAGCTTTTCTCTCGAAGACATGTGCTCTAAGGTCATGTGCCAATTGACATGGGACGATCCTTCGCTCAGTGTTCCTCTGACCCCCAGCGCATGGGGTCTGCTCACCCAGATGTCACCCGCCGGGCCAATCACAAACGTCTTGACTCCTCTCTGGGACTGGGTGCCCGAGCCGATCAACCCCTGGAAGCTTCGGGAGCGCAAGCGTCACGACGACCAACAAGCGTTCTTTATGGAGTGCCTCCAGAAAACCAAGAAGAGTATGGAAGTTGGTCAGCAAAGATCGTGCTTCACCAAGAACTACCTGGAAACCGCGGAAAAGTCAAACATCTCGGGCGAATACGAAGCTTCGTGCGTGATCGGTATGATGGCGCTTGTCGGTATCTTCACAGTCACCGGACCGATTTACTACTTCCTCATCAGCATGCTACACCACCCCGAGTGGCAGGTCAAGTGCCAAGAGGAGATTGACCGCGTCTGCGGTAACCAGCCTCCTGCCGTCGCCGACTTGCCCAATCTGCCAGTCCTTCGTGCGTGTATCAAGGAAACGATGCGCTGGAAACCTACTGTACCTACTGGTAAGCACACAAGCAGCCATCTTGCATATTGATACTAACTTCATCCCAGGTGTTGCTCATGAAGCTGAGGCCGACGACTGGTTCCAGGGATACTTCATTCCCAAGGGCACGCGCATTCTTCCTCTCGACTGGGCTTTCCTCCGAAACCCCGTCAAGTACCCTCAGCCTGAGGAATTCCGCCCCGAGCGATGGTTGGAGGCTGGATGGCCGACCTTCCAGGAGCCGTTGACCAAGTACCCTGACATCGTTGGCATGACCTCGTTCGGTTGGGGCCAGCGCCAATGTCTAGGCATGTCTATCACCCGTGACGAGACCGTGACGGGCTGCGGAGCTCTGATGTGGGCCTTCAACCTCAGGGCTAAGGTCGACCCCGTTACCGGCAAAGACATCGAAGTACCAGTTAACAAGTCCAACTCTTTACTCATCATCAAGCCAGATCCATGGGAGATGGCGTTCCACCCCAGGAGTGAAACGCGCAAGCAGGAAGTCATTCAGCTGTGGAAGGAGGCCGAGGCGAAGGATATCCAGGAGCGTGCTGAGTTTGCGAAATCGGCGGAGATGAATGTGTTGGTGCAGCCGTAGGCGCGATGTGAGAAGCTTTTTCTTTGTTGGGTATATCCGAGAGCATAGCCGGGAGGCACGGCGTTCGTGAGCGCTGTCTGTTCTTCACCTTCTCTATCTTCTCTTCAGTAGTTACAAGGCCGTCGCCACACCGGCCAGCCATAATCCTTATTCCATTTGTCACATTTGTGTTTCGCTTGACACGGGTTTGTGCGCCTTGATGACTCCAAAAAGTGATGTTAGGAAAAGAGCCCTAGAACAGTCACAATCACGGGTGAGGGCAGCCAGTGACTCTTATGCTGACCGTATCAGACGTTACACAGGATACTTTAGGGTCGTATTCGCTATGAGGAGCCGGTCGAATGGCGCTACGGTGGTCCGTTCAGCAGCAGTCTGCTGCGATGCCTCGTCAGCGCGACGCCACGGAATCCCGTCGCTGAAGCCAGCCGGTCCAAGGACTAAGGCAATCTTTGTTGCAATCGCGATGCCAGAGATTTCGGGCGATGGTACTCGGGCGACGATCCCTTACGTCTGCCCTGACTGACATGCGGGGAGGGCATGGCGCAATTACCCCTCCAAGCCTGGCCCGAGCGGCCCTTGCACGTCCAGCCTCGACGGCGAGAGGCCCAATCACGCCTCGGGCCCCACCCTTGTGCTGTGCTCTACGGAAAGAGCTATGCCCCTCCATGGCCTCTCTCATCTTTTAAAGCTGCCCCTCATCCTTCCCATCGACAACACTCCACCATCACACCCTCTTCACAACACACTCAACCCAAATCCATCACCATGTCCAACCCCAAGGTTTTCTTCGACACCACCATTGGCGGCCAGCCTGCCGGCAGGATCGTCATGGAGCTCTTCGCCGACCAGGTCCCCAAGGTGAGTACCCCGCTAGCAGAGTCTTCGTCAGGCCTCTTTCCCCGCGAGGCACCGATAAGATGAAGCAGTCGCTGACTATGACCAACAGACCGCTGAGAACTTCCGCGCTCTCTGCACCGGCGAGAAGGGCACCGGCAAGAGCGGCAAGCCCCTCCACTACAAGGGCTCCAGCTTCCACCGCGTCATCCCCCAGTTCATGCTCCAGGGTGGTGACTTCACCCGCGGCAACGTACGTCAAACCCACGACCCTCCTTCTGGCGAGCACACATGGCTGACATAACACAGGGTACCGGAGGTGAGAGGTAAGCTTTGGCCACATGAAATGCATGTGAGACATACACTGACTTCGCATCTTCACTGTAGCATCTACGGCGAGAAGTTCGAGGACGAGAACTTCAACCTGAGGCACACTGGCCCCGGTATCCTCTCCATGGCTAACGCCGGACCTGGTACGCTCAGAACACTGCTCCGTGTCTTGAAGATCAGAAACTAAGTAAACGTGCAGGAACCAACGGCTCCCAGTTCTTCATCTGCACCGTCAAGACCTCCTGGTTGGACGGCAAGCATGTCGTCTTCGGCCAGGTTGTCGAGGGTCTTGAGGTTGTCCAGGCCATCGAGAAGGTCGGCTCCCAAAACGGATCTACTAAGCAGACCGTCACCATTGCGGACTGCGGCCAGTTGTAGATCGACTGGAGACAGAGAGGAATCTAGAGGAGATGCGCAAACGGGCGTGGGCAGAGGCGGCAGGAGACTGGCCACAGATCAAGCCCACCACGCATTGATGGGCTCATGACGCCATGATTCACGGTCCACAGCAAGGCTTGGTAGAAGATGCGCAGTCAGCATCTTTGGTCTGTCGTAGTGCTCTCTATCACTAGGAAATGACAATGATCAATGCGCACTTTCCAACAGTTTGATTTATCATTTGATCTTTCGCCGTCGTGATTGCAGACATACTCGCGCTAGTTGATTGCCAAGTTCTAACTCAATACCGAATGCATTGCACTGCAACTGGTATCAATGTCATGATGTGTGAATCATAGATGATGGTATTGCACCCGTGATACAAGACTAACCAGGACGCAGGGATAGCGGTAGATGCTTGAACTGCGAGAAAATGATTGAAGTGATGTCTGGAAAGTGTTGATTGAGGCAATGTTCTAATAGCAGCATTGTTTAGAGTTGCTGCGACAGTATACAAGATGAGCTTGCTCTCGAAGTCTGAGACGCCTGTCAGCATTGCTTAGCAGTGTATACATGGAGTACATGTGTCATGCCATGCTATCTTTAGCATCGATTAGTAGTGTTGCTGATTCAGTTAACACGTGAGATATAGCGGGCTCCTCTTTAACGTATAGAGTCGGAGACGAAACATGTATAAGGGAGGGAATATGGAGATTCCTACTCGTATCTGGCGAGCACGCGTTCATGCTTTGGAGTTCTTCAACAGCATCAAGTGTTTTCATCATGAAGGTCAGCCAGGAGCAATTCCTCGGGGTTACTAAGGTTAGCCCCATGGATGCAGCGTGGTGGTTCGGCTGATCAGTGCATGTCGTTCAAAGCCTAGGCGGGGCATAGAGTTACGACGCATTGAACGCTCTTGCATACAGGCAAACTTGAGGGGCAGCATTTAAGGCATTTAAGGCTGCCTTTGGGGGCTGTAGTATGCTGCCTCATCTGCAGACACCCAATGACTACTCGATGAACCTGGTGGCAGCGCCACAGAGAGCCTGTTGAGGCTTAGCTGAAGCTACGCTTTCGCAGCTGACAGCCTCGCTCATAGTCCTCCAGTTTGATCACAGGGATTGTAGGTGCCTCGAGCATTCGCTTGGTAGGCGTCCAAGAGAGCTCGGTTCAACAAGCCGTGAAAGTTGTGAGGGCATCGCCTCACTGACGTACACATGCCCTGTGAGGCAAAGTGTGGGGAGGACTATGAGTCTATCGCATCGAGTAACAAGGAAGCCTGCTTAGTGGTCAAGCCAAAGGGTATGTGCGGGCTAATCGTCGCCAACTGTTTGGTCAGTATGCAGCAATCACTGCCCTTCATGATGGCACCATCGGACGGATCCTCGGTCAGCATCTGCACAGAGTGGACCTGACGACGTCTAGAAGCCTTGGAAACAATTGATAGACAGCCGTAGCCGACTTCCCAGCGAAAATGGAGACATGAGTGGACGGACGAAGTGGGGAAAGGATATGCAGAACCATTAGCGTGGAAGGAACGCATGGGAAAACAGTACTGGCTTTTTGATGGGCTCAGCTCTTTCATCTCAACTACTATCGGATGACGGGTTTTCAGATTGATCGGTTGTGACGATTGAAAGGCTCTCCGCTGTTGTTGTCGTGGCTGGTGTGCGAGCTCAACACGTAGCCCGTTCTGATTGGCTGCACAATATCCGCAGTGAAGCATTTCTTTTCTGCAGGAGCAGGAGATGTAGCATGACGCAAGAAAGCCTTCCTTCGTTACTATGTCGAGGGCAAACATATTTATCGGTAGGCAGCAATATATGCAGCGATGACACGTTTCGGTGGTATTGCCCAGGTTGAGGAGCTTAGCGTGCAGGACTATTAGCTCCTTCCTCTTTGCTTCTGTCATAACCAACAACCGTCTTTCGCGCAGGGTGATCTTTTCGATGATCGTGCTCATCAGCCGTGGGCATTCTGGTCCCTGGGAAAACGGTGGAGAGGGCTAGCTCCCGGGCTGCGTAGAGGCTGGTCCTTGCCAGCGCAGCCTTATAGTAAGCCCGCAACGGAGGGGTGAATCAGCCATTGCAGCACAGGACCCGACGATACATGGGCATCTGTCGCATGCGCATGGACGTGCAGTTCCGATGCGCAGCGCGCGACCTAGGTACTAGCTGGCGCACATGACGTCGCTGGGGTCGGGTAGGCAGCAAAATCTTCCCACTATCATCTGACGAAGACCGGGAGAGCCCGTCTAGGAGGCCGTCTAGAAGTCCGTCGGCCTCGCGATACACGTGGGATGATCACCAGGGAGGGAGCAGGGAGCGTCCCGTAGGCGCCCGGTGCCGACGAGGAACCAAAGGTCAGCATCGGGTGAGCCTGTCCAACATGGGATGCCTGGCAGGGCGGCCGATCAAGCGGTGTCGAGCGAGGCTAAATTTGCGTCCTCTTCGCGCCCGCTGAGTGAGCACTGTATTGCTACGCTGGAGTGCACAGAGTGCAGCAGGTGAAGGCTCTGTTGGGTGACGCCGTAGAGGCTGCTGTGAGCGTTTGGCGAGGCAACGGTGGTGCTGGGGGAGGGTCAGCAGCTGGCAGTGATTCGTCCAGCCAGGTCTGCATCGCTCGATGCGGGCAAGTCAGGTGGCCAGCGGTGCCGGCGATTTGCTGGATGAAGCCAAGGGCGTTTTGTGGGTTGCAGCACTTGCAGCCATGTCCGTGGGCCGTGATCGAGGACTCTGCGAGGGATCAACCAGCGTCGAGAACCCCGCGAGACAACTGCAGCGTCCAGGCAGCCTATTTCGTCTCTCCCACGCCATGCGCTGCGCCTCGATTCGCGCTGCACTGCTGCTCCAAATCCACTGCGTGTATTAATCCCCGTCGGTCCTTGTCTCCGCCCTGCGCCGGGTCACCCTTTCGTGAGCTGTCTCAGATCGCTGCGCCGCCTGCTTCACTCGTGCGCTTGACCCTCACGCTCTACTTATACGCTTGTTTGCTTTGCATGGCATTGTCGTGCCATCCCCACCCACATCTCGGCTTTTGCATGTTCAGCCAATACCCCATCCATCCCATATCATTAATACCCCATTGTCCATCACTGCAAGACATCACGTTACATCATGGCGCCCAACCCACACTGGCGGCAGCACCAGTCGAGTAACAGCACCGCGTCTGGCCGCAGCGACAACAGCACCGTGTCGGCTCGCAGCGACGCCAGCGACCGTTCGTACGACACCGCGCCGACAGAGTACAGCGACCGCAGACCGTCGCTCATGCACAGCGAGACCAGCCACGCCCGCGTACAGGGACGCGCCCGGGAACGAGACTACTTTGTGCCTCAACACAAGGTCGACCGCTATCCACAGCTGCCGCCCCGCTCCTCCGTCGACACATATGCGTCGACATCAGAAGAAGACCTCGCCGATGAGCTCGATGATGACATGCCCGACTACGATGTGCCCACATACCGACACGAGCCACTAGCTTGCGATGCCATCCCTACCACACCCCGCGACTTTGGGGAGCTCTTCCCTACGTCCAAGCGCCTATCCATACGCCACGACGACTCGACCATAGACGGCAACATGAACCTGAGAGTGGACACACAGGTCGAGGAACGAGGACACCGGAAACAAAGCTACACCCTCTTCCATCTCCGCATGCAGGACCTTCGCACACGCCAGTTCTCGCTCCGCCGATACTGCAGAGAGTCTGGCCGTGAGGTCTGCCACTCGACGCGCAAGTACCAGAAGCCAGCCACAGAGATGCGGCCAGTCCTGCAACGCGCAAGCACAGCCCTCGCTAGTCTGGTCAAGTCCGACTCTCGCCCCTCAACATCAGCAGGTCTGAAGCGGGCCGACTCCGGCTATGACTCCGTGCAGGGCAGTCTTCATGACGACGACGACGATATTACGCGCTCCGAGTCACGTCCGAAGGCAGTGGGATACTCAAAGGGCCGCGCCTTAATACCAACCAATACCATCAAGCTCGAGTTCTCGAATTACGCACACCTCGACGTCAAGCGCCGCGGTGCCAAGTCATACAAGAAGTACGCCTTTGAATACTGGGGCCACGACTACTCCTGGAAACGCATCGTCAAGAAGGAAGGACGGGACCAGCAGGAATCTGTCTCCTACTACCTCGTCCGCGATGACAACGACAAGGAGCCGCTTGCGCATATCTGTCCCGTACGCTTGACGCACGAAGAGGCGCATGAGGAGGCTGCCCGTGGTGGCTGGATACCACCTTGTTATATGCGTGTCACTGACGACAAGATCCTACGCTCAGACTCAGACATTTCCGAGTAAGTCCATTCGATGGCGCAAGCCGTGCAAAGTAACAGTCAGTTAACCCAATGAACAGTGTTGTTATGGCGACGGGTCTCATGGCTCTTGTGGACGACTGCATCAAGCGACGCTTCCACTCCAAACAGAGCACACAGATGCACATCCCGCTTCTCAGAAATCCGTCATTCAAAATGGCCAACCTGGAATACATTGGCCCCAAACGCCTCATCGATGAGATGTTCAACCGAAAACACCAGGAGGGTAGCATACCCAAGAAACACCCTTCAGCGGCACGTCGTTTGCCGACGTCCGTTTAGTGTCTGCTTTATTTAGCTCAAGTTTGCGTTAGTAAACGTGCAATCAGTATCGGGAAGCTGCAGCCTGTTCTCGCATCTTGTATCACCAACCTGTCAGAAACATTCTGTTGGGATGGCTACCTGCAGGCGGGCGCAGTCTTAGCATTGCTGGTGGTCATATTCTCTTTTTACACCTGGGTGTTTGGCATCTGCGCCATCCTTTGGCCCGCAGCATGCATAGCGTTGTTTGTTTGCTGCATTTGTTGAGCCTTTTCTCATTGCACAGGATACCAGCCGGCATGGACGTTCTGCACATGCACATAGCACCGCCCGTTTTGGTCTACGAATCGCCACGTTATCATTCTTGGATCGATACATACTGGGATCGAAGTTACGATACCACATTTTGGAACGAATAATGACCTGAGCTAATTTTGCTCTATACAATTGGTTCGCAATCTGCCACACGTGAGAGTAACATATTTCCATCAGCGCCGTGGGTACGACACGGCACGCTTCGGTATTAAAGTAAAGCCGTGCGAGTCTTGTGCCTACAGCGCTCATTCGACCGCATATTTGCCTGAAGATTGGTGTTTGCTTACGTGTTAGGTTAATCTGGAAGACCAGTTCGTTTCCTGGGGCGTACAATCCCGACAGCTTAGGATTGACAGTTGACAGGTCATACGACGTTGAGCACACGCGTGGCACATGGCTAAGCTCTTCTTGCATCGACTGCTGGGAGTGCATCGCCACATCGTACTCTCCACGATATTGAATCTCAAACCCGCATCTCTCTGCAGCATTCAAGCATGTTCGATCACGGCATCAGTTTAACGCTCTCCGTGCGACCCTCCGCCTCGGTCCCATGAAGTCGCAAGAGAGAATGAGGTGATCTTCACTACCACGCAGCTGACAGGCAATTGCTGCGAGCAAAGTGTATCAAGGATATTCTTGTTATTGAACCTGCTGTTTCGTAGCAAGAACCTCGTAGCGGCGCTCGACGATAGCTACTCGAACTAACCAATCGGGATTTCTTTTCCACTAAAGCTGTGGCAAGCACATATCCCCAGCCATGCATTTGCGTCAATGGAATTGTATGGGTTGACTTTCGCTTCACGACAGTCGGTCTGTTCATCAATCTCGGGCTGCGGCTTCACATCCCATGAGGAAGGTCAAACAATAAGCAGGAACCCGTCTGCTCATCATATGGTGTTCTGATTCCTTCGCCGCTTGTGGGACCTTGGGTCAAGTGTGGGCATACAAGCTCAACGACCATCCGCTCTTGCCGTCAACAGCACTGCTCAAATGAATCATCCGCCTCATAATTCACGGACATTGTTTAATATCGTTTGATGTATTCGAAGCATTCTTTACGGAACCGCCTCTCTCGGTATGATATCATTGCCGCCACAGCGAAAATTAGGCAGGGTCCTGTTGAGCACTACTGCAGAGTGTCTGCATAATGACCTGGCACTCCACACTAGCCTCATGTTTTGCAGCCATGTGGGTACGCGAACACGCTCTTGGGCTGAAGTTGCAAAGCACCCTCACGCTGCAGCCTCAGGTTCCAATTGCATATTGTTCATGCAGCTTTCCCCAGTGCGGGTGTTGACAAGCATCTCATCCATACCGCCTCCCAGCAGCTGCCGACAGACTGTCACCAAGTCTCCGCAGACAATAGTAGCCTGCGCATGGCCTAGACCATGCTTGTGATTCTCGCATGCCCCATCGGCCCGCTCTCGAATGCGTTCGTCCAGCCCAATGGCTCGGGTATGGGAAACACGTTATTGGCCACATAAACTTACGTCGCGACGGCTTCTAACAGCATATGCGCATGTCACTTGCGAGAAGAGCATGACCGACGAGACGGATGCTTGCATACCCTCGTCACTCACTACCATATCTGTCTGTTTCTTCCGTCAAGTGAGGCTCCGCGTCGCTTTCATATATTATAAGTAGCTGCGCCCTTTAAATCGCTGCTAGGCTTGTTGTATCGAGCCAGTCTCAACCCTTTCTTAGCCATCAACCTCTATCCTTTGTAACTCACTTCTTGTCTGCTACCTCATTCGTTCCACATCTATACACAATATAATTATTATGGCCAACCGGGATCCGTGGACGCAGCGTCTTCGAGGTATGCCTATTCGGCTCAGTCCTTGGTTCAATGCACACTGATGCGCTTTACAGACCATTGCCTTGCAAGAGGGCTACAAGAACCAACCTACACGGATCTTTCTGATCGCCGTGGTGAGTCAAATCTAGCATGTTGCTTCTTCAATGCAAATTCGCATATTACTAGCTAACACCCATGCTAGGGGGCCGAACAGCCTGGTCAACCATGGTCACCATCCACGGTTCCAACTTCCAGGCGAGATACTGGTACGATGTGAATTATCTTCCCAATGCGAAAGAAGACGCTGCCGAGATTGCGCTGCGAACTCTGACTGGGACTATGAACCAAAGTCAGTCACCACCGCCTGCAAGCCACTATCGAACCATTGGAAGTCGACAGGACTCAGCCGTGAATGCTGGGTAGCTTTCAGCGCCGTTTCTGCTATCGAATAGCCTATGTTGCATAACTATCTCTCTTCATGGACCTGTTAAGTCTCGAACGCTCCTTTAATCACGGTAGAAAGAGGTTAGGAAGGAACGTTGTGGCATGAAAATGGAAGGAACTTGGAGGGCGGCGGCTTTGTCATTCACAGCATATCTCTTGCTGATTACAAAATTGTTCTTATGTTATTCCAAACATGCACACATGAAGCTGTACTGCCGTCGCTTCCGCTACCGCTTGTTCGTGGTACACTAAACCCTAGCGCGCTTGTTGAACTGACGTCGCTTCATCGTGAAGCTCCATAGACGGTACGAGCTTAGTCGCATTGCTCTTTCCCCTTCGACCCCTATACTCAAGACATGTCATTGGCATCGACGGCAAGCGGCGTGGGATCGGCTGAAACCTCTGGATCTCGTCTTGCCAACCCTTACCTAGGTAATGGAGAGTCACGTCTCCACTGCTACACCGCGAGCACCTGACCGCAGATCAGATAAGGTAGGGAATTCCATTGATCAGTACTACCAAAGACGATGTGTAGGCGCCCGGCACTTGCTCCCCGCAGGCGAGTTCGTTCATCCCGACTAGCTGCCAGTGCAGCCCCACCCTTCTCGACTCGAATGCACGCATCAGAACGTAAGTGCATTTGACAGCCTAATGCCCAGGCTACTTAGGCTCCGGTGAGCGGCAGAGATGCTGTGCAGGCATGATCTAAGACTATGCGATGCATCACACGTGGCCGTATTTTCGTGGCATGGCCTTGGAAGCGACCGAAGAGAGAAGGTTTGCCAGTGTTGTAGCCTCAATAGAAACCCAAAACTTACGAGGCCATAACAGCTTGAACACGTGCGGCCCAATGCTCCATCTTCAGGTCTCGATCCGATGCATGATGTCCGCCGAACCTGCGGGCCACGCCTGACGCTTGCACCCAGAGGATTCCGCAGCTGAAGGATCAGTTCATCCAACAAGCCACGTCGCATATGCATCTCATATATGCGCGATACTTGTGCCACCTTAGATGTGGGTTCACAGGAGCCAGGGATCGGGGACTTCGCCACGCTTTTGAATCACATTCGCCGAGTTTCGCTACGATGAGGGATGGACATGCGCCCCAACATTGAAAACCTCATTAACGCATGGGGAAGGCGTTCCACACGTTGGAAGGGACTTTTCCTTTAGTGAAAATAGTCCGCGAGCAAGGGCAGGGTAGGTGCTCACAGTGTAGATATCTTGGCTACACTCGAGGCAGGAAGTGTATAGTTAGGAGACATACGCCAGTCGCCTTTGACAGTGCTATATCACCAGGGTGTGCAAAGCCTCCGCGGACCGTGGCAAAGAGAACGCCAGTTGGTACTCATTCTCGAGCAGGCTGGCCAGCATACTGACAAATCATGGGCCAAGCGTCGTTTCGTGGAAGCGCCAGATTTCTCACTTGCGGACCCCACGGCCACACGGAGGAGAGCGAGAAAGCCGCACTTATCTGGTCATGTCCAAGACTACGTGGTGAGTTGAATGCGGCCTGGATCTTTCGCCCACCACATAAATGCCATCAAGATAAAGACTGACACTGTAACAGTGCAAATCTGGTGCTTCTTATAGTATACTCTGGCTCGGAAGGTTCGCCGGCCCGCGTCTGTGTGTACCTGGATTACCGCAGAACTCATGGTAATAGACAGTGAGACATTCTCCCAAGGCCCAATCATCCGCAGCACCACGAGCAGCGTTAGATACTGCTTCCGATGTATTAGTCAAAGACTTAAGGCGTTGAAGCGATGCAGTAGGTGATGGTTGCAACAAGTGACCTGCCAAATACGTTCACTCCCTGGGAGAGTGCTAGTGCAGATCCCGGAAGTGCCGTGTTCCGCCGATGCAACAATCGCACTGCCGGAAGGCCTCTGAATCTTATCTTCATCGGTGTCACGGAATCGCATCGGATAGTGAACCCGACTGGTTGAGCTATTTGGTGTCTACTCTTCAAATGACAATCCTTTTACAACATCTTCTTGAGTCGTCTCCCCTTATCGGACAGCCGGCATTACTCCTCGAGCACAACACATGGTTCATCTTCAATCACCCCTTAAGGATCGGACTGCGGCATACACGCCTTCCCAACGCATCGCACGATGACGCATTATCCACTCCCTTCCCGCCTTCGAACTCTTCCTTCACACCAGTGCAGACGCGCGAAACCTGTACGTACGAGTTCCGCTGCGGCGACCGCAACCAAGCAAGACATTAGCGCAAGAGGACTAACACGACGCGGAGATTTGTCTTGAGACATTACTTAGGCCCTTACCCAGTGTTCTCACGCCTCTACGATTGAATCGAATCTCCTGCTGACGCCGGACACGACGATTAGGCAGATAGCATCGATGATCTCGATTGCGGCACGCAAGTTCGCTTGCTTCCACGGTCCGCATGAGAGAAGAACTTTCGTGCATCGAACTGCCTCGCGAACAGCTGGCAACGACAGATCAGCTTCCACTATCCTCCCTGCCGCGATACAACGAGAACAATGCCTTTGCTTGGGGTTTTGTCAGCCACATCGTCTGGCTGAGTTAGTGCAACAGATCTGGGCATAATGGATTCGACTTATGAAGAATCGGATGGAACGAAGCGATGCTACCGTCATGTTCGAGTCCTCTCTAGGACGAACTGCCGCGTTCTACTCAGCTTGGCAGCGCGAACGAGTGGCTTCTAGCATTTCCACCAACCCGAATATTGGATCCAACACATAGCGCTAATGTGTGCGCAAGCAGCAGCACCCTTGTGGCACAGCTACGCAGTGTGTACCGCTTTTGATCTGTACCACTGAACTGTGCCATTATTCCCCACGCGCCTCTGCGAACGCCTCGCCAAACCACAAAATCGATGAGATTGGGAACATCAATCTACGCGACCCGAATATATGCTTGTCGCAGAGTTCGAACGCCGAATTAGACAACAGCCGCACGAAGCGCCGCGCTGGCGATACATCGGGTCATGACTAGCGACACACACTACCGAGGCAAGAGCACACTGCAGGTGGTCGCAGGCAGAAATTCACACCATACACTTCTGAGAGAGCCTGGAAGGCTCGGATCTCATATGCACTACACTGAGACGCGCGTTTTGCGGCAGTGAGGAAGGACTGCAGTGATGCTCTTTCCGCTCGTGAGTTTTCTCGCTGGGCGTCGCAAAGATGTCAAGTTCAGAGATGAGCGGCGAATAACAAGCTCATGCGAAGGTACCGAACCCTTGGGCTCGTAGAATTTCCTGAATCACATACGATACGCAGGCTTGGAGCCGAAGTGGGAATGATGGGCGTGCGGTAAGTAGCGGCGGTCAGGCCTTGCAGCTGCACATGGGCACGCAGATGACCATTCTCCCAGAGCGAGCTTCGCGATCCTGCACGACGGTGCAGAGAGGCCTTCTACTCCCCTGATAAGATGCGTAAAGGGTGCGCCAAACACATGCTGTTTGGAACTTAAACACCGGACCGAACCGAAGGCGTCCGGGGCGTGCCTTCCGCGTACTAAGACACTGGCTCCCGCTGGCTGCCCAGGTGGACACGCCCCTTCTCAGTCTACACACCCCAACGACATCTTGAAGCACCTTCTCTGGTGTAACAGCCCTCAGCCATATGTACGACGCGTCTTCAACAAGCTTTATCGACCGGCGATCATTCCCCAGTGACGTTACGCATACGTCGAATGTACCACTCTCGCAACGCACGGGCATCGTCCATCAGATCAGGCTTCCGACAGTTCCGCCATGTGTCAGTCCTCCTTTTGCAGCGATGTGGAAAGCCCGCAACAATTCACTGCTTTGATTTCTCTGCACTCACGTCCCAGCGGTTGTATCGTACAATAGCGCATTCTTTATGACTTACTTCCACTCAGAAGCAGATCGGAAAACTGAACAAGCTAACAGCCTAGGACCCCCTCGTTGTTCGAAGCGCGCATGAATACCGACACCGTCTCTTACACGATTGCTACATCCGCTGGCATCGATAGTCCGATCTTCGGTTGAACCTACCTCACCCTCATCGCGTTCGATTCGAGACCGCGTACACAACGCCTTCAGACACTTCGGAGTTCCTCTATACCCCGATGCTGCTTCGATGGATGATTCCTCGACCGCAATCGCCAGTCATTTCCCTCCGACGTCTCGAGACAACTGCCGGCTATATACTACTTGTAGTACTGGGAACTGGCTTTCCGTCCATCCATCAGACATGAGCACATGTCGACTTCGGCATACATATTGTATATCTCTATGTACAACGAATAGCCGATCAGGGCAGAAGTGACAAGACATGTCGGCCGAATGGTCTCTTGCTTGCGAATACAACGAGCGTGTTCGCACCCATGCTGTCTTACACTGGGGTAACAAACCTTCCGATGGAAGTAGGCTGTTGCGTCGGACAATTACTACAGAGCCGTAGTCAGTGGGTCTGCCATTGCCGGAAGGTAGCTGCCGTAATAGAATCCCAGTGTGAGACGGAGGCATCCTGATCGATCGCGATCCAGTGGCTTTCCAGAACCAAACCACACGACCTACAAGCGTGCAGCAATTTTACACCAGTCTACGGGGCGATTTTGGAAAGTAACAGGTGATATGGCCCTCTGTCCCGATAGGCATTGGCTATGGCGTTTGACGTGGTAAGTAAGTTAGTTGCTCAGCTCTTCCCAAACACCAGCTCTTCGATGTGTCGCATTTCAGTTCAGACCCATCCATCTCATCGCTTCTTAGTACTGTGACTTTTGATACCGGACGCCGCCAACACGCCAACATTTCCAACAGAAAGTAATTCGTGCATCTGATCGCTCGGCGACACGACCCTCCCGCCATCGCGTCTTTACTGCATTCAATTCGATGGTTCTACAATTGCGCGATACTTCACCAGCTAGATCGTGATCATTCGTTTTCTCCGACTGTTACTTCGACGTCACGGTCGTCGTTCAGCTGATTGGACGGACATTGTGGAGCAACGGGAGCACCCGCGATAGTACCTTGCTCACTCAACGACCAACTTTTCCTGGAGACAAAACAAGCGTGCCCCATGTCTTCAGCATATACGCCCACTTCAAACAGTAGCGTAAACTTACAATCTGCGACTTTCTCGTTTTTCGGGGCAATTGAACCCTATCCCGTGGCGTACCGTGGGGATCCGCTTGTAATATGTAGCACTGGTAATTCTCCGCACTTAATGAAGCAAGCCACAGTCGTATCTTCCGTCCACCCCAAGAGTCCTGATCGTACTTCTTCATCTTCGAAAACAAACCAGCCACATCACCATGAGCAACCATACCACAGAAGATCCGGCGACATCTGCCTTGCCCACCTATACAATCCTCCGAGACACAGCGCTCAATTTCATCAGAGCCCAAACACTCGACACGAATTCTCCAGAACGCATGGACTTCGATCTCATGCGTACCTACTGCGCCCCTTCTTTCGAGCACTCCTGGGGCCACAAGTACGCAGTTTCTCTCACGCCACCTCTCCAAAGCACGCATTCTCTCGACGGCTTCTTCACCCATCTACGATCCATGCTTCCCAGACTTGAATCCTGGAAATCCAATGTCACAGACGTCATTGTCGATCCAGTCAAGATGAAGGTCATCCTGCGAATCAGCTTCATGATGCAGGCGAAAGGCGCGACGGAGGGGCAGATTGTGGAGAATGACTTGCTATGGATGATGGAAATGGAAGAAATGAGTAGCGGCAAATTGGGCATCAAGAAGAGTATGGAGTTTCTGGATGGCGCGGCGGCGGGCAAGTTGAGGGAGATTATGATGGGAATAGCGTAGGCTTCATGCTGAACTAGAAGAGTTTGACTTTGCAGCCTTTCATAGCTGTTGTTTATAGACGTTGAGGTCTCGCACTTCTATCCTGACGTACCAGACGAATGCCATCTAAGTTGAGTTGTACCATGCCTATAACTCCGTTGCTACCGGTCCAATATGAATATCGCCAACTTTTCTTGCGCTAAAGGTTTGATATGCGTGCCTCGTGGTTAACCGTTTTCTCATATACATCCTGTTTCATCATCTTTACTCCATCTAGTTGGAGTGCCCATTAGTGTTTCCCTGTCTGACCATCCAGGATAGCAAGTCCACCTTTGTGACAACAGCAACAGCCTTTGGCTCGCCATCGACGCGCTCAGTGACAACAGCCGCGCTGTTCCACTCGAAGAACTTGTTCAGATCGCTCAAGCTGGTCTCCTTGGTGATCTCAACAAATTCCCTTCGTCCCTTCTTGCCACCCTTCTGTGTGTTCTTCGCGTTGTCGCCGTCGAGCGAAAGACGGCCAAGGTCCTTTACGACCTCGTTCAATTTGCGGAAATCGAACATGACCTCTTCGACGGGCGACTTTGGTGTGGCACGACCGGCAGCGATGTAGGAGAGCAAGTTGCCGAGGGTCACTAGACCGACAAGACGCGCCTTACCGCCGGAAGAGTATGTGCTGACGGGAAGTTGGTCGAAACCCTTCTCACGCATTGTTTCAATGGCTTCACTGCAGGGCGAGTTCGAGGGAACGGTGGTAACGGGCTTGAGTCGTAGGGAAGCGATGGTGGCGCCGTGGAAAGCGTCGGCCTGCTTGGTGGTGGAGAGACGACGAGTGTGTGCGCCGTTCGTGTTAGGTGTTAGAGGAGGCGTAGGGGGGAGAAGGTCGTTCGCTGCAAGCCAGTCGTCGTCGACGAACTACGATATGTTAGTATGACAGAGCGGTGGCATAGGACAAAAGATGACGAACCTTGCTGAGGTAACTTCTAATGCTGTCGGGGAGGATGACAACAACAACATCATCTTCGGTGAGGTCCATGTCTTTCGCGGCTTCAACCATGGCAGCCATCGCACTACCAGACGAACCACCGCACAGAATGCCCTCTTCAGAGATCAGCCGGCGCGCGTACAGGAACGATGTCCGATCGTCCGTCTTGTACCACTTGTCCACAATCTTCTGTTCCAAGACGTCAGGGATGAAGTCGTACCCGATTCCCTCAACCTTGTAGCCCTCGTTCACGCGTTCGTCGTTTAGAGTGGCAGGGAGTGCGAGTATACTGCCGTGTGGGTCGGCAGCGACAATCTTGACGTCCTGCTTATGTTTCCTCAGACCGCGCGCTAGACCTGTGATAGTGCCTCCAGTTCCTGCACCAGCAACAAGACAGGTGATCTTGCCGTCGGTCTGTGTCCACACCTCCTCGGCCGTGCCGCACTCGTGCGCGAGCGGGTTGTCGGGGTTCGAGTACTGGTCGAGAATGTGCGCGTTCGGAATCTCCTTGACTAATCTCCTCGCAACGCCGATGTGGCTCTCGGGGCTGTCCCATGCCGCACTCGTTGGGGTACGAATGATCTCGGCTCCAAGCGCCTTAAGAACCGCCACCTTCTCGGGACTCATCTTCTCGGGAAGTGTGATGATGGTTCTGTATCCTTTGACCGCACCCACTAAAGCCAGTCCAATACCTGTGTTACCAGACGTAGGCTCAATGAGTGTGTCACCGGGCTTTATGCGACCAGACTTCTCGGCGGCTTCGATCATGCGAAGCGCGATGCGGTCCTTGACACTGCCGCCGGCGTTGAAGGCTTCGACCTTTACGTATACGGTGGCACGGATGCCCAGGGATTGCGGAATCTTGTTCAGGCGTACGAGGGGCGTGTTGCCAATCTGCTGCGTTATGCTGTCCATGACCACAGGTGGGATGGCGGGGCGCGTCTTGGTAGACATGGTTGCGGTATTCGTGTGCTGTGGCTTGTACGTGATCCTGGAGTATGTGTAGTGATAAATTTCTGGGGGTATAAGTAAAGAGAGTACCCGCACGTCAAAGGCGAAGAAGATGTCGTGATACGGCTGCAAAGTTGTCGCGAAGAACAAACTCGATGGCCTGACCCGCAAATAGCCGCCGCGCTCAAGCCACCGCTAGTAGATCCTCACAACGCTAGCCGGATGCGCTCAATCACCACGCCGCCGCCGCCACTGTAAGCTGCCCAGGTGAACACACCTGGGCACGTGGTGGGTATGCATAACATTATGAATCAGCACCTCGGCGGCCTGCCTGCCAACAGTCAACATGCTGGCATCTTAACTGTCTAGTACTCATCACTTACATCCCTGTTTATTTTGGCGGTATTCTGACATTAATTTAATTCGATGGCTGCAAGATGGAACAACGAACAGCTGTCTGCCATTGTCAGCTCCACTCGACCAGGTCTGAACCGGGCTTCTGTTGATCCTTCATTTCCAAATCTATCTCGCGCTGATGAGGATGCGATACGCGATGTGGACCCATCTTCCACACAAGGACGCATCCTATGTACTTTCCAAGATCTTCTCACTCATCGAATCAATCCCAAAGAAGCTGCAGATATCCTTGGTTCACTGACTTCAGTGCATTGCTCCTCGTCTACACCTCGTGACGCGAGCATACTCTGGGGCGCCATCTGCCATCGTGGCGAGATATGGCCGGAAGCAGAACTGAGGATGTTGGCCGACTTGGTGGTAGAGCTTGCGAAGTTGTCATACGCTTTACCAGAGTATCCGTATGACACGGATGAGCCGGTTCAGGGCACCAGCTGCTTTGCGGACTTACCTGGCTTCAATCATGAGCTCGTGGGATGTTTGCAAGGTATGGACATCAACAACCGTCATGCTGAAAAGTCTCAGAAGCTGACAGTTTTTGGCCCAGGTCCAAAGTGCTATAGCTTGCAGTTCATGACCTCTGAAGCTCGCACAGACGCGACGTTAAGGACGACTGAATCAATGACAGAACGCATTGTCAGTGGTGATGTCGTTCTCGCTGTCAGGGACCTTCACAGGAACATCAACACCTTCGCCGCGCTTCTCAGCTGTCACCACGTTCGAGGTGCGCTGCCACAAAAGAATTTGGACTTTCGTGGCATGGCATGGTATCCAATCGTCGGTGCCCTAGAACATGAACTCAGTTTCAATGAAGTGACGCAGCATTCCGATGGCTCTGCTACCATACCTGACCAAGACTGGGCGGCTTTCAGGTCATCGCAGCCTAGCATAGACCTTCCAGCGGCTACACAATGGCTGTCACTCCTAAGTCACGATCTTTACGACCGTCTGATGGACTATGTAGCGCCAGTCGGTCCTTTATGGAAGGCCCAGGGTGGCGAAGGGAAGATTACAGTGAAAAGATGGCAGTCCTGGCAGAATAGACTACGGTACTTTGCCTCAAACGATACCATTCTGGGCGATGGGATCAAAATGGCATGCAGACAAGCAGCAGATCGTATGGACGAGGCGGCCTCATTGAGACATCGCGAGGCTTAGGACTGAGGTATGTGATATGACAACACCTTCTCATAACTAGGGGGTGCAGAACCAAAATGCGGCAGTAGCGTTTTCAATTCGCATCAAGAACAAAGGTATCAGCCGTTCGATCGGATTATGCAAATTAGAATACAAGGTCCAAGGAATCCATTCTTTCAATCGAAGCGTCCCCGGCTTTCTTGAGCGGTTCGACCGGGTCTAATCCGATTCCGCCTTGTCCACATGTAAGCATAAGCCTCAGGGCATGGAAGACATATCTACCTCACACATTTTCGCTGCTCGGTCAACGGGGTCCATACGTCATCGCCGCTACGTTTCGTGAGTTCTGAGCCTTCGGGCTCGAGGAGACCGAGTTCATAAATCTTTGCCCGAATGGGTTGGGTTAGAACGCTAACAGTCGTTGGGAAAACATGTCTTCTTTGGAAATTCGACTTTGGTCAAAGAGAAATGAGCGCCACGGCCGGCCGTCATCCACGAGCGGAAGATACTGGTACTCGATATCGCTTTACCCGTAAGCTTGCCTTGGAACAGTCGCGTAATAACGTACGCAAGCATGGGATAACAAGATAAACAACACATGTTGGGCAGTGCTTGGCCTGCATGAGACGAAGAAGAGCAACTGATCCAAGACATACACTGTCAGGTGTGAAGGGTGTCATCCTCATAGTTCGATGCGCTTGGAGGCTGTACCAGATGTAAGATCACTTCGGTCTCGAAAGAAGAGGCAGTCATGCCGCCACAACTTCAAAAGTACAACAGCAAACTTGATTATATGTATGTGTTAGTCATGACCCCGATCAAGGTGGCATAGACCTACTAGTTTCATTATTTACCGAAGGGGGGATCGATACATCGATGCACAATCGAGCCTCGATTTACCCTACCCTCTCTGGCCACCTGTAGCTCCTTCAAAGCTGTTCAGCAATCCACTGCCACCACTTCTCCACATCAGCGCCCTCCTTGCCCGCCTGAACGTTACCCCCAATCACCGTTACACTTGTCCCGCTCTCTCTCATCTGCTCAAATGTGAAGACGCCCTCGCCGCCTTCACCCAGCCACTCCTTCTCTTCATCTACCTCATCTTCGCCACCATTCAACGCCGCACCTGCATTGCGGAGCGCCTTCGCCCTGTTATTCCTGACCTCGGTGATTGTCTTCTCGAGCGAGTTCTTGACAAGGTTTGCGGGCAACGCCGTGAAAAGATCCATCTTGTTTGCCGCAACAAGGACAGGGATCTCCTTTGGGCCTTTGCTTGTGGTAGCGTTGGTGTAGCGTTTCTGCAGCGAGAGGAGGATGTCGTGGAGATACTCTGCTGCCTCGTTTAATCCGGCTTCGTCGCCTAGTTGAGCGGCGTCGACGACGAATATTATACCGCGGATGTTCTTGGGGTCGGCAAGTTGGGAGGTGGCATAGTGACGGAGCTTGCCGTGGCCAGGTGTATCGAGGAGGAGGAAGTTGCGAGAGCGCTCGAATGCTGGGTCGCCTGGTGAGCGGTAGTGCGAAGACGCAGGGACGTGGGGGCTGGGGAGGAGAGCGGAGACGGTCAGGGGTGTGGTGGACGTGTGCGTCTGGGTTGTAGCGTTGCGCTCGGCCTGGCAGCTGTTAGACGGTACAGGAGGATGGGGTTGGGAGACACGCTACCAATGTCGTAAAGGCCGTCTTCCCACTGCCGCTCGGGCCGACTAGCAACAAGCTGGGAAGTTGCGCGGCTGCGGCTGCCTTCTTGTAGAGGACGGTATGCAGTAGTATGGGCAGGCAGAGCGCGACGAGGAAGGTGATGAGGATAGTCGACAGCTTTGGGGAGAAAGCTGCCGTGAGCCAGCTGTCCTGATCGTACCACGCCATGGGAGCCGGCGTGTGCTGTCAACAGAGCGCCGGATGCGCAATGCTGTAGGATGCTGGACGGAGCGTGTGTGCGAGCCGCGTCGGGATCAGGACGCTTCAGGGAGTCGCGTGGGTGTAGCGATGACGTGACACCGTTCAGCATCAACCAAAGTTTTGGCGGCCGGACCCTGAGTCCGGAAAGGGACGCCTGAGCCGCGGGGAACGCGGGAACACGTCCGACGGCAAGAGCTTACAGGAACCTCACGTCTGCACTCCTTCACTCTTCTTTGCATGTGCAATCACCTTCTCAAGTATCCTGTGATGGTGGTCGCTCGTCTTGGCCTGGACCACGCCCGCGTAACCAACACGTACGCCAAAAGTCGCGTCGAGCCATGGCGCCCAGACCAGCCAAACATCACTCCCAGGAATGCTACGAACGATGGTAGATAAAAAAGGGCCGCCTGCATTCGACAACTAACACACGCTTTTAAGGCACTATATAATCATACAATAGACAAGGGGCCGCCGTCATTAGCTTTCTCGTGTGCCGTAAATCTCCCGTTCCTTCGTAACCGTGCCATACAGTGGCTACGCGACCCTACAGAACCCTACGTCCTAGCCGATGTTGCGTTTTCTTTGTGTGCGTCTTCGATCCTGCTAATCCAGAGCCTCGAAGGCTTTCCATGCCCGTGACCCATTACTCATACAACCATTATTTGCCGTTGCTGCCAAGCTCGCAAGGACAGATGCTGAGGCGCACAAGTCAGAGCGCGTTACACGGAGGCAGCACGGAAGAGAAGTATGCGACCGTCGACCTTTTTATCTCCATGCGCCATGCACCATGCAAGAAGCGTTCGTACTCATAACTCGTAGAAAGTGCCCCCAACCCTGCACCGCCTGCACGTCTCGTAATGCGTAAAGAACACCATCATAAAACAGAACTGAAGCAGAGAAAGACATAACAGCATGGGAACGACGTGAAAGAAAGTTGGTCCATCCAGGCCATACAGGCAATGACACTGGAGGCACCGCCAAAAGGGGGCAGAATTAAATATGCTTTGTGGTGACAAACCAAGACATGTAGCAAGGTAAACCCGACCAGCAGTTGAGGCATCATATGCCAGCGGAAACAAGGGAGGTCATGTGCTGTCGGCTCAAATACCAAGATACGGACATTGTACACATGTTCTTTGGAAGCAGGCCAACACTGAACGTTGTACTGCCGTCAACATGCTCGAAGCCTGCGATGTAGCCTTTCTTGCGCCATGTATGATACACCTCTTCGTGTACCATCCTAACCTTGTCTGAGCTGCGGTACTTCGGGCGTCATTCGTTTGGGGAGTAGTGCTGGTGTGGGGGCTCGTCGGTGTTCGTGTTGACAAAGGATCAAGTACAGTAACAATAACAAGGCCGCCGCAAAACCGAGATATCATCGCGAAGCACCCAGAAGTAGCCGTCGTTGGTAAGAGCTTCCCGACTGCCTGTACGAAGTCCAGTGAGGCGGGAGTTCGCTCGAGAAGAGAGCGAGCCTCAGTCCATGTTGAGCCGGCCAACATGGTTCATGCAAGCTATGACAGCAATCTACTGAATGCTTGTCAGTATGTGTGGGCTTGGACGTCGGGATAGTATCCGCGACTGCTCTCCATGCCTTGGAATCTTCCGCAGCCTCCAATGTGCCAGCCAGCAGTGGGATACTCATCCTTGATCCTACGGTCGGGTGGCGGTAGGGTGCTCTCGAGCTTAGCAGGAATGCTCTCATAGATGGACGCAGGATAGTAAGAGTAGTCCTGCGGCGCATCCATCATCTTCGCGTCGTCATCTTCGACCATGTGCTGTTCGCCGCTAACGCCCTCGACCGGACCTCCGCTCAAAGAACTTGCTGAGCTGACCGAATGACTGCCGACGGGACTTGGGTCTAGCGAGTACGTGTTACCACGGTACATGCTACCGCCCATTCCAGTCGCACCACCACCCGACATACCGTTCCTCCAGGCCGGATAGGATGGCTGGCCACTTGATCCCAGCCCATGATGACCGCCTCCACCGAGGCCAGACCCAGGCGCGCCTCTTGGAGTACCAGCATTGTGTGGGCCCTCGTTCTGGTAGTGGCTAGGTGATCTGCCACGGACTACGACGGGGGAAGACAGCCGGGCTGCGATCTTGACCCAACGGGGCTCAGACTCTCGTGGAGTTTGCACGTTCGCCCACAACTCGACAATCAGATGGTAGTACTGTTGTTGAGCGCGACGCTTGCCATTGTTGGCTGTTGCCGATTTGAACTGAATGCGTTCGAAGGAGTGCTGGTAATTGCTACTGGCGTGGCTCGTCGGGGAATATTGTTGCGACGAATCGCTCTCGCTCTGCAAGGGTAGTTGAGGACCCGGCACGGTTGAGGTCTGATGGAAGTTACTCAGCCCATATCCACCATGCTCATGACTCTTTCCCGGTGGCGTTGGGGCCAGTAACTCTTTTTTCATCGCAAGCTGGGGGCCTTTGTCACGCTTAGGTGTGTGCTGGATCAGCTCGATGGTCTTGCCTGTGGAGCCGTCCACAGCCGCTGCAAGAGATACTGCCATAGACTGTATTTGCTCCGGTGATTTACCCGTCTGCTCGAGATACATGCGGGCATTTGCGATCCAGGGCGTAAGCTGGAACGACACATTGACAGCGAAGTAGTTCCTGCGGTAGCATGTCCATACCCGATCACCAGAGTAAAAGAAGCCCTTCTCGATCTTGGCGTCGATATTGGGCGTCACTGTCGAGCCTTCGCAGGTGATATTGCCCCATGTCTCCTGCGCGTTGAAAGGCGGCGTCTCGGGTGAGCCTGAGGGCGTCGCATAAGTGCTGGCGTGGTAAGCACCATTGTAGGTTAACGGCATGGTAGTGGAAAGCACACTCCTAGGAGTGTCAGGTTGCGAGTTGTACCGGGAAAGATCAGCTCGAGGGGACAAGGCGTTGGGATATCTATGCACGCCAGGCGTCCCTGTCGTATAATTTTCCCTTGCCGACGAACCCATGGATGGTGACACAGAATGGCCTAGTCCTGGTGATCTCGCCGGAGGTAACATTGCCGACGAGGAGGCATCGTTTCTATCGCGTAGCTGTCAGCTGTCATGCATCGCGTCGGGTTCTACACGCACGAGTGCGCCACACAGAAAACCTACAATCGTCGACTCGAAGACATGCTGCCGTAACCACACGTAGTGCTGAAGTAACTATTTGGTACGGAATAGTGGTTTTGATAAGTGTTTGACACCGTCGGAGGGAACGTAGTGTACGAGGAGTACGCCAGTGCTGATGAGGCGTTTGAGCTTGGCGAGGTCGATATGGAACCAGACCCTGAGTCCGAAAGAGCCACGCTCGACTGGTAGCTATAGACACAAGTCAGTCAAACTCGCAAAACAGAGCTATCCGGCCAAAGTGATGCCAACGACAACGATGTGTAACCAAGAGTAGGGTGGCACGGTATAAGTCGTCAATCAGACCAGGGGCGGTACGGCATTACCGCTAGGCTTGTCGTGTGATCAATGTGACAGACCAGCCTGTTGGGAAGACCAAGTGCGCCATGCATCCGGAGCGTGTGCGACGACAAGTATGATGAAGGACATTGACTACGTGTTTGTTTTGGGGTAGGAGAAGCCTGAGCCTGGGCTGCACCACGCCAGAGAGGCGTCGAGGGATGCAGGCTGGGGGCCACAAGGCTAGGCAGCACCACGGAGCCTATCATGCCAGCCCGGGAAGGAAACGACCAATGAGAGCATCTACTTACGCACTGTCGGGACGATGTGTACCGTAACGGCCTGTAATCGAGCCCTGGTGGATACCGGTCGCAGTATGTGCTAGGAGCCCGTCGCGTCTTAGCTGATCGGGTACGGCTGCGTAGGAGTTATGATGTGCATGCGCACCAATATGCTCGATGCATTCCTGATCCGAAGAGAAAGGGTTTTCCGATGCCAATGGCAGCGGTGATTGCAGCACTGCTTATCCTGCACGTCAGCCAATCAATCCAGGCCAGCCGGTGTGCTGTTGAACAAGACGTGTGACAATAACGGACAACGTGCACGGATGCGCGATGGAGAGGAGAGGAAGATGCGCGTGGGACGTGGTAGCACAAGCGGCACCGCGATCGGGTGGCAGGACAAGTGTGCGGAACGCACTACAGGAACAGGAACAGATGCAGACCCACAGTGTGGTGCAATGAGCAGAGGGGAGAAGGCCGATGCACCAACTGTGTTGTGGTGCAATATAAGAGCGCACGCGGGAGGAATGTTGGCCTGGGAAGAATGCGGAGAAGGGCGCCAGCTTATGGCTGGATGTGCAGCGCTTGGGGCGAGCGACTTGGGGGTTTGTGTATTGCGCAGGACATGGGTTGCAAATACTTGGGGATTTGGCTTACCTTGATTCATGATTGCAACAGCCAGTGATGCACCGCCGTTCTGCTGAGATCTATCGCAGCGCCTTGTAAAGACACGACAACCCTTGCGAGAGACTGGATCTTACGCCTGACTCTGCCACTCTACGCAGCAGTTCCGACAGTTTGGGTCGACTTCGATGGCGCCGGCAGTGGCGAAAGGATTTGCTGCTGACAGAGTTCCGCTGCGGCCGAACTGCTTCGCGCCGTCGCTCGAGACGCGGATTCGATCAGGCGAGCCGGCGAGTCAGCGTTTCGCGTGGCGGTTGTGATGCTAGGCGTCGGGGTGCCGGGCCAAGCGTCAAAGGGTTGCTGAAAGGGGATGGTGGTGAAGACCGACGACTCGTCTAATTACGCTGTTGGTTCGCTTGAGAGGCAATCTGGGGGGTTTAGCCGGCACAAGGGCGGGATCCTCGATTAGCTGCCGCTGCGCTGCGCTTCGCTGGGGGCTAGGCTCCGTTAATGCTGATGTTGGAGAGGAGATGCGGCTATTGCGAGCAGACAGTGTAATGCGGATATTGTCCAGCACTGTGGCTCTGTGGTGCGCGCGCTGCACTCTGGTCAATCGGTTCTTCAGCGCTCAGATCTACCGCAAAGCTTAGTCAATGGGCCTGTCATGGCGGGGACAGAAGGTTGGGGGGTGGACTGACAGTTTTGGGGTCGAGGAAGGTGCGATGCAGTGTGCGTTGATGTCACCCACGGCGGCTGCGCATTACCTTAAACCCTGGAGTTATAACGGCTCGTCTACGCAGAGCGAAGAGACCCGCAGCTGCGCTTTGCTTCTTCCCGCGCACTCTACGCAGATCTGGAAGCTGGAATCCCGAGCACAGACAGGTACGGATAGCGGCCTTGTCGCTAGGTGCCTGGATATCTAGCTGCGACGTAGGCGGTGTGGGCGCGTCTCTGACGTCGCTTTCCTGCGATCTGTCAGTCTCGCAATATCAACCGAGGAAGTGGTCTCAACGGGGGTGGAGCTTACAGGGTTCTGCTGCAGTCTTCCAAATCAAATGATGTGGCGTCGACTGATGTTCAATCGTGGCGGCTTCGACGAGGATGCTGACCCGTTGTCGGACACTGGGCGATCTACACGCACACCAGCTTGGAGGACTTGCTCAACTGGAACAAACTTGCTGCATGCACTTCAATGAGATGTTGAGACAGAGACCAGAATCGACGGTGGTAGTGCCGTTGACGTATTGTGACAAATGTGAGCCAGGTTCGGTATACCAAGGGTCCGTATGGTGAAGGGGCCGAAGCATATATGCACCGTGCCCTCTGTTGAAATTTGAACTCTTGCTCTCAGACTGTTGCACAAGGTTGCCAGGGTTCAAAACCCCCGTGATCTTCGAGGCTGGTAGGGTACCGGCTTATGGTCTCAGAACAATGACCTGGAGTAGACTGTTGGGAACAGTGGGTCCAGGAAAGGGACTAACGGCAAGCAATGGAAGAGGTGGGAGGGCCCAAGATACGAGCGGCTGTCGAATGGGAGTGAGCTTGCAGAAAGTGGATGGTTGAAGTACAGTTGACAGGCAAGAAGCGCTACAGCTCGATACAGGGTAGAGACGGACTAGGGTGGTGACGGACTTGTTGGCTCAAAGGAGAATGCCTACCAAGTGAGAATAGCTTCGAAGCATGCTTAGCATGCTGGATCAAGATTCAGCCCCAATGCATATGATCCGTATTGCTCAGACCTGGCCATTTTCTAGCACCACGGTAGCATTGGCAAGCTGCAGCGGCGAGCCTTTCCCAAATGGGGAGTCTATATATCTCCGATGTCAGGGAGAGGTGATTTGCCTTGGTGCCCAGGATTACGTCTTTCGAATGGTCGCTGAGCTTCGCATTCCTTGCACGGAAGAATGGGCTTCTGCTACCTCGCGGGGCCAGGGCCCACCCCATGCCGCGCATCGATTGGCGCGCCCGGCAAAGACATCACAGTCCCGTGCAGCAACGCAGGAACATGGACCACAACACCACTCTCGAAATGGGGGCCGACTCGACACGGCAGCTAAGTGACCGGACTGGCGGGTCGTCGATGTTTCATCTCGATCAGCCGCCCGGAATGACCCTTGAAGCGAACAGATGATCATGGTTTGCTCTTGCTACGGCTGTGCTAGATTAGACTATCAGTCACGGGCGGCGTCCAGTCAGCGGCAGATGGCGAACGGGCCAAGACCAGGCGTAGCTAGCAGCGCCGCGGGCCGACAACCGTTGGCAGACGACAGGTCGTCCCGCAGATGGACAGTGAAAGAGGGAACTAGAGGACAAGAGGGTTGGGCTCGAAGCCGTTACCTGTCACAGAGACGAAAGCGACGGCACTACTTGGCCCCGCGGGGGAGCGGTTTGACGTGACTGAGGTGGATGAGGGAAAGCATCCACATACAGGCGCCACTGCCAGCGAGTGATGCGCAGATGTTGCATCGCCTCGAAGTTTGGGTTAGAGCACTATCAGCGCCATGATCCGGGCTTTCATCTGCCCCAAGCATACTGCGACCCGATACAGTGGTAGATGCGCAACACTCCGAAAGAGGGCACAGCCAGTCATGGACGACGTGGGCCGCAGGAGGTCGCCTTCGCTCGGCGGCTGCTGTCAAGCGACGATATGGGCGCGGCGAGCGGCATTTCGAGTCCAGGGTCTCCGGTTAGGCGACGAACGGTGAGGAAAGCGAGAAGCGACGGGCCCGCGGTGCCTCCCTTGTGCAGATGGAAGATGAGGCGATACGTGATAGATGGCCCACGGAGGAAGGAGGGATGGGCGTGGCAGGGGATTGGGAGGAGCGCCCGGTGACGTGCAGCTTCTCCCGGGTATTCCTCCTCCGCCTGGGGCTTCACCTTTCCGTTTCGGGCTCTAGCGCGTCTTGGCCGCTCTCTCCGTGAAGCTGGCGCTCCCCGAAAGTCCTGCCATCACGATATCGCGCACCCAACACTGCGCCAATATCGTCGTCGTCGTGAGTTTCCTGCTGGCCTCAGCGATCCTTCACACGAGCATGGTGACATGCCAGTTCCAAACCTCGCTGTCTCCATGTGTCTCGCACGTTGCGGTCGACCACGGAGCGCCTAGGGCTGACGCATCACGAGCACTCGTCTCTTCGCAATACATTGCTCACCTCTCAATGGATACTTCACTGCCACGCTGATCCAACCACTGCCACGCTGATTCAACCACTGCCACGCCATCAGCCTCTACTAGCGAACGAGGCAGGCCACCAGGCTTGCTGCAGGGCTAAGATGAGACTCCGGGCGCACTCCCTCGACTTCTTCGCCGGGACTATCATCTGACGCGTCTCTAATGCAAATTGCTGGACCAGGCTTTCCGCTTACATTCTACTCGTCCTACCACATTTTGCGCGCGTAGCCCCTGGTGCTTTCGGCACCGGCCATGACATCTCACTGCACCCATGCACAACAGCCGTTGAAGTGTAGATGTAGATGGTGGCTGAGCAAACCCAGGGGATCGCCGCTTGATACAGCAGTGCATCCAATCTTGAGGTCACGAAGCACTCGACTGTTCTGCAGGGCGTCTGCTGTTGAGGCACAATGGGCTGCAGCCTCCCGCACCCCCCGTGACGGCGATGGTCGGCTGTCAAGCAGTCCTCGTAATCGATAAAACCATGGCGACCCGCAGCCGCCTCAAATGTACCATCGGGAAGATCAGGAAGCGTTGCAGACCCTTCTGTGCTGTCTCAGTCGACTCGAAGTGGACTGAGGCTGCATGATCGTCAGGCTGTTGCAGCAGCTGTCTGCCGGTTATTGCGTATGACATGTTACACAAGAACTGCTTATCTCGGGTGTTCTGATCAACTGATCGTCGAAGAAGCATTGATGTGACCCAGCACTTGAGAACAGAATCGTCTGCACCTTGCGGTACGGGCCGTCAACGTTGAAGAGGTTCATATCCTCACACTTCTTTACCGATTGTTCCAGGTACTCGCAGACCATTTCCATTGGACTAGTCACCCTATTCCAGCTTCCCGGATATCGGGCAAAGCTTGCGCCCCGACCGCGCTGAGAGTGTCTCTGATTCAACAAGGGCGTGTACAAGGCAAGCTACTGACAACGTTCAAGTACTGACCGACCTTCTTTTGATTATACCGATGACGCTACTGCAAGCTTGTGTACACTTCACTGCCATTCTTGCGCATGCAGGATCATCTATTTCACGCTCAAAGAATGTCAGAATGGGCTGGCACGGTTTCAGCAAGCTCTCGGTAGTCCTCATACCCATACAGCCTGTCCCATGGCATATGAGGCTATAACAGGCGTTCACGTAATGAACGACAATTAGCGCATGTGTGCGAGCGGTTCATGGTCTGCCCTCAAAGGACTCGCACAACGAATCCAGTGGAACCATTGAAGCTGCACGAATTTGCGCCAACGAAGCTCCGATTCACACAAGGACGCTCTAGCGAGACTCCTGACTCGGCCAACGGGTCAATGCAAGCTTGCTAAAGGATCGATGAGCAGTAAGCCCATGTCTTGTAAAGCAATCTCTTTAATGGCGGTTGCCCAGCAGTGAACATTAACTGCAGCGAACACGACACTTGGTAATCTCTCTGATTTCATCAATAGACCGATGCTAATGGAATCTTTTCAATCAGTGGTTGAAATCCATTCGACATTCGACTTGCCTTTTCGAGCACTTGCACGGCCTGGTAGCGAGCTGTTGGCGTTGTACGGAGCGGCCGATGGCATCCGCGCAAACTACTACCACAACAACGAAATGGCAGCCTACCAATCGGCGCATGCCCAATATGTGGTTAGCCTTGCTATCTATGCTCAAGTCCTTTGATAGGGACATGGTCGTCGAGTGGCTGTGGTTCCCTTGGACTGCGTTGGACTCAGCCCTTTGGGCCAGTGCGCACGCCCGACAAGCGCGTGTTATTCTCCGACCCTGACGTGCAGCCGCCCAGATCTCACGTTGAAGATTTCATCAACGAAACTCAGCTCCGTGGTCGACCGTCCAGCGCAAAATGGCCACACTTGTCCCGTATGCATGCGCACGGTATGCACACAGCCTTTGAGCGACAATTTCGGGCAGTTTCCGAGATCCAGCCGTACGACGAAGCTGCCGGATTTCAATGAGACCACGGAAAGTCCACGAACGATTGGTCTGTGCGGATGCAGTGGAAGCAAACGACACGGCTGTGGACGGGTACGGCTTCTATCTTACCGCATTAGGATGCTACCGGTCAAAGCCGTTTGTTGTGCGGAAGGGCTAGCCATGGACGACTTTGTGATTCCATGTCTAAGCCCAAGGCGTCTCTTTGGCGGGGACACAGCACGAGCATCGTCACAAGATACGCCGTCTGTCCACCGAAATGTCAAAATTCTGTAAACCATAATCCGGGGACGGGTATTCAACAACGCCACAGTCGCGCGACATTTGAATGCCGTATTGATTCCACGGCGCCAACCCCGCTTCGAACGAGCTCCTGATTTTGTCTCTAACGGTGTGCCAGTCTTCATATATCTCCGATGCGGCTAATATGGCTCTTGGCCAGTGCTCAAATCACGAAGACGTCGTTGGATGACTCTGGCGTCGAGTGGTTGTTGTTCACAACAGTCGAGCCTGACCTGGATGAGTTCCTGCCCCTGGACGCTGCATGATTCCTGTGACTTGTGTCAGCTGGTCACGACAGCTGGCATCGGGCGTGCCCATGAAGCAAGTCGTCGTAATCTCTTGCCCCGTTCAGTTGGTTAGCCTTCGACATTGCATCGGCGGGACAAAAAGCAACAGGACAGCGACTGGAGATATGGCTCGAAAGCAATTTTTAGTATCCCGGGCTGACGTCGATGAGCTGCATGATCTGATGACCAGCGCGCTGCGAGTTAGGGATTCTTCAAAGCGACAATGAACTGTCTATTGGCATGCTGAGGGTATTGAGAAGGGTTGGTGTATATGGGCAGTTGTTTTCAGACGCCTGTTAATGAACCCTCAACTTCTTCGTAGTGGCAGCTTCTTTGAGTCAGTTCTGAGAATATCAGCTCCATCGTGCAACCAGCTCCGTCGTTCGGCTCCGCAGTTGCTGTCATATTATTCACCAAGAACATACGCAGGATCTCGTCATACACATATTCGTGTCCGATCTACTGACGGCTTCCACGACAATCATGCCCAGCGGGACTAGTTCTCGGGTACTCAACCCTCAGCATTACTGGATCGGTCAGGATTTCCATCGTTATAATTATGGGTGGACACATCTCTCGGCACATCCTCAGGCACGCAGTCACGGGTGAGGTATCCTATAGCATGACCGCAAGAATCCGGTTTCTCGTACCATGGAAGCTTCGAGGTGTGCTGATCGGATGATTCTTGCTGCTTTTCCTATCGTCCCAAGGGAAAGGATGGGTGAGGAGGCGGCCAGCTCCTGAGACTAGTGTTGAGTCCAAAACCAACTAGTGGCTGTCGTGAGATGCACCACTGGCGCTGCTTTCACGACATGCATGCAGGGTCGGAAGGGAGAATATACAAAGATAGTCATATCAAGCGCCCCAGCCACTCCGCTCGATGCAAGCCCCGAAAAGAACACATCATACCGATGAATGCTGCTGCTGCAAGTATAGTGTCGTTGAGTTACCGATCGACCAACGGCTGCCGCAGTCGTGCGCGGGTCCAGGGAAGGAGTACATGGAGCCTCAGATTCGGGGTCTCCGTGTTGCCCCTGCGATTTTGATGGAAATGGGCAAAGGGTTGCAGTTCTCCTCGATCTGCTTTGTGACAGGGTCACGAGATCGCGCTGAATCGTGAGAAAGGGTTGAGCTCGCTCTCTTCTTCACGAGAGTTTGTGCATCTTCGCATTTGAGATAAAGCACTGTTTCAACGGTCGAGTACTCTCGTCAATCTAGTAGTATCGTGGAGCTGTTACTGTACTATGTTGAACATACGCTATGGAACCGGTCTCACGCTGCTCTTCCGGAGCAGAACGCTTGTCGCTGCCTAGCAACCAACGCCTACAATATATTCTGTTCTCCAAAAATGTCTTCCAATCAAGTAGAGAGTCTTCCTCCATCCTATCTCTTAGTTTTACAACCGTCTCAATCCTGATCTGACCGCTTGAGAGATCTTTAGACGATGTATTGTAAGTTTGTGATGCACGCGCGTTAACGTAGCCGACCTAAGCCAAATCTCTCTCCTCTTTTAGTTCCCATATGGCATGCCTTCATGACGCTCTTCCTCTTGCCGAATCATTGTGTAATATACCAACCTCTGTCTTTGTAAGGTCCTGTCAAATTAATGCCACAATTAGTCCACCTTCTTGGCCATGTTCGAATGTGACTCACCTAGTTCTAGACGAGATGCGTTGCCCATTAGAGACTCCATGCTTTGACCTTATTCATATATGCCTATTGAAATACTCTATTCACCCGACAAGATAAAGGAAACATAGCAGGCTTAGATGCGACGGCCAGAACTCAGTAGCAACGTGCTTGCACCATGACATAGTAGTGCGAAGGCTTTACGCAGAAGACGAAGGAGTCCCTTTCGCCAAAGAAATATACAGCAGGAAGAATGAAAGACACTTTAGGTGACTTATGTGAGTAGTGATCTGATATGCCAACTGTGACAAGTGCTACATGATACCTACACATGTGCCCTCGTTCACTACTATCCAATCTCGCAGAACGAGGCTTGATGCTGGCCATCTCCAGGTTAACATTCACCTTCGCAATCTACTTTACCTTCGATTGGACATGCACGCGTCGCATATCACGGCATGTCTAAACTGCCTTCACACAAAGCCATAGTGCGAAGTAGATAACGTCGTAATCATATGGCGTCTTACATTTATCTAGAAAGTCTTTAAAAATATGATGCATTTGCATACTAGAATATTTCAACGCTTATATAGATATACGAAGCGTTGCTTAGATATAACAAGCTCGTGCAGACATCAACTTCCTAGAAGATACCTCCTATCAAGCAAATTGACTAAGTAGCTACTGGGTCAAGCGTGAAGAGCTTATGGCGACGAGTGGTCTTTTGGGCTTGCGATAGTAGTGCAAGTAACGCGCAAAACTGTGATCACTCCCGAAGACCGCATTCCCGCATCCCTCTTTTCCCTTCAGTTTCATGTATTCGCTTTCGACTTGCAACCGTAATCGCGATTACATAAGTATGATCGTCTGCTTGACGCGATCTTCGAACCACTTCTCTGGTCTTCTCTTAGATGAGGGCACTTCTGGTTGCGCGATTCTCTGTCGCTTATACCTCTCTCCGCGCGCCTCGAGGATGATGAAACTAAAAACCGTGAGGCTGCCAAGAACGTTGTACTCGCTGCTGAACGTGACTGCACATAGTACTGATTTTAAGTCTCCCTTTCCTCCATCCATATCATCCCAGCTTATCAGGGAATACATGTCATCCGGGGTGGGCAAAACGACGCGGGCCCTGCCGGTTTTGCCATTGTAGTCTACGAATAGTCGTAGAATATATGCAGTCAGGAAAAGTTCGTTTGATACTTCTGCTGTATTTCCCGCGCTGTATTGACGATCGCATTGTTCCCAAAGTGCCCTTGAATTTCGCACCGATACAGGGTGCTGAAATTGGTTGAAACACTTATCTCCTTGCCATGCAAGAGGAGACCAGCTTGGGTATCCATGCCGTCGAGTTCTGCGTCCACAGTTCTCCCAATAGAGGGACAAACAAAACTTGCGCCTTTCACCCTTAGGAGCATCGTTTCCAAATGGGAGACCCCAAATGCTGCCTACTGGGTCAGGCTCGTTCCGGAGGGATTTAAATATGCCAAGCACTGCATTCAGCGCGTTAGACTGGAAACTGAGACTACGAGCAGAGTACTTTTCTAGTAAATCCATCCCTATGCTCAACGTAGAAGCGTTTTTTTTTTGGGTTAGATGTGGGAAAGGTAAACTTGAGGTTGTTGACAGACGCCTCGCGGCCACTTGAGATGAATTCGTTTTCTGTAGACTTATTACAAACGAACAAAATTTCGTAATCTGTGAAATACAGTCTTCTTCGAGAAAGGTATCCTTCTTGAAGAGTTCTGACGTTACGTTAGCCTTTGTGGTATATCTTTGGGCTATATGAAGCACTGGACTTACTATGTGCGAGTAGACCATGTGGGATATTTAATTTGTGAGGCGACTGAAGAGACTCCTAATTCGAATCCTAAAGTCACGGGGCCGAGGTTAATGGATATATCAGGGAAGATACGTTTCCGCCCTACACTAGGTAATCTATACGTGCAATCTTCACCAGCCGCTCTGATGAGGGTGAAGTGAGCAGAAGCATATATAAGGTCCATTTGTCGGATTTGTACGTGTTTATCCCTGGAGTTATGTGGTTGCACACACTGAAGTTATGGTCAGTCAAGGAAATTCTGAAGAAGGGTATGTAGTCGTACGTATTTGTCCACCCAAAGGTACTGGTAGCCAAGAAGCAGAGTCGCAGTGATACTATCCTCAACCGTAGCAGGTAGTCCTGCTTCCAAATCTGAGCTCTCTTGCAGCGGCATATTACCGGCCTTGCCCCAAACATATGACAATGCGACATAATCACATCTCTCAGGCGCCAGAACAACAATTTTCTGGATACAATCGATCACCCTAAGACCCTGTAATGATCCTTGCTGCCTTACACTGCAACAATTGTGGGAAGCTGAGCAGTCTTCTATCCAGTCTCTGACCCATTCTAGATCAGATAATGAGGAGTAGCTCCCAAAATCAGACGACGTCAGAATGGTCAAATCACCGCCCATGTTTCGGTAGTTGTAATCGAAAAAGAAGGAGCCCGAAGATCGATTCCATGCGAACATGGGTGACGCCATTTCCCGTGTCCAGTCTCCTATTTCCCCAGAGACTGCTATTCCAATTGCTCGACAGAGTTCGCAGGCCGAAGCTTTCAATTCTCCAGAGCTAATATCAAGCTCGAAAGAATCGCCGTCTTGATACTCTGGCCACTCAAAGCGAAGAGGCGACTCTTTCCACGCAAGCCGAGCCGCCTTAGTCTCTGCCTCAATAACTAGGCATTTTCTCATTTTCGAGCACATGTTCACACATCGATCGCAGAACGTGGTACAGTTGCTGGGAAACTGTTCTCCGTCTTTCAAAGAATCGCGGCGCTCGTCTACTGTGGGGGATACGGCCATGGCCGACGGAATCTTGCCACGAGCAGCCGAAAAAGGCGCGTGGAGTAAAACAAAACTGGATGCGTCGCTCGAGTAGCGCCCTTGCGCCGATACGTTTGGAAGGATTCCTAAAGTGTTTCCAGCTTGAGAATAACCATGAAGAAGAAGGCTGTCGAGAGTACGTTGCAGCAGAAAAGCAAGGCTGCCTCTCTATTACAGCTCATCCTCCCTGATAGGCCCAAGCCCACGTGACTCTTATCATGCAAATCCAATTGGATAGCTGACTTATCCCGGCAATAAACACCTGCAGATGTACGACGAATACATTGCGTCAGTCTGCAACAGATACATGAGATTGTGTAACTTCGTTTGTAGTCCGATGTAGGCTAATCGACATGTAAGCGCCGGATGTACCAGTAGACCAAGGCCGGCCTCCAGTGCGAAGAAGCTGCATCCTCCAGCTGTGCCTCGACATCGCGGGTAGAGATTCTGAATCTAGCAGCATATTGTGGCAAACACTGGTGGACTGCCAACATTTAACCCTTTATCGCCTTCTACGTCAGTCCAAATGTATTGGTACCTTGACTTCTGATCCTGCGACATTAATACTGAATGCCGCCGACGAGGTGCAAGAAGAGGAAGTTGGCCTGCATCCGCTGCTTCATTGCGCATGCGCCATGAGCTGATGGTAATTGAGTAATTCAGCTTTTTAATTGCCGCACGCGACAAAGTCACAAGCCTCCTCCCGTTGCGCACGTTGCTGAAGTCGCACACCGGGGTAAGATGAGAAGAGTTGACGGGCGGCACGTGAACGTTTGGAAAGGGTCTCCCCAGGTCCCATCGTACTAAGTTCTAACCGGATGATATCAGTATAGCGTATGCATTCCCTGGCTTGCGGCGGAGTACATCCCGAGGCACGCGTGCAGGAAGGGCCGACCCACGCCACGCTGACAGACAGCAGGAGCGAGGGTAGTTCGGTGGATACCTAACTAGGTCAGCATGTCAGTTTGAGACCAACCCACTTTTCCTTTACACCAAATGCAGGTGTACGGCACGACCCAGTGTGGAGCAAACGTATTTCATTGACGACTTTTTTGCCTAAGGCAGCTTCGGGTACACAGACACACCCTGTTTTCTAATCTATGCTTCTCCGTAGAATGATAACACCTTGAAATGCAGTGAATGACGCAGTGAACCGAGTGTGGTTAAAAGAACAAGTAAACATATACACTGAAGCCAAACATGACCCGCACAGTCTAATCTGCGTTGCACTTCGCGGAGGAAGTTCAGCCGATGATCCCATGAAATTCTGCTTTGTACTGCCGCCGTGCATGATAGATGACTGGTCCGTTGCCCCTGGCAGATGCAATTGGTGAGGTGATGTGTCTAATGCTTTTTTTGATGATGGAAAAAGAAATCGTGAATACCGCCGTGTGTGATTCGTGACGCCTTGCATGCCCGTTGGCCGCAAGGCTGGCTCCGGGAACTCCGATGAGAATGCATCGCCCAGCTGAGTTCGACTCGTGCTGGGCGAATTTGCTGAAATTGTAATGAGTCTAATGGTTTCGATGGTAGAGTGATATGGATCTCGATGATATGTTGATGATACTTTGTTGTGGAGATGTACTGTCGCATGTTTATGGAGTTTGGATTGATGCTGATGATGCCCGATGACCGTTTTAGGCAATGGAGTAGGAATGAGCAAAGGCGGTGGCGCTCAGATTTCGTCGAGAGGCGTGAAAAGACGTTTCATGTTAAGCGTCAAGTCGGCGATGGCGTAGTCGTCAGCGATGGCAACCATAGAGCCGATCTCGATGCCTTTCTGGGCGGAGTCTGATGCAACGTAATGTCTAATCTGTTTCAGGAGATTGAACACATGCCGGCACCGAACATCGGCAGGAGCGGCCCAGTCGTCTGGTCGAGACTGCCGCAAGAACGCTTGAGCTAGGAAGTAAAAGTGGATGCCGTCTCGGCAGAATCCACGTCGACGCTGGTTCTGTGTGAACTGAATAGCAAGGTCCTTGTCCCAGCACGCCTTCCACAGCGAAAGTGCGCCGACCGTGGAACGGAGCTTATTTTGGATTTGCTCATTAACGCCATTTGGTGGTGTGGCAGGACTATCGCCTTGCGATCGGGGTGTGCTTGTACCGCTCGAAGACACTCGCTGGAGCAGCTGATGCTGGATGTTGTAGATTTGAGCATGAATCGCATGAATGAGAACTGGAGACGTTAGATGGCTATTGTCGACGGCAGACAGAGAAAACTTACTGAATTTTCCAAAGACATTAGTAGCCCGCTCAGGAAATTTTCCTGGACAGGCTCCATTGAGTACACACAACGCCTCGCACAAGGCTAGTTGTTTTGCCCGTCTGCTTCCCGATTCATTGCTCATCTGCGCTGACGAGCCTCTCAGACCCAAAGCACTGGCGCATTCTTCAGAAGTCTTCGCTTCCCAGGCTGCATCATCGGCCGGCAGAGGGACTGTGATGCTCTTGGCGTCGAACCTGGGCTGTGTGTTGAAGAAAATGGTGGAAGAAGCATCGATAAGATAGATGTATGCCGCCAATCGAGTTCGCTTTTCATTCTCGATCCAAGAGTTCCAGTTCCATAAGTCCACCTCTGCACCTGTTACTGGTCCAGGTTGATGCAACGCGCTCGCGTTCGGATTGTCCTGGGGAAGAGGTTGAAACAGTGCCGCACAACGTGTAATGTTGACCACTGCCCGCACCTCATCTCGCACTTGCTGACGTTGTTGCTGGGACCCGTGCCATAGGAACTGAGAGTGAAGAAGGACTAGTGCTTGTATCTCCTCGGTAGTCGCAGTCAGCTGATGGTTCAGATCAGCCATCTGGTGCGCCTGCGCCAGTTCGTGAACATGACTAGATTTCAGCATGCTTTCTCGAACACGATCCATGAGCCATCGGACATCCGAAGGGCGCATTCGGTCAGAATACACGGCGCCAACACAGCACATCGCCAGAACAAGCCCAGGGTTGGCGGAAAACGGATCAAATGTTGCAACGTGTATCAAAGGCCAGTGTGATTGATAGTGTCTGTATTGGTGTAGGAAATCCTTTACGTTGTCTCCAGTCAAGATAGTCTTCAGCCTTTCGTGAGCGTGCGCCTCGTCTGATTGTTGATTTGAAAGCAAAGACGCATTCGGAAAGCAAAAGTTGAAAAGCGATTGTGCCAGGTTGTGCAGAGGATCAGACGTGGATTGGCCAATAAACCAGTTGTCAAGCATCGGGGAAGAGTCGGCCAAACTGGGAACATGCGAGTATAGTCCAAACAAAGTATCATGTGGTGTATCATCTGAGGTCTAAAAGTTCCGGTCAGAACTGGGCCGATTTTTGAAAGGTTGGGCCACCTGCCGTACTGGAATTATTCATATCGCCGTTGAACGATCCGTTTCGCCAAAGTGAGCCATCCTGGCCGTTGGGCATGCCGTCCACGTTGGGCAGGGTCGATGCTCCTCCGTACGAAGCTGGGTCCGCGGCCTCACTCTTGACCGTCATGCCATTCTGTGCCATTGAACCATTGGTAGAGGCGTGGTCATAGTTGTTGTAATGGGAGTTGGGGTCGGATCCGTTGGCTGCAGGCTGAGTCTGCTGTTGCTGCTGTTGTTGCGCGTAGCCATTGGCGAGACCGTCGGGCCGGTAGTCGTTGAAGTTCATCCTGTTGTTCGCGAAGTCCATGGCCGACATGCTCCTACGATGCGCGCTGTCCTCGACTCCACTGCTGGGGCGCATCAAGCTGTTAGAGCGAGATGTGCGCGCCGACATAGACTGGTGATGGTTGGCAAGCGAAGGTAGGCTGTCGTTGAAGCCATTGCCGCCCATCGCCGGCATCTGAGGCAAGCCCATGGTGTAGCCACCAGCATCTGCGTAAGACATGGAATTCGCGCCAATGTGGTTGAGGTACGAGTTCTGGTCCGCGCCGCTGGGCTGCCTGTTCTTCTGCAAATGTTGTTGCGCGTGCTGGAGGTGGTTCGCGCCGGTTGGGTTACCCCTTCGTATTGAGCACTTTTGGAAGTGACGCTTCAGGATGTCGCTTCTGCTAAAAGTGTCCTTGCACAGATGGCATTGGTAGGGCCGCTCGCCGGTGTCTGTGTAACGTTAGAAGCGGAGCACGGTTATGTGGAGGCTAAACTTACGGCGCAACAGATGACGCTTGAGATGCTTCAGGTGCAGGTACGTCTTGTTGCAGTGAGGACACTCGTATTTGCCCTCAGCGTTCTTGGTGGCAGTGGTGGGAGTCTTGCCTGCAGCGGGCGCGGGCCTACCGGGGTGCGTGGGCAAGACTCCGCGACGACCTTGCTGACCGACGACGTGAACGGGCTCGGGCTCCTGGTTGGGGAGCACGGGAGGGTGGGCGTACATGGACGTGTGTCCCAGTCCCATGCCAGGAGGGCCGCCGAGCTGGTGGCCGTTGGTATGCGCAGATGCGGTGGAAAGCATAGGCGCCTGCGAATAGGCCGACGACATGGGCATGTACGAACTCGGCGTAGGCTGGAGGGGTCGCAGCGGCGGGTGCTGCAGCGGAGGCATGGTAGAGCTGCCATTGGCGGCCGAGGTCACAGGCGTGTGCGGCGGCTGGGGCGTGTGAGGGTTGCTATTGTGGCTGTACATGGGCGCGTACTGGCTGGCGCTCTGTAGAGGCGGCAGGGTGGGCAGCTGGTTGTTGTTGCCATTGTACTGCTGCTGGCCTATTGATGGGTAGCTATTGAGGCCAGGCTGACGGAATCGGTCTGTGGAATCCATAGTGAAGTTATTGGTGGGTCGAGGGTGAGTGAAGTGATGGGGAAGGCGCGACCAATTGTTAGTCGTGAAGGGACCATTCGACGGAGCTTAGGGCGGAGTAACGTGTGCAGGGCTGGCTAAGCACACGACGAGGGCCGTTGGACGGACGTCGGGATGGAGGAACGATGGGCCACGAAGAAGCTTTACAGGTGGAGCCGTGTGGGGGACTGAGATGGCCAGTCGAGACGCGTCGGCGGGTACTCCACGGGTGAGGTGGAATTGGGGAGCCCGCAGTGGGTGAGACGTCGAGGTGATGGGTAAGAGGGGCGACGATGTGGAATGGAAGAGTTTACCGGCGACGACGGGTTTCTCGTAGCTGGACTAGCAAGAAAGTTGCGGCGGTGGTTTGCCTGGCTCGCGCGGCAATTCACGCGAAGGGACAAGGGACCTGCTGCAGATCGGCGGCCCACACACCCTTCAGCCTCAGCCGATTGATTGCGGATAGACCAAGTGGAGAGCTGTAAGCACGAGACAGGTACGGTAGACCCACGACAGGAGTGAGGGCTGTTGGGGAGCTTTGGGGGAGGGGAGAAGGTGGCTCGGGGTAGAGATAGCGGTCGGCGAAAAAAATATGCGAGTTCTGCTGCGAGAAGTGCCCGTCTTCCGCACCACGTAATTCCTGTTTCCGCGCTGCTGAATGCCGGAGCTTGCCGGACGTTGATAGCGAGCAGATATGGCTTGTCAAGAATAATGTGGGTGGCAGATACTGTGAGGAGGCAGGGGAGGCGTCGGACGCGCAAGAGATTTCTGAACAAGGTCTTGTCGCGGCAAGCGCGTCGGGGTGCCTGTGCAGCGACGTTACAGACTTAGGGCGGGAATAGTAGGTGAGGACAGTGGGAGAGATGCAGGACCATCTCGAGACCCCGACTACGCCTAGGGACTAGGGACTCGGGCGCGGCACGTGATGACCGAGACTGATGACTTTTCGCATACGTGAGATGTTCGTATTGTGTGCACTGCATTGGAGCGCGTATGCGCCGCCCGTTGGAAAAAGTTATTACCAATGACGACAGCCGTTCGTGGGCTAACGGGCCAGGACCCAATTGCATGCACATGCACAGATGCCTTAGATTCCTAGTCTACGCGCTGGCCGGGGCCCTTGAGTCGTGCCCACCTCCGAAGCTGGGTGCGTGTATCGAGGCGTATCATAGCCCTCCCGTATGTCCCCCGACCTCGTCCATTACCATGGCCCAGGAGTTTCAACCACGCCACGGCGCGGCAATCGATAAGGGCAAGAGCCTCATTCCACCATCGCCCGCACCGTCTTTGGCGGTTTCACTTTCCAGAACCCCCATTCCCATGGTACCTCCCAGTTGCTCGTACGTACTGTCGGCGCGCCTTAGTCTGCGTGACTTGTCAGAGCCACCGGATCGGTAAGGCCAGCGAGCGCGAGCAAGCAACTCATCCGAGCATCGACCCGACAAAGGCCGAGCTTCACGTCGCGTTGGCGGCTGTGGCTTGCTGGGGTGTTATATCCGTCCATGAAACCAAGCGCGCCCGGCGAGCTCCACGCCCCAGCAATGTTTCCGCACCGCTGTGCCAGCATCTCCCGTGGTCGCAATACTCTGCTGCATGTCTCTCAGCTCTCTCCGAGCCGTCGCTGGCGGGAGCGCTGGGCCCGTGGCCGTTGGCAGCCGCCGAGCGTGAGGTGAAAAGTTTCGTGAGCGTGACGTATGGCTACCCGCAAGCAGCTAGCGCGTAGCTGGGATCCCTTGACGGCAGATTGCAACGGCGTCCGCCAAATCTTCGGCTCGCCAGATCCTTCGGCTGTGCGACCCTCGAATGAAACCTCACGTCTTGAAACAGCTCTGCGGAATGGATGCGCTGGAAGGTCGAGGCGCCGGGCTTTCAAATCGAAACAACACACGCTGCAGCTCCAGAGACAACAGCAATGCGCGACGTCTTGTTGGCCGCGATCGTCCAAGGCGAATATTGTTGAATGCCTCTCGTCCACTCAGCTTACGTATCGCGACTTGGAACGCCGCTAGCGTCTTCTATCACGATGCCGCTCGGCCTCGAAGCTGACGGTGAAGGACGCTCAATGCGGCATACCGCGTGCTGCTGCTGACTCGATTACAGCACCAAAAGTGACACGCATCCAATGCCTGCCAGCTCAACTCCTTCATAACTTCGCACCCTCTGCCCTAGTCCGCTCTTGTGCCGCCGTGCATATCCTGCATCTATCTGCCTCTTTTCGAACGCGCAATATGTTGTCCAGAGATTGTGTGCACAAAGTCTTGCCGTGACCGTCGCTTGAGAGCATCCGATCTTGACGTTGCATGCTTGGCAAAGTACAACGCAACCTTTTGCGGAAGAATTTGCCGAGGCTTTAGAGTGCAAGGTGATGGAAGAGAAATTTTCCTCGGCAAGCGGCATGCTGTCACAGAGACCGATGGCGCGATGCTTTGTAGTTGAGCTTAGACGGGTGTCGTGGCTTGCCAGAGTGCCGTTAGATGCAGATGAGCCAACCCCCCCACGTGTTGTGCGCTATCCCACATCGCTCTTGTGTATCAAACTCCCGGCATGCCAGCGATTCTTGCAGCTTGCGCCATGCCATCCGATGCGACACCGTGCGCTCAATCGCTTTCAGGGTTTCGATGGCACCACTGCGCGTGCTAGGTGGCCGCATCTGCGCTCCCCGTACGCGCAATGCTCCTCGAATGCACACACTGCCCACACGCTCTGCATCGTGGAAGTTGGAATAAGCTCCAGTCCCACTTGCGGTTGCGCTCCCGAATCTGGGTGTGGATGATACCCGAAGGTGGGCATCAAAGTGGGCTGTCCGCTTGACGCGCTGCAGTGATTCCCAAGACGGCAAGACCAGCGACATACAGGCGGGATGTCTATGTCGTGCAGCAGGCTCTGACCCGCCGTGGCTTGACCGTCATGCACTCGATGAGTTTCAACCTCCTGTCTTGTGAGGTCACGCCGCCGAGAAATAGACCGGTGAGGCGCTGGGACAGGCTTCCGACGTCAAGATAGCGTATCATCCAAGTCATGGAACCAGGGTCCTTGACCGGACGAACTTGGGACTGTCCGCCGACTTTGCGTAGGCGGAAGTGCAGTTCCGATGCGTAGCTGCGCTTGGCTTCGACGCGCATATGACTCGATGCGAAGCCAGGAGCAAGGCGCAGGCTGGTTCGCAACAAGGCGAGGCTTCCCACTGAAACACAGCGTTGTAATCATCGTGGTATGTCTGCTGGTACTATGGCGACGCTGTAATTGCGACATGGCGGGTTTGGTAGGCGCGACTCCGGTGGCGGTACCTAGGTAGACTGATCCCATCTCTTTATCTCATCATTACCGTGTATGAGCGATTTGTGAAACTTGGCTCTCAGAGCCATATTTTGAGGTGCTTCGGATTTTGGGCGTGATAAGAGAATTTCCTGATGATCACGTTGCAAGCCCTTGTGTGCCAGAGGCATTGCCTTGCTGTGGAGCGCCACGGTGCCTAGGTACCACCTTTGGTGTACACGATACTCAATATTTCATCGAAAAAAAAAGAGGTGCCAGGTTGAGGTACAGTGATTGATACATATGGATCTGATTATATCTGATATCGGAAAACGGGAACAATTGCGGAGACGTACATGCTTGGTGGCGCCTTCTCTGCCTGGGTAGGATGCAATAACTATCTATGTAGGCTTGAGCGTACATAGACGCAGTAGTGGTCTGCAACTTACTCCAATATAGCTGTCAAAAACTCTGGATCATGTGTACTATTGTTCCGAATGTGTAAAATCTAATGTCACAAGTTTTGTGCGTCGTGATGAAGCTGGCGAGCTGGCTCACCCTATGTAGCTGTATGTAGCAAGACGCCACCAACTGTCTCTGCTGCAGTGTGCGACATGGATTTCATCTTATTTCTTCCGGCTGCTATAGTAGTCTACTGGTTACCACGGTCAGTGAATGTTGTGTTGAACGGCTGCGCAGAATCGCTGCGCAGCCCTGGAGAGTTCTTCCTGCCCGGGCATGCGATATGCACGCAAGACAAAAACCCAGCGGTTATCTCGCAATTCGCGGATTGCGATCGAGTTCTAAAGAGTGCAATATGATATTCTCGACCTAGGCTCCCGATTTAGTGTGCGTTCTTATGATTTTGAGTGATGTGTGCAATACGTGATTATTTTCAAATGCTTGGAGCTTTCTAGAATTCACAAATGTAGCTTCTCCAAACGTCGCAACATCCAACGGCAGTACTAATAAACGCACCCTCGACTTCATCTCCGAAAGATCAAAACACTTCATGAGAACAAAAAGAGCTCTAGCACAAGCCTTACGTGCCCACACAACTGCGTTCCGCCGTCCACAAAACTACTGCATCCACGTCCCCCACCTACAAGTACGCGCGATGTCAGACTCCACCAACTCAGCAAATCCGCCTACTCCACAGGATCCTCAGGACCAGACATCGCAAGACTCCAACAGGACCCCACTACCCCTTCCGGCACCCACGGCTGAAGAGGGTACCACGCAGATCAACGTCGGTGGGCAAGCGGTCAAGCTTGATCACCTGGGCCCTCTGGTAGTGAATAAAGATGGCACATTGTCGCGCATCGCAAATTGGGAGCAGATGGCGGACATCGAGAAGCAGAACACGTTAAGGATTTTGGTGAAGCGAAACCAGTTGAGGACAGAGGCTTTGAAGAAGAAAGCGGATGTGGAGGGAAACGGGGCTTAACTGGAAGCATGGATCACGGGCGGAAACACATGTTTATGTATCGGGTAAAAGGCTGTTGTAACTTCATATACAAATGTGATGTTTCTTATTCTACTATCTATGTCCCGGGTCGAAACATATGGCTACATGGCTCTATGGCTTTTGGGTCTTTGTGTGTGTCATGCGCTCAAAGTAAGACCATTGGCCCTCTGGCGCTGGCTCCTCGAGTGGCTCCCAACTATGGCGGGTTAGCTGTGATGTAGATACTCAGAAAGAAGTCTGCTTACACCTTGGCCTCGACCATGACGTCTACAAGCTTGTGTTCGCCCTCGGCGACCTGGATGACCTCTTCAATCAATCCTGCGCCAATTCTGCTCTCAAGTTCCGAGATACTGTGCAAGTCAGCTACGGATGCATTGTTGATTACGGCTCATGCATGACATACGCTTCGGCGGTGTATTGCGGCTCAGGATCGAACTTGACGTCGGCGACTGCCCGCTCGGGCGTGTAGTTGACATCGCCCTTCATCTTTTTGGCATGGGGCAAGCGCTCTTTCGACGACCGAATGCCCTCGGGGAAGGTCTCCACGGCCTCACCGTCCCACTCAGCAGCCTTTGACCGCTCATCCACCTCGTGCTGGACTGGGAGTATAATGGTCTGTCCGCCTGTTGTGTCGATGGCCTGATATCTTGTCGGGTCCTGGCTGACCTGCTGCGCGACCTTTTGCTGCCACTCGTCCCATCCTGCTGGCGTAGCTTGCTCGATGACGGCAAGCCGGTGCTTGGTGAGGGCCTCGGTCGATTGGCGGTATACAGAGGATTCGGGTATCTTCTTGAGCTTGTCGAGGGTGGAGTGGTAGTGGTAGAGGAGGGTGGAGCGCGGCGACGGGTGGGTGAGCAGGCCTGTGAGACCCGTGGGAGTGCCGGCCTCGAGGAACTGGCCGGGCTTGACGCTGGCGAGGAGACGTGCAGCTGCCCTCATGTTGGCGGGAGTGTGCGAGGTGGGGCGGGGGCGCAATTGGTGCTTCGCAGTGGTGATGCCGTCAGGACGAAGATGCGCCCGCCAAGCGATATGCAGCCGGAGCGGCGGGCCCTGGCTAGTAAGCGTCCCATGGCTCAGGGACAATGCGCCCTGGAGACACGATTACCCTCATTCACGCGCGACGTCCCCCCCGCCACGCCTGCGTGATACACAGGCTTGCTGTAATTCCTACAATCCCTACCAATCGCGCCCTCGATACGCAACAACCTCGTTGTCTTCCCGCGAGCGGACCGCTGCCTCACCCGAGCAGCCCGCCCCTCAGCCATCGCCGCGATGCGCTCCATATTATATTCCCTCCTGTCGCTGGCGACGTTTGCTTCCACACTTGCGGCCGACACGTCGAGTGCCCAGGCGACCGCCAAGAAGGATGACTGGGACGACAAGACGCCCGACACAATATTCAACGGCGAGACAGTGCCGCCCATGATAGAACTTGGGCCTGCCACCATAGACGCCGAGATCAGCAAAGGCAACTGGTATGGAGGCATCTGTACAGCTTCCACGGTATACTGACATTCCGCAGGATTGTAGAGTTCTTCTCGCCCTACTGCAGCCATTGCATGCACTTCAAGCCCACCTACCAGACCATCTACGAATTCTACTACACCTCGAAACCCTTTCTCTCCAAAGACGAACCCGAAGGCGACTCCCTGAACTCCTTCACCCGATACTATGACTTCAAGTTTGCCAAGGTCGACTGCGTCGCATACGCCGATATCTGCAAAAAGCACAACATCCAGAGCTACCCGACCATGATCTACTTCCAGGACGGAAAAGAGACGGAAAGAGAGACAGGCTCTAAGGACATGAAGGGCATGAGCTCTTGGGTAGAGAGACTTTTGGAGACTCTCCGACCGGGTACACGCAAGGAGGGTGGTCCCAAGCTCCCCAAAGTTGGCGCAACATCTGTAGAAACTGGCCCGGAAACGGAGGAGGCTGTCAAGGAAGAGAAGAAGGCAGAGGCCCAAGACAAGAAGGCTGCGAGCCCAGCCACCAACCTAGCTGCCGGCGCCACACCTTCTGCTTCGCAAACGACCAAGGCTGCGCCTGCAAAGGTTGAGCCCACCTCCAACGCGAACCCATCCGGCATCGTCGAGCACCTTACCGCCGAGACGTTCGAGAAGCTCGTTACAAATACACGCGATCCTTGGTTTGTCAAGTTCTACGCGCCATGGTGCCACCACTGCCAGGCTCTTGCGCCGACGTGGGCGAACCTTGCGCGACAGATGAAGGGCAAGCTCAACATTGGTGAGGTTGACTGCGACGTGGAGAGAAAGTTGTGCAAGGACGCCCGTGTTCGAGGCTACCCGACCATGCTCTTCTTCCAAGGTGGCGAGCGCATTGAGTATGGAGGTCTCCGTGGACTTGGTGATCTGCTTGACTATGCGGAGAAGGCCTCGGCGATTGGTTCTGGCGTGCCTGATGTAACCGCTGAAGAGTTCAAGAAGATGGAGGAGACGGAAGAAGTCATCTTTACCTACTTCTACGACCACGCAACCACCTCGGAGGACTTTCAGGCGCTCGAGCGACTTCCTCTCAGCCTTGTGGGTCGCGCAAAGCTGGTCAAGACCAGTGACAAGGAGCTCTTTGACCGCTTCAAGATCTCCACCTGGCCAAGGTTGATGGTCTCAAGAGATGGAAAGCCTACGTACTACCCACCTAGGACACCATTTGAGATGCGCGACGTCAAGAAGGTCCTCACGTGGATGAAGTCTGTTTGGTTGCCCATCGTCCCCGAGATGACATCTACCAATGCCCGCGAGATCATGGATGGCAAGTTCGTTGTTCTGGGTATACTTAACCGCGACCGTTCCGACGAGTTCATCCTCTCTAAGCGTGAGTTGAAAAGCGCGGCGCTTGAGTGGATTGACAAGCAGGACACTGCCTTCCAGCTTGAGCGACAGGAGCTTCGCGACGCGAAGCAGTTGCGCATTGAAGAAGCCGAGGACAAGGACAACCAGCGAGCACTCAGAGACGCAAAGTCCATCCGAATCAACATGGATGATATCCAGCGCACTCAAGTCGCATTCGCATGGGTTGATGGTATCTTCTGGGAACGCTGGATCCGGACCACATACGGTGTCGATGTCAAGGACGGCGAGAGCGTCATCATCAACGATGAAGATGTAAGTCACTTGGATTCGCTCACATGTACCTTACTAACACACATAGAACCGTCGCTACTGGGATAGCACTGTATCTGGCGAACCTATCCGCCTCTCTCGCGCTGCAATCCTTGAAACCATCAAGATGGTTACCTCGAACCCGCCGAAAATTCCCGCCAAATCTACCACCGGTCGCATTACTGGCATGTACCTCTCCACTCGTCACTTTATCAACAACCATCCCTTCATCTCGCTCGGCATGTTTGTCGGTTTCTTCACTGCCGCGACACTTTTCGGCAACAGCAGGCGGAAGAGAAGATTTGGAAACACCGGCGCGTACTTCCAGCTGGGCGAGAAAGATGGCTTACTGGGCGGCATGGGTAACGGCAACTTTGGAGGCGCAAAGCACGACTAAGCTCTGAGATAAGACCACAGAATGACTTTTGGGTGGTTGGGCGTTTTCTTCGGCATGTAGCATAGTCACGATTGGTTCTGACAGCGATAGCGGTTATTCATCTCGCGTCATGTATTAATACAAACTGTTGTTATCTGTACCGCAATGGTCAAAGTGTGCGCCTGCTAATGCCCAGACGATATCACGACATTTCCAAGCTTTTGACGTGCTACGGTAAAAGCGCATGGAGGTCTAGAGCGTATGCCATCATATCCAAGGATGTCACTTGCAGCTGGCCATTGGGTGGAGCACACACGTGTCTACGCGACGTAGCTCCCCACGCGTACCCCACCACCCCTCCAACTCACTTTCACGCATTCTACGCTCTGTGACTCGGGTACACGTTCCGCCCTTGAACAGCTCCAAATCAAAGACAATCGTCCGCTCCTCTACAACTTTCAAGCTGCATTCCCTCAAGTTCCTCCGCGCACCGAGATCGTGCCATCAGCATTCTCCTGCGATCCAAGCACGAACATTTCTCCTCCAGGGATTACATTACACTTCCGCCCGCACAATGTCGACGATATCGCTATCGGACCTCGAATTTTTGACTCGCGAGTCTCTCGCCAGCGACTTCAAATCCTCCGGCAAATCGCTGCCTGAAAACACTGCAATCATCGACGTAAGAAACCCGCCAACACGAATCTTTACCTGACATACACAAGACTGACCATATGTCCCCAATCTAGGTACGAGACAGCGACCACGTCGGCGGTCACATCAAAGGCTCAACATGGGTCCCCTCGTCGCAACTCGATTACAAAACCCCCGAGCTGATCCGTACACTACAAGACAAGGAGGTCGTCATATTCCACTGCGCGTTATCGCAGCAAAGAGGGCCTAGTGCCGCGTTGAGATACTTGAGGGAGAAGGAGAGATTGGATCCGGCCTCAAAGGTGGAATCAAAGGGCGAGGTTGAGGAACAGAGTGGAGCGGTAGACAAGGAGGAAGGGGAGAAAGGACCTAGCGGGACACAGGTCAAGAAACAAAAGGTCTATGTGCTTCAGGGTGGGTTCACGATGTGGCAGGAGAAGTATGGGCAAGATAAGGATTTGACGGAGGGGTATGAGAAGGATATCTGGGAGTTTGGAACGCCGGATCATTAGAGGGCGGATGGGTGCTATTGCGTGAGAGGACCTACGATGGACTCATGTATCAGATCTTGAGGTCGGTTCCCGACATACATGAGAAAATACGGATATCAAGTATGAAATGAAGCATGGTATTCGATAACGAAGAATAAATTATAGCCAGAACGTACTAGCAACCCTTCGCGTCCGCTTGATCCTTGACCAACCCTGCGTAGTTCTGCTTCTCATAATCCATGATGGCTTGAACCTTCTTCGCACTCGCACTGCCCTTGTCAAACCGATATCCAACCCATTCCTTCACCAACCGCCTCGCAAGTTCAATACCCACAACCCTCTCGCCCATACACAGTACCTGCGCATCATTCGACAAGATGGCGCGCTCTACCGAGAAAGAGTCATGTGCCGTGACAGCCCTGATGCCCGGCACCTTGTTCGCAGAGATGGCGACACCGAGACCAGTGCCGCAGATGAGAACGGCGCGGTCTGCCTTGCCTTCCGCAACGAGCTTGGCGGCATCGACGGCGATGTGTGGATACGCGGTCTTGTCGCTGTTTTCAGGTACGCCAACGTCGGTCACGGAGGCGATGCGCGAGTCGGCTTCGAGGTCTTTGGTGATAGCTTTCTTGTACGAGACGCCCGCGTCGTCGCAGCCAATGGCTATGCGGAGGGGTTGCTGGTCTGATGACATGCTGGGTGCTGTGATGATACGCGTTGCGTGTGTGTAGGGTAGTATCAAAGTTCAGAAGTATCGTACTTCTTCTCGATGTTCCTTCTCTTCGTCTTGCTGACAACGTTCAAACGGCTTCGATCGCGTTCTTCTTCGTCGTCCTGATTTCTTGATCCGCCGCCGCTTCGTCGTTCCGTTCTGTTTGTCGAATACGATACGTGACCCTCTGCGGAATGTACTTTCCGTCCGCTTCCTTCAATGACTTCGTTGACTGCGCGATTGACTGTGTTCTCAAACGGTTTCGTCACGTAACTCAGATCCGTATGTCCGTGTGTCGGTCCTTTGCTTTCAATGACTTTAACTCTATCTGTCCCGTCCTTGCTGTGGTCTTCAACTTTCTGGTACACGTGGTCGGCGTCTGTATCGAGGTTTAGAGAGAACAAAGCGCGCTTGGGAGGGGCCATCTTCGGCGGCCGGGAGGAGGCAACGTGTTATATACGATTCGCGACAGTGGTTGGCAAAGGCAGGGGGCGTTGGGTCGGCGGTTCGGTTGAATGAGGGGTTAAACAGACGCCGTGACGCCGCAGAGGACGTGCAAAGCTGGAATCTGGATTGCGGGATGCGGGGATCGGGAGTGCCGGATGCGGTATGCCGGTGGGGTAAGAATGACAGGTTGCCTCGACGCGAGATAGCGACGGGACGAGGTAGGCCGGTCTCGGTGATGCAAGGCCGAAGTCTTGATGTTCTGTTTCGGTGTTCGCTCCGAGGGCTGGAAGTGAAGCAAGTGTAATTGAGGTGTCGCCTATCGTGCGTTGGCATCGAACAACCTCTTGGCATGAGATACATAGTCACACCGCACTCTGATATCAAGTCTGCTTTCGCTTACATTTGTTTGATTTGAATGTGTAGCCTCTATATATACTTACATCACTGTAGCTATTCTTGATTTCCTGATGTTCCACCCGTCTCTACTTCTTGTCCTCACCTCCGAACAGATCCTTCTCCACCATCTGCCTACAGATCGGATGGTAGAAGTCTTTGTTCTTCTCAAACGTGCTAACCGCCAAGTCGCGATCCGCCTCATTCAAGAGCCTGAACATGGGCCGCACAAACTTCATACGACCAATCTTGCCTAGCAAAGTCGCTGCAGGCTCGTAAGTTTCCTGTGCCTTGGCCATGAGCCCGATGTTGAGGTAGCGCGACAGAACCTCAATATTCTGAGTGTCATTGTAGCCATAAGTCGCACCAAGCAGGTGTACCTTGTCGGCTGAGAATTTCGAAGCGAAAGATTGAAGCTTCTCGAGGAAGACCACGGATTGGTTTGACACCCAGCCTTCGATATCAGAGGCTTGGGGCTTGAAGTCGTTGGATTCAGAGGAGATCAAAGCCTGCCATTTGTCTGCAAGTTCGTAGCAGCTCTTCACCATAGTCTGGTCAAAGTCTGGCTTGACAGGGAATCCCGGTGCGTAGAACAACTTGTCCCAGTCGAAGTTATCCAGCTTCTGCTTGCTCTCTGCGTCTTTCTCGAAGAACTCTAGGAGGCAGCTTTTGAAGTCGTACGAGTCGACAGACTTGAACTTAAATGTGTCGAAGTAATGGGGGATGAAGGAATCCCACTTCTTCTTTCCGAGAAGCAGCTCGAATTGGTACAGGGCGTGGAAACCTTTCTCGTACGGAATGGAAGAGAAAGCGTCATCAGGATCTTGGCCCTTGAGATCGAGAACAAGTTTGGTGTAGGGATGGTCTTCACCGTAGTTCTCGATGCTTTGCTCTAGAGCTTTCCAGCCAATGATGGCAGAGAAATGGCGATGTGCCTCTCCATGAAGAGCAGCAGCGATTCTACGTTCCAGGTACGTAGTCCAGCCTTCGTTCAACCAGAAATGCTCCCAGCTTGCTGCGCTGACCAGGTTGCCGGACCATGAATGTGACAGCTCGTGTGCGATGACGTCGACGTTTTGCTTGTCGCCAGAGATGATGGAGGGAGTGGCGTAAGTCCAAACCGGGTTCTCCATACCGCCGTATGGGAACGAAGGAGGCAGAATGAGTACATTGTACTGTCCCCACTGGTAGGCAGGCGAGACGATAGATTCGAGTGCTTTCATGAAAGGCTCGATTTCGCCGTCCAGCTCGTCTTTGCACGCAAGGAGCTCTTCGGGACCAGACCATACCGTACTGCGGGGACCGATGCTGGCACATGCTAGATCTCCACTCGCGACAGCGAAGAGATAGACAGTCATGGGGACCTTTTGCTCAAATGTGTACTTCATGGTACCGCTCTCGCCATCCTTCTTTGGGGGCAGGTAGTCACTTGCCCCGGTAGGCAGACCTGAAGCAAGCACCGGTAGGGGCGAGCGAAGAGCAAAGCTGAATGTCGATTTGACATCTGGAGTGTCCTGACAAGGGAAGACTGAACGTGCGTGGATAGCCTGGCATTGCGAGAACATGTATGGGTGTTTCTTGTTGGAAGTCTGAGCGGGCGTCATCCACTGAAGCGCGGTGCACTTATCAGTGGTTGCAACCTTGATCTCTACATCAACTGTCTTGCCTTTGGGGACCTTGGAAGGAAGAATGATGGTAAGAGGGCTGCCATACGGTTCCACGCGGTCTCCTACGTTGAACTTGACGCTTTTGCCCTCGACTTCTACAACGGAGATATCAAGAAAGCTATATTTACTTAGTAAAGCATTTCAAACATTCAATCTTGCAGAAAACGTGTACACACCTGCTGTCCAACACAACATCTTTCACATCTTCATCCGTCAAGCACTCCAACGTCAGCACCACACTTCCAAATAACCTCTTCTTCTGGAAGTCGATGTCGAAGTCTACACTAGTATGCCGTGTCACAAAGTTGTGATAGTTGGACAAAGTATTGGGATCCCTGGGCGTGCGGATCTCGATGTTCGGGTCCGCCATTGGTTTCGTTAACATGGCGGCGGGGGAGCGATGCATTGTGGCGAATGCGGCTGCTCTCGTAACTGAAGGTTTGAGAGGTCGACTTATTATCGAATGTTGCTTGGCGTATTGTCTTCCAGTCAAGGTTGGTGTTGGTGAGAGACGGACGTCTTGAGAGAGAAACGTTGCAGGTGATCGCGTGGTTTGGAGGTATCGTCGGAGTGGAGCAGCTTCATATGCCGATCTATGCCGCAGCAGAGCAGATGACCACCTGCCTAATGCGCTTCTGGCGGACATCTAGATATATCGCTCTCGCACTTCGAGTAGATAATAGGAAAAAGGCCCTCACAACGACAGTGCTGCGATAAGTCACCGCCTGTCTAGTCCGGATCCAATGTGGAGGTGCACGGCCTTCGGCGACCCGATGAAGAGCTTTGTTGTAGTTCTTCCGAACCGTCTTCGCAACCAACATCATCAGCACAAAACCGGGGACAAGGTGCAAGTCACCAAAATTTGTGAAGAGAGATGTGGGGTTGTGAATGATATATTGCAGATGCCCTGAAATGCCAAACGCTTCGATACTCAAAGCAAGCCAACATGCTATGCACGTGTCGCTACCAACACCTTGACACCTTTTATTCACACAATGCTGTCTAATCCTTCTTGCTGCCTTCCCCTTTCCGCGTCCTATCTCTCAGAACGAGATTGATGTCTGGTCGTGCTGACTGATACTGCTGTGCTGGTCTCGATACTGAGCGCTCATTCGTCGATGCAAGCGTCTCCTCTGCCCTTGATCTGCCCCTGTCCCTTTCGTCATCTCCAATCTCAAAGGCATCATCTTGGAGTTCTATGAGGTCGCCCAGGTCACCGCCGACAGCTCCCAGGACAGGTACGGCACTGCGTTTCCCCTGTCCAGGTGTACCCGGCTCATTTAAAAGCTTCTGTGCTTGTGTACCGACCTTCCTTACCCATCCTTCTATAGCACCCCCAAGCTCTTGGAAATCTAAGCCGCTGCCACTGAGCGGAGTGACAGCACCGGATCCGCCATACTGACTTGATGTTCCTGCACCTGCGTCCAACAAACCCGGCGCCCACGGTGTGAAGTATTCCTGTCCGGGTGGAGGAGCCATATTGGGCAGGTACTGAGCAAACTTCTTGTTCAGACCATCCTGCGCTGGCCCAGGGCTTCGCACATTCCTGCCCATTGTACCGACACCCCCTGGTCCTTGCAGACCCCATGCTTTGCCTGATGTACTTCTTTGACGACTGTGGGCCGAGGCGGATGACAGGTTGCTTGACGCGCGCGGTCGAACGGATTGCGAAGGTGAGCTAGTGAGCGGATTTGTGGAGGTGGACGAGCGTGGAAGGTCGACAGAAGCTCGGGGGGTAGATGCATCGGAGTAAGCGAGAGACTTTCGTCGAGCGGGTGGGAAGAAGCCGAGCGCTCTTCGTGGCATGCGGCCAATCTGTGTGGGCTGTTTGTCATTAGGCAGAAGAACCCATGAATCATGCGTCCATGGTGTCTCTGGGTCAGATGAGGGGACGGAGTCGTTCTCTTGGTCCTTCTTCTTTGGCGTGGTCCAACCGTTAGGGAGACCTTGAGTATCTGAGAGAGGAGCCTTGCTATTCGAATCTTCGCCGTACTCTCCCAGTAATAGATCTTCGGCAGGGAGGGCATCTGGGCCTTGGACTCGTTTCCCTTTTACGCCACACGCGTCTACTGGCAGCACGACTTGCTTCTTAATCTGTACACTATCGTTCGGCCACATGCGATTGGCCTTCCGTAGCACAGCTTGCTCGCAGTTGTATTTGATGCTCAGTCCCGCCAGCGTGTCCTGCGGGCGAACGTGGTGTATGTATACAAGTGCATCTCGGTCGTCGTTCTCGCTGGGAGGCGCGGAGGCGCTCATTCGTTCATCCGAATTCCTGCGCTTTATGCGGCCGACAGAGTCCGGCACCAGATGCTCACCGGCGGTCAGTAGGTCTTTGCGCTTCATCGCTCTGACCATTGCCTCTCTCTCTTCGTGTGTTCCAGCTCCGACATGCGAGCCTGCGCCTGCAGGACCCCATTGTTTCGGCGGCGGGGCGCTCGTCGACGTCCGACGCCCATGGCCCGGTTTACGTCTGCGAGTACTTTCAGACTCGCCTGAGGTACCGTCACTGGCCAGGACGGTCGCGGCAATGCCCTGAATAGCCGCCAGCGAGTTTCCCCATAGTCCGGAAAGTGTTTGCGAGGGCGATTTCGGGGTCGAGGTCCCCGAGGACCTTTGAAAAGAGGATGAAGGAGCAGAAGTGACGTTTAGACGGGACGAGGAAGCACCGCCCGTGCGTGCATTCGGGGTGGGAGATGTGTTCCGCGAGTTTAACCTCGACGTGGCCCTACTGGGTCCGCTCTCACTTCCACTCGTCGCATATATATCATCTTCCACTGAGATCAGTCTTCGGGTTCGGGGGCGCAGTGTCGAGTTGCTCTTGGACGTGGACAGCGAGGAGCCATTGGAGGGGTTCATGGCATGCGGACGCCAGGCGGAGTGGGTAACGGTGGTGCTGCATAGGCCAAGTGATTGGAGTGGTCGGGAAGCCGCATGACATGAGGTTACGGGAACATGGCGCAGACGTCAGGAGCAAGGACGGAAGCGCAGTGTCTAGGTCGCTCGGGTATCGTGAGGGTCAACAGCTGGGGAAGGAAGCTACGTAACCCCCGAGTACCACACCCCTTCATTCAAACACGCCCGTGCACTGTGCCGCCGAACCGTCAGAACGTCCCATGCCAAGTCACCTGGGCACCATGCAGAAGGCTCACGATTGATTAAGACGAATTGGATACGTAAGTAGTGGGTACTCTTCGACTTTCACCGCCCCTCCGTGACTTCTCAAACTGTCTGGGCGCCGTGTGACGATAAGGCCAGATAACGACTAGCTTCAGGCCAGAGCTGACTCGGTCACCCCATGCATTCACGACATTACTTCATGGTTTGAGTACCGATCGTGCATTGTCATGTACTATAACACTACTACGTAGCGACACGCAAACAAACGCCATGTGCGTGTATTAAACCCACGGATATCATCATCAGTCGTCATGGTCGACAGAACGAGAAACAGTAAAGACACACTATCGAATAGAACGAAGCTCACACACCCACTGGCCTGTCCGTCACCGGAACGGGCTCGAGCTGGTCGTCGCATCCACATCTTCAAACTCCAGTTCAAACGCGTCCACCTCCTCAAACTTCTTTCTGATAGCAGCCAACTTCTCCGACTGCTCAATGGCTGAGACTTCGGTGGGCTCTGCTTCGTTCTGGTCTGCCGTCTCGTTTTCCTTGTCCGACGAAATCCTGCGACCGTACGTTCGGCTCGACTTCCCTGCTGGTTTTGCTGGTGCAGTCTTCTTGGCGCGACCTGTTTTCTTTGTTGCTTTTGGCGATGCCGGCTTTCCAACCCCCTGCCTCTGACGAACGCGACGTGTTGGCATTTGTAGTTCATCTTGATCAGAGTCCACTTGCTCAATATCATCCGACGAGTCAATCTCAAACTCGTCGCGATCCCGCAAGCGATTGCGCCGACGTGGTAGTAGTTCTTTGAGTTGCGCGGTGGATATGCTCTGCTGTGCCTTCTTCTTCGCCCTCTGCTTAGCTCTCGCAGGTGTCTCAGTTTCCTCGCCATCCGAGTCCTCGTCCATCACGGGTGTCTTGGCTTGTCGTCCTCTCCTGCGTGGTCGCGTTTGCGCTGGGGTTGGAGGCGGCTTTGATACTTCGCGTTCCGGGCTACTTGACATGGGAGGTGCAAGCGTTTCGCTCAAAGGTTCATCGTCTTCCTGTGTCTGGGCGACGACTTCCTCACGTGTCGGCAGTACTTCTGGTAGGCTCGGGGAATGCGACCGCTCCGACTCCACATCTCCGCCAGACTGTGGACTCACTGGTGGTGACGAGCGTGGCACTTGGACTACAGGCGACAGCTTGCGCTTTGTACCACGGGAACCGGAGCTTGAGATCTGAGTGCCGCTATCATTCCGTGTCTCCTCCTCCGGTACCTGTTTCCGCACGTTGAGGGGTGTTGATTCGGCGTGGGGAAGGAAGTCGTCAAAGTCAAAGTTGTCCGTGTTATCCAAGTCGTCTTGGTCGTTGTCCTCCACGTCCGTAGTCTGCTGCACCATGCGCAACAAGCTTGGCTGCCGTGCTCTGCGCTTGAAGTTGGTCAAAGCAAGTATCGATCTCTCGTGTGCGGGCGTCGCGCCGACTTTGATGGCAGATGGCGGACGGGTGCCGTGAGCTGGTGAATTTGAGCCAAGGGAAGAGAATGTCAAGTCGCCATAGCCGCTATCCTCTTCTATCTGCGATTCTTCGTGTGTTGGTTCGGCTGCAGTTGGCGATGTCTGTGCTGCGGACTTCCTGGCACTGCTCCTCGTGGCCCGCGTCCGCTTTGATGCATTCGATGCAGGAGTCCGGTTCTTAGTCGATGGCACAGGGAGGTCTTCTTCAGCGGGCAGCGCGCCAGTCATGGTGAGCTCTGCCTCGTCCTGAGCCTCCGGTGTCTTCTCCCCCAGCAGAGTCCTGCGCGAACGCGTTGTTCTCGATCTGGTAACGAGGCCATCGCTATCTTCGCTGAAACTATTGGCTGCCTCACTGAGCTTTTTTGTTTGCGCTGGGATGGGTTTCGCCGCCTGCTTGCGCGCGGGGGCAGCTTTCGGTTTGGTGGGTTTCGCGACGCGCGACGCGACTTTCGATCGTGGTGGGCGGGGCATTGTAGCAAGGCGCCAGCGCGAGTGTGTTCAGGTATTAGGAAATATGCGCAGGCAATGAGTGTGTTCGCGATCGGATTGATGCGGGCGGCGACCGTGCGACGGGGATGGGGATGAGGCGCGTCGATGTTGTGACGCACTGGATTGAATTCACCACCTAGCGCCGATCTAGACGCGCGAACACTTGGCTCACGTGTCAGCGCATCATCCACGCAGGCTTGTCAGCATGGCCATTGACAACGCGATGACTGTGTTTTCGGCCTATGTAGTGGCTCGCTGAGGCCTAGTGGTATCCTGAACCTGCACGACGTGTTGAGAATGTCCGCAAGGCAACAACGGTTGGAGCGTACATAGCTGCCTTCACAGGCCCCAGATCTCACTTTTCTTGTCCATCTTCACTCACACTCCAGTGGCATCATGAACGCTCTACACTATCCAGATTCGTTGCAAGAATATGCAGTATCTGAAAAGGTCTATCTAGAGCAGCACCCCGAGTACAATTGTCTCGTCACAGGCTCAATTGTGTTCAACAAAGAAGGCAAGCTGCTGATTGTGCAGCGTGCAGCGGAGGAAAGAGCGTTCCCTGATGTCTGGGTGAGTCCATGAGGAAGCTACGAGTCTCACGGTGCTAACACCAAAAAGGAGGTCCCAGGAGGCAAGGTCGATGATACGGACCACACAATTTTGCATGCTGCAGCTCGAGAGCTCAAAGAAGAAGCTGGTCTTGAAACGACCCGCATACTGAAGAAAGTCACGCATTTTACCTTCGTAGACAGGACCACGACATGGCTTAAGTTGGTGTTTGAGATGGAAGTGAAGAACGCCGACACGGTCGTCTTAGACCCAGTCGAGCACCAGAAGTACCTGTATGCATCCGAGGAGGAGGTTGTCAACGACAAGGTGGGGGATGTGGAGCTGAGGTACATCAGCCCTGCAAATAAGGAGGTCAAGCTGGAAGCGTTCAGACAGAAGCGCGAAGAGTGTGTCGCGTAACGGTCGTAGGCGTTGGTACAGTTGAAACGCCTGATGTATATGGGAAAGCTGACTACTTCACGGGACGACTTCCGAGGCCATGTTCAAGGTATCGGCTGGACTTGACAGCACATTTGCGGTCGTGTGAGCAAAGCCAGCCCCTTTAGACCATAGTCTGCATGTGAAAGCGTATCACAAAGTCGAGTTCGCTCATAGAGACGACGATCAGTTGCTTCCCACGCTGTCTCGTCGGTCCGCATATGAAACTGGTGATTGTCGCCAATAGGAGGCGAGCCATATGGTCGGAGAAGTGATCTGGGGTAAGTTGGCAGCCGTGCAACCGAGCAACAAAGAAGGCAGAGTCGAGCCAACGTGACACGGCCCAGAAGCAGCCTAGGTAGCAGTGCAATTTCTGGCGTGTGAGCGAATATCCTGTCTGTCTAGAAAAAGCACGTTTCGTGTCGCAATGGTAATAACTGCCTTGCCGTAGCACCCCGGCGCCCGCGCTAGTTCACACTGTGCGTGCCCCCAAAGAACACGACCATTTGCGGACGAATCACAACCTCAACCCTCGACGACCGCGTCAAAGAGCACAGCGACAGCAGCATGTCGGGCGAACACTCCTTCATGGCCAGCGCCGTGCCCGCAGCAGCAGCGCCGCCGCCGCTGGCTGCGCAACCCAGCATTGGGACTCCGTAGGTTGCAGTCGCGCGCAGCACTCCAGCACATGCTCATACCAGCCAGGCCGTCGGCGTCGTCGCAGTCAGTTCCCCCTGGACACCCGTCTTTCCGGCGGCAACGCGCCAGCCGGGCGTGCGAAAGTGAGTGCGACCCATGTCTTGCCTGTATCTGCGCCCCTGATGGTACGAGGGAGGAGCCATTGCGGTCGGTGGGATATATGGTTCAGCTCGCGAGCCTCGGCACCTCGGTCGGCCTGGAGAACGAATGCTAACCACCACGCATCGCAGCCTGCCACGCGAGGAAAGTGAGTAATCAGCCGCGGAACCGCCGTGCTGCCAGAACGCGACATAACCAGCAATAGGTACGATGCGACGCCGCCTCATTGGGGATCCCATGCACCAACTGCACCGCCTTCGGCATCGAGTGCCGCATCCCCCAGCCCAAGCGCAAGAAGACGCAGACGGCCCGGGCCAAGGATGCAGAGAGGTACGCACGCGACCAACCGCCAGCGTGCTATCAACTGACGCGACAGCAGTGACCGCGGCGACAGCGACGACCGCTCGCCCGCCAGCACCTCCGCTGAGCCCCGCGAGAAGTCGACCGTATACAACACCCAGGACGGGACCCCCTCCACCACCGTCTCGCCCGAGTACGCCGCCCAACAGGCCACCCACAACGGCACCTATGTGCAGTTCATGAAGCCCAAGTTTGCGCGCGCCCCCATCAAGGAAGCCGGCCGCGTCGCATACCTTGGGGAGTCCTCCAACCTGTCGCTGCTTGTGCACGACCGCTATGGCACCACCGATGTCGTCCACTACCCGCTGCCCGAGAACGTGCGGGGCGCGAAGGCGCGGGTCAATGAGATGGACAACATGGAGATTGAGATACTGCATCAGCGAGGCGCCTTCCTGCTCCCACCCCGGGCGTTGTGCGACGAGCTTGTCGAGGCTTTCTTCAGATGGGTGGCTCCGGTCGTGCCAGTCATCAACCGCAGTCGCTTCATGCGCCAGTATCGAGACCCCAAGAACCCGCCCTCGCTCCTTCTGCTGCAGGCCATACTCCTGGCAGGCTCACGCGTGTGTACCAATGCGCAGTTGATGGACTCCAGTGGCTCAACTACCCCCGCGGCCATGACCTTCTACAAGCGCGCAAAGGCGCTATACGACGCCAACTTCGAAGATGATCGCGTGACCATCGTGCAAGCCCTCATCCTGATGGGCTGGTACTGGGAGGGGCCCGAGGACGTGACCAAGAACGTTTTCTACTGGACCCGAGTCGCTATCGTAGTAGCCCAGGGTTCGGGCATGCACCGCAGCGTCGAAGGATCACAGCTCACACGCTCCGACAAGCGCCTGTGGAAGCGTATCTGGTGGACCCTGTACAGCCGAGACCGTTCAGTGGCAGTCGCACTTGGCCGGCCGGTTGCCATTGACCCTGAAGATTCCGACGTCGAGATGGTGTCTGAAGATGACTTCATCGACGACGAGACAGAGCACGCCGCAGAATACCCACCAGATCCGATCCATGTTCAGTTCTTCATCAACTATGTCAAGCTAAGCGAGATTATGGGCTTGGTCCTATCACAACAATACTCGGTAGCGTCGAAACACCGCAGGGCGAATGCCATAGACCTGACACACAGCGACATGGCCCTCGCCGACTGGCTGCAACACTGTCCGCCGGAAGTGCAGTGGGAGCGAAATCGCCATCATTTCTGGGCTGCCTTGTTACATTCGAATTACTAGTACGTCTATGCATCCTTTAACCCTGACGTAGACTAACGCTCGCAGCACCACTTTGTGTCTTCTGCATCGCGCACACATGCCACCAGCAGGCTCACCCAAAGCCACTCATCTAGACGGTTTTGGTGAAGCCAACGCCTACCCATCACGAAACATTGCGTATCAAGCGGCCGCTATGATCACATCCATCATTGAAAACCTCAGAGCTCATGACGAGATTCGGTATACTCCGGCTTTCATCGTCTACAGCTTGTTCTCCGCCCTCATCATGCACGTCTACCAGATGAAGTCGTCTAATAAGTCTGTCGTTTCAGCGACTGAGCAGCGACTGCAGATCTGCCTGGATGCCCTCAAAGAGGTCTCCAAAGTCTGGCTTGTCGCAAAGATGGTGCACACTCTCTTCGAATCAATTCTTGGGAACAAGCACCTTGAAGAGCGTCTGCAGAAAGCTGCCGGCCGCAACCATAAGAAAAACAAGGTCCCTTCGGTTCCACCGCCACCGCCACCGAAGCCTGCCCAAGAATCATCGAAACGAAAGTTCGATGATATGGACCTAGGCTTCCCCGTTCCAAGTGGGCCGCCATCTGCTCAAGTCTCCTACGAGCGGTCCAGACCGCAGACTCCTGCCGTCACACCTTCGCGCGAGCTGCAACCCCAACAGCAGATGCCGCAGATGACTACTGGATCTCCACAGATGAATCGGCAAAATCACGACGCATTTATGGGCCCTTCACGGTCAGGGACGCGTCCTACGACCCCGTTCAATCCTTCCTACTCGTATCCAGGAACGCCACCGGATCTTTTCCTGGTGACCCGTGATACCCCTAATATTAGCCAAGAAGTGTGGCAGAACTTTCAGCCCGACCAGCTGTTCCCTGCCGACACACAAGTCAACTTTCCCCAGATGTCACCCATGCAAAATCATAGCCTTGTAGATCCTGCCTTAAGTCAACCTCAAAACATGGCCATGCCCTCTCAACAGACTGCTGGGGGCCAGTCACAGATGCAGAATCCACCGTCAAACACGGGCATCTCCAGCGGTTACGAGCATAATAATACTCAGGCCTGGCAGCAACAGATGGAGATGATGTCGCAGAACCAGCAACAGCACAGCGCACAGGATGACGCTTGGAGTCAGAGCTCCGGAGGCCGGCCCAACCCCATCGTGCCTATGAGCTTGAATGTCGATGATTGGTAAGTCGAAATTGCGGTTCTGTCTAAATACTGTCACTAACTCTTCGGCTCAGGTTCAACTTCTTCGGCATCAACGGTGAAGCCGACATGTCACATCTGTTTCAGCAAGGCCCTGCTTAGACCCACAAGCGTTTGCTTTTGTGATTGTTCGATTGCTTTGTGTTCAAGCTTTGCTCCGCGTGTAAGCATATCAGTAGCGTGGATTCAGTTGTTGCATGGATACATATCTCTACCAAAGGTTCAAGGTAGCAGCGTGTGGGTTCTGTACGCCCCGCGTACAAAAGAAGATGATTTGGCATACTACAGGACGACATTTTTCGGCATACTACTTCTCTGTGTCCGCTTCAATATAAGCTACCATCAATGCATAATACTCGCGTGCTTGGACGGATTCCACGATGCACACTTGTGACTGAGGGTGATTATGGTCAGATCTTGACAGCTTCAAAACCTTCACGTCAAGACACTCCAATCCAATGCCCCGTGAGGCCTTCGCTAGATTTCATCTGTCTCATGTGCATGCTCTTGGGATACGTCGCTGATGATTGCCATAGAATACTTCTAATCTGGGTTCATGCTATCTTTCGTTCTTACGTGGTCATCACATTTGTGTCGAAATTATGATTCAGCACAGTCTCCAGTGCTAAGAAGTCCGAAGCTCTCAATTTCGACGGAAGATCCACCCGTGGACCGGTTGGCTCCCCGCGTCATAAGCCTATGCAGGCCCGATTGGGTTAGCACCATTTCGGTTTCGGGAACCTCGCAACTTCACGTACCTAAGTACGCGAGACTGATACAACAACACCGTGAGCTCGACGTACACTAGCCGCCCAAGGTCAGATCACGACTTTATTACCAGGTTCGTAAATGCCCCTTCTTGAAGCCCTCCAAGTGCACCCATTCCTTCTGTTGCCCGCATAAACCCCAAGGTCGAACCGGAATCGTACCACGCCGCACATCGCAATGCAGCCACCCACGACTACGACACCGAACGCGCCCGAATAACGGCCCTACAACGATTACGATACCTTTACACAGCCGTACTCACTACGCGCCTCCCTCAACTGCTTCGCCGCAGCCTTGTCATTCGCTCGACCAAGTACCTGCTCCCGAATCAAACAATACTAACTTCCTCTCTCGTGTAGGTTAGGGCGCATCATTCCTACAAAATACGCCCCGACATGTTTCAAGCGCAACAAAATCCGGGCCGTGGTGCCCCACTCGGTGCGAATAGGTTGCAGAATGGCAAGATGGGTGAGGACAATCCCAGAGCGAGTTTGGGCTGTATCGCTGATTGCTGTCTATGCAGGTGCTGCATCTCAATGGGGGTTTGGAGCTCCAATGGGTGCGCCGGGCCTATCGAATGCGCAAACACGAACAAACGGCGGGGCCATGTCAAGCTTCGCGCAAGCAATGGGTGGCTCGCAGCCACATACGCCGCTGAATCTTGAGTAAGTCAACACACAAAATGTCTCCGAAACGAAAGAAAGGAGAGTACCGAAAGAAGACTTCCCAGCTCTACTCCGAGAGTCCGAAGGACGTTGAGAGACACAAGCTAAATGTTGATGACCATAGGGAATTCCCTTCGCTGTCGGGCGCGCCGCAAGCGCAACAGAACACCACCGCACAGCAGATGTGGTCGAACCCCACCCTACGAACCACCCAGCAAGCCCAGCAAAACACGATCGGACGTCCGCAAGGCCAAGGTCAACAACAGGGCCAAGGGCAGGCTACACAGGCTACGAATCAACAACAGCAGAACCAGGGACAGGATGATTCATCCCAAAGCCAGTTCTCTGGTGCTGGGGATGATTATCGGTTTGGAGGACAAGGGGGTGTCGGACAGTTGGGGGGTGTTCAGCCGCAAACAGGCAACATCGAGGAGTTTCCTCCACTAGGGGGTGCTGGCGGAGACATTCCACAAGATCGAAGAGCTGGCCTGATACAGAACGCAGCAGCATTCGGTGCGAATGGAAACAGCGCCTTTCCTGGGCTCGGACAAACGCGGAACGGCCTCTCAAGCCCGACAGATAGCCAGCAAGACCGGAGCATCAACCCCACTGTGGGTGGCAGGGCACCGCCAGGTACATGTAAGCAAGAGGTTTCAGCCATCATATCAGTCACTAACGATGATAGCATCACGGGCACCGTTTGAGAACATGCGGACAGGCAACCAAGCGGATGTAAGTACAACATGCAACTGCGCTGTACCTTGGCTAAAACCATGTAGGGAAACCAACGGATAGGACAGCAAGGCAACATGTTCTCCCTAGGTCCTCAGACAAGCATGCGAGGTGGTGCTGATCTTGCCCCGGGCGGCCAACGGCAGCAGCAGAATCAATTCGAGCAAACATTTGGGTCTGATGTTCTCGGCTCCCCAAACGCGCAGAACATGCTACACAAGAAGCTCTCGGACATGACGGACTCGGAAAGATACGGTCTACCTGGTCTCCTGTCTATGATACCTATGGACAGCCCCGACTATTCCTCGCTGGCTATGGGCCAAGATCTGACAGTTCTGGGCCTCGATCTGAGCCGGCCAGAGTACGCGTTCCTTTACCCCGCTCAACGCATCTGCTAATAATCTTCTTAGTAATTCTCCCTTACATCCCACGTTTGGTTCACCTTTCGTGGAATCCAACGTCAAGCCAGTAATCCCACCAGATTTCACTCTACCAGCGGCGTACACTGTAACAAATGTTCCACCACTGCATTCCAAAATGGCCAGCTTCTCCGCCGAAACACTATTAGCTATCTTCTATCAATTCCCGAGGGACATCTTGCAAGAAATTGCCGCACAAGAGCTATACAATCGCGATTGGCGGTGGCACATGAAGCTCCAGCAGTGGATGATGAAGGATCCAGATCTCGCGGCGCCTATCAGGATTTCGCCAAAAGAGGAACATGGATGGTATCTATTCTTCGATGTTAAGAACTGGAGAAGAGAAAGGGTATGTGTTCCGCTCTACCAATGTACTTCCTATCAACAACGTACCAGACACTAATGCGAGTATAGAAAGAGTTTGACCTCAACTATGATCACCTTGATCAGCGCCACGGTAGCCCTGCTATGGCAGGACAGATGTAGTAGGCTTCCTCTTCACACTGAGTGAAACGTCTTATCGCACATGCACCGCTTGGTGGTAACCTCGGCTGGTATGATACCAATAAAGTACCCTGAGGGTCTTACGCCTGGGGATTGAGCAACTGTTCTAGTCTACGCTTCATGCACGTGCTTGTGAGGCGACATCATTCACTATGGTCTCTTGATCCGTGAGACAGCAATTGGCAGGTGTGTGCCTGCTGCTTTGGCCGGCACGTGCCTTCTCTCACTGTTAGCGGTGAGATCGTGACTACCCCGACGCCTTGCATCGACCCTTCTTCGTCCACCATCTACTATACAACCTCACTTTACCCCCTCTATCACCGGTCTCAACTTCAGCGATTCTCGCAAGCACTAACCTGCAGACTACTCTCACAAGATCTTTGTGTCTCCAAACGACGTCAATACTAATACACAGCACTCAATCACTATGTCATCCCCAACTTCGAGCGATGCCGACTATGTTCGGCAAACGCTCATGAAGCTCTCGGTAGCCGTTCGCGAGCTGACTCCAGCCGGGGCGAAGCAAGTTCCGCAAAGCCCCGACCGCTTTAATCTATTGGCGCGTCCTACATACGGCGGCTGTCGTGTCTGTGGTCTTCCCGGCCACCAGTCCATCGACGTCCACCATTCGGCATCGTGTCGCGTTGCTCTTCTCTCGCTCATCGGCTTCTGGGAGGATATCGCGGATCATGTCGCTTTCCTCTATCAGTACTCCGAGCGGTTTCAGAAAGCCATCCAAACGAACGAGCCAACGTATGTAATGCGTCTTGACACCCGACCGCTGAAGGGTGGTGACATGGAGGTCGTCATTGTAGATCGCCTCACAGGGAACTTCCTGAAGTTTATGGCGCATATTCGGGGCATCAGAGCCAAGGTCAACGTGATTCTCAATGAAGATGACTTGGCTAGATATGAGCGAGTGGCGAAGAATCTGGAGGGGTTCTTCTTGGACGGGTTGACTCGTAAGTTCTTTCCAAAACCGCATGGAATAGCCTGAATTGATCTGCTGGTAGTGTCTGACCTCTACGAGCGCAGTATTGCGATGGAGCAGTAAGGCTATGGCTGCATGGGTGTTCACTTTTATCATTGATGCCGGCGATTTCAGTGGGCGTATCCTCAGGCATTCCTGAAGTCTGTTTCTGCACTGAGAACCATATGCACTAAAGGTGACATGTGACGAGCACGTGTTGGCTAGCGCAATACCTAGGTATTAATATTCCTCCTCCTGCACTTCTGAACGTTGAAGCTTGACTTTCGTATCCGCACTTAAGTAACACAGGCGGATCACAGTGATTGACCCGCACTCATAGCTGTACAAAATCACGGTCATTGATCCGCATTCTCTGTCATCGCCCATGCGTTGAAGTAGATAGTATTGGTACAGAAGGGTGGGTGCCACGGTACGCTCTTTCCCACAACCCCAATCCGTCACGATGTCTTTTCAAGCCCCGCTCCACCTTCCGCATCCGCGTTCACTCTTAATCATCGCGTATTTCATGCCTTCCACTAGCACTCCGATAGGCACAACCGAGCTCATACTACAGGGGTTTCCGCCAATAACCTTCGATTGCTTACCAACATATCTTCAACAGCGACGAGATTGCACCAATTGATGGTATCTCATCTGTAGACAGAGGTTTACAGAAGACCTATCCATCGCGCAGAGTTTCTCAGTGCGGGATCCGAGGACGGCAGCGCAAAAGGCGACGACGTGATGCAGGGTCCTCCGCAATCAGTACCAGGTTCGCATCGCAATTGAACCCCGCTCCGCGGTGACAATGAGGTATTCGATCCGGCAAATGATTATCTCAGACCCTGATCGCCTCCCCTCAAATCCATAAGCGATCTGAGTTTGCACATCAGCTACGGGTAACCGACTGACGATACCGCGGGCACAGGTGGATCCGATTGTCGCCAATCGTGGGACTGCCTGTACACGATGCTCATTGACGTACGAGCTTTTCCTGGAGCCTGTTGCGAGAATGTAATTCTAGCTCTCTTCCAACAACACCCATCATTATGGAGGCTAGCAATGCTGCCAACGTCGCACATGCCTCGGATCATGACAAGGGCGCGGAGGTCTTGCTGAAAGCCGTACAAATATCGAGACACGCGAAATCTGAGTATACAACCCAAGATACAATGTCAAGCCCCACTAACATATGCACAGGCAAGGAAACGGTACACGTACTGCCACGGCAGAAGCGAGAGACATGCCGACCCCAGAGGATACGCAAATCATTGAGGATAGATACATCTATGGAGGTTTGGAACGTACCCAAATGCCATCTGATCAGCTTCCCGCGTGCAGCGGCAGTTCACCCAGCACGACCGATTCTTTCTCGATGCTGTCTGCGACAAACCGGCAAAAGCTTGTACGAACGTACGACGACGTAACTACCTCAGGAGTGCCCACATACCCGGCTGTACCGAAGCTTCAGTTCTTGAATATGACGGATACTGTATACCAGAGCAATGCCCTCACTATGCCTCGCCGCAAGCCTCTGCCGAAGTCGTCTCAAAACGAGCTGACTGCGGTCATCGAATATGAAACACCGTTATATCGCCCAGCATCTGCACCTCCTCCGAGAACCACTACATTAATCCATGATACTGAGGAGCAAACTATTCATCCATGCTCGCCTCTAAGTAGGCCTTCCTCGCGCGCATCGACAATGACTTCCCAAGTCTCTGCGAAGTCGCACACAGAGCCTGGACCTATCCACATTCATCCATCCGCACAGCTCCAAAGCATGCAGTCTATCGGCGAGCTAGATGCAAGACTCCATGAAGTCGCCAGTCTGCGTAACTCATTCAGAAGGACGTGGCCCAGCCGTGTAATTAGTGACGCAACGCCTACCGGTACTCCAGAGTCTATATCCAATGTGCCATTGAGCGGTGGAGTTTATGAAGCTCATTCAAGATTGAATAGCAACGTTCTTTCGATGTCCACTGAAAGAGTGTATTTACATGACTGGGCAAGATCGAGCGAATGGGTTCAACCTTGTGCCACTGGTGAAAGCTCAAAGGAGTGGATCGAGGATTTCCTTACTCGCCAGGAACAAGCAAATCGCGACGTACACGGTGAAGGAAGACGTCTGGGCAAGCAAGACAGCAAGTATGGCAGTATCCGCAGCCGAGTGGGTAGTATCGACAAGTTCAGGCGTAAGCTTAGCATAAGGCGTGTTGCAGATGAACGGGGAAGCTTTGAGGCAAGACAAGAAAGGAGGCACGGGCGGGTCTTTGACTTGGACATTGAATCGTCTCCTTACGGCAGGGAAATTCTGCCAATACCTGGAGAAGACTTGGAGAGGCCGGCTATATCAAGGGTATTCTCACGAAATTCCATCACGAATCAGCACCTCAGACCCGAAACCGCTATGTCGAACCGATCGTCCTGGGCCCCTACATCTTCTTCGGCTCTGCATCCAACACCCACGCCAGAACCGCACCATATGTCACTACCATCGCGATGGCCATCTTCATACCCTACTTGCAGCACCTTCACACCAAACCCCTATCATTCGACGCCCAGGCAGCGACCTAAGGTCAAGAAGCATCGCTATCAATCGCACGGCTATCAATCGCATGGCAGAACCGCCAGCTGGGAGAAGCTCAAGGTCAAAGCGGTGACTTCCATAGGCTCGGATCTCAAGAGAAGTATTTCTACTGGTGTTGCGCCCGTTATCACAGAGGGAAAGGACAGTGTGAAGAATCTGGTGGGTAGGGTGGAGAGAGCTGGTGGGAGTATGTCTAGGAAGTTCAGCGCGAGCTTGAAGGATAAGTTAAAGGGTTTTGGCAAGAGCAAGAAGAGCATGGATGTTGGAGGGACTTTAGAAGTTCAAGGAGAACATTGATACCAAACGCAAGATATTTTCAGGGTCTTTAGGCGCATGTTGCACGATACTACATCGAAATTCGCTTAGCGGTTGGAATCAGCAGATTTCTGGGATCACATTGACCTTTCACGACACTCGCTATTTTTATTTCTTGAAGTATGTTCCGATATAGCGAACAGAGTCAATCCAATTTTGAGAGGCATCGCATGGCGACCAGAGCTGACGGTTGAGTCTAGCGTAGCGGCTCGCGGAGCTGTTCCTCAAATCGTCACCACCGCTCCTGAACCACAGAACTCTTATCCGTCAGCCGATGTTTCGACGAATGTCAAGATGATGCAAGGACCATGTGTCAGAGTCCGACGCACTGGAACACGGCACTTACAACGGTACCCCTCGGGACCAGTACACTGGTCCCGCTCAATGGGAATGCTTTCTCTTTACCGCATGATCAACCATATGACCTGTTGTGTCTCGAGCTTCGACAGCTCATAGGCCACTCTCTGAGACGACACGGTCATTACGTGCCGAAGTTGAAGCCAGATCATTCTCCTCCGATTTGTTCGCAACACTCGACATCTCTTCAAACATGTCATGATCATGTCCGAGGCTACCGTTCGACTTCATACCCTTCTTTCGAGCGCCTTCGTACTGAGGATTCTTTCCAAGCGCGTATCAAGGTCCCCACTGTCGAGCCGTCAAAATGCCACGCTACTACCCCACAATACCTCTTCAACCTTCACAACCACTACCTCTTCACCGGGGCTGCAAAGCATACTTCCTAAACAATCACCCGGCACTATACACCAAGCTACGCACCTTCAGCACACACCATGTGCATCCCTCACTCTCTTCCCATCCCGTCTCTGCAATATATCCCTGGCCGTACGTAGCATTCGTATCCTTGTCCCACCCATGTTTGTAAACCACACACTGACTAGTCTTCAGCCTTGATGCCATCCTCCTCCCCAAGCGCAAGCCCAACGAAACCCCTCTAGACAAAATCTACGTAATGTACCACTACCTAATCCGCGGCGACTATGAAGTCCTCCGCAACGAAGTGCAAGACTTCTTCGACCACACAAATTGGCACGTCCACTCCATCCCCGATCCGCGCGACCACGACCCAGAGCGCTACGCCATACTCGCGGCCATCACACAATACCTTGCGCATGGCATCAATCGTCGCATCAAGATCAGTCATGGGTATCGGAAGGAGCCCTTGGGACCATGGAAGACGGCGGCGTATGACGCCTGCTACAATGGCAGGGGTGGTTTACCAATATTTGAGAAATTGGAGAGGGAGCCGAAGTGGGCGGGGAAGGTTAAGAGGGTAAATACTGGGTTGGAGATTTGTCAGAGTTGGAACAGTGCGGTGTGGGGGGATAGAAGGAGTATGAGGTTTGCAGCTAAAGGAATTGTGAGTACGGAGATTGTGGAGTGCTTCATTTGAAGAGGTCGTCTGATCGGCATGGAGTGTTAGGCTCATAGTTTCATGTACTGTTCTTTCTTCGACGTTCATAGCGCGAGTGTTTCCAGGGAGAGACTGGCTCTCTCGCGACGCTATGCTGCCTCGTCTTCGATTTCCAAGTTCCCCACCTTGAACTTCTTGCCTTTCTTGTCCGCATAATCCCCATGATCGTGATAATCTTTCACTCTCTCCCTCACATACTCCAGCCCCCTGACCGGCTCCCTCTCTTCCGCATCTTCGCCAACAAGCCCTAACCTTCTCAACAAAGGCGATGCCACAGGCTTGATATCTACCTCATTCCCCGGTCTAACAAAGTAGAATAGTCCTAGCCGATGGATATGCGCTTGATCCTCCGGTGGTCTAATTACTCTGTGGATAGTCGACTTGAAGTAGCCTGCCGACCAGAAGGACAGTGTGTCGCCAACATTACAGATAATACCATCGGAAACAGGCGGAACGTACTTCCACTCTCCAGCCGGAGTTTTGAGTTGGAGACCTGCCACATCTTGACTCCAGAGTAGTGTCAAGCTTCCGAAATCAGTGTGCGCGCGAGACCAAGTATTCTGAACTTTGGCATCGTCGGCAGCGGGGCGTGGGTGGTAAATCATGTAGCGTAGATGGTCTTCTGATGCGTCGTCATAGCGATGTTGATCTGAGAAGTAGGTCTCGGGTAGTTCCAGGATCAAAGAGAAGAGCGTGAAGATCTTGGATGCTATGTCCAGAGAGCGGCGCGAGAAGGACTCGATCTCTGGGCGAAAGGGGTGGAGGAAGTGTGGAAATGGCTCGTGGGAGTTTGAAGGGATGAATTTGGGTATGTTGAGGGATTCAACGTTATCGAGGATCGCGGTACCCATGATTTTCTTCTCGTTGGCCTTGGCTTTGCGTTAGACAAGCGTAATTTGCTTTCTAATGGCATGGATATGAGGGGCGTACAGCACGGTATCCAAAGTAGTTGCCCTTTGCGAAATCACATCGGTACTTTGGGTCGCCCTTCTTCTCTAACGGCAAGTCGAAATAAGCTTGACCAATATCATATTGACGCTCGACCTCTTCCTGCGTTAGACCAGTGCCAGTAACGCTGAAGAAGCCCGTGTGGTGCACCTTCGGCGTTGTCAGAAGGGACGTTTGTCGCACAGTCTAGCTGCCAACTCACTGCGTCTCTCAGCTCTTCAGCCAGTTTTTGTTTTCCACTAGGTTCGTCATACGTAGATAGATCAATGACCTTGATCTCTGCCCAGTCTAGCTTCTTCGTTGTTTGCTTGGGCTGTCCCCACTTTGGAATGGAAGGTGGCTGTTGCAGCGTCGTTGATGGCATGTTGCTGGCAGTAGTTTCAACTTACGAGACTTGGGCGACTTGGAGTCCTGTTTGACTTTTATACATTCTGCGACGTTGTTCCCGGTTATTTCTAGTCCATCGCAACGGGTTGTGTCTCGCTGCATAGATGCGGAGGTGGCGAGCACGCAATACCCCGCTTGATGATGTGCTCGCATGACAGCATCGCATAACCCATGCTCTTCTCGCAATTACCACATCGGTTTGTTCTTCTCAAACAAATGGGTGGTAAAGCATCGTTGCCAAGTCGTGCCTGCCCTGTCATCCGTTCTTGAACTGGCTATGGTCGGGCAATTTGACCGCCCCTTTTGCCGTCTTCTCCAACAATTTCGACAAAGCCTTGCCCATCCATCATCGCACCGCGCAGCCCATCCAAATCGGAATCTGGGATTTCAGCGTAGCTGTCCCAGATGATCTTTCCAAACTCATCGAACCACCATATTTTCACCCTGCTCTTCTCGATAGCTTCTTCGTCTGCCACATACACATAGTTCTGAACTCGGTTAGCCACTTCTCTGATATCGAACAGCTCTTGATCTGTGATGTTGCGATCTACATGACTCCCGTCCTCTTCCCTCTCGATTTGGTAGATGGCACTTCCATAAACAAGTTCACTACCATCTCCATACTCGTCCATTATACCCAAACCATCGGTCAGTCCGGGAATGCGAAGAAGAAGCTGATCCAGGACTTCCTGATCCAGTCCATGGAAGTCATAAAGCGCACAATCATCTAAAACATGGTTCAAACTTTCAACGCAGCCGTCCTCGATGTTAGCCCCAGAAAGTCGTGCAAGCTCAGCGTAGCTTTGGGCCATTGAGGGCTTGTAACATGTCCTTAACCAGACTGTGTTCCACCCTGAGTACCATCTGTTAATGTTGTGTTCTTGGATGGTTTGATGCGGAGCAAATATCTCGTCGATTTGTTTTGTGGTGGGCGAAGGAAGAGATGCTGCACCAGGGACTTCGTCCAGTGCGCCCTGGACCCGCTTGTACAGAGGCTGGGTAGCGTCAATTTTGAGGCCAATGCAATCACGCCGTGGCATCGGGTGAGGCATGCCGCACCCATCTCTGCAGGAGGCTTGTACTGCGGTACCTCCTGGCTATTTCAATCCATCGCTGATGATGGTCGGCTGGCAGCGCAGGTCTGGTGCTTTCCCAATGTTCCTAAAGGCATGTTAATCACTTGTATCCCCATTCTGTTGTATTGAGTTGGCTTACTAGAGCGAACAGATCAAAAGGGGAGCGAACATGTCGTGTTTCGGCTTCCACCGACGCCATTATCTCTCAAAGAACCTAGGTAGAGGACACCGAGTCAAGCGAATCAGTCGCACTTTTTGCGAGTGAGTCAACAGCTTGTCATAGGAAACGTCAGTGTGACTAAGGTAGGTTGCATCGATCTGACGCGCTCCTAGCACACCCAACGCGTGGACACCGCGTGTATTAGTCAGCAAGCTAGCGTACCATCCTGACAGCGCTGACACTGTCACCCAACTCTGAGCGCTCGTAAGGCAAGCATATCTTCGCCAGCGGCGTGGACAATAGTCGATCGTAGGGTAAAATGTCAGATGCACGATGCTTTTCATAGGAAAGCTTCCTGGCCTCGTCGTGTGGAGGCCTTATCGCCAAGATACCATCGGCACTTCCGCATCCTCCGATTCTGCGTTGAGTAAGAAGTACGAGACGTTGCGCATTCCTTGCGGCGGCGGAAGACACCTGACAGCCGATAACTTTCCAAGCTTTCCTTCGTGCACAACTGCACGCCTGGAATCCAAGCAACTACAAACTCAGTTCCATCCAATTGTAGAACGACCGAGAGATGGTACTAGCGGCGCCAAAGCCACCGATTGTCTTGGGGATCTGGTGATGTCATTAGTCACGGCAGAATTTCGCCGTAGCGCGCAGGAACCCGATCTGCAAGTAGTAAGGACGGAGTTCCGACTCATGATTCTGTCTGTGTTCCAGTAGGCTGCACCCTGGGTGAATGCTGTGATGAAGAGTCGGGATGCATGCAAAGGACCGAAGAGGATAGGAATGTGAAGTATATAGAGTAGCTGGACGGACGTCCGTTGAATGTATTCACAAAGTAGTTCTCATCGTCTTATCTACATTTACCCGCAGCACCCTTCCACACGTTGGTCAGCCCACAATCTCAGTACTTCAGCTCGCATATCCCAAATCCACGGCTTTGTCGAACGTTAGGGGTGCCTTCAAGATGCCATCCGCTACACAACCTCTCAATATCCTGATATCAGGCTCCGGCATCGCCGGTCCTGTAACAGCGTATTGGCTGCACCGCTTCATGCCCACCTGCCAGATCACCGTTGTAGAACGATCACCAGAACCAAGATTGGGTGGGCAAGCCGTCGATCTTCGCTCCTCAGCTCTGCCTATCGTGAAGAAGATGGGAATCCTGGAAAAGGTGAAAGAGAAGACTACTACAGAAGTTGGCATGCAATTCGTATACCGAGATGGAGAAAGGCGCGCAACGTTCGAGGCTACTGGAGAGGAGGAGAGGCAAAGCGGTATGTGACTTGACTTTTGCATCCAGTAATTGACGAGAGAAGAAGACAACATTGCCAAGTCTACATTGAAACTTTTACTAATTCCATCGCAGCAACGAGCGAGTACGAAATCCTAAGAGGAGATATGGCACGCATCGTCTACGAGCTCACGCTTTCCAATCCAAACATCAAATACGTATTCGGCGAAATGGCAACAGAGGTTCACCAAGACGAAGCCAAAGGCAGCAAGGCACTCGTCACTTTCGCGAACGGCAAGCTTCCACCCACGGAATTCGACGTCGTCATCGGCGCCGATGGCCAAATGTCGCGAACCCGTCGCATCGTATTCGGACACGGACCCAAGAACGACGACTATCTGTACCGCCTCGGTCAATACTCTGCTCTCTTCACCATGCCCCGCGACCCCATTGACACCCAGTACGCACAGTGGTATAACGCCTCGCGCGGCCGCCTGTTCCTTCTGCGACCTGACCAGTGCGGCACCACGCGCGCGTATCTCGCCATCACCGATGGTGACCTTGGCCGCTTTGAAGAGATAGACAAGTTGTTAAAGAAAGGAACCAGGGAGGAGCAGCAAGCGTGGTTCGAAAAGGAGTTCGAGGGTGCGGGATGGCAGACTGAGCGTTGTATACGCGAGATGAAGAGGGCGGATGACTTTTACATGCAGCAGATTGCGCAGGTCAGGATGGATACTTGGCACAAGGGGTGTGTGGCCTTGGTGGGTGATGCGGCATATTGCCCCAGTCCGATTTCTGGTGTCGTAAGTTTTTCTCAATCACCGTCCTTGATTTCAAAAATGCATACTAATGTCGATACTAGGGCACTGGTGCAGCGATCGTAGGCGCATACGTTCTCGCAGGCGAGATCTCTCGCTCTCAAGATGATATCCCCGCCGCGCTCACCAACTATGAACGCATTACACGCGAATACGTCGACAAGGCGCAGAAACTCATTCCGGGAGCACCACAAATCGCAAACCCGCAGACGGAATGGGGAATCAAGGTCTTCAACACCGTGACCGGTACTTTGTCACACCCATTCATTCAGAAGTTCAGTGGTGTGATTGGTAAGATCATCCCAGCATTTGGGTCATCAAAGATCTGGAGCCCGCCGGAGTACGGGTCGTGAGGAGTGTGGATAGATGATGTGTTGGCGTTTCAGGGTGGAGGGATCTAGTGCAATATATTTCAGTGGAGAGCTTTTGATGCATTTATCAAATGTTAGTCTGGCGAACGTCTATCAAGCGAAATTGCATGGCAGGATGAGTTCTTCAAATCGAAGCCAGTACTGACGTTCTCCACTCGTCTACTCGGCAAGCAGGTCTACACCAACACTTTTCAGCGCATCGACCGCCCATACAGGATACTTATCCTTTTCCCTGTTGTACAGATCGCCAAAGAAGTCCTTGACAAACTGCGGGTATCGGTCCTGCATGATGGCCTCTCTCGCTTCCCTCATCAAGTTTAATTGGTAGTAGACGTTGTGCATGGTGAGAAGGTGGGCACCAGCAGTCTCTTTCGCGGTGACGTGGTATATGTAGGCTCGGGTGATACCCAGTCCGCCATCGGATGTCGGACGGCAGCATGTGCATCGGCAACCTTCTTCGATAGGGCTGAAGTCTTCGGAGTACATGGCATTGCGTAGGTTGAGGGAGCCGCGTGATGTGATGGCGTTGCCGAATCGCTAAAAATTGTTAGCATGAGAGTGTGATGAATAGGGAAAAAACATTACGGCGGTTCGTGTTGGCCAAACACAGTCAAACATGTCAGCGCCAAGTGCGACGGAGACGACCAGATCTTCTGGATATCCCTACGTTGGTCAGTAAGCTGTGATAGTGCGGAGGGCATCCAAAACTTACGACGCCCATAACATATCGCGGCTTCTTCTCAGGAAGCAGGTCGGTACATGTCTTCACGACTTCGCAATAGGCCGCCTTCTCCTCGCCGCCAGAAAGGCCTCCTATCGCGATGCCTGGTGTATCTCGCGCAACCATCTGGGCGGTACATTCTTTCCGCATGTCCAGGTCCAGGCCACCTTGTATGATACAGAAAAGGTTCTGTCTGTCTGGGTGCTTATGCGCTTGTATGCAGCGGTCAAGCCAGCGTACCGAGCGTTCCATGGCCTCCTTCATGCGCGCGTGATCGGGTGAGGTGGTCGCGATAACGTCGTCAAGTTGCATGATTATGTCGGAGCCGATTGAGTTCTGGAGGGAGATGGAGTGTTCGGGTGTGAGTAGCATGGGCGACCCATCGTGGGGACTGAGGAAACGGACACCTTCTTCAGTGACTTTGGCGAGTTTGAGGAGCGATACCATCTGGAAACTGGTGTTGGCGTCAGTTATGGTGCGTTTGTTCACCAAATTGAAGGTATGACCCACCCACCACTATCTGCAGCAGTCAGCACTTCCGTCTCTTCATCCCTGGGCGCTGTGTCATAGTGCACCTGTGAGAATATTGTGTGGCCAGGACTGGAGCTTATGCGCGCCGCCTATGGCATCGAGCGTCGCTTGTCCTGGCTTAAGGCCTCTCCCACATGTCAGCAATGGCTGGCATGGTGGCAGAACGTCGGCCGTACAGGTGATATGTGTTGTTTAGACATAGCCGGCAACCCTGATCTTCGAGCTGGTCGGGCGTGAGGCCTTTGAGCGAGGCCTGCGTCGCAACGGGCATGAAGATGGGGAGGGGTACAGGGCCATGAGGCAGATGCAGCGTCGCCGCGCGTGCTTTGGTGACCTGGAGTTGTCAGGGGATGGCCAAGACACGAAACTGACACGATACATACCGAGCACTTCCCCAGCAGCTCAAAAGTGAGGGCCGAAGGCATTGAGACGGGCGCCATGATGCGATTGGGGACGCGACCTGCAGCCGATGGGTCGCTTCTGCTGCAGCCCTGGAGTGTTGCGGCCCGTTCGCCTAGCGCGAGTCCCCCGTGTCAATCGTCATGCAATCCCAGATCCAGTCTCGGGACCAGCCGAGCGCATCGGAACCTAGTGAAGCAGTTGGTTGTCTTCAATCGACGAGAAATCACGCTTGGGATTGTTCAGAGAACTGACGCGGCTGACATCTCCAGTGGTTTTACATTTGACTGTGAGTGTACGTTCATTCCTCCATAGATCTGTCAAGGCAGGCTAGACTACCCAGCTTTACATTGGAACAAGAAAAGACCAGACTCTAAATAACTAACTCTAGATGAACAACTTCGAGCCTTGATACTTCGTGTTCTCCCTGTACACAGTAGACTTGAGCGAAGCCTCAAGCTCTCGCTTCGGGAAGCCCTTGAGAGATCGTGCATATGTTGCGACAGAGTGCGAAATGAGCTTGGTGTTGACAACCCACGCAGTAACGTTGAGGTTTGAAATATCGTCGCAAAGCTGATGGTAGCAAGGATCATACCAGTCCCCGGCCTTGCCCCCAAACATCTCTACTTCCTCCTCGGTCTTGATACCCTCGGCTCCTGTGGCAATACCACCACCGGGGATTCCGTTGCGAATGAAACCGTCGTAATCGCTGCGGCCATCAAAGGGAATGAAGGTGTAGTTCAGACCTTGATCCTCGTACCATTTGATGTACAGATCGCGCAACTCCTCTGATCCGTTCGGGTTCACCGCGTTTGTGGCATTGTAGATTTGGTAGGCGAAGTTGGGGCTAGCCATCATGTCGTAATCCATGAAGAGACGGATCTTCTGGTTCTCCTTCTCGGGCAGAGAGGCGACATAGTAGTTGGATCCGAGTAAGCCTTCCTCCTCACCCGCCCACCATGCAAACCTCACGCAGTTGGTGACATTGAATTTGGTGAGTTGAGTAGCAATTTCGAGCAGCGACATTGTGCCTGTTCCATCATCGTTGATACCAGGCCCTTCAGTAACACTGTCGGAATGGCCGCCGAGCATGACGCAGTTGTCCGGATCGCCTGCCGTTGTCTGCGCAATGATGTTGACCGTCAGAATTGTGTTCACTTCGGCGTCAATGTAGGCGATCGCATCCACGCGCTTTCCCTTCTCGAGCTTCTTCAGAATTGGTTCGGCTTCTTCACCGGACAGCCCGAATGTGGCTACGTGATCGGGAGACGGCGTTCCAAGGGTGCCAGAAACGCTGTCTTTCTCGTAGTTGTAGACAATGGCAGCGGAAGCGCCTTTGCGGCCTGCGTGCTCGGACTTAGTACCAAAAGGGCAGACCCCACGTTTGATGAAGGCGATGTTTCCGGCTACTGAGTCTGGATAATCCGACGCCTGGCAACCGTCATTCTCAACAAAAACGAGGTCGCCATGTACAGGCTCTTTGTCCTTTGTGGGAGGCGTTAAGCCCATGGGGTGGGCAGACTTCGGCACGACATCGCCAATGACAAGACGAGACTCGAAGACATTGCCGGACACAGCTGGGAAGGTCTGATTGGTGATTGTGTAGTAGTCTCCAAGTTGGAGGATAGTTTCATAGATGTAAGATAGCGTTCCGAGGTGGCCTGCGACTTCATCAGCATCAGCATACAACAAATCACGTGCGCAAACGTACCAGCACTCCCAATGACTCTGGTGGGATGGTTGTATTCCTCCTCGCCGAGCTTCGCAATCTCATACATCTTCTTGGCGCGTGCCATCAACCTGTCCCCACTGATGAGGTCCTGGAGCTCGGTCGAGTTGACCAACGGTTTGGTCCCATGTGGATGTCCGAGTGGCGCTTGATTGCCGGACGACAGAAGCGGGATCTGGAGCGCCGTCGCGCTTGTGATGGCTGCGCACAGCGCAAAGCCAGAAGAGAAGACCATGTTGTGGGTTACGGAAATGGATGGGTTTGGAGACGAGATGGGATGGAAGAGGGTTGTTTGTGTGTTTATGGAGGAGTCGCTGTTGCCATGCCGCTAACACGCGCCTCGCGATAAGGCCTGTCCCGTGCACAGTGCCAGGTGACTGCTTTTGCTTGAGCATATGTCAAATACATCATGGCTGTTTACATATATTGAAGCCTTGTCAAGCTTTGCGATGTGCAGAGGGAAAATCAAACCGTGAAGACATAGTTGCGCATCCAGCCGGCGTTACCATGCTGTTGCTAGTCTCTCCATCATATGCAAGGTACAATACATGCGGACCGCAGGAACCAATCAGGTCTGGATAGCAGCAACTCCACCATCGCATCACGGAATGTCTACAGGATGGTGTGGAAGTACCTAGGTTTAACAGCGGTAGACCTTCGGTTTTCTCTAAATCGTCATCAGCAACTTGTCGGCCCTTCTCAACATTGCGATCGATGATGGTTCATGCGGATGTCAGTAGCCAACGCGTTGGAGCCAGCGCTTGTTCTCCATGTAGCGCCATCGATGCGAATGACCTCTGGTAGCTCGAACTGTGTCGCTGGCCATCAATTAGTTCGTATGTGCATGGTGGACATCGAGACCCTTCCCCTTATTACTGCTAAACCTGAGATGTGGAGTCTGGGCCCACGTCAATGTGCATGGAGCTGAAACCTTGTTCTGGACTCCGCATCGTAGTGCAGCCAAGGCGTGTCAAGCATTGCCAGGGACGTTGCGTGGTGCTTGGTGACGTGTTCTACTGGAGATAAGCTTAGCTAGATACTGAATTACCATGAATCGGTGCTGAAAAGAACCAATGAAAACCAATTGGTTGCGAACGGCGCGCTCTGCTGCAGAGTTACGGTGTAAACGCGCTGCGACATTTTCGTTGTTTGGCGATCATAGCGTCGAGGCTGTGTGTTGTGGACGCGCCCGCCCCGTTGCGAACTGCACCTCGTAAACAAGGAAGCAGGCAGTATACTCGTCCCGAAATGACGCCCGGCCCTTTTACAATGTCTAGTCCCTCCGGCCCTCTTGTCTTTCTTTTTCACTTACTCTCTATCAACTCCTCTCCAATTACGGCATTACAGACTGCAACCGCTGCAGGGCACCTCGTTCGCCCGCCCTGAAACCCAAGCCAGTGCACTCAACTCTTGCACTTGGCGCACCCTAAAAACCACCCCTTGGGCAATCTTCGTATACCAAAGCCATGGCGCACCGCTCGAGAAGCTCGCGAGACTATCCCGACGGTTCAAGGCACCGCTCATCGCGCGACCGAGGATATACCAGCGAGAAGCCACGCTCCGTCCCTCCCTCCAATCGCCGTGACAGGCGCGGCTCCTCTCTGCCACAGTACAACCACAATGGACACAAGGTGACCCCCGGCCTTCACCCTGAGGGCGAGAGTGGCCGCAGGGGTTTCCACCCATTCAAGTTCCTGGTCATCAGCGGCAGGAGTAGCAGCACGATGTCTATGCTAGTGAACTGTCTATGGCCTATTGTGCCTGTAGCAATTGCACTGGTAAGTGGCATACAAGAGGAGATGTTTCTTGTTCTAACCGACTGTAATAGCACTTCGCGAGGCCCGAATGGCATCTAGCCATCTTCATTACCAACTACATTGCCATGCTTCCTGCAGCCAACCTGCTCGGTTTCGCCGGCCAGGAGTTTTCGCGCAAGATGCCAAACAAGGCCTTTGCCGTCGTTCTAGAGACAACATTCGGTTCGGTTGTCGAGATTATCCTGTTCATGGTCTTGCTCAAAACCTCCAACGGCGACTCAAACGTGCAGGTTATCAAGGCTGCTATATTGGGGTCCATCTTGGCCAACCTGCTCCTCTGCCTTGGTACCTGGTAAGTGTCTGTTTGATACTCGATAAAACATCCACTTATTTGCTCCAGTTTCATTGCAGGTGGTCTTAAGCATGACGTCCAAGAGTTCCATAGTGCTGTCTCTGAGAACGGTAGTGGTTTGATGCTTGTAGCTGCTAGTATGTCAATCCTCCTCTTGGCTCATCCAAGTACCAATGCTAACCTTTATAGCCGCGCTTGTACTTCCCGCCGTCTTCTACGCGTACCTCTTCCAAAACCCTGATTACGAAGAGAATGTCGATATCGCCTATAACACTCGACTGATATCCCGCGGTGTAGCCATCATATCCATCATTGGCTACCTGGTCTACTTGTACTACCAGACTGTATCCCACGATGGTTTGCTCCATGAGATTTACGAAGCAGACGATCACAAGGACAAGGACCGCCACGAGGAGTTGGCTAAGCCCAAGCTTACCCTGACCGAAGTTATCATTGCTCTTCTCATCTCATTGGCCTGCGTAGCGCTTGTCGCCATCTTCCTCGTTCTCGAAATCCCGCATATAGTAGAGCGTGGAGTTAGTGACTCCTTCGTCGGACTTATCCTGATTCCGCTGGTTGAGAAGATCGCCGAACACCTCCTCGCCATTGACGAAGCCTACGACAACCAGATCAACATGGCTCTCGCCCATGTCCTCGGTGCCTCTATTCAGACCGCCTTGTTCAACGCACCGCTTGTAGTACTGGTTGGTTGGGGTATCGGTGTCAGCATGGACTACAACTTCGCCATCTTCGACGCTGTTGCCCTGGTTCTCGCGGTCCTGGCGGTTGGCTCGTTCCTCCGCGACAGGAGCTCGAACTACCTTGAGGGTGTACTCTGCGTGATGACATATGTCATCATCGCGATCTGTGCGTTCTACTTCCCCAACCCTGCACACCACGGTGCTTCCGGGGGCAGCGCCGAAGGTGGCGCTGAGGGTGGCCACTGAGCCATACGTTCGGATGGCTATGTATGCAAAGCCATAGGGCTTCCTTCAGATTGATATTCACACAGCGGTGGTGTTGTGGAGTTTCGTTGCAACTGGGCTGTGAGGAGGATGGTCGGGTTTCCTACATGTAGCAAGCATTTGTGATGCGTTTCTTTGAGCGGTCTTCTTTTCCAACAGTTCTAATTAGCGAGCGAGATACCAATATGATACACAATATTGACACTCTTTTTCCGCTGAGCAATGAATGGTGTTGGTGATCGCGGCGGCTTTCCATGTGCTGCGTTGGCGCCAAACCCTTTGTGACTAGACCTCGTGCACGTGCCTCCACACAGATTAGGCGAATAATCGCGCCTGCCCTCCCGACATTTCTACTCTCCAGCGACAATCCAACTAACCCGACAGCCACCGCCCCTTCCCACGACAACCTCTTCTCCCAGCTCACACAACAAGTCGCCAAAATGGGTCGCGTCCGAACTAAGACCGTCAAGAAGTCCGCCAAGGTCATCATTGAGCGTTACTACCCCAAGTTGTCGCTCGACTTCGAGACCAACAAGAGGATCTGTGATGAGATCGCCATCATTGCCTCCAAGAGGCTCCGAAACAAGATTGCCGGATACACCACTCACTTGTACGTGCCGACACTGGGGCTGCGACAATGGCAATGAGGGGCTGGTCCTGGAAGCTTGAGTGGCCTGCGCAGAGGAGCGTTGTGCAATGCCTATGCGCAGGCTCTTGGGCACTTCAGAGGACAGCTCTTCAACCGCCCCAACCGCAGCCCCGCTTTGAGCAGCGTGCTCTCTTGCACCAAGCATCAAGCTAACAACTCGCAGGATGAAGCGTATCCAGCGTGGTCCCGTCCGTGGTATTTCCTTCAAGCTCCAAGAAGAGGAGCGTGAGCGAAAGGACCAGTACGTCCCCGAGATCTCCGCTCTCGACTTCACCCAGAACAGCGAGTCTGGCTCGCTCGACGTCGACCAGGAGACCAAGGACCTGCTCAAGAGCATGGGCGTACGTTACTCCATACCCATATTACCTCAAGCATCTCACTAACACTGTCCATAGTTCGACAGCATCCCCACCAACGTCATTGCCGTCTCCCAACAACAGATTGTCGAGCGCGGTCCCCGCCGCTTCAACGACCGCCCCGCCCGCTCGTAAATACGAATGCGCACGCGCGACACGACGGTCTCCCTTCTTCCTCCTTTCTCGGCTTACTGAAAATATGGTGTCTGGGAAAGGGTCTCTTCTGCCACGACTATGGCATGGTTTTACGGCTATATACGGCGGCATGATGATCAGGAGTCAATGAAACAAAAGGTTCTCCCCCACTAGGTGTCGCTGAGTCTGAGTGTTGCAAGACACGAAGATGATGCTTGATTGCCATTTCCCCTGTCCATGCTCCCTGTGTGATGCGATGGTGTTGTGATGACGAACAAAGAGATAGCTCAAGTTCAGGTAAGTGAATTCCATTGCCGGTCTCAACAGCACTATCAAAAGGGAACGATACTTATGTGCCTCGTGATGCCAATAGCTTCCCGTTCAGATGGAACAAATTCACACATTATCTCAATCTATCGCCCAATGCTGGTCCTTATGTGTAGTATGTTGAGTGTATCAAGGCTCGATGAATTTAGTCTATGCCGCATGGAACCCAATTCTGCTTAAAGAAACCACCAACGAAAACATCCCCAGAACATTGTCGACATCACCACACCGTTCAAGGCCACGCTCCGGTGTATGTTTTCTGTCTGCCACTACTACCGCCAGCGACGTAGTAGTCCTCCACGTCCTCAGCTCTAGCATTCTTATCGGCTTCCTTTGTGACATCGCTGTTGTTCTTCCGACCGCGACTTGTGCCCGCACCCAAGACCGCCTGATGCAGACTACTCCGCTTTTCCGACTCCGCAGTAACAGGCCGCATGGCACTCGTGGAGGAAGTCTTGGGCGTCGCTGGCACTGCTCTAATTGTGTCGAATGGATACGTCTCGGGCTCGGGTGCTGCGACCCAAGTTGGGCCAGGTCCATATTCTAGGCTTGGACGTGAATGCTCTTGCTGAGGCTGCAAGTCCTGTTTGACAGCGCGCCTTTGATTGCCCGAATACTGTTTTGGGGGTGGCGTTGGGGTACCAGAGCCAGTAGGAGATGACGGTGTTGTTGCTTTGGTTGTGCCGTTTTGCTTGCGAAGACGATCAAAGGAGTAGTAGAGGGCGATCATGATGAGGGGTACTACGAAGAAGACCCCTACAACGATGCCGGCTATCTTTGGACTGGATAGAGCCATTATAGTCTTCTGTCTGGTGATTTGTAGAGATAGTTGAGTAGTCTTGGGGATTTGGAAGTAGTGGAGTGGTAAGTCCCCCGTGTTTTAAGGACTATGAACGTGGTCTTATCAACTGGATGGGGAAGGATCTGGAAGCGGGTCACACAAACGCATGTTCATTCTGTTTGTGGATGCTCGATGTGGTAGCCGTCGGGTAGGTGCATGTTACACGTAGAACTTTCGAATGCATCTAGTGAGAGCTATGGTTTTGGCATGACGCGCACTGTAACATCATGATTCTCGAATCCATGCCATATATGCATACATGCCATGATCACGATGATTTTGGAACTACTTGCAAGATCTAGCACTTGCGAACCTGGAGAGTACGTACATAGCCCCGCCTTCAACTAGGTCTGCCTGAACAAGCTTTTCACAGCCCTCTTCAACCGGCTCTCTCGCTTCTCTTTCAACTTCAGCCATACATATAGCCCTGGTTTTCCCTTCAGGGACCAGCTCAACTTGCCCTTATCATCCCTCCAGTGAACCATCCATCGCTCCTTTTCCAACGAGGGGTTTTCGAGCATCAGCTCCCACCTATAGCTCGACCCGCGAAACGGATACACCAGATGAGGGTAGTGAGCGGGAAGTCGACCACACCCACATACCTTCTCATCATGGAGCCTTTTCAAGCGGAAAGCAATCTTCCGAACGTTACACGTCGTCGTCGGAAATGGTGGGTTAAGGACTGAAGCGCGAAGGCACCAGTGGTTGGCCTGGGCATGCTTTCCATTACACATTCCTGGAGCTATGAGACAATTCATTGCTGTGACCAGTCCAATGATATTGCTGTATGTTGTTCGGATGCGATAATGGTCAGATGCCACAGAATCGCTTGGAGGATAGAGGGGTGCGGGCATGTCCTGTACTTGGCTCATGTAACGCGCGATTTGTGCCGGATTCAGTGTCTCGACCATGTGCAAGACATCGTCTTCGCCTTCTAGGTCTTCTAATCCGATGGTCAGTCTGGCCAGGTGAAGCTCTAGTACTGGTGCCATGGCTTGCAGAATGCCCATTATAGTAGGCCGATCGAGCATTGCCCAGCGCGGTATTCCAATCGTGAGGTGCATCAGCGAGGCGAAGCTCGTCGGCCGGAGCGGTTGTAGCTTCATTGGCGTTGCGTTGACGGAGAACTGGATCGTGCGTAGGATGGAAGGGGCCAGGCGGACGGCTTCGGAGGTCATCTCGTTGTAGATCTGGGGGCAGGAGAGCATGAGCCCGATGTATGTCTTGTAGGGTGCGTTTGGTAGGAAGCCATCGGGTGCCATGTGGCTGTATATGAGCAAGCGTATCTCCGCTGGTAGTGCAAGCAAGTGGCATGGCGTCGCAGCTGTGGCTTGGGAACGTCTATCTCGACGTTTGATCAGCTTCATGTTGTATTGGGTCGATGGTGGTGTGCCTTTAACGTAGAAAGTGGAACGAAGTTGCTTGCGAGGCAGGGACTTTTCGCGTGGTGACAAAAGCTAGTTGTGGAAATATCTCTTCGTTGCTACTGTCTCCTTCACTGTCAAACGCCCATCAAAGTAGCGTCTCCCGTGCCTTGAAAGACTTTTGAATGCCATTGATTCGGCGCAAACCAGGTCTCAGCGTCACCATGGATACAAGAACTTGAACAATGTAACGGCACGCTTGATAAAAGGAGACCCAGTGCTTTCAGCTCCAATTTTGTCGTCTAGGTCCTCGCGTATACCCTGAGTGTCCTTCCGGAAAGGATACCATTGTGATCCAACGGAACCATGATTCTTTCAGGCTATCAGAATAACCGAGATCGCTCCAGAGAAGATGTGTTTTCTAGACGGCATATGCTGCTGCTGTTCCCAGAAATGTGGCACGTAAGGCAACCAAAGCTGGAAGCGACAACTTCCATAGATGGCGAAGAGGACCAGCGTACTGTAACCCACACATATTCAAATCAATATTTTCGCAATGATGACATGTAAATCTGGATCGAGGCGAGTGTACTGAGCGCAGATGAGATGAGGATGATAATGCAGGAACGCGATAGGAAGGGGTTCATCACTCAAGCGCACCCCGGGCGCACACCAACGCGTAGCGATGCGGTGCAGGAACGTATAACGCGTCGCAGCCATTGCTGACAGGAGAGAAACTGACAAGATGAAGCACTCAATGGATGTCCTGATGGAAGGTTGTGAGCGGAAGCGCTAACTATGACGTTCACCCGAGGTTCCAAGATTGTTGGGGCCGAGTCATGTGGGTCACGTGTTAATCCAATGCTCACCCCGAATTTACTTGGCACGCTAGCGACGCGAGCGTGAATGTTTTTGCCTACCGCCCTCACGCTCCGACAACCCAACCACCCCGTAACCTTTTGACCCGGCCACGAACCTCACCTTACAACCCCATCGAAATCCATCGAGATCTGTTTCTTTTCTCATCCATACTGATCCACAAGTAGACAATTTACTTCTTTCGGTATATCAGGTCATATATCGCGCTTGGATCACTATGTCACCTGCCGCGATCAGCCAGACCGCTGTTACCTCACCTTCGCCGCCACAACAACCCCACACACCGACTTGTACGTGTAAACTGTGGAAACATCTCTTGACCATGAACTAACGTGCCGTACAGCGAATGCTATACCTGCATCAAAACATTTCGATGACATCTTCCACGCCAAGTTCATGCACATCATCCAAGAATGGAAGAATGATCCATCTCGCGGCCAGCTAACTCAAAAGGATCGAAAGACCTTTATTGAGAATGCGTTCTTTGAGACCGATGAACTGTATTTCGGCCGGCGTATGATGACTGATCTTGAGATCAAGCTTCGCGCCCTTACCAAGGTCTTCTACAAAGTCCTCGCAGAAGAACCCTGGTCTGAGGATTGGATACGCGCTCCTGATGTTGAGCGTAAGCTTTCCAAGTTTGAGATGCACGAAGATTCCGTAGCTCTCGCCAAGGAGTATGGCTTTACCACACCTCGTGAAGCTGTCAAGGCGGCTCGCGAGGCTGGTATCAAGAACGCCGAGACTTACAAAGAGGCTCAAAAGGAAGGCAAGACACTCAAGGACATCAAACTCGATCGGGGCCCGTTCGACGATATCGAGATTGTCTACATCGCCGGCACGGTCTCGTCATCTGCTACAAGCAAGATCGACCGTAGTAGCATCTATCCAGTTTCCGTATCTTCAGTCGCCAATGTCCTTCAGAACCATATTTGTAGGGACATGGTCAGACCGTTCTCAATGGCCGAGCGCTTCGTCAACTGCACCGACACCAAGGAACTAGAAGACATGCGCCGCTTCGCATGTAATGTCTGCGATTTCTGTCCTCATCTTCTCGACAACGATAACGTCAGCCTTCTCGTTGTTTTACTTATCCTGTCGCGTTCTGACTGCTGTCGCCGCTTTGAGGCCAATGGCATTCGCATTGAAGGTTCCACGATTAGTCACCGTAAGGCTGAGTGCATGAAGAACAAGATGGGCTGGAAGACATCCGAGGACAAGAAGCCCTACGACAACTTCGCCCAAGAGTTCCAGACCCGTGTCAAGAATGCTTGCTTCCCAGCTCCCCGAGCTCAGCGCATCGGTGGTCGAAAGCCGCCGCGCAACTCTTCTGGCCCAGCGACTCCTCCAATCTACGCCCAGCCTCATATGGGTTACGTCGCGCCTCCACAGGTCCGCACCGATCACGTAAATACCGGCATCAACGTTCCTGCTCCGCCTGCACAGAACAATTTCGCGCAGCCTGCTGCCCCAGCGATCAAGGACCAGCGTGGTCGCGAATCAGCGGGTGCCGGTAGCAGCGCCGCCGAACCCATGGATCTTTCCTGAACTGTTTAGCGTGTCGTCGACAGGCTCATTTTTCAGAATCATTACTGCATGGCTAAGGCGTTCTTTAGGTACCTTCGGGTCTGCATATGGGGTTCAAAAACGGCGTTTCATGCATCATGTCCGATTTACCTACGTGGTTGCCATATTCTGCAAGCTTCGGTGTACTCATAGTCACTTTCCTGTAAATAGTCATACTGTCAGTATATAGCCATCTAATACATACATACCTGGATGCCGAATTAAGGCCATACAACCGAGGAATCTTCCAGTAGATGTTCTTGTTTTGAAACAAGCTACACTGTAGAGTTTGCAAAGGATGTTAATGTGTCGTCGTATCGTTGTTTTGATCTGATAACCAGTTGAAGCTATAAGACATCATCGCGAAATCTTGCCAGCATGAAGTGCTGCTTCATCCCATCTGACTCCGGTCGTGGACTCAGCTAGTCTGCCAAGCCGAGTGTGTATCAAATTGACTGTGGTGCACCTCCGACGTCTTTCCGCTCAACAACTCACCCACTAAAGACATCATCACAATGGAGCTCAACAACTTCGAATTCCTAGCCTTCTTCCTTTGCTCAAGCATCTTCGGTCTGCTCTCCGCAGTCTGGTCTACAGTACGTCAATTTGAAGCACTACCTCAGCGTCTCATACTAACAGCTCCAGACTGATCTCATCGGCAATCGCGAGATCATTCTCTTGATCGGAGTGTTTGTCGCAGTCGCGATCGCACTTCTTGCGCGTTTGTCCACCAGCAAGGCGCTCACCAAATTCCTCACGAACGATGTTGGCGGCGTACACGAGAAGCAGCTTCGCGATCTCAGTGAAGCCCATCGCCGTCACGTCGCGAGTGTAAAGCACGAGGGCAATCGCGAGAACCTTCGTCTTCGAAACGACATCAACTACGCCGCTATGAAGTTCGACCGCCTATACAACGAGCACGACTACATGTCGAGCATGTACCAGGAGCAGATGCATCACACTCAAGAACAAGACGACCGCATCGAGTACCTCGAGAAGAAACTTCAAGAGTTTGGACAATCCACGCCCGTTACTCGCGCTCCCTTCTCCGCGCCGCACTCGCAGATCAGCTTCTCGATCCCGCCACGTCGCCAGCGATCTGATGAGGCCTTCAACTACGTTCCTACGAAGGGCTCGCTGTCTCAGGTTGTTGAGAGCAAGGATGAATAAGTAAGACTGGACCCGTGTTCGTAGCTCTTCCGGATTGGCACGGCCAGGTTGCCTGATACATAGTTAGATCATTGGGAACGCGCTGGCGAGACGAGTGCAGAGTAAGCACAGGGTTGGATATCCGGAGTTGCACAGATCTCACAGGATATCAATGAGATGAATGTATCCTAAAGAATAGCTCACTCGCGAATGAAGTGCAACGTGTTTGACGCATCAACGCTGTGCCTGTCATGCAAGCGACCAGGCAAGATGTCTCATCTGCATCATGAGAACAACAATGTTTGCGCAAACCACACGCGACCTTCTCCAGGTTCAGGACTTATAAGCACGTAATACTCCTCACCACAGCAATTCCTTCAACACAACTAACTCAGCCATGACCGAAGAAGAGAGACGTACGCTCACTGGCGCTGATGATCCCACAATACAAAAGTTGCACACTGCTATCGCAGCCATCCAACCAAGCACGGCGATGACGCTCTTCCAGCAGCGCAGGCTTCTGTATCTCTGTCACCGTTTGAAAAGCGAGATCGACGTGCCTATCGGAGCGTGGTTGTTGGAAGACGTAGAAAGTCCAACTTCTGATTCTCAAGTCTGGCACGACGTTGATACCGAGCTTGGTATACCAGAGTCAGAAGATTACCCCCACCCGGTAGCCCATCAAACCGCAGGGACAGAACAGGATGGGAATTCTTCACCTCGTAGTAGCAGCAGAAGTATATCGAGAGGGAGAAGCAGGACAAGATGAGGCTGTCTAGTGATATAGCGAAACTACAGAGAGAATGAAAGCAAGCGGGGGCGCGAGATCCCTGGGTGGGGTGCGGTTAATGGCTTGAGTATGGGTTATGAGTGCCATATAATCATCAAATGAACGGCCAATCAAGAGTTCTATATTCAACAGTCCAGTCACTTACACGCGTCCCATTCTACTGAAGCCATGTCTTTTAGCCAAAGCGATGGTCGGCCCACCTATCCAAAGAAGGAGACAGGAATATGAGCTTCAAGGTCGACACCTGGATTGCGGCGATCAACCACGCAAACTTGCTTTCTATGATAGACCTCGGTATGGTGATTGCTTTACGTGCCACATCGTGAAGGAACTTGCTCACAGCAAACAAGTTCAGTATATCAGTGTAGAATGAGAAGCGTCAGAGCACCATCAAGATCATTCTACTCATCGATCAGCTCCATAACATGGCATCAGAAAACCTCAGCTACCCTGCAGAGAAGGCCGCCGTCATCAAAAAGCTTTCTCAAGCCATTGAAGCATTCGAAACTAGCGTTCCCGCCTCTTTCCAGGAGCATCGCCGCTACCTGTACCTGCTTGAGCGCTTGAGAAACGAGATAACCGACCAGATCAATGAGTGGAAAGGACATAACCCTGATGCTCCGCCCTACAAGACTTTCAGGCTTGGGGTTGACGCCGAATTAGACATACCAGTCGATCCTTACCAGGAGACACCACCTCCGAAGGCAGGGCTCTGGACGCCGGATCAACGTTGCCCGGAATGCGGGAAGCCTAGATAGTGCAGAGACAGTACGTAGGTGGCGGCCAAGTCTGCTGAATACATAGCCACAGGCACTATTCGCGAAGAATGATGAAGGTTTTGTAAAGATGTTTTCGTGATATGCCATAAACTTGTCATTTCTAATGAATACGATATGTGCGCGAGGGGTATATATCTAATCAGGGTACAAGAGGGGTATCGTATATAACAGTGCTGGTGGAAGGGTATCATGACAAGTACGAACGCATACTAAACTCCAACAATACGAAGGGAAAGCCACAAACAGTTTTAGACGCATGACCCGAAGTGTGGAGAATGAAATGAAGGTCAGTGCTTCCTCTTCGATCCTTTGCGGCTCAGACCCGTGCGCGAAGCGTATACAGGCGGGTGATCATCCGGGCTTTCAGAGTCTGTTGCAAAGGCATCGACATAGCGAGACTGCATGGATGGACGACGACCATCGCCTAGAGGTCGGGCAGATGGAAGTGAACCCTCGACGGTGCGCAGATCCCATGGGTCTTGCGATGCTGACTGCGGCGACATCATTGTGGCTGCTGCGAACGGGTTGTCTTGACTGATGGATGGACGCCTAGCAGATGGCGGCCGGGCGTAATCTTGGTTGAAGTTCGCCGGGAAAGATAACGGCGGAGGCGCGCGTTTCCTCGAGCTGGAAGGCCTGTAGGACTCTGTAGGCACCTGAGTATCGAGCACTGGAGGGCTTGGCTGCGAGACACTTGGGCGGCGCTTGCTGGGAGTGCGAGTCAATCCAGCGGGACGCGTGTTAGAGGTAAGACTGTCGTGGCGAGCCATCGAGTCGCGGCGTGTGGAGAGGGAACGATCGCCGCCACGCGGGTCCCAGTATGCAGCCGGCTTCTCTTGTTGGATTTTGCGGGCTGCCAGCTCCTCCTCTCGCTCCCTGGCCTCTGCGATCTGTCTTTCGCTCCGCATTTGTTGTTCCTCAGCTTTGATCAAGCGCTTTTGATCTGCTAGCTGAGCCGACGTCATGGAGGAGGACAATCTGCGTGATGCGTTTGGCCGCTTCGTCGTATAGTCGATGGTAGGAGGGCTCGATTTCTCCTTCTTACGAGCCTGGGCTTTCTTCTCTTCCAGATCCTTCTTCTCTTGTCTTAGGCGTTCTTCCTCTTTGGCACGACGAGCTGCTTCTCTAGCCAACGCCCGATCTTTCTCCTTCTCAGCGAAGAGCGTTTCCGCCCTGGCTTTGGCGCGGCTGTCTGCACGTAACGTATCGAAGTGCACGTGTCTGCCAGTATCTTCTTTGTCACGTTCGTCGACCACCCTTCGGTCAGACTCTTCTTGATGACGAACTGACTTGGACTGCCTGTGTCGCTCATCACCAGTTCTAGTGCGACGAGCGCCTTCAGGCGCGCCCGAGCTAGTGTAAGACGAACTCGAGTGATCAGCAAAGGCGTCGTAGTCGAGTGGATGTGGGCGATCTGATGTGTACGTCTCTCGTGGAGCGACCCTAGCCGTCCGGTATGAATCAGATGACATACCACCCTGACGCTGAGGTGGCGAGGACGGAACAGCAGTGGGTGGGTTGTGAATCACCGTGGAAGAGCGTTTTGTGCTTCGCTGCCTAGCCGGTGGGTCGTGCTCTGCGTCTGACTGAACGTATAGCGAGGGCGTCTGACTGGAAGACGCAGACGGGACATGGCGAGAGCTTTGACCATATGGTGCAGTAGGAGTTGTAAGGTAGCTGCCGTGATGATCGAAGGACGCTGGTGGAGGCACAGGGGCTTCTGGGAAACCAGTTCGGTAAGTGTAAGAGGCATCAGAGCCAACTGAATCAACAGCGATGTCATGAGATCCGACAGAGCCAAGTGAGGACCGATCGTAGGCTTTGGTAGAGACCGAAAACGGGTATTTCTTGCCTTTGTTATCTTTCTTTGAGCCAATCTGTATGAAGATCTCATTGCTGATGGGTCGTTGACCATCCCGAGTAGTGGGACGGCTACCACTGCCAGACGGACGACGTGTTTGGACCAAGTATGTTGAAGTGGTGGGAGTTGGTGGATTCGTCGGAGACGGTGTGCCCATGGAGCCACTTCTAGGAATGTATCGAATGGGTGCGACGATTGCGTCTCGGCAAGGTCTATCACCACGTGCTTTCGCACAAAGGCAGGCCCGCGTAGATGTCAGGGGTCGCCCATCAGGGGTGAACTCCTCACGCTCCTCGATCCGACACATGATGGCGATGTGTAATGGGTTAAGTGGGAGTTGATAGATATCCTAGAGGCGAGGATGATAGTAGAACACCTTGCCTCAAGCTTTAGTCTTGGGCTGGATGCTCTCGGTGAAGTATGATGTCAAACCAGCTTATCCGGGGTAATGAACCCGTCGGGGGATAGGCAGATATGGAAGTACCGGACGGTAAGGTTGTCTTGATGACGTGTGTATCCAGATCACACAAAGTGTAAACTGATCAGGATACCGGTCGATTTGCGTAGTTTCGATGTTTTGGCGATATTGGGGAGACTGAGGGTATTTGAGGAACAGGTGACGGCCCGACTGAGACAAGCGGCAAGTAGGATGAGTGTTCTCGTAGATTCAAGGACACATGGGCCGAAAAGCGAAAGAGTCAGAGCGGCGAAGGGGTAATAATAGAGAGGATCATGTGCAGGGAGCTATGCAGCTTCGAGGAAAGTAAAGTGCAGCCCTACTGGGCGAGGGTTCCTTTTAAGTGCAAGGCGGCGCAGGTTGTAGCCTGGAAAAGTGCACAATGAGTGGACAAGGAGCAGATTTACCACAGATGACCGAAACGGGCGGGCAGAAAAAAAGTGCCAGTGCCAGGCGGCCGCAGCGGCAGGCAGGACGGAATGCATGAACATGATCCGGGCGTCTTTGGGGCCATTCCTTAGGGCTGCGCAGCGGTGAATTGCACAGCCTGCGAGCGACCGAAGACACCGCCCAGCCGCGAGTGGGCCGTGGTTCTGACCGGTGCCCTGTGCCTGAGGGTGATGAAGAGGGAGACTGACCCGGTGTAATTGGGGAATTGGAAAAATTGTCGCAACTGGTAGCCGGTTTGCGCATCCGCGCGGCCGCACAACCTGTCTCAGACTCGATGGGCAGCAATAAACTGCCGGTGCTCGAGCGCACCCCGTCCTCCCCGTCACCGTCCCCCAAGCTCGGTTTTAGTAACTTCGCCTGATGACATGCTCCTTTGATGAAGACATCGAGGGCGTGCTAGTGCTGTTAGCGATGAAAGAAATCCGGATCGCCAGCTCTCAGCTGAAAGACTGGCGAATAATGGTAGGGGCTATGCAGTCATTCCCGTGTCGTGAGGCAGGCGGGCCTCCATGCCAGGCACCAGAAGCCGGGCATTTGCTGATCGGCGCCCAATGCCCGACCATATTGCTTTGCCTCGAGTAGTGATATGGATAGAGGGAAGGGTGCTTGGCCGCTCAACTGGCTGTGGGGCATCACGTTGCGGCGGGCGCTAAAGGGAGACGGGATGCACCCACGCTGCACGCGAGCAGCGGACGCATCGTTCGCATACTGGCCTCATGCGTCGCGTTCTCAAACTTCGACACCGCGATTATATTGCGCGTCGCTAGTTTTCTTGCATTTCTTGCAGAATCGCGCAAGAGGTGCTCACGAATGGCCGTGATGCTCGCCATTGACGAGGGTGGGGAGGCGAATTGCTGAGCATGTGAGCTCATGGCCACCTTGCTGCCTTGACCCAGCCGAAGTCGGGAAAGAGCACTCGACAGTGTGCGTCGCACCTGCCCGCGGGAGGTGAGTCTTCGTCAGCGCCTTCTTCCAACCCTCACTTAGCGCCAACTCGTAAGTAGCACCGAGAGGCTGCAATTGACCGACCGCGACAACAGATTGACCTCCTTACAAATTTCCACCGCCGTCAGCGTGAATGCGACAGTCCCACAAACATCTTTGCTTGCCGGATGTGGCGGTCATCCGATGCATGCTGCTTGCGAGCCGTTTGGTGGCACCCCCCTGGCCCCTGGCCTTTCCATCGCTTCACAGCCTCAGCCACCAGCCGTAAGAGTTGCGCTTCCCGTCACCTTTCTGATACTTTGGGGGTTGAATCCTTCGACTGGCGAATAACTACCAAGTGGCCAGGAAGCGAGCCGCTCTCTCAATCTGCGACACCGCTATTTGCGTCAACGCATCCGAAAAGGGAACTGGCCTGATGGAGGTGCGCATGGCCACACATCGAGCAGCCACACTTCGGCGTTGGTCTTGCGCGCTCTTTCATCCGCGGACGAAGAGATGGATGACGGAGTAAGATTGGGTTGTAATTGGCAGAATCCAATCGCGTACTTTGCACAAGCCAGTCATGACAAGGCGTTACAACAAGTTTGGAAGACTCGGTACTGTTCAGATCTTTCGACTGTCACGTTGCTTGCCGGATGCAATTCCGACTAACAGGTTCCACTGTCACGAGGATTTCATTCCACCGTCTTTTCACGAACGACGTACCGGCTAAACTCCATGATGCACTCAACGTCCACCGATATTACTGCCTCAGCCACGACGCCTCAACAGACTAGGCCGACAATGGCCTCAGGCGTGCTGTGCCACACCATATCGCCAATCCGCTATCAGTGTCACATAGCTGCTCAGCCTCCAAGACGGCCTCGACACGCGAAAATTTATTTTCTGCGAACTTTGTTGACGCTATCGGTGGCTGGAGAACCGCTGCGAACCTGAGAGCTACCAGAGCTCACCGCCTGCTTGTACATTGCGTACGTATGTGTAAGATGCAAGCGTTACAGCCAGTGTCGTCGCTCCAGTGTTGAAGACTGTACATCCTACTCAGGAGCGACCTCGCACTCGACAATGATCGCACTGCTGCTGAAACGTATGGCTTGGCAGCGCTACACTTACCAACATCTGGGAAGCGAAGGGTACGGGGCGGAAGCGTCTCACTGTCTCTTGACTGTTCGGATGTGCTCATTAAGGTAATCGAGTTCGGACAAATAGCCCATTGCAGTATCGACTCCATCTTGCTGATGTCTCATAAGCAAGTCTATCCGACATTTCCATCAAAACTAAGCCACGTTTCTTCTCACGTCTCACAGGAACCATCTACGCGCCGTCCCGAGTTGCCTGGTCTACCTGTAAGCAGAACGTATGCCACTACCAGGTTCCGGCCCCATCGCCACTGAGAACCAACCACAGCCTTGCACGGGAGCAACAAGCTTTGTTACATGGGTACGATAGCAGCTGAATGACTTGCTTAGGCCAAAAGTTAGGTATGAATAGATCAGGTTCCATCGCTGGAACCGAGCTCGGAGAGAACATCTGTTGAGCGGTGTGTTGCAGTAGTTGCCGAGCATGGCGAGACTTCACCGAACTAGGAGTCGAATTCACGGACGGCAAGATCAGACTCAAGTGCAATGCTTGCGAACGGCATGTACACGATCACATGCCATCCCCAACGTAAGGTCCACATCAGAGCAAACCGATTTAGGCCCCAGCCTACCACCTGTCTCACATTGGAACAAAGACTTGGGATTTTCTCGCTATCATGCCCACTCTAGGAGCTACAACAAGCGGCACAGCAGTACAACTCTACATCCTCGGTACCTCCGACCTCCTTCGATATCATGTTCTGCCAAGCCGAAGTCGGAGCCTGCCAGATGTCTCAGAATGTAGGCAACTATTCTCGCCACTAGCACGGATCCATGATGTGTCAACGGAGGTACTCACACTGGGTTATTGCCTGCCCCGTCGCGTTGGTATCCCGAAGCTTCTTCACTCTTGTTGCACTTGATCATGTCGTGCTGCGTAAGACTGGAGTCGGGTTGGGTCCTGTACAAGACTTGGCATCTCGATCACTAGTAAGACTCAAGTAGACACGTTTTCTGAGTATAGCTGGCGAGACTTATGACTGAAAAGCCAACGACGAGAGTTGTATAGATATCTCATGTTCATTTCATACAATACAATGTGTGCAGTATAATACAAATATGTTGTACCATCTAGTCCCCTCGCAACGCCTCAGCCATCCCAGGGAAACCCTTCGGCGGCTGCGCATGACCTTGAGGCTTCGTGCTCTCCAGGAACTCACTGAACTGCTGGCCCTGCTCACTCTGCTCATCCAGCTCCTTGATCCCACTCTTCTTTGCACCACCGACCAAGTTCCTGAAAGAAACCTTTTCAGCATACGGTCTCGCTGGCGGCTTCTCGTCGAATTCGCCTCTGCCAACAGCAACCTCCTGGCCAACAGATCGCTTCAATTTGATTTGAATGCGCCCGTCGTTGGTGACGCTACCAAACTGGGGTTGCACCATAATCTTCCTGCCACCGGGCGTGTCCACATCAATTGTCTCGACGTCCTTGGCAGCCGCATAGTTCCTGGGAACAGTGTATGAAGTTGTGCCGCTGTGGTCATCGTTTGCTACGAAGCCGCCTACTCCTAGACGGGCGTAGAGCTCGTTCTTTGTGCCTGTGCGTCTGGCTTGCATGACACGAGCAGGTATCGGGGTAGGGTTTTCTTGGGGACCGAGGATGGGGTGATTGGCGAGGTATGACTTGTGACGAAGATAGCCGAGTCCGGCTGAAGGGTGTGTAGAGAGGGGCGCGGTTTCTTGGTCGAATTGGTACTGATCGACTTCATTCTTGGCAGCGTCCGGATTGTATGCTGTGTGCTTGAATCTGATGGCTGGGAGCTTCAAGAAGGGAAGTATCAACTTGCTGACGAGCTTGCTGCTTAGTGGGTCCTTTGCAGTCTCTTGCCTCAGCGCTTTGATACCAGCATCAATCTCAGGTTTTGTGATGTGACGCCAGGTCTTTTCTCGTTGCTCTTGCCAGGCTTCGGCTTCTTGGGCGTCCATTGGTGCTAATTCGCCGGATCTAGAAGCGGCAAGTCGACGAGTGGCGTATATCTCGTTCTTGACATACTCGACTAGGTAGTCATTGAACTCCTTCTTGCGGCCTGCAAGCTTCTTGGTAAGGAAAGAGATGAAGTCCTCGGCGCCCATACCAGGAAGCCAAGGCCCCTCGTGCTTCCATCGCCTGGTATTATGAACGACAGGATCTACAGGTGGCGGCGTGAAGGGCGTAAATGGCATTGATCCTGGAGTCCGTGGGGCTTCTAGTCGCTCCTTCAAGGCTTTCTTTGCCTCCTTTTGCTCTTCCCGAAGAGCCACAAATTCCGCTAGCCAAGGCTCATTGTTTGATGATTTTCTGTTCGCTTCTTTTTGGAAAGACTTGAGGCCGGAAAGGTGAAGTCCCCATCCACGAGCCCTGAAGCTTGCGAGTTTCTCTTCCCACCTCTGTCTCCAGGTAGCGTTGAAGTCGTCCCATTGAGCCTTGACCCGCTCCGAAGGCATGCTCTTCTTGAGAGCCTTAAGGTAGAGTCCAGCCTCATCCAGCCCGAGATCCGTGTCGTAACTTGTAGTATCATCCCGGACCTCAAAAGCTCCCGGTAGTAAGTCGTCGCTCACCCCACGATTTCGCATCAACGACAGGCCCTTGATCATTGGCACACCCATTTCTTCCCACTTTTGTCTTGTCCGCACATGATCTGCCGCCGATTCGAAGTCCGTAACATGCTCGATAGTATCCAGCTGAGTGACCCTCAGTACTGGGTCGCTCACTTGTACCAGATGACTCCTTGACGGAATTGGCCGCTTGAGACCCCAGTCGCCACGTGCTAATGAGGATTTTGTCGTTGCAATCGCTTGGTGGGTCGGGTATGGCAGGGTCGCCGTGTCGGAGGACTTGGAGATGCCCGCGCCGTAGGTGTCGCTCACGGGCGGTCGAGCAAGTGGGTTGGGCAGCGAGAAGAGGCGAGAATTCCGGAGGAGGTTGGAAGTAGGCGAGAGGGACTGGCGACTTAGAGCCATGTTGGCGATGCGACAGCCGCGTGTGGGCGTTCAGTGGCGGCTGAAGTGATGATCCCGATGTGCATATCGAAATGTCGAGTGGAGTTTGCGGCGGAGTGGTCCGTGCGAGACCTCCGCGGCTTCTGATGGGTTGCAGGCTGGGTCACATCACCAAGTCAAGATGCATGAGACGGTGTTAATGCACTTTCATGTTGATGGACTATTACTTTGATAGATATCTACAGGAGCTATTCAAGATCTCATTCCCTCCATGCATGTGTGATTCGTCCTCCGCCTCAACGCACATGTCGGGAGCATTTCTGACATGCATACTCTTTTGGCGTGTGCAATATGCTGTCCGCCATCTTTCAGGTCAGGACTCACCTTTTCAACCGAAGGTTTTATCCGCATGGTCTTTGAAGCGCATACCGCGCGCCGAGTGGTCTATACGTATCGTTGCAATCTTCTACTGTATGGATGTCGTAATGCAATGACGGGTGTCATCCCCACTCATCCAGGCAAGTGTTTGTCCCAGTCCTGATCATCGTCTTCATCGTCGTCCTTGTCTTTCCTGTTTATACGTGGGACGTGCCCTTCAATAGCCATGGTGTGGTCGGATGTTTGCGCAGGAAGCGACGGTGGTTGAGGTGGCGCGCTGCTGGAAGAGCGCTCGAGAATCTGATCCTGGACGAGGTCGTTATTTGCCTTGGTAAGGTGGCCCGGTTTCTCGCCTCGTTCGAGCGCGAGATCAGTCATGGCATCTGCGCGGGCGGCCCAGGCTGCGTCCAGGTCTGCTTCGTCATCTGCGTCAGCCGTGGTCGCACTCTCCTGCTTGAGACGTAGCGGTAGGGCCTTCTCATGTTCGTCGGCATTGTCGACCATGAGCTCGATCTTGTCGCCGTACCCGCCGTGTCGCATCCACGCCGGCTCCTCGTTCAGCTGCACCTTGACGTAGAGTGCGCGTTTGGCGCAATCGTCGGAACACCACACCTCGAGCACCTTCCTGTCTACTATTTCAACACCGTGATCAGTGTCAACAAATTGCTTCCTCGCGGTAGATCGCGCCTTCTTCTTGGGTCGCGGGCATAGAGCGTATCCGCACTTGTCGGCAATATTGCGCTCCTCGATGAGGGCGTCGTAGTCGGCGGGCTGGAAGGGAATTACTGCTTTCTGGAAGAAGTGAGCGTCCGAGGGCGAAGGTCGCTTAGCATCGGCGTCTGGCGAGGTGGGAAAGTCCATGAGGGTCATGACAGCCTCCAACACCTCTGCCTCGACGCGCTTGCGGTCTTCAAGTACCGTCGCATGGTGGCGGGCGACTGCGAGGTGGCGCGCATTCACGGGTTTCCTGCCCGGGGGCGCGTTGGTAGAGACGGTCGCGTTCTTCAGGATGGACTTGGGCGGCATGGCGGGCCTGTGTTGGTGTTGGGATCGTCGTGGCTAGAGTGTGAAGTGGAACCTCGTTGGGCGTGCTTGGCGGAGCGTCGGGGACTTGGGCGGGGCTGTTTGAGCTTCGTCACCACACTTGTTCGCACGAGGCACCTGCAGCAGCCCTCATATCTCCCACTGCCCCTCGCCCAGAGCTGTATGGGTGCAAGCATTGAATGGTAGGCTGCCCCGTTGACCCGCGCGTCCCGCATTGCTGCCCAGGCTGACATGGGCGTCATCGCAGCTACACGTCCGAGACCCGCCGTGCACCTAGAGAGCTCCCACACATTCTTGCTGTAGCGCTGTCAGGCAGGGACCGCAGCTGTCACCCCCATTGAGTCTTCCGCCGCAGGACCACAACCACCTCTGCAGCCATCGACACCGCCCGCCGCCATGTACAAAGTCAGGGCCGTCTTCGACTATGTGTCCAACCACGAAGACGACTTGGGCTTCAAGGTCGGCCAGATAATCTCCGTCACCGAGGAGGAGGGCGACGACTGGTACGTGGGCGAATACACCGACGACAGCGGCACCAAGCACGATGGCCTCTTCCCCAGGAACTTCGTCGAGCGCTACGAGCCAGAGCCGCCACCACGACCCAACCGAGCTTCGCGGCACAAGCCATTGGAGCAGCCGCCTGCGCAGGAAGCCCCTCCCACGCCTCAAATACCGCAGCAGGAGCCAGAGCCAGTGCTGCCTCAAGAACCAGAGCCGCCAAAGCCCCAGGCCCCTCCCATTGAGGTGCCCAGCGCCGCCAAAACAACACCGCTGCCCATGTCACCCATGTCGCCTCGCTCTGCGTCGAGCGCAAAGGCTCCCGAAGCCCTGCCGCCGCAGTCGGAGTCGTCCAAGCCCGCTCCTCCCGCGAAGAAGGCTCCTCCGCCTGTCGCTCCCAAGAACAATGCCTTCCGGGATCGCATTGCTGCTTTCAACAAGCCCACTGATCCTCCGCCCAAACCCTTCAAGCCCTCTGGCGGCGCCCCTAGTTTCATCAAGAAGCCTTTCGTGGCTCCCCCGCCGAGCCGCAATGCCTACGTTCCTCCCACTCGAGAGGCTCCACCCGTCAAGACCTACCGTCGCGAAGAGGATCCTGAAATTGCGGAGCGTCAGGCGCAGACCCAGAACGATGCGGAGCGCGCGGGATTGGTCGCGCATGACAAGGCAAATGCGAACGAGGGCGAAGAAGAGCCACAGCCCAAGATTAGTCTGAAGGAACGCATCGCTCTGCTGCAGAAACAGCAGCAGGAGCAGGCAGAAAGGGCCGCGGCTATGCACAAGGAAAAGCCGAAGAGACCGCCTGTGGCCAAGAGGACTGAGTCTCAAGACGCTCGCGCTGAAGACAGCGAGGACACTGGCCTCGAACGCGTGACAAGTGGAGCTTCTAAAGGTCGTGCATCCATGGACCAGAATCGCCCTCCGCGAACATCGCACGACATCCGCTCTCCAGACGCGGACAGCCGTGACCGCGAACTCCTCAGCGAGAACGACGCTGATCAATCAGCAGCTGGAGATACTGAAGATGCTGGAGGAGAATCTACAAGTGTCGAAGAGGACCAGGACCGACCAAAGAGCAGGCACCCGCCGCCGCCACCTCCCAGAGCACCCACTGCCCCAACAGAAGAATACAACGTTGGTGATGAGCAAGACGTGCCCGAAGAAGAGGATGAGGAGGAAGAGGAAGACGAGGAGACTGCCGAGTTGAGACGCAAGGAGGAGTTACGCGAGCGCATGAGGAGATTGGGCGGTGGCATTCCCGGAATGCCTGGTATGCCTGGTATGTTCGGAGGTGGTATGCCCATGGGCGGTGGTCTTCCACCGAAGAAGAAGAAATCGACCACCGAGAAAAGGCCCGAAGAGACTGAGGAGTACAGCATGCCTCAGCAACGAGTTCCTATGTTTGGTATGCCTGGTATGATGCCCGTCCGAAGCCCAGAACCTGAAGATCGCACGATCTCTGTCGAGAAGGAGGATGAAACTCCGCACCCCGTCACAGGCACTCACTCAGCCAACGAAGTGCCAGACGTAGAGGAGGTTGCATCTCAGCCGGCCCGGCCAACTACTGGCGATGGTCCTCCGCCTGTTCCAACAGACCGTAAGTTTATTATTCCTCGCAAACCAATCCGCGCTTCTGTACGCCATGCCCAAGGCCGTCTGCAGTCGCCATCTTCCGAGACCTTGTCTAAGACATATGTCACTTATGACGGTCTGTCGGAATATGTGATGACTGTATGCGTGTCTAGTATGTGTGTGCACTTGGCTCTATCAATAATTCTTACGTCCATTCCACTGGTTCTAACATTCTCCAGGACGTCCTGCTCCCCCTCCTGTTCCATCGGCCTGTAAGTCATATCGGCTATCAATACATGAACAACACTAACAGTATCTAGCTCGACCGGTACCGCCACCTCCTCCGCAGGTTCTCTCTCCTGGGCCCGGATCTGAGTCTGGTGATGAGATGACCGACACTGCCCCTACTCCGTCTGCCCCTTCCCAGCCATCCAATAGGCGGGCTTCGTATTTCGCTTCTGGCGAGCCAGCTCAGGATCTGGCAGAAAGACGCGTGCCTCCCATTCCGTCAGCGGGTCCTACATCGCCTACAATGAGCCGTCCGCCTCCACCACCTCCACCAACGCAGGCACCTCCATCGCGCCATGAAGATCTTCCAATTCGCAAACTGGACCGTAACGAGGGCGAGACTGACTACGAAGGTGACTATGACACTGACATGGCGCCCGAGGCAACTCACAAGGACGCCTTGAAGTCACATGCTCGTGATTCCAGCGTAGAAGACAATACCTTGACGGACGAGCCAACTTCAGCACGCTCGCCCACTATTCCTCAGGGAATGCCGCCTCTGCCTCCTACTGCACCTCGTGCAGTTCCGCCTCCACCACCCCAACAGGCGCCCAGTCGGCCATCAACAGATGCTCCTCGTGGTGCACCGCCTCTCCCACCGGTACCACCACCGACTCGCAGCGTCCCTATGGACGATGACGATGATGAATATGATCCGTACAAGTACACTGGCCCACCCCTTCCGCAAGCCGCAGCACCTCCAGCTCCTCGAGCAGTGCCACCGCCCCCACAAAGCCAGCCTCCTCCCCCGCAGAATCGCCCACCACCACCCATGCCACCATCGATGCCTCCTGTACCACATCGTCAAGCGGGTGAATCAGATGAAGAGGATGATTTGTACTCTTCCCCGCCAGCTCGGAAGTCTCACGATAGGCCACCGCCTCCACCACCTCAGGCTCCTCCACACCAGCATGCACCTCCGCCTCTTCCACCTCTACAAGCTCCGCCTCCTCCAGCTCAAGAAAGAATGGTCCCGCCGCCACCGCAGGAACGCCCAGTTTCTATGTTCTCGCCAGTCGCAACGGAGGCACCGCCTCGAATGCTGAACACTCGGAAGTCGCTTGATGCAGCCCAAATGCTGACAACTCGATCTTCCATGGATCAGCCTCGCCCGGCAACGAATCAAGGTTTCATTGCAAACGATATCGATTTGGGAATGTCGTCGCATTGGTGGACCCAGCCTAAGCTACTTCCCCCATCACTCCAAGCCCGCAAAGACGTCCTGGTAGACATGAAGGAGTCGCAATCAGGCAACACTGTGGAGAAACTCATCAAAGTTCTTTACCTTGACTACTCACAAACAATCATTTCCGCCCGCTTCGAGTCCACCAACGTCTCCGACGTGGATCTTGAACAGCGCAATGAGCCGCCGCCTCCCAGCCAGCGTCCTGATCAGCTGGAGAACGCGTACGAGCAGTTTGGTCGTTCGATAGCCAAGACTATTGAGTCAAAGCAGAACACCGTCGTAGGCAATGGCACGCCACAGGGACTGATTGAGGAGCTGTTTAAGCCCTTCAATGACGCACTGCCCCCAATTTCAACTCGCTCCTACGGCGCGCTTGTGTACGCCAACCTAGCGAACGCGTCAACCCAAGTATACGATGAGATTCGCCCTGGTGACATCATCAGCTTCCGCAATGCAAAGTTCCAGGGTAAGACTGGGCCAATGCATGCTAAGTACGCGATGGATGTTGGGAAGCCGGATCATGTCGGTGTAGTTGTCGAGTGGGATGGCAGTAAGAAGAAGGTAAGGGCTTGGGAGCAGGGACGTGAGCACAAGAAGGTCAAGCCAGAGAGCTTTAAGATGGGAGATTTGAGATCAGGTGAAGTGAGAGTGTGGCGTGTAATGAGTAAGAGTTGGGTGGGCTGGAACTGATTGGTCGAGCTGCCCGTTTGTAGGTGAAGAGCGAGGAATTGTAATTAAACCTTTAGTCTTGCGCGTCTGTGTATCCTAGCTGGCACCCTCCAAAACTTTCCAACGTACTCACCATACCACACTCTGATACCTACTATACCCCAAGACTCCTACAAAATGACCTTCACATTCAACCCCGAAGTCGACTATGCACCCGCGCCGTCGCCGCCAACGTCCGCAGCCCACATGGGGCCATCTTGGAACGCTGTCTGGCGTATCGCCATCTCCAACCCCGACAAGGTGGCCGCCCTGGCCGAGGCCAAGGGCATGATCAAGGAGAAGCTCCGGTGGGAGAGAGCGGTTGCGGCGGAGAAGAGGGAGAGGATGAGGCTGGGGGTTTCAGCCTGGAAGCTCGACCGCGAGCTGGATGAGTGGAAGTAAGTCTTAATTGATCACACATTGACGAGCTAAGCTGACATATCTTGACAGGCCGGTCTTCGGACAGTAGATCTGGGTGGGGTGGAGAGGAATTGGGGCCTTCGGGCAAAACGTCTTGAGTTCCTGGCGGTGGCAGAGGTGGTGTGGTGTGGTTTGGGGGGATGGCGCCGCTGTGCGCCTTATAAATATGCATGAATAGAACTCTTCTCCATCATTCAGATAACTACTTGTAATATGCTGTGGTGATGACATTGTAGGAGTGCTTAGTATGGTACTGCAGGTGTTGTTTTGATTGGTCTGGGCACCTCTGTAGCTGCCACTCCCCTACATCATCTCACACACTCAATCGGCACGCAACCTCCAGGAGCAATACAGTATGCTCGCATGTTTCCCCGGTCAATCGGATCATCACTGACTACCTCCCTGGTGCTCTGTCGTCGACGTCTCGAGACTGTGATGATCTAAGGTATTTTTCAAAGCTCTCCGCCCTTCACTAGCAAACAAGGGATCCTGATACATTTTGCAGTACACAACCACCTTTGCAAAGTCCTCAACAACTCGAGCGAGCGACACCGAAATATGCCACCCAAACTCCCACCCACAACGAACGCTAGCGCAGACGAGTCGGCCGAACACATAGTCCGTATGAGAACGACGGTCTTCAATCACTTCCGGGAAACGGTACTGCAGGATGCGGCAAGAGCTGTAGCCCACAGCCTCTTCAAGAGCGATGAATGGGTCTTCAGGACGAAAGAACACAAGCAGCGAGCGGTGAAGATCGCGGAAAACCTTAAGGAAAACACACCAAACGCTGCAGAAGTCCTACGACGCACTTATTGTATCATGCGGGAGACAGCAGAGTCAAGCCGCTACATTGTGAAAGTCGCAGACAGAGACCTACCCTATAGGGCGATCAGGGTCAAATACATCAGCAGGATTGATGCAGAGATCGTTACCGACCCTGCAAAGCGCCGCTCATACCCCGTCGTCCACTTCCTCACCCCGCTCTTCGACACCAGTCTCCGTGAGCTGAGGAATCCTACTTGGACGTCTAACACCGCTCACAACATCGCTCTTCAGCTAAGCAGAACCGTCGCACTGTTCCCAAAGCACGCGCCATACCTGCTGAAAGACCCCAAGCTACTCATGTTTGCGCGACTATTCCTCATGGGCGATGAGATCGCAGCGTCGTTGGAGACAGTCGGTATTGAAGTGGGAGATAACTGGCACGAGCATACGCGGGATGAGTTTCTATGGACATACTGCGGTGATTGGGAGAAATGGTCGATTGACTGCGTTGAGCACACTTACTTGGCGACTCGTGATGAGATTCGCTGGTACGTGGAGAATGATGTTGATGAGGATGGGAGCGCTATCGTGGCAGCGTCGGTGGATGGGAATTATGGCGAAGGCAGCGATGGACAGGATGGCGAGAATGAGCAGGCTGGGGACGACGAGGATATAGAACTGGAGGACTGATAGATATTAGTTTAGATGATTGCATGTGTTGATTGACGATGTTAAGCCTGAACCGAAGGCAGAAGCAAAGTTGTGTTTCGATAACAACCTGGACGTTTTTCTGGAAGTTACTGCGTCTCGGCTACTGGAATAGCGCCAGCCGACAACGAGTGCGCGGGATATAGATCGACTACTCCAGTACCCTGGACGCACAGTGGTATCGTCTGGAGCTTTCTGTCTATTTGCTAGATTGCTCATGACGTGACATAATGGAAGGGATGAGAATGCGGTCATGACGTGACAACGAAGTTTGGCTACGCATAAAGACCCTGGCAGATGTAGCAAACTGATCAAAGCATAAGATCTTCAGCTTCGGTCAATCGGTTTCTTCACTTGCTCACATCAATACTCTCACCCGAATACACAGTCTTCGTCAACGGTCAACCTTTTGATCCGACATATGAGCAACAACATGGACGAAAGCGAAGCTGGACGTGAAGAGATGACCGCGGGGTCGAAAGTACCAGCCAGCACAACAGTACCACCAAAGTCTACCTTAAAAACGGTCGTATTTGGTAGGAACCCGTTGGGCAACAACGATGGCGACACTGAGATGGACGAAGAGGTGGGAATACCAAGAAGCATCGCGAGCGAACCGACAGCACAGCATCACTTAAAGTCGCGAAAGAAGAGAGCGGGGATTCCGAATCTGAGCGAAGACGATGGCGAACATGAGAATGGGAATAACCACGGTAAGGTGGCTCCGAGCAAGAGAAGGAGAAAGGCCAAACCTGCTAAATCCGCAACTTCTATCGATACTGACGTAGAAGAGCAACAACATCCGCAGGCTCTCGAAGTTCCCCCAGCATTCGAGATATCGCGGACGGCGCTGGCCGGCAACGAGCAGAAAAACCCGAAGAGGCCCGACAAGACCATCATCATCGCGCGAAGGAAGAGATGGGAAAAAGGTAACTTGGAGGTATTGATATGGAACGATGGGGAGCTTGAGTGGATGAGAAAGACCCATGCTACGAAGTTGTACAAGAAGACTGTCGAGAGGTTTGAGGAAGTCGAACAGAATGATTGGATAGATGTGAACGTACCTGGCTGGTATCAAGTAAGAGTTCTCAACAAAGTCACGCTGACAGACGGGCCGGAGAAATTCATCACACGATTCAGCAACGATGACTACGATCGTGTGAACCAGATGCTCATATTCATATTGGATCAGGTTCTTCAGCCCAACTCGTGGCTGGTAGAACCAGAGGATGGAAGCTATCAGTATGCGACGCACGAGGACGAAGCGAGAGCTATGGCATCCGCCTCCAAAAGTGCTCAAGAGCTCTTCGAGATGATCTGGCAGCTTCACATCGATGACAGCAAGCCTGATGACAGCGAGACCGATGCTGACCAGCTCGATGAAAACCAACTCAACGAAGAGACTCGTCAAAGCTTGAGTGACGTAGATGTCGTGTGGACTTCTGCCTCGAACTATGTCGAAACGTTCGATGACGAGAACAGATCATCAACAACAACGGCGCAAACATCCAAAATCAAGTTGATGAGCATCTGGACCGTCTTCATCGAAGACTTCTATGTTTGGCAAAGAAAGCGTACTACTGGACCGATCATGTTAGAAAAGATTGTGCCGCCAACCATAGCGAAACGGAAAGACCTCGGTCGTCGTATGATCACCCACAGTCCCCATGTTGCCAGGCCAGGCTCATGGCCCTATCTGCTCGCCCTGGCCCTCCTCGCAGACGACGAAGCGGAGCAAGCGGAAGAGGAGGTGGGGCTGATGGCGCACGCCGCTCGTTCTAGAGATACTATCCATACCTGCATGGAAGAGTATCAGGAGCATAAGAAGCTGAGCTATGCCGAAGCAGTACACACCTTCTGGTTGCTTCAGCAGTCCCTGCAGGACGAGCAGTTCGCCAGCGAGAAAGACGCAAAAAAGCCAGATGATGACGCTGCTCCGAGGCCTGGATCCGACCGCGGACAACATAGCAACTCTGAACACGACGACAGTACAGACACCTCTGGAGATGAAGACGACGCTCCGGCCAACGAGAAGAGCGCCCGGCCATTGAAGGGTATGAGACACGGTAAGCTGGCGAACGAACACGACAAGCATGTTGAAGCAGAGGATGCTGAAGACCAGTCAGGGATTGAAGAGATTGAAGGAGATGGCACTGAAGCTGACCAAGATCTACCAGCCCCAAGTCATGCCCCTCAGCATCAGGGTACCTCAGAGGAGGGAAAAGCGCTTGCGAAGTCAGGCCCTGGTTCAAGAAAACCTGGCATGTCAGCGGTGACTGATAATGAAGAGGGGGTAGTGGATGGAACATCTAGGCTTGGAAAACCGGGCAAGAGGGTATCCACTGCTGCGATCGGTGAGCAACCGCCAGCAAAGAAGTTGAAGACTAAGAAGACTGTTGCGTTGGCCGATGACGAGAACTAGGTAGACAGGGTCAGCCGTGTGACAATGTCTATAGTTTCAGCTGCCACACTCCATAGCTGTCAATTCATCTCTTAAGTTTGATATAGCCACTTGTAACATGTAGCAAGCTTGCAACAATCCACACTGGTGATGGTGACATGATTGCTGGTATGATAGGCGTTGGTATAAGAGGGCAGGTGTGCTATGCCTGTTATCAACGTCTCGTTACCTGCTTTGATCGCGTAATCATCATCCCAAATACAGCATGTCGAAAGATCGATCAAAGCCAACAACTGCTGCCATGCAGAACGACGAACCGCAGCCTCAGGCTGAGACATCCACGATAGCAACCAGCGAGAGCACTGCTTCCCCAACCTCAGACAAGATCAAAATCCCGGACGATATGGCCGAGCTCTGGCTCCAGGAGGCACCCGAAGATCTCCCAGGTCCAGTCATGAACGAGAAAATCATAGCTATCAGGCGATTGGGCCCAAAGAGAAATTACCTTTACTTGCTAGAAGGGACGGAGAAGTGGTTCTGGCCTCAGCGTGTCGCCAAAGACGCGAAGGATACGTGGAAGAAGCAAAAGAATGTAGCATCCATGAAAGGCCAGAATCTGGATGTTCAGAACAGCCTGCATGCTTACGACTTGTTCCTGATTCGAGTCGATTCGGCGAAGGTGAATCCGCTGCACGTTGATCTCGGTGTCGTCGATCGGAATTGGACAGAGATAAGAGAAGTTCGATACTTCACATCTCTTGCTCGCAAAGAACAGAACACCGAGGAAGAGAAGACTCCAGGCGCTGCTAAAGCTCAATCCTCTAAGACGAAAAAGAGCAAGAGCTCAGCATCTAGTGCGCCTCAAGAAGCGACATCGAACCCCTCCAGTGCTGTGCACATTAAGAGATTAGAAAAGCGGATACTTGAGGCTATCTTGGTGCGAGCAGCAAGACGATCGAGCTGGTTGTCAGCCAAGCATGAGAAGGCGTACAGCTTTTACGAGAAGAAGCACTATGACATGGCTCAAGGCCATGGCCTACAAACACCGTACATAGTACTTGACACAGTCGGTTTTGCCAGTACTTACCCGATGGAATACATCGGCATCCTGCTGCGCTTTGTGCAAGACATCGATCCACTCTCTCCTGTCTTAGAACCAAGGAACGAGCATGAGCCCTGGCATAGGGACTTCCGTCCATCGGAAGCACACGAACGCCGACCTACGATAAACCCGACGAAAACGTTCAAAGTCCAGTGGGAACAACTGACAGACATGAGCGTTAAGAGTCTGCTCGACACCCATCAGCAAGACCGGGAAGGAATCGTTTCATTGATAGTGTCTGAAGCACCACACACGCTGCACAACGACAGTTGGGTATTGCTTCTCGTACTCACTATCGGGACAGAAGAGTACATAGAGCGTTGTCTCAAATCAGCGGGTATCAAGGTTAAGAGCGGATGGTATGAACGTTCTTGCCAGAAGCTTCTTCATCAGCTTAAGGAATCGTCCAAAGTGGAATTGACACTCGTAGAGGACTCTGATGTGTACACAGCATGGAAAAGGCTGAAGCAAGAAATCCATCGGGGTGATGTGTATCCTGAGTGGCTCGAAGAAGACGCCGACCAGTGATCCGATGGAAACATCTCTAGCACGGAGATAGAACCGGAATCGAAGACTCCAGGTTCTCGCTCTGCGGACGGCGATCTCGATACTGCATAACTCATCGGACACTCATGGAAGCGCACCTAGTCTGGACAAGAGAATCGAGGAGGACTGAGAGGGTAACGGAAGGAACCTTCTTGGCTGGAGGTATCAGAGGTGACGACAGCGTGACTGGGATGGACTCTCAAGATAAGGTCGATAGTAAGGATAAATAATGCAGTGGTGACCAAGCTTCGTCTGAGTGACATGCCTGCTTCCTACTCGTCGCGTACAAGCTCAGGACTTGAACGGGAAGTCCAGGGTTTGCGCATTTATCCTTCTCACAAGCTCATTCGGCGGGCCGCATACTGGCGTTATCTCTTCTCCTCGCCGTTCTAGATCGTCGGCCAGCGTGCCCCTCCAGCATTGTCTTTGCCCCTGGCACTTCACTTTGGTGTGCCAGCGTTTGTGAAGCTAGACTGGTATGCGAAAGAACGAAGGACGACCGAGACACTGAGTGTTCTGGGGGCGAGGAAGGCGCGTTCGGGATGTCGCAACAGTACGGTGGTATCGCGGTAAGCCTGCATGGGGCTGATGGGCAGCCATGCAATCGCTCGGAGTATCATCCTCGGTGGACGCTATCATGAGTGCCTCGAGACCCTGGCGTGGTAGTAGGAAAAGACCTGAAGGAATTTGAGTAGAAGAGGCTCAATGTGCAGAGAGTAAACGGCTGCTGAATGTGAGCATCTGGTATCAAACGCGAAACGTCATTTTCAAATTTTGGCGCGGACACCATACTGCCAGAGCCCCTGATGTGCGAAACGTCGTTCTGGCCTACGGGCTCGCGTCGAATTGATGCCGAGAACGCGAGCGCGATATGCGCTATGTGCGAGAAAACAAAGAAATAAGGGCGTGGCGGCAGGCCGCGTTGTACAGAAGGGCTGACTGAGATGAGGTCGGATGAGAGTTGGTGGGTCGCCCGGAAAAGTAGCCGCATCCATGGCTCGCGCTTGTCGGCTTCAGGGAAAGTGCACCCATCATCCCCAACAAATCGATGACGCAGCATCTCCCCTTTCTCCTCGACGTCCTTCCTCCGCGTGAAGGCGCGTTCAAACAATCCAGCTGCGGAGCCTTACCATGGCGCGACATGACCAGACCGTCAGTAAAACGCCAAGTCGCCCTTCGCGTAGATGGCCCGGCGCTGAAGGTGGGTCAAGGGGCGGCTGCAGAAGGTCGTTGCTTCCTTATCGTTAAATCCGCCCAAACCCCGGGAATAATGACATATCCACAAGCCCGACATGTAGAATCCTATAAATACTTCATTCCCCGTCACCGTAGCCAAGCCTGTATATCGCCGACCTCAAAGCTTCTTCCAGCATGACGACAGAACACAGCATAGACCCCCGGTCTACACCACCATCAGCACAGCCTCGGACGTCCCCAGAGCAGACACTGGATGTAACAGAGGACAGTTCCAGAAAGAGCGAAGAAGACGCCTTGCATGGCCTGGAGAAGGGCTTAGACAGCACTACGCCACCAGAACAAACAGGTCGCTTTTTCGTGGAGTTCGATGGACCCAAAGACCCCGGCAACCCGAAGAACTGGACGCCCAAACGAAGATGGTGTATCACGGTTTCCATGGGCCTTATGGTTTTCACGGTCACATTTGCCAGTTCTATCTTCAGTGTCAACATCGGGATTGTCCAGGAGAAGTTCAATGTCGAAAAGGTCACAGCTACTCTTGGCGTAGCGTTGTTTGTCCTGGTACGTGGAGCCCCCGCCCGACGGCCACAAGCGCAATATCTGATACAAAAGTTTATAGGGATTCGTATTTGGACCCATTGCTTTCGGGCCAATGTCAGAGGTTCTGGGACGGAAGACTCCCCTCATGTTCGGTTTCGCACTCTTCGCAATCTTCCAGATCCCAGTCGCTCTTGCCCAAAACATAACGACTATATGCGTAGGCCGCTTCCTTGGTGGTCTCTTCGCCTCTGCACCCCTGGCAGTCGTGGGTGGAGCTCTCGCAGACTTGTGGGATCCCATCCCCAGGTCGTATGCCATCTGCATTTTTGCTGCTGGAGGATTCGCTGGTCCGGTAGCAGGGCCCATTGCTGGTGGCTTCATAGCCGAGTCGCATCTTGGGTGGCGCTGGACGTCCTGGATCACCCTCATCATGGCCGGCCTGTTTGGCGTCATCGGCTTCCTTGTCATACCGGAGACTTCTGCAGCCAGGATTTTGCAGTTGCGAGCTGCGAGGTTGCGAAAGGACACGGGCAACAATGAATACCACGCTGCGGCAGACGAGAACAAGTTGACTCTCGACAAAGTGCTGAACGTTTACCTCTTACGGCCATTTATCATGTTCTTCCAGGAACCCATCTTGGCGCTGGTGACAGCTTACATGAGCTTCTTGTACGGCATTGTCTATCTACTTTTCGAAGCTGTGAGTTTACATCCATACCTTTCTTGCTACCATGGTCTGACAACCGATAGTTTCCCGTGTCATTCTATGAGGAACGTGGCTGGTCTCTAGGGGTTTCTCAGCTCCCGTTCGGCGCCTTCATAGTTGGCATTCTGATGGGCGCTGGCTGTATTGCTTATAGTTCAGCGACTGGATTCACGCGCGCATTTCGTAAACACGGCAAAGTCATCCCGGAGGAACGCCTGCCGCCCATGATACTCGGAGCCATCGCACTTCCTGTCGGTCTCTTCTGGTTTGCCTGGACTAGCAATCCAAACATCTCTTGGGTACCGCAGGTGCTCTCCGTCGCCCTTCTCGGATTTGGTTGCATGGTGCCTTTCTGGCAGGGAATGAGCTACCTCATCGACTGCTATGGCTTCTATTCCAACAGCGCCATCGCGGTCAACACTTTCATCCGCTCGTTTGCGGGCGCTTTCTTTCCACTGTTTACACATGCAATGTACATCAAACTCGGTGTACCATGGGCGACCAGCCTTCTGGCGTTCATCTGTGTGGTATTCCTCCCTGTACCCATTCTGTTCTACATCTTCGGGGCGAGGATTAGAACGAAGAGCAAGTGGGCACCAACGGCGTAACGAGGTAGGGGCTGCGCCTGCTTGGCTTGTATAGTTCAGGTATTGTGCATATGCATATTCTTTCAGTGATTTCTCATCGTTTTCGAAGTTGAATGTCTATCTATTCCTCTCGGTCCTCATCTCAGTCCTAGCCTTGATCAGACATCGAATGCCTTTACGATAAGATCAGCAAACTTTGCTCGGGCCAGCTCTTCGACGTACTCGATACGCTCATCCTTCTCTCGTCTCCTCAACTCCATCCAGTCCAGCTCTTGGAACAACTCCCTCATCCTCCAGAAGATAGTAGCCCAGTAACCCTCTGCTATATCCACAGAGTAATCACATACCTCCTGCTTCGCTTCGCTCGAAACGAAATGCCAGCCATTGTTCCCCTTGGTGGTGTCTAGGCGTTTGGCACACCACTGTGTCCATTTTTGGAGCCATGTCGACTGCGCCCAACGAAATTGCCCCAGGGTACCGTCCATGACCACTCTCTGGCCGTCTTCTGTCGTAACTCGCAGGACCGAGTGCATTGGCACTGCGACAGGCTTATGCCTCAGACTGCGCCAAGTCGTCATGAAGTTGACCCTCGGCCAACATCTCAACCATTCTGCGCGCCCACGGAACAATTCCCCGACCTTCTTATCTACCTCCTCCTCGAGGACCATGCAAAACCAGTCGCACATGTTTTGCCGCGCGAGTGCTTCGTTGAGCCCCGGCGGCAGGAAGGAGAAGCGTTCAAGCTTTTTAGGCGGGTCAGTCTTTAGGTCTTCCGTCGACCATACTTGCCAGACTATGGTAGGCACAGATTTGGCTTTATATGCCCGTGCGTATGCGGCTGAGGCTCGTGGGGCGGCGTCAGCGGCGGCGTCGAAACAACGTAGGTAAACGTGCAGGACCTCTTCCAGGGACAGAGGTGGTGCGGTGGTGGTGGAATTGACCGGTGTCATGATGGAGGCGTGAGCAGGAGGACGGCTTCTGCTCGAGTGTTTTGGCGTCCTGGAGGCAGTGAGGGTACGGAGGGGCAGCCACAATTTGTCTTTGGATTTTAGCGCTAAAGGTACGTCAGTGCATCCCTGCCAGTTCTGGAGCACCTTCACTGACGATTTATAGTTACCAAGATGTATGAGAAATTTACTGTATTATCTACTGTGTCCAAGTCATCAGCCTATCAAGGGCCGCGTGAGGAAGGCTCGTCTATTTCGACTGCGCGTCCTCAAATGCCCCCTCGAACTTGGCCTTGCTCAGGGAACGGATACGTTCCTCCACATCGTCGTCCGACAGCCCACGGAGAGATGTCCAGTTCAGCTCCTGGAATATCTGCTCCATACGCCTGCGCGCGACTACCCAGTACCCAACCGTCCGTTCTCCGTGGCTACAATCTTTGCCTTCAAGCCTCTCGCACACAGTGATCTCCCCATTTTCGTTCGTCACCCAAATGTGCTTCTTAGGATCCGAGTGGTCAGGGTCCAGAAAGTTTGCAATAAGCTCCTTCGCTGCCATGAACCAATGTGTCTTCCAGTTTCGTCCATATTGATCGGCAGTGCCATCCAAGACGTGCTTGTCACCGTTACCATCGGATACCAACAGACAGGAGTGGGATATCAATTGATCCATCTCTGCCCAATCTGCGAGTATGTGGAAATGCGGTTTGGCTATGAAATTGATCCACGTAACCGTGTGGCCGATGCCGAGAAGCTCTGCTCGCTGTCAGTCACTGTTCAAGAGCGCATACTATCCATCGGGCCTTGTTCCTTACCACAGAGGTGCCGGGTGACGAAAGGCTTCATCATGACGCAGAACGTCTCGCAATAGTGCTTGAAGATCACTGCGCGATATTCACTCCCTGAGCTCAGTCGTGTTGTATCCGGGCACCCAAATTTCGATCGATCGTAGTCAAAGACCGCTGTCGGGACACCGGATCGTGACGGTCGGTTTAGCCATGATATCCTTATCCCGAAGACATGGCAGCCGAATAGCGCCTCTTGGAACATGATGAGGTGTACGAGGAGAATCTGGCGAAGAGAAAGGGCTGGAAGGGTAGTTGCGACGCGCACGCCGGCTTGAGGAGACTCAGTGGTCATGATTGTGGGGGAAAGTATCGGATTGGTAGAAGAAAATGGTGGGGGTAGTGAGAGTTGCCTTCACATCTGCTCCCGGTGTGGGCGTCCGAGTGCCACAACTAGCGCGTAAACGGGGACACGCACAGTTCCAGAGTACCCTGCCTACTTACAACTTTGACCAGACTTTCGGACTGACCCGCCATCTTTCGAAAGTTCAGTCCAACCCTTTCTCCACAATCAACATGGCGGCCATCGCCACTCAGAAGCAGGTCTTGGAGACAATACTGAAAGACTGCGCCAATCACTACGGCGGAGACCCAATGGCGAAGCTCAAGTCAGTTCTCCAGAAGCTCAAACCATCAATGAGCCAGCTAACACGCGAATCTAGGTCTCTGCCAGAGAACTATTACACGAAGACGAAGACATTGACGGCGGATAAAGAATGGCCCACCGCTCTTGCAGCCATCGAGGAGGCATGTCGAATCAAGCCAAAGGGCCAGCATCCACTCTGTCGCATTCGCATCAAAGCAGCTCCCCACACGAAGAAGGGCAGCGGGACCTATGTCTCGAGCGTGGCCGCCTGCATGCACGACTATCCCTTCAACGAAGCCAACAAGGCTGACGCGAGCGCCGACGCGGACATGCTCCTGACTGGGCCCGCCTCGGAGATCTCGTTCAGGTACTTCTACTTGTACCGCTGGATGCTCACCAACGCGCCACATCTGTTCGAAGACGACAGCCCGCTGCTCCTTCTTGCCCTGGTCTTCCAGAAGGCAGGCACTGTGGAGACGCTCCTGGCCGTTGCTGGCGCCGAGGTCACCGAGAAGGAAATGGACGATACGATAGCGCGCAGCATAAGACTGTACCAGCAGAGGTCTGGAATACTTGGATGGGCTCAGGCGTTCGAAGATCTTCGTGAGGCCATGAAGGGCAGGTGGCACTCCAACAGCGTGGCAGACTACGAGGGCTATGGCAAGCCTGGCTCATACATGCATGCCTCCCGCCAGAAGAAGACTCCGGTATGAAGGCCCAGGGAGGCTATGTTGGTAAGCGAGTTGTCTTGGTCTGGAAAACAACGAATTGACAAAATGCAGGCTCCTCATCCCTTTTGACTTTGACTGAAGGTCCACCGCGCGGACAACATGACTGCTCTACCGAGAGCCACGCCTACCTTCCGATCGCGACTTCCTACAACACCCTCATTGACGCGAAGGACCTGGAACCATAGCCAGGGCAACGCTTCGAAGGAAGCCAAGTAGAAAGGAGGCCGGCGCGCAAGGCACGGGGCAGTTAGATCAGCGCAAGGAGACCAGCCTATGCGCTGTCTCCGAACTGGCAGCATATAATCGCTCAGCAGATCAATGCAGCTCAGTACATATTATGATGTCTCTTCCAAGATCCACATGATGATTGACGACGTGAATGTTACACAACGTCACCAGCATCAAGCTGCGCGACAGGCTGGCAGACTGAACATTTTCCTAGACGCTGTGAGACCACTGGGTCAGATCTACCGGATAATTGGTACGTATATTAATCGTGTTTGTGATTTAAACATGCTGCAAGGACAGAGATTGCAGATGAAACCCAGCCTCATGAAGTGACGTGATGTGAACATCAAGGCTGGCGCATAAACTCGTGGAGATGACCAGACCATTTAATGGCACCTGTAGCACACTTTGTAGACGCATAGAGCGCTCCGAACATGCTGAAGCACTGAAAAGCTCATTGAAAGACTCAAAGTCATCGTCAGCTCAAAAAGCGCTGCCAAGCTGGAAGCCATCCTCAGTGACGCGTCAAACACCAGTAACAGGTGTCATGGCCATCGCAGCCTCATCAATACAAGTGGCGGGGCTTGTTAGCCGCGTGGGGGACTCAGAAAGGGCACGAGCTCAATGTTTGTGCCCGCTCTGGCCAGTCCTTCACCCCCGCGAGACTGGTCAGAGAATCTTCAGCCCCACTATACCCACAGATACCACTTGAGTATATAATACAACTAACGGATCTACATTTCACCATCCGGGGCAAGGATGTGTACTTTGTACAGTTAGGCCCACCATCACTAGGATGGTGCAGGTAGATAGTTGCTTCTTCTGATTACCTTCAAGAACCCCGCTAACATATCCAGGTTTTCCATACGACAGTGTCCAGGCACTATAAAGTTATGAATACAGGTTTTTTTGCTAATTCGATTCTCTGGAGTAGCAAACTGACTGAGGCGAACTGTTCTTTTTGGTTCTGTCTTTTCCCTGGCAAAGTGCGGCGGGGGTGCGGAGATTGGCTAGGTGACAGTGCGGAGAATGACGCGTTCCCCATCACAACATTGGCTCGATTTGCTCGTACAACGCCCAAGAGAGCTTCTGCACGTTCTATTGTGGCTTGCAGGCAGTCTCATAGTGTTTGTCTAAGTCTTATACCAAGGTTTTTGCTCGGTGACACCATCTCCCGAAGTTGCACTTCACTGCCTTTGCTGCGCATCACTCCGCGTCTGCTCAGTCAGAACGCTTACGAGATGCCCTTTACTCTATTCTTACAACGATATCTGTGGCCTGCAGCATCTCCCCTACATTCATCCGTCCTGCTGCTGTAAAGCGCCGACAAAGAGCTCCCAGCTGTTCGCTGGCGACAGTAATCGGCATTAACCTGATGTGATCGCGACGAGCGTGTTGTGTCTTTTCAGCGTCGACTTTTGCTTCATTCACATTCCTAGAATGCAGACTATCTGCTCCAGCATTGCTAGCTTTGTGACGCGACGTAGCCCAGCGGACATCTTGCAAGTCCTGCCCTGACCTGCCTTCCCTTTTGGGATCGCATAATAATTCCCTTCGCAATGAGACTTCTTTGAGCAGTATGAGAGCATCGTATCAGTACTGCGAGCCGAGGAGAGTGTTGGCTGTCAGCACTGTCTCCTTCTGCGCATACACGAAGGCAGGCACGGAGCAACAGAAAGATATGAATGCAGGCAGCGCTGTATCTGCGCTCCTGGACTGCACCAACATGTAACTGTTGAGCTGGCGATGCTCTTTGATAGCGCTTTTGACCTCCTCAAAGCCTGCACGTTCGACTATTCAGATGAACGCTTACGGCGCCCCTGAAGTGACTCCTGACGTGAAGTCCCTATTCATGTGCTATCAATATTGAACCGGGATGCAGTAATGCGAGCGCAGAGATAGTCGTTGGTGCGTTTGTCAGTCCGGCGGAGAAGCGTCGGGGGCTAGCGCGAGACCAAAACACCAGGCTCGATATCTCTGCTTCACCACTGACGAGCGCCGCCCACCCCGCCCTCACCCTGTCTTCAGAACTACTCTGTGTCCCGAGCACTTCATTTCCAAAAGCCTTCTCATCAATACCTTCCCCGTCGTACCCGCACACGACAAGCAAATCCAGGCCAACATGAACATCCAACAAGCGCGGCAGCCAGACCCGAGCTTCGCTCGTACAAGAGCGCTCATGGTCAACATATTCTCCATGACCACAGAAGCGGTCGATTAGCACAAGCTTCTGAGCGCGAGGGAAGTGGGCGGTCAGCTACATCTGCGCTTCCGCCCCAAATGGGATATCAGTCCCGGAATTCTCGCTCGAGAGCGAAGGTCCGTGACAGACGAGAGCTTCAAAGCATTCAAGTCGCACAACTACTGCGTCTTTGCGTGCAAGCTCCTAGCCAGTCTTTTGGCTTGGCTAGTCGAGGGTGAGTAGTATTTCGATTGTTTACAAGAGATTCTCACCGCTAACAAACTATGACGCAGAACTACGCCTTCCAATCGATGTCGAAGAGGTGGAGATACACGGGGTCTACGAGATCAAAGCCGTCGTCTGCATCGAGAGCTCGACCGGCAGGAGAAGGCGGATCGCCAAAGTACATACGGTTTTCAAAATCACCTCCCCCAACGACGATGGAGAGGGCGTCTACATCGACCCCTCAGCGCCCCAGTACCTACGACCCGCGGGCGTATACCCCGTCAGAGAATACCCTGCATACCCGGACGAGGAAGTGAAAGTGCCGATAGAGTTCTTCTCCTTGGGATACAATTACTCCCAACACCTCAACAGCGTTCACGAGAACGAAGCCAGTTCGTCACGTTCCCGCACCCTGCGCATAGTATTCCGAACCGAAGCGATCGTGCGAACGGTCAACAACCGGGTATACCAGAAGATGACTGGCTGCGCATGGAAGGACATCATCAGGGGCGGCAATGATGACAAGTGGGGTACTCTGGAGCATGATATCCTGAGCTCACTCAAGGCGGATCTCGACGTCCTGGTGAACTACCTCGACAACAAGTACATCCCGGGCAATCTCGACAGGAACACACACTGGAAAGCCCTGGCTAAACCCTGCATGGGTGCCGGTCATGCAAAGGTCATGGAGTCTTTGGAGCGAGCGTCGGGACTCGGGGTGACGCGGCATCAACTTTCTTAGGTAACTTCTTTACGCGCGGGCAAAGACCAATTAAATCATTACACCGCAACTCAATGACCCGTGCTTACAATCACCATTGATGAATCCTACAAGCTCATCCGAGTCCAAGTATCCTGCAAATTATTTTGCGTGATTCCAGCTACGCAATGTTGAGATGTCTTTCTGGTTGACTTTCAGCCTTGGCGTCCCCGACGATTGAACACACGCACGCCCAAAACAGCGGTTCTCGTATACTATTCACGCAGTACACTGATATCACCTAGATGAAACAGCTTCTGAGGCTGACGATGAGCTTCCGCAGCATGAAACCCGGCATGTATTGTCCTCTGCGGAGTACAGATTGCCTACGTACAAGCCGGCAAGCAACCGATAGGACAGCTAGCCAAGGACTATGTGTCTTCTTTATCCCCAACAAGCTCGAGCAGCATCCTGGGCCCTTTGCGTCGCTTTCTCACGTACGTAGTCTTCTCGATCGCTAGTCGCCATACCCTCCAGCATCGCCCAGTCGAAGCTCTGCAGCATCTGGCGCAAGCTGATCCCGATTTTGTGCCAATATCCCTGGCAAAACTCTTTGTGGTCTTCTCCAGACTCATATCTCTGTGGTGCAAGTCGAGTTTGTATTGCCCATCATGGGTGTAATGAGGCCAAAATTTGTCGCCGCTTATAATCGCGATCGTCGCTGGCCACCCGAATTGCTCTGCTGTGTCATCAAAGATGATCTCGGATTCGTCTTGCTTGCGGATGAGAAGAACTGAATGGCGCATCGAGGTCCTTTCGTTGCGGATGTGGAGGGTTTGGGTCGGCTTTGGATTCTCGATTATAGCATACTCGACCTTGGCGTCGTATGCTGTAGGACTGAGGTTAATTACTAGGGCCTGGCGTCAAAGCTACGATCAGGAAGTTTACATTCTAGTCGCGTCTCGACCGCCTTGTAGAAGATCGTGCAGAAGGTGTCGCACAGGTTCAGCTTCTTGTAAGAGATCTTGAGCGCTTCTGAGGTCCCTACGGGCACTTGGCCGTGGCTTTGGCGATCGCGTGTCACCAGTATATGATCTTTGACAAGATTGCTGGCGCCAAAGGAAGTGACAGAGAATGGGCGAAATACGGCCACGGCGGCGTTGAATGCGATGAGGAAGAGTTCAAGACTCTCTTCGATCGTGAGTCCGGCTGTTGAAGATGCGCTGAAAGAGGACATCGTCGGCGTAGTTCAGGGATTTGTTCTGTGCGGACAAGTCGTCGGCGGTGACAGTGACTGGAGTGAGAAAGTGAGACAGCTGGACCCTTCTTTTTGCTCCGCTCGTGCACCGTCTCCTGTGAACGACATTTTGGACACAAACCCCGCTATCCCCTTCCCAAATCGCGCGATATCTCTCACCTCCGCGACACCCATAACACTTTCCGGCCGCCGTCAAACTATGTGCTCTCGCACACTCGAAACGGACCCCGAACCGCAGGACGCAATGGCAGACCATCCAGGGGCTCCTGTCTGCTTCGAAGATGGCACATACCGCAGCGTCCGCACTCACGTCCAGGAGAGGGCGGAGCGGGATCTGTACCGCGTCGACCGCATCGTCAACCGCCTGTTTCTCGAATTCAGCGACACGACGAACCGCCTGTTAGTCATGTATGAGGTTACCGACGAGAGCAGAAGTTCACTCTGCATAGGAGTGCGCAATATCGAAGGCCATCCAGGCGAGGTATCAGTACTGGAGAACCAATCCTTTTCCCTCAAGGCAAGGCATGCCTATCTGTCACACAACAAATGTGTCCTTGTTCTGAAGGCCTTCGCGCCGACAGTGGCTTTCTTCACCGAAGGTTTGTATCCGCCATTACATCCAGCGAGACCCAAACTAAGGCTAACGTTTTCAGGTCTTACCACCTCGATAGAAGTACACGAAGCCCACGTCGACCACGTCCAGTCCGACCAAGAGGTAGAGGTCGCCTACTGGCAGGAGGAAGGCTCGGAACCGCCTATGCTCAGAGTACCCGTCGCCGCTTGGCACTCCATGTTCAGGATCACACCGACTGACGAACACAACCTCTGTCGCCCAGAGAAGCCCGCCCGGTTGAACGATACCGGAACGTATTTTGACCCCACAGCGGCTCAATACGGTCGTATCCAGGGGCTCAGGGACGCAGGTGTCTATCATGCCCTCAGCCCGGAATCCAAGACACAATCCTTCACAAGCCTCGGCTACCATTACTACGAATGTCAATCGGAGGAGGAGCTTGGACGTACACCGACTCGCGCTCTAGAAACGGAGGCATACATTCGAACAATGGACAACGCAATACACAAGGTCGTCGAGGAAGTCGGGGGGCGCGCAGAGCTCTTCGACATGTCGCCTACAAACTTTGAAGCCATATTGGAGTTAATGGCCACTCAAGCTCGGTCAAATCTTCTTGATGTTGCTGAACAGCTATATTTCCTCGACTATACTCGAACTCAAAACATAGAAGAGGGAAGCTCTGGAGATATAACCAGGTATCAGGCGGTGGCTGATGGATGCATGGGCGCAGGCCACAGGAGGTTCCTGCGAGCCTTGAGAGATCGAGTTCCTCGTTCGTGGAAGTGTGAAGACGACTTCTCAGGTTGTGTTTACGTGGTCGAAGGCAAGGACAGCGAAGGATGACGGCCTGCAGCCGCAGCCGGTGAAATGGCTCAGTCGAAATATGTCAGGACATAACAATGATCCCAATTTCCTGAAACCTGCATCTTTTCATGCAATAGTCTCAATCGTGATGTCTTTTAATCGCAATCGTCGAGCCTCTCTCCGCTGTGTTGAGGTTTGGTGAAGTCGTCTTAGCGTGGTACTAACGCCACATCGGTCAATTTCGCCCCACCAAGATGTCGTGAGATCGCAACTTCCAGACATCATGTACAAATTGTACAGTCTCGTATCAGCAGATCGCGTAGCGCTATCCAAGACTGTGTGTCCAAAAGATGATGCTATCGTGGAGTATCGCGGCTGACAGGGGACATTAAGCCCTCGACCGACCCCAGCCGTCCGAAGTCATCAAGTCCTTCGAACGGCCTGCCTTCTCGTGATGTACACAGCATGCTCCTATTCATTTATTGCCAGCTGCCGCCATTGCGACACTTGGCAGGATCGTCATCGAACATAACTGCTCGACTGTATCACGTTTTGTCTATTGCACGCGGCACGTCTTCTGTGCCATTGGTGGTACCAACAACCTCAAGAGTCTTCTCGCTGCCGTTCTGCAAGACCCTCCGTGCCGCATACTTACTATGCCTCTGTCGAGAATCTCTGATACTAGATCTAGAATACGCCAAATCGCTCATGTGCTAATAAGCTACGGCATTAGGCGGCATGGCACGTGTGTATCAATGCAGCCAGTCGCGCTCAATTAGCCCCCGCGAGCAAAAAACAAGAAACCCGACTTAATGTCGAGCATGCGCCGATTCGAACACGGGAGCAAAGAGTTCGGTGCCCCCAATGGGGGCACCTACATCTCTCCTAGTTTCACGAGTTAGTGGAATAACGACGAATCTTTGCAAATATATAGCCAACAAAGTCAGGAGAGACGTGTTCAGTATAACATGCTGACCCAGATTGGCGGAGTCTCGATTACGGGCCCTTCCAGGAACAAAAAGGAAGTGAACCGCAATGCCCGCAAAGCCAGCGCCACGCGGTGAAAACATTCGTCTGCGCCCGACAGAGACCGCGGAGCCGAGGTGAAGCGGCGGGCAAAAAGCGAGCCACACAACTTATTGTTTGCCTCCAGGAAGAGTCGAACGCGGGAGCAAAAAAACAAGATATGGATGCGGAAACAGCAAAAGGTTCGGTGCCCGCGGCACCTACATCCTTTCCTATGACCACTAGTTAGTGAAATAGAGACGATTTAGTTTTTTTATACATCCAACGAACCTTAGTTGATTTGTGTGCCTTCAAGATTTTGGTCTTGTGGCTTCACTGTTGGTGGGCGGGCGATTGGGCGGGCGCAGGACATCGCGCTCCTTCACCCAGCAACGTCGAATGCGAGTCGATTGTTCGACTTTCGTTCTCCATCAGCCGACGATAAGGTCGTGTTACTGGTGTAGGCTAGTCATCTTCCAACCCCTGACTGAGCGTAGGATAACACATTCAAGGGCATTGACGAGGCTTGTACATAGCCCCATTCGTTTGTGCAATATGTACGAACAAGAGACTGATCAGCACTTATGATCGTGTGCTTTTCGTGGCTTCCTTTGACTTCATGTAGATGGCATGTGATCGGCTGCAATCTCTGGACTTTGCAGTGCCATCCACCAGCTTCTGTTCCATCAATGGCACGACTATGCGAATAGTACTCAATGACACCGCCGAGCGACATGCGTCATAGTGCAGCTTGTATAGCATAACTGCAGACATGCGTGTACCTTCAATAAATGAACCTCGACTTTGGGGTAGACACGCAGCCAACGAGACTGGTACTGCCAGATAATGACCCCAAAACTCTGTGCTGGGAAGGAAGGAGATTCAACAGCATATCATGATTACACGTGCATGTCTCAAGCTTGACTTGCTCCAGTGACCGCAGCCTTCTAGACTTAGCGGCACATGCGGTCGGCGCAATCTTTACTTGCAGGCTGAGTGCAGCCTTGTCAACGTGTTACGGATGTCGACTTGGCCAGCCACGATTATTGATGCGTTGCGGTCATCATCCAGTCTGAGACAAGGGATAGCCTTTAGCAAGCGCACTGAGACGTCCCCCGATGTAGACTTTGGTATGATTCCAGCTGTGCTGCAGTACCGAGCGTCTCTGTGCCTAGCGAGGGCAGGCATAGGCGCTGTACGCAGTCGGTCGATTTGATGTTCGCAACTTGAGGCGAAGGTGCTGGGGCCTCAGCTCTATGTCCGCAACTTCATTGGCGACTCCGCCACCACCCCCGCGACCAACACCACGACGCAAACCACATCACCCCGAAACGACGAAATGAGCATCCGAATGGCTTGCGGCGACGTCGTGATGAGTCTTGCCGAATCCAGGATAGCGGAAATTGCACCTGAGGTCGCTCTGCCGACGAAGGCATGCGGTGCGAAGCAACTTTCCCGTCTGCGCTCCAGCGCTCCGCGAAGGAAGCAACGATACATGAACCGCCTTTCATCGCAGCACTGTAAGTTCATCTCCTCCTGGGTGTGTCACTTGTTGGCTTCTGCGGAGGTGGCGGATCGAGAGAGAACTGTTCAGTCGCGGCTTTGACGCCTCCTGGTCGGCGGCGGGGTAGATCTCAACAGACTCAATGTGCTGCTTGACAACTGACATCTTCCTTCTTTAGAGGCAGCGACAGAGATGAGCCGCATCAACTCAGTCTGCCACTCCAGGCCATCGATGGCCTGCCGCTGCGGCTGGTTCACGTCTGCATCACCTCCGCGGCACCGCACCCCCAACATTGAACACACTCGCGCCAGCACCACGAACACGAGGAACGAGTCGACGCACATCGCTCTCCGTTAGGCGGTCTTGACGGCTGTCGCCCTGTCGGCAAGTGGCTATGCATACGCACAGGACGGCAGGCGACTGTGGCGGCGGCGCCGACGCCTCTGGGCAATGCTGCGGCCGCCGTGACTGGCACATTCGGACAGCTCACGAGCTCCTCATTCTTGCGAAGCAGCGTAGCAGTCCAGGAGGTCTCGATCTTGTTTCTTGTCGCAGTGCGCAGAGTAAAGCCGCTGGCTCCCAGAAAGGACAAAGGAGGCAACAGACTACAGTTTCTGCGACATAGCGACTGGAGCGACAGCAGGCAAAGAGAACCCTCTTGCCTTGGGAACAGCAGGTCGCCGAGGACTGAGACTGTTCGCGTTCGAAGCCGCTATGCCGTGAACGCCGACCTACGTCCGCCGCTGAGCTCCCCGCAGAGAAAGACGGAACCACAAGTACCCTTGCGACAGCAGAGCAGGCGATCAGTCCGGATGCGTGGGGACAAGGAACACCATGCTCAAGGCGACTGCATGTTTGCTCAAGCTGGCCTCAACATGGTACGGAATTCTGCGCCCGCCTCACCCAGCGGCGTTATCTTGAGTACACACTGACAGGTAGCCAGAGGCCTCCTCCGCCGACGACCGCATCGCAACGTTGTCTCCTTCGCAGGCATACAACTTTGAACGCGCCGCCCTTCGCATACGAACGAACGTCGATCGCTTGCCTCAGCCGCCTCTCACACATAGAAGGAGCATTCCAGACACGTCTTTGGCGTACGAATATGCCAGGTTACAACAAAACATGACAGACCCGGCAGCAGTCAAGAGAGTCGAGCGGAACCCACGTTGCGAATGGGAAAGCTTTTGGTGCGATTTGGCGAGTGGACGCATAACAGATGATCCTCCGTAAGGTTCAGCTGGCCGGTCTTCAATGGCAATGGTGGATGGACACGATAGGCAGTTTTGGAGGGAAGCACTGAAGACGCCTCATCTCATTGCCGTGTCAGACGGGGGCAAGACAATAAGACGGCGATCAGACGGGATACGATGCACACCTGGCCAAGCTTGGATGTGGTGCCGTCATGGCGGCCATGGGATTTGCCCTGCTCTAGGCTTCTTGCAGCAGCGCAACCGGCTGCGAAGACGGGCCTAAGGCGGCACAGTGTCGGCGACTGGTCAAATGTGTCGCATTCTTCATCCGGAATGGAATTTTCTCGAAACGCTCCTCGCGCCCTGCGACCAAACCGCTACCAACTCCCTGCTCTTCTCGAACCGCAGTCCGGGTCTTTTATGTCGGAGAAAGGAGCGGCGGTTGCTTGCCTGATAGCCTGCGAGACGCGAGATGAAATGACGATGAATGGACTATCTGGCAAAAGATCTGAAAAGCAAGTCCGCGTCGTCGCAAAGTGCCGGAGGCATACCGAAGACTAGACAGGAACAGAAAAAAGAGATAGGAAGATGTGACTGATGGTCGTGGATATTGAAGAAAATGAGGATCGTTGAGAAAGAGATGGAAGGAGGTTTGACGCGCATGTGGCAATGTCGGAAGCTGCCCTGGTGGGGCCTGCCGTCTTCATCCGCCGCGGCCAGCGCTGCTGACGAACACGAAAAGGAGCTGAGCAGCAATACTTGCAGCCCCCAGCTGGATGCAATGACCAGATGCCCTGGCATCGTCGGGCAGTATGCAGAGATGTCTTTGTTATCGCAAGACAGAGTATGACGTCGCTGACGTGCGACTTCTCAAAGCCTCCTCAGGTACAGGCTACCGCGCCATGGGTATCTTGGGTGATCTGGCACCGGTCATCGCTATCGTTGCTTAGGCATCATCCTATGGTACCTGACACGTATTGTTCGACTAGAAGTCAACGAGCCATTAGCACGACCAACTCATCACAAGAGTAGTTCGGCATATTCGCTGTCGTATCATGGCTCCAGACTGGCAGAAATCTCGTTCACAGCCAGGCCGCATTACCATGTCTGCTACCTCGTTGGCGACGGCAAGACGCTCTACGCTCTATGCACTGCACGCAATACTCACGAGCTCCGGATGCCTCTGCGGCGGAAGTCCATACATGGCGAATGCGAGTGGCCTCCAAGATGCCAGCCAGGGATACTAGGACGACACCATCAAACCTGAGGCACCTACGCCTTACTCGCTGTCGTTCGTTCTTTGCAAGGCGGCCGGAACCATGGCAGGCATGTGCGCTACGCCTTTATTGAGAACACGTTGAAGCTCGATTGACTTGGACCTTACTCGTCGACTGAGTCACAGGAAGCGCCAATTATTAGTCCAAGCAGCTGAAGTCGACGATCTCCTGGGGTACGGCTCGTACTTCGTTGAGATTTCTCGTCATGGACTGCGTTCTTGTCCGCATTCCTATAACGCGATAGCGACAATGTCTCTCAGACGCCTGGGTTGAGGAGGAGTGAAATCGGGTGCGGAGAGCGAGCCATGATGGATCGAGGAAACCGTTGTCGTGGAGCTCACTTCAAACACATCGACCTAGTACGGGCAGAACCCTCTCCTCCCTTGAACTTTTCGATGTCACTCACACCACTCAACACCTCCAAAGAGATGCATAGGCCCGTATCTCCTAGACTGAAGCGCGCAGAAGCTTGACTTTTGCATTGTGCGACGATGCTTGACAGTTCTAGAACGGCTACGTGTCGCCTGCAGTGGAAATGGGGGGTGTGGGTAACGAAGAGACGGACGAGGTAGGAGAGGCACGCAATCGAACGATCTATCACCAATCTCCCGGCTTTCAATTCGACCGCAAGCGGTGGATATCGAAGAGGCACAGAGAAGGAGACGTCGGCCTCGAAGGCGTGAGCCTGTAGCAGGAAGATGGTGTCTGAGGATTGCATGTCAGCAATGACGTTGCATAGGACACCGTCGTCTGTTCCAAGCAGATTTCGGAGCAAGACGTGCCGCTGATCGGACTGCCGAACACATGTCCTGCGGGAGTTTGAACCTGCCTCCGTACTCCCTTGTCAAGCATCTCTTCGGAGATGGACCGGAGAGCAGTACGCACCACCATGTGCGTCGGCCAGCTGCCGCCGTCTGTCAACTCAACCACACAGGCCGGGACGCACGCCACTAACCTCTTTCCATCCTGGTTCATATACGCGTATGTACTCCGTGTCCATGTTGTATGAGGAGAAGCTGACGCAACGTAGGTAGCCGAACTGGGTGGGAGGCGAAGAGAGATTGTAAGATATAAGATGGAGGTTGAAGCGGTGGCGATACGAGATGGGGGGGGGGGGGGGGGGGGGGGG